>NW_024704743.1:33561368-34761368 GCF_018977255.1 Callorhinchus milii
AAAAATAAACATCAGAACCTTTCAGGAGGCAGTTTTCAGTGACACTGCTTCAGCTGAGTCAGACCCTGTACTTTTCACACCATTTACAGATTAGCTGATTTCACACAGAAATAGCTGTAGCAACTGAGGCGGTAAAGATGAAAAAACTGGCAAGAAAAAGAATAGTACAGTGCCGCATCTATAAACTGAACACAGTTCAATGTTAAAAAGGAAGAGGCCAAGGCAGGGTGGTGGGGCGGCAGGGGTTAAGGAAGAGGAGAGTAGTTTCAGCATTAAGTATTCCATCTGTGTAATTGGAAAAAAAAGTGTAGCTATCTTCTCTGCTACAAGTTATGTACTGCAGCTTTGACTTTACCCGAAGTACTCCCACAGGATTTCCTCCTCTTGTAAAGAGAAGGTTCAGTCTTAACAACCATTTCAGACTGGGCAGATCTCCAGATTGAAAATTAATAGCACGGTTCACATTATACACCACACAGCGCTTTAAAGTTGCAAGATTCCCAACATAGCTGCTCCCGCTGGCTCTCGATTGTGACCACCTTTTTTAGGGAGATGAGGCCAGGTAGCGCCTTTGAAAGTAAAGTAAAAGTTGTCCGCGGACAATTCACTAGTCAGGAATGACATCTTT
The DNA here is from genome assembly GCF_018977255.1 of Callorhinchus milii. Taxonomy (NCBI): domain Eukaryota; kingdom Metazoa; phylum Chordata; class Chondrichthyes; order Chimaeriformes; family Callorhinchidae; genus Callorhinchus; species Callorhinchus milii. The sequence goes on from NW_024704743.1 coordinate 33,561,997, forward strand.
TGGATCAGGTGCTAAACTGAGGGGTCATCGGCCTGGTTCAGGTGGACGTTTTGAATGTCTCAATACTAACAAAGATGGAAGGGAGGGAGATTCTCTCAGTGCCCTGTCCTACAATCCTCCAGATTAAAATGGTCATTCACCTAATCAACCTTTCTGGCACAAATGATGGTCACCTTTGCCGGCAAAAATAGTCACTCACATTAAGAGCAATTACAACTGTGAAGCACTTTGAGACGTTTTGACATCGAGCAGTATAAAAATGCGTTTTTTCTTTTATCGTAGACAAGAGACCCCATCAAAGCAGGATTGCTCAAAGGCTGCCTAAGAGTTTAAATGTCCAAATTCTCAATCAGGCACCATATAAAATAGTGCCAGACAGGAACAAAACAGCAGCACTGCTAAAAGCCTTAAGAGTCCACAATAGCAAAGCAGCAATATGCATTTCTAGTTTGAGGAAGCACTGAGGAGGGCTCACCACATCAGGGAAATTGAAACAAGGGACTCAGAGAGAAAAATAAACTTTAAATTGAGAGCACGTGCGAGAAATGAAGACTTCTAAATAAAACAATTTTTCCTGGCTCCCAAAGCGAACACTGCTAATGGCTTGCTGTTTACAATAGCACTGTGCTATTGCGACACACAAGCACATATACTTTTAAAGCTGCCATACAAAGTGCCTTTAATTTCACTATTGTGTGAGGCAAATCATACCCACAATACACAAAGCAGTAAAATCTGACGTGTCTTTGGAATGGCTATACTGCTGGGTTACAAACAATGCTATTTTGAAAGTCAAATGTCTCATTCCTAGACGTCTCTGCTTCAGACCTGTTCTGAGAATGTGTCAAATAAGATCTTTGCGCAGTTTTGAAGCAAACCAGTTTTAAGAAGCCCAAGTTTCACAGTCCTGGTGGTAAACTGTGCAAATTGCAGCAGCCACAAAAAGGTGGAAATATTTAATTAAAAAAATCTAATGGCTCAGCATTCATCCAAGACTATCTGTGCTGAGTTCATAAATCTTACGTCAAGGCTGTGCAGGCAGCTTCAATGCCCTGAGTTAGGCATGTGATGCGGAAGCAAAAACAACTTGCGGTTATGTAGCACCCTCCACACTGGTAGCACCTCAGAGCACTTAACATTGGCACAGCTCGACACCAAGCCGGTAAAGGGGGAGGGGTGGGGGAGGAAAAAGGTGACCCTAGGCATGATCAAAGAACAAAGTCTTTAGAAGCGATCTGAAGATGGATAAGAAGGGGACAGGATGGAGGGATCAACGCAGAAAGTTCCAGTTTTAAAGCATGGCGGCTATAAGCATAGCCTACAATAGTGGATGGAATGTGTCAATCAGCAATGAAAAAGGTTGTAAAATTATCACTGCCTCACAAATCAGCATGTTAGTACCTTATGTAAGTTACTGTTTGTTGTGGAATGCAAAGTTTATCTACATTTTTGTTACAGGTATGATAGAGCTTATATAAAAAAAGTGGTTACATATGGATCTCTTTCAAAACATGCAACTAATGGTAGGCCTGAAATTCCACCACTCTTCGCCTATCAGACCATTTTGTCTTAAAATTTAACACTGCACAGAATTATGGAAAATTCTTAAATTCAGTCTAATTTTGAAAGCCGGGTTCTTATAAGGAGCCGGCTTCCAATTTGAGACTGCATATAATATTGGAATTTTAGGCTTAGTGTGTGATGGAATATCACTTCAATATGTAGAGCAGTCAATGCCAGGGAAGTGTTAGGAATGACATACTCAGTCACACTGAAGTGGTCAGGACTCCTCTCCCCAGTGCAAAATATACTTACATTTAAATTGTTTTATTATTGAAGTGGAAAATGTTTCTAGGTATGGTGCAATAAGCAATAAGACTATTATTGATTACTTTTGCTCCACACTATGTATAAATCAGGTAACTGTCTTTTTGACAGAATGAGTGCAGACACAGCAAGGAAAACAAATAAATAATGGAACAATTTCCTCTACTCTTTATGCGTTTCCCCTGTGCTTACAAGAATGACTAAACTTTTTAAAAATTAGCACTCATATACACATACTCCTCCCTTCCCATTTCTACCCATCATTATTTTACTCCATCCTTCAGTTTCACTTCAAGGTCCCCATTCCATTGGACCCTACGGATATGAATTGGAAACTGTTTTTGCAATATTGCACACTAAAATTTGTCACTCACTCCATGGCTGTTTGTGGGCCATTGATATGCGACAAAAGACAGTAGCACCATGTTACAGTATATCCTGTGAAGCGCTTTGAGACATCTCAACGTGATATAGCACAATATCAAATGCAAGAATTATATATTATAGATAGAAATCAAAACTTATTTTTAATCCTCCTCCCATTGGATTCTGGTTGTCCCTCCACCTCTATAAATGTTAGCTTCAGCTCACACACAATGCCTCAGGGAGGATAACACTGGCATGTCTGCAATGAAGAATCCATCAGTTCTCACTACAGCAAATAGTACACTTCTGCATCATAACTTCATGAGCAGGTGGCACAGAGGTGGACTAGATTACACTGGGCATCAATTCTATACCTACAGCTATTGTGTGATACCCCAACAACTGCTGGGGCCAACAAAAGCACTTATTGAATGGCAGGTGGCAGCTTTGAATTTAGTTTATTACAGGAAAATCATCTTTTACTCTTTTGAATGAGGGCCCAATGGTAAAGGCTGCCAAAAATCATAAGTTTTAATTAACCCTCACTGTTACTAACCATACACTTTTCCCACAGTGCATACTTAACCTCCCCTCAAAGAAAAATATTGTATTTGAGGTCTGAATCAATTTATTATTCGAAATAAAATATATGTAGTGAATTATACATGGAGATAACAGTAAACTTAAGTTATATAACTGCAGATTACAAACAGAGAGACACATTCTTTTAAATGATAATATTACAAACAGATACAGTAATTCAATGGGTTGTCAAGAGACTTTAAAGACATGGAATCAAATTCAGTCTTGTTCATCTTCTAATTACAACCAACTGTCCAGACACTAGATAACCTGCCTATATGATTGAGGGCCCAGTTAAGAGTTGCAGTAAGATGTTCTGCAAAACAAATTGCACTTATAAAATACCTTTCATGCAAGACAAACGTCTCAAAGAGCTTAATGACGTTGAGAGCTCTTAGTCAATTTCTTTAGGCTCTTCTCCTGCATCATATTGTCTCCCAATAACTTTTGTTTTTCCTGGGAATGAGCACGAGGCTCAGACAGAACATTTTATTTCTTGCCATTTGCTACAATGGTCTCCAAATGCCTTTTTTTGTCACTAGCTGGCATTGCTTCTTTCCTATTATGTGGGTGAAAACTGACGAGTACTTTACCTTGAAAGTAGAGTACATGCTTCCCTTCCTTCTCCCATCCAGTAACATCATTTTTAACACTTTCTAGTCAAGCTTTTAAATATAAAACTAAAGGTTTCAATCCCTGGCATAAAGGAACACAAGCATTAATTATGAGGTTATCACTTTCACTGTATCGATAACCGAGACGCATACCCACACATTTCTGTCTTCTCCACCTCTGCCATCCTAGGTTTTCCAAACGAAACACTCCCTTTTCTGCCATAAATACTTTATGCATGGCCGATAAACAGCACACAATTCAGAAAAATGCTGTAATCAGTGTTTTCAAGCTTTATCCTCTTTATTTTGTACTTAGAAGGGCAGTTTATGTAAATTTAAGGCCACGAGCAAACCGCAACATTCTGAGTCACTATTTTTTTAAAAAGTGCTGTGACTATGAACACTCACTCTTCTATTGCATTTATTTCAGAAACCCTGCAGGGGGTTAACAAAGGGTTACATTCGTCATGTCCGCAAATTATTTAAAAAAAGGCTTTAATAAAAAATGTAGAAAGGAATGGAAATTAAAGCTCTTATGATGACTAACGCTGTGGTGCATGGGGACATTCAGGGAACGTAGTGAAAAACCCTTGACATTATCACTGATTGAAACCTATATTTATATATACACACACACACACACCCTTCGGGCAGGTTTGGACACTCTCGAGCACGGTGATAGGTTTCCACATTTGCCAGACCTCCGGATGACCACAGATCGTAAAGATATTTCTTTAAAAAAAAATTAAAAATAAGTTTTAAACTGGGCGCAAGGTTTTTTTGGGGGTAGATTTTTTTTTTTTTCAAAAAAAAGCAATGCCCAGAGAGTGTCAGCCCAGGAAGTCAGGTCTCTTTTCTTTTCTCATGTGCTATTTTTGTGAATTAAAAGTGCAGCGGGTCACGTGGCTGGAGAGTGGGGGGGGGAGGGGAGGGGAGGGGAGGGGCGGGAGCCGCCAGCACTTCCGCACCCCTCCCCCACGCACACCCCAGCCACACCACGCACGGCCATTGTGACGTCACAGAGGCCGGCTCTCCCGAGGTTCCGGACCGCGCCGACGTCACGGACGGGTCCCGGAACGCGACGCCCCCGCGTCGTTCCAGAGAGGGGGCTCGGCGCGCCTGCGCGGTTCGGTGGGTGGTTGGGTGGTTGGTTGGTTGGAGGGGGGGGGACCTGTTGCGCCCCATTCAGCGCCTCGTGTCCCTGTCCCCCGAGCAGAGGCAGCCCTGAGCTCTCTCATACACACACACACACACAGAGGCCGGCGGCAGCAATGCACCAAGGAAACCGGCTCTTTACTGTACAGTATGTACACACAGACACTACACAGACACACAGACACGCTAAGCCATTGCAAAGCAGCAACAACCTTCCTTCCCCCCCTCCAAACCCACACAAATGTGCTCTCCATCCCTCTTTTTTCCCCCCCCACCCAAACCAGCTCTTTATTTTCTTCTACACCACCCCCTCCCTCCCCATTGCAAACTTTCTCACTTATTCTCTCCTCCTCCCTCCCTCCCTCCCTCCCCCACCCCAAACACACCACAAGTCCGGGGTTTCCTTTGTCTCAATAATAAAATTAAATTTTCGAGGCAGAAATGCAACTTTTTTGTTCTTATATATGTTCTTCAAAAGAAAAGCTGGCGCAATGTCTTAACACTTAAAAAAAAAGTAGAATTATTTTCTTTATCTATAAAGAAAACGACCAACCGCACAAAAAAGAAGTTTTGTATGCTGATCACTGCAATGAATCAGAAGTGGAGGGAGGGAGGAAAGGAAAAGATAGATGAAAGTGGTGGTGGTTCATTTTTATTTGTATGTGTGTGTGTTTGTGGAGAAGATGATTGTCAACATTATCATCACGGAAAGCATTCTCTTTCCGTCGGTTTTAAACCCATGGGGGGGCGGGTGTGGGTTGGCGGGGAATGGGGGGGTGCGGGTTGGCGGGGAATGGGGGGGGGTGCGGGTTGGCGGGGAATGGGGGGGTGGGGAATCGGGGGGCTGTGGGTTGGCGGGGAATGGGGGGTGGGTTGGTGGGGAATGGGGGGGCGGGTTGGCGGGGAATGGGGGGCTGTGGTTGGCGGGGAATGGGGTGGGAGGCGGTTGGCGGGGAATGGGGGTAGAGTGGGTTGGTGAGGAATGGGGGGGCTGTGGGTTGGCGGGGAATGGGGTGGGAGTGCGGGTTGGCGGGAATGGGGGGTAGAGTGTGGGTTGGCGGGGAATGGGGGGGGGGGGAGTGTGGGTTGGCAGGGAATGTGGGTGGTGGAGTGTGGGTTGGCAGGGAATGGGGGGGGAGGGCAGGAGTGTGGGTTGGCGGGAATGTGGGGGGGGAGTGTGAGTTGGCGGGAATGTGGGGGGGGGGGAGTGTGGGTTGGCAGGGAATGTGGGGGGCGGTGTTGTGTGGGGTGGGGGTGTCAGGGCGGGTGGACGGACGTGTGGGGGTGGACGTGTGTGTGGGGTTGGGTGCGTGGTGGTCAATGTGCAGAATGATGGTTGAGAATGAAGAGGCAGCGTGAGGCTGTGGTGAACGTGTCGTGTCACCTTCTCGCTTCCAGACAGGGGAGTCTGTCGAGTCAAAAGGCCAACTGCAGATCCGCAAACAATCAACCCCAATGGCAAGAGAAGTCCTTCCAACATCTGCTATGTCTCCCCCCACCTCACTCCCCTCCCATCTCACACATGCCCCCACTGACCCCTCATACCCACCCCACCCTCTCACCTCACACCCCCACCACACCTCTCCATTACCTAGAGGCCCCTGAATAATTCACATTCACGGTTTGCAGATGCTCTTTCCAAGGCTGATGTGTGTGTGTGTGTGTGTGTGTGTTTCGAGGAGCGTGTGGGGGTGGAAGAGTGGGGGAGGCAGGTATGAGTGTTGGGAGGTGGGGCAAGAGGAGTGAGTGTTGGGGGCGAAGAGGAGTGGGGCGAAGAGGAGTGGGGCGAAGAGGAGTGGGGCGAAGAGGAGTGGGGCGAAGAGGAGTGGGCGAAGAGGAGTGGGGCGAAGAGGAGTGGGGCGAAGAGGAGTGGGGCGAAGAGGATGGGGCGAAGAGGAGTGGGGCGAAGAGGAGTGGGGCGAAGAGGAGTGGGGCGAAGAGGAGTGGGTGTTGGGGGGTGGGGGGGAGGAGTGAGTGTTGGGGGGGGAAGAGGAGTGGGGCGAAGAGGAGTGGGGCGAAGAGGAGTGGGGCGAAGAGGAGTGGGTGTTGGGGGTGGGGGGGAGGAGTGAGTGTTGGGGGGGGGAGTGAGTGTGCTGGGAGGGGAGTGGCGGGGATGGGGTGGCGAGTGTGCTGGGGGGAGGAGTGGGGGTGAGTGTGCTGGGGGGGAGGAGTGGGGGGGTGAGTGTGCTGGGGGGAGTGGCGGGGATGGGGTGGTGAGTGTGCTGGGGGGAGGAGTGGGGGGGTGAGTGTGCTGGGGGGGAGGAGTGGGGGGGGTGAGTATGCTGGGGGGGAGGAGTGTGGGGGGGGTGAGTGTGCTGGGGGGGTGAGTGTACTGGGGGGGTGAGTGTGCTGGGGGGGAGGAGTGTGGGGGGGTAGTGTGCTGGGGGGTGAGTGTGCTGGGGGGGTGAGTGTGCTGGGGGGGTGAGTGTGCTGGGGGGGTGAGTGTGCTGGGGGGGAGGAGTGGGGAGGAGTAGGAAAGGAGAAAAAGAAGAGAAAACATGGCAATAAGATGACCATGTGGCCGCATCGGCACGAACAAAAAAAACATAATCAAACTTAGTGAATATAAACAATGCCATTTTCCTCTCCCGCGCCCCCCCCCCCGGCACACACACAACCAGCCCCCGCCACACACACACAACCAGCCCCGCCACACACACAACCAGCCCCCGCCACACACACAACCAGCCCCCCGCCACACACACACACAACCAGCCCCCCCCACACACACACACAACCAGCCCCCCCTACACACACACACACAACCAGCCCCCCCTACACACAACGCCCCCCCCACACACACACAACCAGCCCCCGCCACACACACAACCAGCCCCCCGCCACACACAACCGCCCTCGCTCCACCCACACACAACCGCCCTCGCTCCCCCCACACACAACCAGCCCCCCCCACACACACAACTGCCCCCCCACACACACACACATAACCGCCCCCCACACACACCCTCGCTCCCCCCCCTCACAACCCTCGCCCCCCCCCACACACATCCGCTCCCCCCCACACACCACACAACCCCCCCACACCACACACAACCGCCCCACACACACACACAACCGCCCCCCCACACACACACAACCGCCCCCCCCACACACACACAACCGCCCCCACACACACACACAACCCCCCCCCACACATGCACACACACAACCGCCCCCCCCACACGCACACACAACCGCCCCCCACACGCACACACAACCGCCCCCCCACATGCACACACATAACCGCCCCCCACACGCACCACATACCCCCCCACACACACACACATAACCGCCCCCCCACACATGCACACACATAACCGCCCCCCCCACACACAACCGCCCCCCCACACATGCACACACATAACCGCCCCCCCACACGCACCACAAACCGCCCCCCCACAGCACACATAACGCCCCCACACCACACGCACACACATAACCGCCCCCCCACACACAACCGCCCCCCACACACCACACATAACCGCCCCCCCCCCACACATAACCGCCCCACACACACCACACACATCGCCCCCCCACCACATAACCGCCCCCCCACACGCACACACATAACCGCCCCCCCACACAAACCGCCCCCCCACACATGCACACACATAACCGCCCCCCCACACGCACACACATAACCGCCCCCCCCACACACGCACACATAACCGCCCCCCCACCCACACGCACACACAACCGCCCCCCCTCACACTCACATAACCGCCCCCCCCCACCCACACAACCTCCCCCCCCCCCCGCCCGCCCTTGTCAGTTACAGCAACAACAACAACAACAACAAAAATAACCGAATTAAATTAAAGCACTGAGAGGGTCCGGGGGAGGGGGGGGAGGGGGGGGGGGGCGGTGAATTAATTGAAGGAGGTTGTGTGTGTTGTGTGTGTGTGTGTGTGAGGGGGTGGAGGTGGGGGTATAGAGACCATAACCCGCTCCAGGAATATTTTTTTTGGGGGAAAAAAAAGAGAGAAGAGAAGAGAAGAGTTCCGTCAACGACGCGGCAGAAATAAATGCGGGTTTTGCCATTATGATCCCTCTCAGCGGTGGAGAGATCCAAAATGGGGGGCAAAAAAAAATATATATATATATATATATATATATGCCGAGAGGGAGAGAGAGAGAGAGGGAGAGAGAGATCAGATCCTGCAGTGAAGGCGGCCAACCAGCCACAGCCATAGCCACAGCCATAGCCATAGCACTGGGGGGGGGAGAGGAGGGGGGAGACACACGCCATCTCTCCCCCCCCCCCACCACCACCACCAACAACCTCTCCTCCTCTCTCTTAGACAGGGAGGGAGGGGGGAAGAATGCCTAATTTTAAATACCCCCCCAAACCCCCACACCCCCACACACACACACCGATTAAATAATACCATCCGATGCGGTGTCGGACAGACACAGACTGTCAACCTAAACCGCTCTCTTGTGCGAGAGAGGACACGAACCTGAAAGATATGCCTTTTATTTTATTTTCTCCCCCTCTCTCTCTCTCTCTCTCGAAATATAGGCAAAAATACTTAATACATCTCTCTCTCTCTGTGTGTGTGTGTGTGTGTATGTATTTTTTTTGAGGGGGGGGGGAGAGAGAAAAGGCTCGTTGCATTTGAACACGTTAAACATACAGCCCTGTGCACACACACACACACATATATACACACACATCACACCAGCACACAGGGAGAGAGAGGGAGGAAAGAAGAGGAAGGAAGGAAGGACTGCAGTCAGGAACCATAACAAATAAAAAAAAATGCCTTCCACCAAAACGCCAGGCAAAGCTTCCCACCACAGCAGGAGAGAGAGAGAGAGACACAGAGAGAGGGGGGGAGAGGGAGAGAGAAGGGATAAAAAGATCTGCTTTACCACCACCACCACACCACCTCTCTTTCTCTCTCTCCCCTTCTCTCTCTCTCCCCTTCTCCCTCTTCTCAACCCCCTCCTCATATATATATATACACACACACACAACACACACACACACCCCTCTCCTCTCCCTCCACTCTTTTAATACACAATCTCTCTCTCTATATATATACACACACACATACACATATACATATATATAAAAAATACACACACACACTCACCCCCTCCCAACCCAAAAAAAAAATTTTTTTTTAAAATGGGAGGGAGGGAGGGGGAAGAAAAACTTCTGGGGGGGAAAAAAGGCCACTTACTAATCTTTTATGGATTATATTCCTCTTGGGTCTTTCTCTGGTCATCCTGTCGTCCCAGTTTTCTTGACGAAGAGGAGCGAATTCCACATGAATCTTATCTGGTCGATGTGTGGGTAAAAAAAGCCCTGGGGCTGGTTTGAGTTGCCTGGTGTTGGTGTTGGGAGGAGGAGGAGGAGGTGGTGTGTGTGTGTGTGGTGTGTTGTAAAGAGAGAGAGAGACAGACAGACAGACAGACAGACAGAGAGATATATTTACAGAGCTCCTTCTCTGGGGCTTCTCTCGCCTTTGATTGAATCCGAAGTTGGGAGGGGAGAAGGTGGTGGTGGTGGTGGTGGTGTGGGGGAAAAAAATGCATCTAATTCACTTGCAAGAAAATACTCTCTCTCTCTCTTTTTTTTTGGAGTGGTGGAACAAAAATATTAAAACAAAACAAAAAAGCTCGTCGTCAGCCCAGATACGAGACAGATAGTTGCTACTCCTGGGAACCCAAACCACCAGCAAGTCGAGAGAGAGAGAGAGAGAGAGAGAAGCCTTTTCTTGTCTTTTTCTTCCTTTCTTTTTTTCTTTCTCTTTCTTCTTCTTCTTTTTTTCCTCTCTCCCCTTTCTTTCTCGTGTCGTGAAGTTACATCTTGAATCGGGGGGGGGGGAGAACCCACGGGTAGGGTTGGTAGGTAAGTAGGGAGAGAGACACAGAGAGAGAGGAGAGAGAGAGAGAGAGAGTGGGGAAGGAGAGGGAGAGAGAGAAAAAAAAAATTTTTTTTTAAAAAAAGAGGGGGGGAAAAAATTTAAAAAAGAGAAGAGACAGAGAGAAGACAGAGAACGAGAGAGAGAGAGAGAGAGAGGGGAGAAAGAGAGAGAGAGAGAGAAAGAAGGGGATAAAATAATGTAGTCACGTTCCCTGCAACAGAGACAGAGAGTCTCGAACACACACACAACTCAGACTCGCACTACCACCAATCACATCCCTTTAACTTTAAATGGCTACGTTAGGACGCCTCCCGGCCGCGCACACTCCACTCCCTCCCTCCCTCCCTCCCTCTCACTCACTCACTCACTCACTGCAGCCCCTGCTGGATGGTGCAAGAGGAGCAGCACATGCTGTGGTGGGGGGGGGGGGGAGAGGAGGGGTTTTTTTTTTGGAAGGGGGGGGGGGTTGGAGAGTTGGGGTGGGGGCTAATTGTCATTGCGGAAGAAGCACGGGCGCGTGCTGGGGTTTTTTTTTCTGTTGGGGGGCGGTGGGGGGGGGTTGCGCTGTTGGTGGGATATTGCGTTTCGCCCCACGGAGGTATACGACGGCGACCACCTTCTTTCACGTCAGGGCGACGTTCCCCAGGCGCTGGACGGTCAGGGCTCCATCCGCGCCCGAGCTGGTGTTTGGAATCGGGCTGGGGGTGGGTGGGGTGAGGGAGGGGAGGGGAGGGGTAGGAGGGTGACCGAACTTGGATTTCAGGTAATGTCTTCTGGCAGTTGTCGCCCTAAGTCTTAGAGTTTCCTCATCAGCTACTTGATGGATATCTGCCTACAGCGTGGTGGGAGGACCTTTTGTGATTTGCCAGGTTCCCTATGTCCAAATCCAATACCAGGTTTACCCAGCACTAGATGATTAATCCAGGTCCTCATGTGAGGAACCGTAAAGCTATGTCCAGGGTGCTCAGCGACAGGTCAGTGTAAGCCTGACCTCCTTCCTTGCATCCACTTCCCCCTGTTTACCACAAATCCACCTCACTGCCTGGACTCTACAAATGGACTGGAGGAAGCCCCACCACTACTTCGCCCCACTCCTCTTCGCCCCACTCCTCTTCCCCCCCCCAACACTCACTCCTCCCCCCCACCCCCCAACACCCACTCCTCTTCGCCCCACTCCTCTTCGCCCCACTCCTCTTCGCCCCACTCCTCTTCGCCCCACTCCTCTTCGCCCCACTCCTCTTCGCCCCACTCCTCTTCGCCCCACTCCTCTTCGCCCCACTCCTCTTCGCCCACTCCTCTTCGCCCCACTCCTCTTCGCCCCACTCCTCTTCGCCCCACTCCTCTTCGCCCCCCAACACTCACTCCTCTTGCCCCACCTCCCAACACTCATACCTGCCTCCCCCACTCTTCCACCCCCACACGCTCCTCGAAACACACACACACACACACACACACATCAGCCTTGGAAAGAGCATCTGCAAACCGTGAATGTGAATTATTCAGGGGCCTCTAGGTAATGGAGAGGTGTGGTGGGGGGTGTGAGGTGAGAGGGTGGGGTGGGGTATGAGGGGTCAGTGGGGGCATGTGTGAGATGGGAGGGGAGTGAGGTGGGGGGAGACATAGCAGATGTTGGAAGGACTTCTCTTGCCATTGGGGTTGATTGTTTGCGGATCTGCAGTTGGCCTTTTGACTCGACAGACTCCCCTGTCTGGAAGCGAGAAGGTGACACGACACGTTCACCACAGCCTCACGCTGCCTCTTCATTCTCAACCATCATTCTGCACATTGACCACCACGCACCCAACCCCACACACACGTCCACCCCCACACGTCCGTCCACCCGCCCTGACACCCCCACCCCACACAACACCGCCCCCCCACATTCCCTGCCAACCCACACTCCCCCCCCCCCCCCCCACATTCCCCGCCAACTCACACTCCCCCCCCACATTCCCCGCCAACCCACACTCCTGCCCTCCCCCCCCATTCCCTGCCAACCCACACTCCACCACCCACATTCCCGCCAACCCACACTCCCCCCCCCCCCCATTCCCCGCCAACCCACACTCTACCCCCCATTCCCCGCCAACCCGCACTCCCACCCCATTCCCCGCCAACCCACAGCCCCCCCATTCCTCACCAACCCACACTCTACCCCCCATTCCCCGCCAACCCGCACTCCCACCCCATTCCCCGCCAACCCACAGCCCCCCCATTCCCCGCCAACCCGCACCCCCCATTCCCCACCAACCCACCCCCCCCATTCCCCGCCAACCCACAGCCCCCCGATTCCCCACCCCCCCATTCCCCGCCAACCCGCACCCCCCCCCATTCCCCGCCAACCCGCACCCCCCCATTCCCCGCCAACCCACACCCGCCCCCCCATGGGTTTAAAACCGACGGAAGGAGAATGCTTTCCGTGATGATAGTGTTGACAATCATCTTCTCCACAAACACACACACATATAAATAAAAATGAACCACCACCACTTTCATCTATCTTTTCCTTTCCTCCCTCCCTCCACTTCTGATTCATTGCAGTGATCAGCATACAAAACTTCTTTTTTGTGCGGTTGGTCGTTTTCTTTATAGATAAAGAAAATAATTCTACTTTTTTTTTAAGTGTTAAGACATTGCGCCAGCTTTTCTTTTGAAGAACATATATAAGAACAAAAAAGTTGCATTTCTGCCTCGAAAATTTAATTTTATTATTGAGACAAAGGAAACCCCGGACTTGTGGTGTGTTTGGGGTGGGGGAGGGAGGGAGGGAGGGAGGAGGAGAGAATAAGTGAGAAAGTTTGCAATGGGGAGGGAGGGGGTGGTGTAGAAGAAAATAAAGAGCTGGTTTGGGTGGGGGGGGGAAAAAAGAGGGATGGAGAGCACATTTGTGTGGGTTTGGAGGGGGGGGAAGGAAGGTTGTTGCTGCTTTGCAATGGCTTAGCGTGTCTGTGTATCTGTGTAGTGTCTGTGTGTACATACTGTACAGTAAAGAGCCGGTTTCCTTGGTGCATTGCTGCCGCCGGCCTCTGTGTGTGTGTGAGAGAGCTCAGGGCTGCCTCTGCTCGGGGGACAGGGACACGAGGCGCTGAATGGGGCGCAACAGGTCCCCCCCCCCAACCAACCAACCACCGACCGAACCGCGCAGGCGCGCCGAGCCCCCTCTCTGGAACGACGCGGGGGCGTCGCGTTCCGGGACCCGTCCGTGACGTCGGCGCGGTCCGGAACCTCGGGAGAGCCGGCCTCTGTGACGTCACAATGGCCGTGCGTGGTGGTGGCTGGGGTGTGCGTGGGGGGAGGGGGTGCGGAAGTGCTGGCGGCTCCCGCCCCTCCCCTCCCCTCCCCTCCCCCCCCCCACTCTCCAGCCACGTGACCCGCTGCACTTTTAATTCACAAAAATAGCACATGAGAAAAGAAAAGAGACCTGACTTCCTGGGCTGACACTCTCTGGGCATTGCTTTTTTTTGAAAAAAAAGAAAAATCTACCCCCAAAAAAACCTTGCGCCCAGTTTAAAACTTATTTTTAATTTTTTTTTAAAGAAATATCTTTACGATCTGTGGTCATCCGGAGGTCTGGCAAATGTGGAAACCTATCACCGTGCTCGAGAGTGTCCAAACCTGCCCGAAGGGTGTGTGTGTGTGTGTGTATATATAAATATAGGTTTCAATCAATGATAATGTCAAGGGTTTTTCACTGCGTTCCCTGAATGTCCCCATGCACCACAGCGTTAGTCATCATAAGAGCTTTAATTTCCATTCCTTTCTACATTTTTTATTAAAGCCTTTTTTTAAATAATTTGCGGACATGACGAATGTAACCCTTTGTTAACCCCCTGCAGGGTTTCTGAAATAAATGCAATAGAAGAGTGAGTGTTCATAGTCACAGCACTTTTTAAAAAAATAGTGACTCAGAATGTTGCGGTTTGCTCGTGGCCTTAAATTTACATAAACTGCCCTTCTAAGTACAAAATAAAGAGGATAAAGCTTGAAAACACTGATTACAGCATTTTTCTGAATTGTGTGCTGTTTATCGGCCATGCATAAAGTATTTATGGCAGAAAAGGGAGTGTTTCGTTTGGAAAACCTAGGATGGCAGAGGTGGAGAAGACAGAAATGTGTGGGTATGCGTCTCGGTTATCGATACAGTGAAAGTGATAACCTCATAATTAATGCTTGTGTTCCTTTATGCCAGGGATTGAAACCTTTAGTTTTATATTTAAAAGCTTGACTAGAAAGTGTTAAAAATGATGTTACTGGATGGGAGAAGGAAGGGAAGCATGTACTCTACTTTCAAGGTAAAGTACTCGTCAGTTTTCACCCACATAATAGGAAAGAAGCAATGCCAGCTAGTGACAAAAAAAGGCATTTGGAGACCATTGTAGCAAATGGCAAGAAATAAAATGTTCTGTCTGAGCCTCGTGCTCATTCCCAGGAAAAACAAAAGTTATTGGGAGACAATATGATGCAGGAGAAGAGCCTAAAGAAATTGACTAAGAGCTCTCAACGTCATTAAGCTCTTTGAGACGTTTGTCTTGCATGAAAGGTATTTTATAAGTGCAATTTGTTTTGCAGAACATCTTACTGCAACTCTTAACTGGGCCCTCAATCATATAGGCAGGTTATCTAGTGTCTGGACAGTTGGTTGTAATTAGAAGATGAACAAGACTGAATTTGATTCCATGTCTTTAAAGTCTCTTGACAACCCATTGAATTACTGTATCTGTTTGTAATATTATCATTTAAAAGAATGTGTCTCTCTGTTTGTAATCTGCAGTTATATAACTTAAGTTTACTGTTATCTCCATGTATAATTCACTACATATATTTTATTTCGAATAATAAATTGATTCAGACCTCAAATACAATATTTTTCTTTGAGGGGAGGTTAAGTATGCACTGTGGGAAAAGTGTATGGTTAGTAACAGTGAGGGTTAATTAAAACTTATGATTTTTGGCAGCCTTTACCATTGGGCCCTCATTCAAAAGAGTAAAAGATGATTTTCCTGTAATAAACTAAATTCAAAGCTGCCACCTGCCATTCAATAAGTGCTTTTGTTGGCCCCAGCAGTTGTTGGGGTATCACACAATAGCTGTAGGTATAGAATTGATGCCCAGTGTAATCTAGTCCACCTCTGTGCCACCTGCTCATGAAGTTATGATGCAGAAGTGTACTATTTGCTGTAGTGAGAACTGATGGATTCTTCATTGCAGACATGCCAGTGTTATCCTCCCTGAGGCATTGTGTGTGAGCTGAAGCTAACATTTATAGAGGTGGAGGGACAACCAGAATCCAATGGGAGGAGGATTAAAAATAAGTTTTGATTTCTATCTATAATATATAATTCTTGCATTTGATATTGTGCAATATCATGTTGAGATGTCTCAAAGCGCTTCACAGGATATACTGTAACATGGTGCTACTGTCTTTTGTCGCATATCAATGGCCCACAAACAGCCATGGAGTGAGTGACAAATTTTAGTGTGCAATATTGCAAAAACAGTTTCCAATTCATATCCGTAGGGTCCAATGGAATGGGGACCTTGAAGTGAAACTGAAGGATGGAGTAAAATAAATGGGTAGAAATGGGAAGGGAGGAGTATGTGTATATGAGTGCTAATTTTTTAAAAAGTTTAGTCATTCTTGTAAGCACAGGGGAAACGCATAAAGAGTAGAGGAAATTGTTCCATTATTTATTTGTTTTCCTTGCTGTGTCTGCACTCATTCTGTCAAAAAGACAGTTACCTGATTTATACATAGTGTGGAGCAAAAGTAATCAATAATAGTCTTATTGCTTATTGCACCATACCTAGAAACATTTTCCACTTCAATAATAAAACAATTTAAATGTAAGTATATTTTGCACTGGGGAGAGGAGTCCTGACCACTTCAGTGTGACTGAGTATGTCATTCCTAACACTTCTCTGGCATTGACTGCTCTACATATTGAAGGTGATATTCCATCACACACTAAGCCTAAAATTCCAATATTATATGCAGTCTCAAATTGGAAGCCGGCTCCTTATAAGAACCCGGCTTTCAAAATTAGACTGAATTTAAGAATTTTCCATAATTCTGTGCAGTGTTAAATTTTAAGACAAAATGGTCTGATAGGCGAAGAGTGGTGGAATTTCAGGCCTACCATTAGTTGCATGTTTTGAAAGAGATCCATATGTAACCACTTTTTTTATATAAGCTCTATCATACCTGTAACAAAAATGTAGATAAACTTTGCATTCCACAACAAACAGTAACTTACATAAGGTACTAACATGCTGATTTGTGAGGCAGTGATAATTTTACAACCTTTTTCATTGCTGATTGACACATTCCATCCACTATTGTAGGCTATGCTTATAGCCGCCATGCTTTAAAACTGGAACTTTCTGCGTTGATCCCTCCATCCTGTCCCCTTCTTATCCATCTTCAGATCGCTTCTAAAGACTTTGTTCTTTGATCATGCCTAGGGTCACCTTTTTCCTCCCCCACCCCTCCCCCTTTACCGGCTTGGTGTCGAGCTGTGCCAATGTTAAGTGCTCTGAGGTGCTACCAGTGTGGAGGGTGCTACATAACCGCAAGTTGTTTTTGCTTCCGCATCACATGCCTAACTCAGGGCATTGAAGCTGCCTGCACAGCCTTGACGTAAGATTTATGAACTCAGCACAGATAGTCTTGGATGAATGCTGAGCCATTAGATTTTTTTAATTAAATATTTCCACCTTTTTGTGGCTGCTGCAATTTGCACAGTTTACCACCAGGACTGTGAAACTTGGGCTTCTTAAAACTGGTTTGCTTCAAAACTGCGCAAAGATCTTATTTGACACATTCTCAGAACAGGTCTGAAGCAGAGACGTCTAGGAATGAGACATTTGACTTTCAAAATAGCATTGTTTGTAACCCAGCAGTATAGCCATTCCAAAGACACGTCAGATTTTACTGCTTTGTGTATTGTGGGTATGATTTGCCTCACACAATAGTGAAATTAAAGGCACTTTGTATGGCAGCTTTAAAAGTATATGTGCTTGTGTGTCGCAATAGCACAGTGCTATTGTAAACAGCAAGCCATTAGCAGTGTTCGCTTTGGGAGCCAGGAAAAATTGTTTTATTTAGAAGTCTTCATTTCTCGCACGTGCTCTCAATTTAAAGTTTATTTTTCTCTCTGAGTCCCTTGTTTCAATTTCCCTGATGTGGTGAGCCCTCCTCAGTGCTTCCTCAAACTAGAAATGCATATTGCTGCTTTGCTATTGTGGACTCTTAAGGCTTTTAGCAGTGCTGCTGTTTTGTTCCTGTCTGGCACTATTTTATATGGTGCCTGATTGAGAATTTGGACATTTAAACTCTTAGGCAGCCTTTGAGCAATCCTGCTTTGATGGGGTCTCTTGTCTACGATAAAAGAAAAAACGCATTTTTATACTGCTCGATGTCAAAACGTCTCAAAGTGCTTCACAGTTGTAATTGCTCTTAATGTGAGTGACTATTTTTGCCGGCAAAGGTGACCATCATTTGTGCCAGAAAGGTTGATTAGGTGAATGACCATTTTAATCTGGAGGATTGTAGGACAGGGCACTGAGAGAATCTCCCTCCCTTCCATCTTTGTATAGTATTGAGACATTCAAAACATCCACCTGAACCAGGCCGATGACCCCTCAGTTTAGCACCTGATCCAAAAGGTGTCATTCCTGACTAGTGAATTGTCCGCGGACAACTTTTACTTTACTTTCAAAGGCGCTACCTGGCCTCATCTCCCTAAAAAAGGTGGTCACAATCGAGAGCCAGCGGGAGCAGCTATGTTGGGAATCTTGCAACTTTAAAGCGCTGTGTGGTGTATAATGTGAACCGTGCTATTAATTTTCAATCTGGAGATCTGCCCAGTCTGAAATGGTTGTTAAGACTGAACCTTCTCTTTACAAGAGGAGGAAATCCTGTGGGAGTACTTCGGGTAAAGTCAAAGCTGCAGTACATAACTTGTAGCAGAGAAGATAGCTACACTTTTTTTTCCAATTACACAGATGGAATACTTAATGCTGAAACTACTCTCCTCTTCCTTAACCCCCTGCCGCCCCCACCACCCTGCCTTGGCCTCTTCCTTTTTAACATTGAACTGTGTTCAGTTTATAGATGCGGCACTGTACTATTCTTTTTCTTGCCAGTTTTTTCATCTTTACCGCCTCAGTTGCTACAGCTATTTCTGTGTGAAATCAGCTAATCTGTAAATGGTGTGAAAAGTACAGGGTCTGACTCAGCTGAAGCAGTGTCACTGAAAACTGCCTCCTGAAAGGTTCTGATGTTTTATTTTTAACGTTGCAGAAAACATTGAGGTGAATTGCTACTCAAAAAGGGCCCTCACCAGTGCCCTGTGGTATTTTTTAAAAGAAAGCCGCTGACTGTTATGCAGAGTGCAGTGTCTATCTGTCTTCAAAGGGTATATCTGGGGGAGAGAGGTCTGAAAGGGGCCCACCACCCCCACCCCTACCACCACCGCTGACAAACAGTTTATTTTAATCTGTTTTTCATCAAGTTTAAAGATCAATGGAAGTGCAGAAATAAAATCCCAATTTATTTAAGCGGTGTCTGTATCCCCGATGCCAGCATCACTACAGACAACGACAAATTCAACGAATAAATCTTTTTAAGAATTTGCCTTTCTTTATCATCAGAGCCTCTTGTCTGCCAGACAGTCATAGGGACAAACACAGGCTCTGTCTGCTCTGTTGGATACAGAGAGGTAAGGAGGTTTTTTTTCAACGGTTTATAAATAAATAAACTAATAAACCTAGGCTATTTTCCTCCTCATTGTGAATCTGTCTGCAGTCAGTATGCTCAGTGAATACTGTGGTTGTGTGGGTGGGTGTGTGTACTTTTTAACGTTTTTTTAAATAGTTATTTTAACATTGTGCTCTTGTTTTTTAACAATTTTAACACCTAACATTTGTTATCGCTTTTACCATTGGCTTTTGTAATAAACGGTGCAGGTCAATCCCCCCCACGGTGAAATCCTGGATCCGCCCCTGATCCTGTTGTGAGTGTAATGTTGAACGGAGCAGCTTTGATCTCCATGGCTCTCAGTATCCAGAGGGAGCTCTATGGAAACCTTGGTTTAGAGTTTCCCAGTTAAGGTTAGGCTGACATTGTGAGGAGAGCACACAATGCATTTAAAATGGTGTTTATAAAGTTCAACTTTGAACTATCGACGCATGTATCAGTTGCAATAAAACGGTGTGCTTAACGAACCAGGTTGTAAACTCATTTTCACTGGCTTCATTAAATGTTCTCGCTGTTTTTTAAAATTGCTTGCCAACTGGGGTCGGGGTGAACTCCAGTTAATGACTGACTGTTGCATTGCTCAGGACTTCAAGGTAATGGGGATTGGATTTTTTTTNGCAACTCTGCTTGCAGCTGTTGCATTGGGTTAACAGATACTATGATGTACTTGAGGATCCCTTCTGATTATTGCTTAGTAAACTGAGCAGTGGGTTTTGCACTGGGCTAGTAGGAGAATATGGCCATTGCTATCTGGTCTGATAACTAAGAAAAGTTGCAGGGCCTGCCCTTGTTTGTCGCACTGGTTAATGTCAGTGACGATAAAAACTTAGGTTTGTCAGCACCCCTGCAAATCTGCAAATCATTTATGTACATGGTGAACATTAGCGGTCCTCACACTGAACCCTGGGAACACAACTTGCTACCTCTGTGTCTGTGAGGCTGCCCTTTACTCTTTAACTTTGTTCTATTTTCCACCCATCTCAATGCATTCTGCTACCTCTCCTGTTATTTTAGCATGAATCTCTTAGGTGGCACCCTATGAAAGGCCTTAACGCATATATAATACATCCACTGGATTTCTCTTAGTCTATTTTCTCTGTCATTGCCTGAGCATTTGGAATTATTGTCATAAATTGTGAAGCCTTGCCACAGAGTATTGCCATCCTGTGCGTATTGTGCTTTACTGTAGTGCTGACACCTCAGGTAAAGTCCACCTCCCACTCCCAATTTGGAGATCCTTAATAGTGCAGGGTGTCTCTCCTCCCCCCCCCCCCCCACCACCAACTTCTGTTATTATGATGGTTATCAATAATAATTATACTACTAATAATACTTGCATTTGATAAGCCAAAGATACAATAGTTATTATGTACAGATGGTGTAATGAGTATATTGCTCTGGGAATATGCTGAGTTGGCAGATCTTGATTGCAGCTTTTCTTTTGCACAATACCTCGCCTGCCAATTGGTCACATCTGCTGAGCTGCTTCTAACATCCTGTCCTGAACAAGGAAAACGCACGTCACCAGAGTACATGCACTTCTGGGGGATGTGGGCATAGACGATTCCAATTGTAATAATCCGAGGTATAAATTTGAACGTACAGGACTAATGTAGAAGAAACCTTATCAATCAGCAAGTTACATGATTTGTTAAGTGTCCTTAAAATAAGGTTTGTTAATTTGTTTCACGACTGCTGTTCGGTTTGCACTTTCAAACCATTTTTAACACTTATGGTTATTTTAGACCGTGTAGGCTGTCTACACTCCTCCAGTGGAGTAAACTTAGGTGTCCCCACACAGCTTTTTTTAATACATGTATAATTGTGTGAAGTTCCAAGGGGCTATTAAAAGAGATGCAAAATCTTTAAATCTCCCCCCTCCCCCTCTAGTCTTTGGAGATTTAACACTTTGCTCTTCCTTCATCCTGCCTTTGGGATGTTTCGTGTTTTGCGTTCTTGTCTCCTCGCCGTCAAAAAGAAATTGCATAAACCAGATGGAATTGGAGAAGATGATAAAAGAATGGTTTTAAGTTCTTGAAGAGGTTCTTAGAACATTTTAATTTTCACTCAAAAGTGTAGCGTTTTTTTTTGAAAGGTGGAAAGTTAAAGAATTTTGAGTATTTTTTTTGTCTTGCTTGCTCCCCCTTCCCCCATCTCATTGACAAGCCGAGGAAGATGTTCTAGTAATAATGAGAAATGTGTGAGTGTAATTTGGGTTTGGGGGCTTGCTGGCAAATTCCTGCTCAGATGAGAGCAGTACTAGTGCTCTTCCTGTTCTGTCATATCAGCGGGGAAACCATGTTTTTTTTAAAAAAAACATGCTGTGGAAATTGAACGTTCAACATTTTGAGGTTACCATTGAGCAGGTTTGCTCTACTTTCATGACTTCTAAAACTTTGTGCACAACAGGGGCTTAGATGAATTATTTTGAACTTCTAACCTAGATGTGAGCAGCCGGGGCTGTTCAACTCAGAAGGCGGTGTAAGGAGGAGGTTTTGCAATGCCTCCTTATCGCTTGCCTTATGCTGGCATTTGCAGGATTTGTGTTTTTGGTTCTAAATGCTAAACTTCCCTTTTCTTTCATAAAAAGAAACGTTCAGTAGCTGAGCTAAATGTTTTCACTAGTTTTTGTGGAAATTGGGGTATTTGGGGAAACCGTATTATTGAACAAAGTAGTTTTCTTCCCACGCAAGCTTGAAAGCTGAAGTTCAATTCCAACATGTTGCTGAAATTGGCCGATGCACACATTCTAGTACTGCAAAATGAATTCTTGTAATTTTAAGGAGCCTTTAATGTCTAATGAAGACATCTCCTGTGTGTTGGTACAAAACTACTCGTCAGTTAATCTTACTAGACTAGCATTACATTTTGCCCGTTATAAAATCTTTATAAAGCTTTCTCTCAGCGTGATGAAATATTAAAGATTGATTGCAAAGGATCCTCATAAGCTCCTGTATTTTCTGTGTGCTCTGTAACTTTATTAGTTTCATTATAGTGGGTAATGTTGTAGTTTGCGATGATTATACTCCAAGGTGCAGGAAGTGAAAATAGATTGGAGCTGCTTGAATTTTCACAAGCAAATCGTTTATTTTATTGTCCCCGTATGCATGTTCCACGCAAATTTTTTTATACACTTTTTAATATTTTCAAAGTGTGCTTATTGTTGGACTACTTTCTCTTCTTTCCCCCTGCCCCCCCCTCAGTGTATGTGCGTATACAAGCGCTCCAAGATGCCGTCCGGCATGAAGGGGGCTATATAAACTTGCGTTGTTATGTATTGCAAAAAGGAAATTGGTTATCAATAAGTTCATCAGAAACCCTGCGGTATTCTGCGGCTGCAGCTTTAGTTAGACTTTAACCTGGATCGTTTTATTGCCTACACTGGCTCCAAATTGTGTATGGTATCTGATTCCAAATCTTAACAGCACCTAAATATTTGGTGGTGTTCACGCTTGATTTACCCTGCTGCTGTAGTCAGGACACTATTCCTTGTGTGCACAGTTTGGCTAGATTCGCACGGTCCACTTTCACTATCTTTCTCCCACTCCCCCACTGTCTATCTAATTTTCTGCTTGCCCTTTCTCCTGAAGTTAGACTTGTGCTGGCTGCTATCCAGCACCTTGTCCAACTGGCCGGTGTTTGTGTGTGAGTCTGGAACAGTTAGTAAGTTATTTGACAGTAGAACGCGGAGGAGAGTAGGTGGATTGTGTCTGCGGTCGATCATGTCCTCCCTTAAATGTTCACACAGGTATGTTTCCAGTGAGATTTACTGGTTCGTGAAGCCAGTGTGGGAAGCTTGGCCACTTTTGTTATTCCCTCCCTAGCCTGGGGTTGCTGAGACCAGTTCCAACATTCCTCTTGCTTTCCCAGTGAAGGATCAAACAGGCTTACGCTATGTGGCGCAGTGCTACCCTGCAATTTCTCCAAAGACATTGATAGAAGTACTGGGCAACAGTGTCTCCATTTTTCTCTTGTACTTTGCTCAAGCCCTTATACTTCATGTGTGAATCTAGATTGTGCGTGTTGTCAGAGTGCTCGATTCCTCCTCCCTCCCCTGTGTTTTTTAAAAAATACCTGGGACACTGAAGCCACCTATGCAGCCTAATCTAAGGAAGATTGGCTAATTCGACACCATTCAGCAATTGGATTGTGGCCTTTGGTATGTTTGACACAGCATGTTTGACACATGCAGAAACCCAACAAGCATTGAAACCAGACTGAGTTCCACATACGTATGTCACCTAGACATAGAAATTCTCCTGTGTCTGGAATGGAATGTGCACTCTCTCTCTCTCCCCCTGTTTTTCTATTTGGAAAGTATTAGGTGCAGGTTTGCAAGAACCAAGGCTTACTGAGTGTGTGTTGGGGAACTGCTGGAGTTCAACCAGCTAAAACCGCGTCTGACGCACTTCCCTGATGCTTGTTTAGCTTGGACTACCCTGCCTATTAGGGCTTTGTTTTATTAGCTGCTGCATTATTCTTTGAACCGGCAGTTTGGCGAGGCTGAATCATGTTCAATGTAACTTTATATTCTAGATCAGCATCATAGGTTTTAATACTGTTCTAAACATAAATCGAAAGGACTAGTGTGTAAAATCACCATTTCATGTAATATTGGGCCATACAGAACACCAGGGCTCTGATTCCCGGTTTGTGTTTGGTTAGGTTGTAACCACTGAAATCTTACTTCTTGTTGTGCAGGTCACCCTCTTTATTCTATCGATCCTTTCCAGCTCTGTGTCTTTCTCTGGTGCATGGTGTCCTTTGGTACCTCAGCCAAGTGACCATTATTCTTGTAGAGCTATAGCTATGATTGTCCGAAAATAATTACCGTGAACAGGGTGGGACCTGCTTTGCGGAGTGGGGAGACTTGCGATGCTGGTGTCCACCTACCTACAGCAGGCATTGCTGGCTGGTATTTTATTTTGAGAAGGAGAAGATAGATTAATTATATTGCCTCTTTGGTTGAGGTGAACTTTTTGAGCACAGATCGGCCAGTAGACCTAAAACCTGTGGGACTCGGTTGCTCCCTGGATAGACTCGCTGTGAGCCCTCAGTGAACCCTTTTATACATTTCCACATTGAGATGCATTTGTTCATGTCTTATTGATGCTTTAGTAAAAGTCCTGTAATCCGCTCCAGTTGCCAGAGTACTGCATTCAGAGCAGTGCTAAAGGTTATATGGTTGAGGTTGTAAAACTGATGTATGTTTGCACATAGTAATATGTAATGCATATATGTATTGCAAAATGTTTGATGCAGTTGACCCATGAGGTCCAATTGTTTACACATGATAATTTTCTAAATTTAAATGTTTTGTGCTATTCAGTTTCCAGTGAGTTCTAGTTCAAGGGGATTTGTTTCAGAGTATTGAGCCCAGTGCTGTGACCTAATGTGAATTAAAATAGTATGACAAGGTGATTAAAATGTGTACTGCCTTCACCTGCAACCCGGTGGATGAATCTCTGGCTCGTTTGAGGTCTGCTGAGTATTCAAGTTAATCGATTGGCAGATCGCTTTTCTGGGAATAATAATCCCTTCCCAAAATAAATAAATATTTTGATCACTCAATCCAAGACTGTTTGTGGACATTGCTATGCGCAATTGGCTGCCGCATTTCACCCATAAAACATAGTCAATTCACTTTACAGTATTCTGTTATGAGCTTTGAGACGTCTGGAAGTTGTGA
Organism: Callorhinchus milii; assembly: GCF_018977255.1. Classification (NCBI taxonomy): domain Eukaryota; kingdom Metazoa; phylum Chordata; class Chondrichthyes; order Chimaeriformes; family Callorhinchidae; genus Callorhinchus; species Callorhinchus milii. The sequence continues at coordinate 33,586,864 of NW_024704743.1, forward strand.
TAAGGCGCTATATCAAATGCAAGCATTATTTGGATTATTCTATATTATTCACCTTTGGGCCTTGGTGGTCTTTGCTGTTCTCTACACATCTGATTTTAGTTCAAGGTTTCTTCAGGTTTGCAGTACTGACCGAGCTAGGATTCAGTGTTTTTCTGTGTATTATTGGACTCCAGTGAGGGAAAGGTATTTGGAAATGTGGCTATTCCATGATCGATTAAAGCAAGGGAAAGGAAGTAAAATAATTCCCCCCCCCCCCCCCCCCCCGTTTCTTTGCGGAAGTCCTGAACTTGGACTGATGCCTGTGGTGGAATAATTGAAATGAAATGTGTGGGGAATCGCAGGTGCAGATTTGTTCCCTGTTGCTGTGTGGATCAGCGTGTTTCAACATTACTGAAAGAATCCCTTGAACAAGATGTTGGTTTAAAATTCTGGCCCTTGATTTTTATATAACTAAAAGATTGAGTAACTCTCTATGAGTAAAAGGGTGCCTAATGACAGCTAGATTTATGTGAAGGGTTTGAAAGACATCGCAACATAAGCCCTTAATTCCTGTATACAAATCCAACCAAATTTCTCACAACCGTCACCCAGCTAAGTTTATCCTGCACCTTGTACAAATGTTTGATTAAATATGATGAATAAAAATGCAATCATTCCTGAAACAGCTCGGAAACCAAATGGAATATTATTTTATGCCCATTGTTATTGGCCACTGACTCAAGTGTTGTGAAGTGTCAGTCTAGACTGTGAGCTCAAGTCCTCATGTGAGACCTGAAGCCACAATCTTCTGACTCAGAGGCTAGAGAAGCTACCAACTAGGTCAGGCTGACACTGTTTTGTGGAGTGCAGTTAGCTGGTCTCTTATTACTTTATACCAAAGTGTATCGTAATAATAATGCGAGGATTTCAGGGATCATTCAGATGGCATTAAAGCTGATTTGCAGACATTGTAGTAAAGGATGCCTCTTTCTTAGGTGGTATAATGGCCTGGAGGTAAATGTAAAGTAGGTGTTTCTATATCCAAAATGAACATGAGGCTGTCTATTTGTAGCAGCTTGTGTCCTGATGTAGTTTAATTTCTCCTTGCGCACAAATGTCTCTCAGTGGAGAGAGCAGCCAGCTGGAAGTGTAATGTAAATGGAAGTGTAATGTAAATGAGCAGCGCTGTCAATGGTGGGCGGGTGAAGGTTTTGTACCATCTCCACTTGAAATGTGAACAGTGCGATTTTTGTTTCATCCAAACTGAGGGATGTCTGAAGAGAGCATTTTGTACAATATAATACAGCTGTTTGCGCTGAGCAGTATAATTTTAACATGGATCAGGGTTGAGTCAGCACGAATCAGTAACGTACACTGCTACAACACAGAAGATGGACCATTCAGCTCAACTAATCTGTGCCGGTGTTTACACTCCACACGAATCTCCACCCCTCCTATTCCTTTCTATTCAACTTATGCTCCCGAGGCTACTCGTGAGGGGTGGTGGGGTGGGGGGAGAGAGAAGATGCTTTCTGGAGCAGTTTTATTCACCTTGCTGTAGGGAACGTGAGTTTGTAATATTGATTTACGATACAAAACTGAAGGGTTAGGGTGAGAGGAAAAGGGAAGTGTAGGTGGAAGAGCTGGGCAGCTGCCTCGGGATGTTCCCGATACCATGTCAGACTTTGCGCTGACTGAAAGGTGATCGATGGTGATAATAATAATTTTTGCATCTGATACAGTGTCTTATCACGTCTTCGAGACATCGCGAGGCACTTCACAGGACATATAGTAAAGTGGATTAACTATATATTGCGGTGAAATGTGACAGCGATGCCAGGGAATGAGTGACCCATTTTATTCGGTGGGATTTGTTGTCCGGGGAGAAACTCTTTTCGCAAAGTGCCGTAGTATTTTTAACATCCACCGGAGAAGGCAGACAGGACCTCAGTTTAATGTCTCGTCCAAAGGACGACACCTTCAGTAGTGCAGTACCCCTCCAGCTCTGCATTGGAATGTGATTCCAAATCCTGACGTGGGGCTTGAGCCATCAACCTCCTGTCTCTGAGGCGAGAGTGCTACCAACTGAGCCAGGCTGACACGTGTGGTAAGGGGTGACATGGTGCGATCTTGCGCTTTTTTTTTTAACCCATCGTCTTTAAGTGAGGGACAACTGATTTTAAAATGGACGTAAGAAACGGCTCATATTTATTCATCATTTGAAGCATTCTAAAAACTGGGTGAGATTTTCTTCAGATAATGAGGTGACTGATTGTTTTAAAGTGTGACAGAAGGTCCTAAGGGAATTCCTTTCATACAAAAGGTGGGAGGGGTGGCATTATATGCCATCTCATTCGTGATGTGTTGGATATTAGCATCATTGTTTTTTGACACATTTTGCAGCATTGAATTCTATTGCTGTGAAACATTAATGCATCTTTTTTTTAAATTAAAAAAAACAGCTCTGGTGGCTGGTTGTGGAACTCATAAGCAGACTAAACCACTAGTTTAGAAGGTGCAGTTATTGCAATTCAATATGTTTGCATAAAAAGATATTAAATGTTTTTTGTTCCATTTATAGTATTTTATCTCCTTTTTGCGCTTCCTTCAGTCAGGTGAGAAATAATTTGCTAATGAAGGGAATATTAATTTTGTTAATAATGACGACAATAATAAATAATTAAGAGAGCTCCTTCGCTTTATTTGAAATGGCAGAATGATGCGTTTTGGTTCAGTTGATGGAGCCTCCAACACTGCTGGGTTTATGAACGTCAATACTACATCATCAGCAGGATTTAGGTGTTCTGCTTGAAGCATGGGGTACATCTATATTGTTCGATCAGTTTGCTTTATTCTCCTGAATATGATTAGCAGCATTGCTCAAAAAAAAATTGAGGTTGTACTGCCACATCCAACATCAGCCATGCAATCCTGCCTCAAGGTCTCCACCACCTTTTATTTTGAGAAGTAAAACAAAATTGCGGGCTTTTGTGTTTGGTGGTGGGGCTGGGGGTAGGGAAGAAAGAGCATGTTGTACAAATGCAGTGCGTAATGGAGGCCTAATTACATTGCAGACTCCAATCTCTGCTAATCTGTGAATTAAAGTTCACTGCCTTCAGATGTCTGTTTCATGCTGTATGACACCTGTATCAAGGTAGAATAACAAGAGATCTGCTGGAAATGGCTGTGACTTTTTGTCCTACTTGTCTATCTGTGCGTGGTTTAATGGTATTCAGTCACCGTGTGCAACAACAGCAAGATTAAATTTGTATAGGGCCTTTCACGTCGGGAGGACGTCCCAAGGCACTGGAAATCGTATCTCCAAAATAATGAAATGAACTCTGCTCTATAAAAGTGGATTAAATGTATGAAAAGTTGTTTTTAGCTAAGGAAAAAAGTGAAGTGACCTAATGTAATCTATTTGGTGCTTCTTGACTTATTTATATATATATATATATATATATATAAAATTTGTGTAGTAAAAAAACTTTCAAAATTTTGGAGACAGTCAGGACGTTCACACAAAAGCCTAACTATATAAAATGAGCCACTGAAATACCTTGAGGCTAGAAATGTGATCTGAAACATGGTAATTACTACAAGGATTCAGGTTTCTTCCTGATTTTGGAGAGTTGGGGGTTTTGTGTTTCTTTTCCAGATAGTGGCTTAGAAATCGCTTTTCTTGAGTCAGATGTCAAATGCTGCTCTAGTCAGACCAACAGGGCACTTGTTGCCTGTATATTTCTTGGTTGTCAAAAATTTGTGGTGTGCTATTTTTGTCAGTGCGAATGCACTACAGTGCAATGAAGGATGCTGTTGATACTGCGTTCAAGTAGCTAAGCAGAAATAATAATAATAATCCTTGCATTTGATGTAGCGCCTTATCACGTCTTTGAGCGGTCACAAGCGCTTCACAAAATATACTGTAAAGTGCAGTGACTGTTTTGTGGGCGAAACGTGGCAGTGCCCCACAAACAGTCTTGGAATTAGTGTACAAATTATTATTATTTTTTTCGAGGGATTATTACCCCCGGAAAGTGATCGGCCAATCGACTTAACAAACGGGTTCCTACTTACTGCTCGGTAAACAAGAGGCGTGTGGAGGAAGAGCAGGATCAGCTGTGTGGTGATCAAGAATCTGCTAGCACTCGCTCACTCACTGTGTCACTGGGGTGAGGAGTCAGAGGGCTGTGGTGTAAGACAAGTCACTGCTGATGTGTTGGGTGGGTGGGGGGGCAGAAACTTGGTTCAAACAAAACTAAGCAAATTCCACGTCCAACGAGGAGTGTGTTACAAACTAGATGGGTTATCACAAAAATTGTTGCAAACTGGGTCGTTTACCCCAAAAAGTGTTATTTAATTTCCCTCTTATAATAATATTTTAAGATGGAAACCCCAGTTGCGCATTTTCTTAAAACTCTTAAATGTGCCGCATTCTTTCGTTGCTCTGCTAAATGCGTTCAGTGTGTGTGTATGTGTGTGTGTAGGGGGGTGGGGAAGAGACCATCGGTGATTGTCAAGTGATTCAGCCACAAGTGTCCAGGTGATTGGCCTCCTGACCGAGTTACTTTACTGTTTAGGTTGAATCTTATATCTTTCATCTTTTGTTTAAATTAGGCTTCTTCAACCTGCGCAGTTTTATCGAGCTGTGTAAAGGTAGTGCCTGGAATGTGTGGATTTACACATCTTGATAAAGCCGACTCTTATTGCAGTGCTGGGGGAATGCAGCAATGTCTGAGGTGTTGCGTTTTAGGTTAAGCGAAGACTGTGTGTGTCTGTTCAGGTGATCGTTACAGATTCTCAATCCTGGCAAAAAATAAGGTCATTCACTCCCATCGTTTTTTGTGGGACCAGTCACGGGCAGGGAGTCTTCCCATTCAGCTCACATTAATCCTGCAAGCCAAACCCCCAAATGGGTCGAGTGGTCTTGGCTGAACAGGCAGTGAGAAAGTTTGCCGTGCATTGGCTTTCAATAGTAAGCTGTGCATTTTTAGTTGGTTAAATTTCCGTAGTACCCCAACACACCCTCTGTCTTGTCACTTGCCAAACTGCATCTAATACTTTACGGAATTAGGTAAGCAGGTTGCGTCACTCCAGGGAGAGTGTGTGCATTCCGTTCCAATAAAATATCTCTGCAATTTTGTAGGTGGGATGCCTGGAATGTTTGGTTTGGATGCTTTAAATCAAGGTGATAGGTTCTGCATGTGTTAGATACCCGACTGACCAGAAAAATGTGTGGAACATTACTGTGCGTAAATTGGTTGCCATTTGCCTACAAATACAGTCTCTGCACTTTACGGAAAAGTCTGTGAAGAGCTTTTGATACATTTCACATGATAAGACCACACATCAAATTCAAGGATTATTATTTTATAGCCTAGATATTTGCAGGGCTGATCCTTTTAAATGCATGCAAGCATCTTTAATGCTTAGAAATGGCTAAATGTACATTCAATGACTTTGATGTGTACATAGCATTGCATTAGGTTGTAAAATATCATTTTAGCGGATGTACTACATTATAAATGTCATTTTGTTAAACCAGTTGTGACAATAAACCCAAAACATGGATAATGTTGCTGTTTTGTTTAGCACAGGCTTCTATTTAGACTCAGCTGGGTTTTGGACTTAATTCATTGCTCTATGGTGGGATAACCACAGCTGCTGTGGGGCCCTTACAAATGCTAAAAAGCTGTCAGTGGTTGTTTCATCAGACACACAACTGATGAGGCCAATCCGGGAATCCTGATTCAATGTGCAACTAGAATAGGCATTAGCTTTGTGACGATCAGATATTTTCAAAGGAGGAGGGGCTGGAGGTGCGAGAGAGGAAAGAAATAGTTTTTAGTTTCTGTATTTCTGTAGTGGGAATTATTTCTGTACTAACTTCTATCACTGGTACCCGGTGCTGCTGACTGGCTCCATTATCACTTATATTGACCTGATGGTGGGAGATGTTACTGAATGCCATACATATATCAATATTATTGGCTTTTGTTTAAGGGTACTGTCTGCTGGTAAATGTGAGCACACTCTTTTTGAGGAGGATAGGAGATGTATAGAATAAACTGCCAAACTGCCTGACCTTTAACCACCATCCACAAATCTTTGGGGAAGATCAGTTTCTTCTTGTGAACTTGGATGATAGTGTTAGCAGCATTCAAATCGATTTCTTTCCAGGTTATTGTGAAGAACTGATGGAACTTCCTGCTCAGACATGATTGTGGGGGTCACTGCTCAGGCACGTTCAAGAGGTTATGGGCACTGACAAGGTTCAGTTTAAATAGGCGTGAAAAATGTGCAGCACGTTTGTTGTCCAGACTGTGTGTTGCCTGGACGAGCCAGAACCTTGGCTACAACAAAAACTGTGAAGAAAAGAAGCAAGTAGTACACTAGTTATCATTAGTGTCTGCAGGGAACAGCGATAAAACAATTGGGCAAAATTTGTACAAAAAATGTCTGAACAATGAAAAAGCATTGTTTTTTCTTGTTTCTCAAATATCTGCGCTAGCATTGAATAAAGAGCCCCTTGGATTCTCTGCCACAATCTCCTGTTGCAATCTTGACTGGTTCCAGTATATTAAACCACGCTGTCTTGTGTCCTGGTATTACCACATGTCAGAAGTTGGGTTGGCTCTGAAGCCTGGCCTTGCAGGTACTGAATAACCTTAAGCTGACTTGGTGCTTGGATACTCGCAACTACATTTCATGCCGAGTTCAATTTGCTTTTGATGCGGGTGTGGTTTGACAGTGGATTACAGCTGTTAATTCTGACTGCCTCATCATTCCTCCTTGTCCCTTTTTTAAAAAAAATAGTGTGCACACAGAGGGGAAAATAGGAACAATAAAAACTTGTCGTGTAAACACAGCAAAAGGCTGAATACAACCGTCCTATTTTCAATTATTTGTCCTGCCTGGGTTTGGGAACAAAGGTGATTCCAGCACTGAGCGCTGGAGTTGTATAAGATGAAAATAAATTGTGGCTACATCTATTTACTTGAGGAGGGACAGATCCCACTTGTAGGTCAATTCCTTCAAATTGTTGTAAACCACAAGAGCAGGCAGCTAGTCTTTTTCTCTTCCTCCCTTCAAGTAACTCCAAAAATGCTATGTGTAGCTACAGTGTTTCTAGAGAGGGATCACTGCTCATGGCTGCAACTCGTATGCGTGATTGTGAGGAGAGTGGAAATTAATAGACGTTCCTGAAATGTTTGAAAATGAGATGGCCATTTAACCAGATTATTTGGTTGGGTCATATTTACTTCGTACAACAGAAACGAGTGTGCTAAGGTTTGACTTTACAAAGTTAGCCTAGATTGCTGGGGCATTATAATAATAATCTTTGAATTTGATATAATGCCTTATCATGTCATCGAGACGTCTCAAAGTGCTTCACAGAATATACTGTAAAGGGAATTGACTATAATTTTTGGGCGAAACGCAGCAACCAATTGTATTACAGATGTCCCTATTGCACATCCAAATTATTGTGTATATTCCTTTTCCTAGGCTGCTGTGTTCAACTACAAATAGTCAGTACATTTTATGTAAAGCAATTTCACATGCCTTGAGACATCTCAACGAGGTGATAAGGTCCTGAATCAAATGCAGGCTTTTTCTATTGTCTTCTGTATATACCTGGGGCCGTTATTTTTGACGATCAAATCCAAATGGCATCTATACATATGAAACAACCTTTTAATGCCATTTTCAGCAGACGCATTATCAGCACACAGTGCCCAGTATCGAGGTTTTTGTGGTTTCAACTCGAATATCTGACACAAAGGTGATTAACATTCAAAATGCAGCTCCTATGCAAAGTAGTGGGCTTTTTTTAAAAAAACAGGAAAATGTGTGACCAAAGTTCCAGAGCAGTGAGAGCTAAAAGTCCTTTGAGCCAAAAAAAACAGATAATGTTGTGTTCTCCTCGTCTACCAACATCATATGTTATTGAGTGGATTGGTGATGGTAGTGTGTGGTGGTGGTGTGTGTGTGGGGTTTATTGTCTTCCTTGTAATCATCTCAGGGTTATAGGCAAAACATACCTTGAATTGCATTACCTAATCAATGTAATAAAAATGTCTAGTAAAGGAATCTAATGTAGGATAAAGGTCATCATTGTATAAGTTGGTATTCTGGTACTTGCTCCTGCCTGGCTACGTGCTTGGGGTTGAAATTTGAAACATAAATTGTGAGCTCCACTCTTGTAAGTCTATCCTTGAGAGCTGAGCGTTTTTGTAGGAGATACCATGTTGGAAAGTTTTACTAGACGATGGGTCACAGGACAGCAAGATTGTTATTAGAGATCCCACATACAGTAATAGCACATGCCACTTATGGGCAATGGTGCATGAAGTTGTGGAATGGATTTTGTTTAATTTCATTTGTAACAGTCACCCACAAATATACAGTCAAATTGACTATATTTGTGCGTGACTGTTACAAATGAAATTAGTCAATTTACTTTACAATACATTCTGTGAAGCGCTTTGAGACAAGTCGAAGACCTGAAGAGCACTATATCAAATGCAAGGATTATTAATATTTTATTTATTATAGGTTCATTTTTTTATGAGGAAGTGTGATGTTTGGAGGGAAACAGCCCAATGTTTCAGAAGTTTTTTTTACATCCTAAATTGTGTTTGACATGTTAGTCAAATTACTTAATTTATTGCCCCACGCGGTACTTGATTCTCTCTTGTCCATAACTCTTGCTGTTATATTGCAAGTTATAACCGTTTGTTATAACAGTCCTTTGATAAATTGACTGCATTTACATGCACAAGAACACATTTTTCATGTTAATAGTTTCTTAGCCAGCTCCATGCTAATACTGTAGTAATTATATCATAACCTGAGAGTCCTGGTTTTTGGTATTCACTATCTGGCATCTAAGGGCCTGATATTGCAGGTGGATTATGTATAGAATTTGTTTGTAATTTGCAACTGAGAAGTTTTTGACCTGGGAGTCTGTCTGGAACATTTAAAAATAATAATATTTATTATTAAATTAAACTTCTAAAAATAATAATAAAAAATAATTGCTGGGAACATTGGTAATTATGTGAAAGCATGTGATCATTTTGGGGGGGGGAAAAAGAACTGGTTTGTTTTCCATAACTAATATCAGCAGGATCATTAATTGTGGAATGACGAAGTAGTGTAGAAGCTCTGGTTTGTTAAGTCTTTTTATCAGCCCGTAATTGTCCGGATCACTCCGAGAGAGACTCATGCTGTGTTCCAAAAGCAGTCGAGCCCTTTGAAGACTTGATGGCTCCAAGATAGTGTTTTCAAACTGCAGTTTACCAGCAGTTGTTCCAAATCTCTCATTAGTTACCAGCTTTTATAATCACTGATATGACTACAGTTGGAAATATTAAATACAAGTAGTTGTTTTAGCATTCAACAGGATCTCCCCTAACAAGGAGACCTTGTTGAATGCTAAAACAACTACTTGCATTTGTGTAACTAATGTCTTTCGTGTAAAATAACTTGCTAAAGGGCTTGATGGATGTAGTTGTGGATGTTGTGCAGGGAAGTAAGAGATTTAAAGCACAGTTAAAGAGATGTGCAAAAAGGCACTAGAGATCCATAAACACCAGGCTGTTGGACAAAGCCGAATCTCTTGGCAGAAGTTGAGAGACAGAACACTCGATAGTGCAGTGTCTTACTTGAGAGTGTGCAGGCTATTGCTGCCCTTGTCCTTGGAGGTAATGTGAGATCATGTAACCACATGGGAGTCTGGCACGGTCCTGTATAATTAACAGCACAAGGCCTGCTTTCTGTGCTTAGTACTGTAAGTGGGAAGGCTAACATTACACAGATCAGCAATTAACCCCTAGTGCGCTAAAGCTCTTAACTTTTGAGGCGCCCTCAAATTGATTTCTATTTCTTCTCTCTTCTTTTTCCGCCCCCTTCCACCCGTCAAAGCAAATGTCATGATCAGTTCTCTCAGTAACGACTGTTGAATAGCTGACGATTATTCCATTACCTCGCGCACTGCTTTATATAGTGCTTTATTCTCAGACAAGTTTCCCAGACCTAAAACGGCCTTGATTAAATATAAGAAAGCTGTCGTGGGTCTCTGGCGGAAGGAAGAGGCAAGGAGATGTACTTTGTTTTGCATGATAACCAGCCTGAGACTTTAATTTCCCAGAAATTGTCGTCTCCAGTGAAGTCATTGTGTGATGATTTAAATGAAGTCAAATTGTGGAATAACATGGTGTGTGTCTGCTGTATCTTTCCATCCTATCTAGACATGAGCACAAAAGCCGAATTAAGTTGAAATGAAGGACTGGGCAACTTTTTTTAAAAAAAGCCTACCTTTGCCCAATGGGGTTTGTTGAATAATTGTGTTTGTTTAAACATGTGCTTCCACCAAATGCAAATATATCCTATCAAACTGTCACAAATATACAGTCGATTCACTTTACAGTGTGTTCTGTGAAGCGTTTTGTGACGTCCTCCTGACGTGAAAAGCGCTATATCAAATGCAAGGATTATTATTATTATTATTATTATCTTAACTGTCTATCCAGATGCATTCTCTTCTTTCACCTTTCTCCTCACCCTTCCGCCTGTTGACTCATGTTGGGGTATGCATTGAGTATGAGGTGCTGGATTGCCAAAGTGGCATCTCTTTATGTTTGAGTCTGGGCACTGAACTGTGCCTCAGGAGCCAGTTAATAGCAGCTTGTTTTCCGCCGGTGTTGAGAACTAGCTAAGAGCAATCAAACCTGTATCAAGAGCCATGATAAGAAACCAGCTGGTGTTCTCTGGAGTGCTGATGCTTTCCTCTCCCTGGCTATTCTTGGCTTGAATGTGCACCTATGAAATCCTGGAATAGGAGACATCACGCAAAATTATGAATGCATAAATGTAATTCTCCGTCTCCTGGTCTGCGCAGAGATAAAGTTACATCAGTCAGGAGCTACATTTGTCCTTGGCTCTACCTGAGTGGTTGAGAAGGGAAAGGAATTGGCTCCTGATCGTTATCCACTCACTTTGCAGGAAAATAATAATCCTTGCATTTGATTTAGCGCCTTATCACGTCATTGAGACGCCTCAAAGATTTTCACAGAATATATTGTAGAGTGGATTGACTGTATTTTGTGGGCGAAACGCAGCAGCCAATTGTGCAGAGCTGTGTCCCAAAAACAGTTGTGGTATCTTGAGTTTCGTACATGTGGATTTTTTGTGTGTATGGGGGAGGGGTGAGATGTGAGTTGGCTGTCAATTGAACAGTCTGCTGATGCTCACTGTCTAGGCTCACCTGTGGAAAAATGGCCACTTGTTCCATTGAAGGACCTGAGATTGTCTGGTCCCAGTGGAATTGAGTTTCAGCAAGATCCAGTGCTTTCAGAAGAGGAGCAGCAGAAACTCATAAAAATAGTATTTTATTGCATCCTTCCCACAGGCTCAATCACCTCCATTTTAAAGTACCGTGAAGTGCATCATTTAGAGTTTTGATGTGATCTGGCAGATTGGCTTGTGCAGTGTTGCTGCTTTTGAAATAATGATCCTATCGGGTAATGTGTTCTTGCGCTTTTTAAAGTCTGGGGCTGGAAAGCTTTGTTAGGATGAAATTTCACATTATAGTTTACAAATCCTCCAAAAGCTGCAACGCGTTAAAATCGTTTTCAGTTTCATGAGTGTTTGTGCGTGGAAGGTGTAACCCTGTATGAATGAGGGGGACAGTTCAGACCAAATCCTTGATGTGACTAATTTTTGCTGCTTTCAGTGCTGCCTCCCAAGAGTGACGTTCGATTAGACTATTTTCATTAATGATGACGCTTTTGATGAGTGAGCTGGAAAATACCACAAATCATGCAATTGGTCTCCCTGGACCGGGGATCTATGACATACACAGCTAATTTCTTGTAAATCTGGGGTTTCAAATCAAAATGAAGTGTGTTTCTCTCTTCCACACAATCTTGGCTTCCTCCCACCCCCATGCACTCACTCAGTTTTTTTTCTCAGGCACTTTGTCATTCTCTTCTCACGCTCCCAAACCCCTCCCCGTGCGTTTTTTTCCCTCCCCAATACACTTTTCTCTCTCTTTCCCGCCACCCTCAGTGTACTTAAAATTAGAGATAGGCCATTTAGGAGTGAAATCAGGAGGCAGTTTTTCATCCAAAGGTTGTGGAAATCTGGAACGCTCGCCACTAAAAGGCTACGGATGCTGGATCCATTCACATTTTCAAGACTTGAAATGGATAAATATTTGTTAGATAAGAGATGGGGCAAGGGTGGGTAATTGGAATTGAGGTACAGATCAACCATGATCTTAATAGAATGGCGGAACAGGTGTGATGGGTTGAATGGCTTACCTATGTTCCTATTTTCCCTAATCCATGGATATTTTCTCTATACCACATCTCTCTCTATCACATGAGCTTGTTTAGCTTTTACTTAAATTGGAACTATAAATAACCTTCAAGTTCTGGCATTTGCAATGATTTTAAAACTGTTCCTAAATCTGAAGCGTACAGTCCTATGTTTGTTGCACAGTTTGAAGCAGTTTGTGTCACTTAATGTTGAGTCTGCTGCAAAATTCTGTCTTGAGAGTCACTTATTTGAAAATTAAGGGATTTGTGAGTTTGCCTCCCAATGGACGGATTTTTAAAATTCCTCACATGTTTCATATCCTGAATACTGTGGCCCATAAGGAGCACAAGATTGTAACGTGATCCCAAGCATTCTGGCATGAGATGGATAGACACTTACTAAAGTCACAATTCTCACTTGTTCCCATGGTCTGTTGGTCAGAACAGTCTAGGGACTGAGATTTTTTTTTCTCCTTGTGATGGGAAATGGATTTAAGCCCAGATAATAACAATAATAATAATCCTTGCATTTGATACAGTGCCTTATCATGTCTTTGAGATGTCTCAAAGCACTTCACAGAATACATTGTAAAGTGAATTGACTATCCTCAACTATCCTTTCTACCCCACATTCGTGCCATGACCCGCTCTGCCTTCCCCCACCTCCACAACGTCGCCCGGCTCCGACACTGTCACACTGCAGACCGCCGAAACCCTCATACACGCCTTCATTACATCGAGGCTCGACTATGTAAACTCACTGCTTGTCGGCCTCCACAAGCTGCAGATCTTCCAGAACTTTGCAGCCCATGCTCTCTCCCGCACTAGGCTCTGTGACCCTATCACCCCCATCCTTGCCCAACTCCACTGGCTTCCCATCACCCAGAGGATACAGTTCAAGATCCTGGTCCTCACCCTCAAAGCTCTCCACGGTCTTGCTTCCCGCTATCTTTCCGACCTCCTTACCCCTACCATCCTGTTCGCTCCCTCCGCTCAGCAGGCCCCGGCCTGCTTCACATCCCCCGCCTTGCCCCACTATCAGCGGGCGGGCCTTCCGCCACTCTGCATCCACCCTCTGGAATTCCATCCACAGTCCCTCCGTCTCGCCCCTTTCCTCGCCACCTTCAAGACCCACCTCTTCGACCGTGCTTTTGATCTCCCTGCTTTCTTCTCCCCCCCCCCCCCCCCCACACCACCCCACCTTCCCCCACCCCGACCCTCAGCTTGGGTCCGAAACTCTGTCTGTCCAGCGCGTTGGGAGGTCCTCCCGACGTGAAAGGCGCTATACAAATGTAATTTTGCTGTTGTATTTTGTGGATGAAACTTGGCGGCCAGTTGCTGAGAGTTGTTGTTTGACAGTAATTATAATAAATCTTGCATTTGATATCGCCTTTCACGTTGGGTGAATGTTCACATCCTTCACAGGATGTACTGTAGACTGTAGTAACTGTTTTTTGTAGACAAATTAGATGAACTATAAGATAGTTTGAGAGTGCTATTGTAGTTAGAATTCAGGGCTTGTCCAGTTTGCCTTCCAGCTGCAAATATAGGCTATGGTACTTGTATTGTGTTAAGCTTCCCTGCTCTCTTACTCCTATTTCCCCCACCCATGCCCCTTCAAATAGACTGGATTACCACTGATTTGGACATTTACCAGTCATGCAGCCTAACCTCCACACTGTTGCTATTTCTTTAGAGGTGTTTGTTGTCCCTTTTATTCTCAACTTAAATTTGTACGTGACAGATGCAGACTTCACAGCGGCTTTGTTTCCTGAGCTTGAGGAGTCCCCATTATTTTAAAGAACTGGCAGGTTTTGTTCAACTGCAGAGTTGAGCTATAGCTTTTGTCTGTTTTCATATCAATTTAAATATGTATGCAAGCATTTACATTTTTGTGGGGGGGAATGGGAGAAGAGTAGTGTGTGTATGGGGGTGGTGTTTGTTGGAGGGGGAGGATCTTGTGTGTTGGTTGCTGTACACGTGTGCTTTCATACTGTTCAGAACATATGGTGTTACAGGCTAAATCTTGTGCAAGGAGGATTAGTTCAACCTGTGGGTAATTAAAAAGTCTTAGTATTGTAGCAACATGTTCTCATAAAGCAGTGGATTTAAAGTGTCAGCTGAAAATGCATTCCAGTATGTCCACAGTTCAGGTCTAGCCAAAGCTCCAGGCTGAGAAGGTTGTTTGCTCTATGTGTGTAATATGCCTTGTGCTATCACCAATGTCAGCCTTTATTACAGTCTCATATTTATTAGATGTGTATTTAAGAGTCAAGTCAAATTGAATTGGCGTCGTGGGCAATCACAGTTGCAAGTACTGCAAACGGTCATCTGTCCAAGATTTTGTGAAGTTTTGTTATTTTCCAAGGACCTCGCTATCTGCAGCGCTGGGTCGACACAGGCAAATTTGTGCAGACTGCCGTGATGCGTTTCCTTCAACTCAGCCCTACCTCCCCAGTCAGAAAGTTGTCTAGTGGCAGTGGCTTGCTATCCTGTCTGTCACATCATGTGATCTGGGAATGGGCTGTAATAATAATAATAAATCTTTGCATTTTCATGTAATTCCTCATCAAAGCCTCTCAGCTTCACAGGATGTTACTGTTTTATGTATGATGTTACACACTCCCTCTTGGTGACATCATCCACAGACATGGGATCAACTTTCACATGTATGTGAATGACACCCAAATCTAGTTTTCCTTCTGTGGACGCCACCCCAGGCTTACAATGATCTGACTGCCTGCTTGTCTGATATCAAGGCCTGGATAAGCGCCAACTTTCTGCAGCTGAACACGAACAAGACAGAAACCATTGCTTCTTGGCTCCCGTCAACGTTTTCTCACCTGCTATTCCGAACTCCTTCCAGCCACTGTGTTCCTGATCTCTGAAACTCCCTGCCTCAATTCCTCTGTCTTGCCCCTTCTTTGCCAGTCTTTAAATATCCAACCTGAGACTTTCCTCTTGAACTATACTTTCGGTCACCTCCCTTATTTTCCCAATTTGATGTCAAACAATACTGTTAAGTGCTCCAGCACACTATGCTGTGTGAAGAGTGCGATATAAATGCGAGCTATTGTACCACAGAGGCCTACGACTGTATTTGTAGATGAATGTGACAACCAATTTACTCAAAGCAATGTCCCACAAATAGCCATGAAGGGATTAAAAAAAAGCAGATACTGGGTGACTTGGAGTTATTTTTCTCCCCCCCCCCCCCCCCCATTGATTTTTTTTGGGGGTAAGTATTTGTTAGGCTCGGTTCTTTCTTGTCCTTCCACTGCCTCTCACAAAGAAATGGATCAACAGTTTGCCTCATGTAATGTGTGGTTTCCGTGATCTACTCCCTCCAGGTTGCAGACTGTCCACTCTTTCTGCAACAGCTAGTGGGAAGGTAGCGGGAGGCTGAGAATGAGAGGGAAGAGGGAGGTGCCTGTTTGTGTTTTTTAATTATGGCTAATCTTCTTGGCTAGCTCCAGTTTCATTTGGATATTGTGAATTTTAATGATATCTGAGAGCAATTAGCCGCTCATCTAAGAATGCCACAGGAAGCATTTTCAAACCTTTCTTCTGATATCAGAGAATCTAATATTTGCTGTTGTTTAGCTTTCCTGGAGAATCTTGGGTTTTATTTGGACAGGTATTTTTACACTACTGTGTAAATTTATACGGTCAGCTGGGGGTAGAGAAGAACTAGCATGAAGAGCTGTTCTACACTTAAATGATGTTTTCCTGATTTTAACACACTTTGAGTTTATGGACATGGCTGACACTCCAATGCAATGCCAAATGCGCATTGTACTTTGGATGAGTTTTTAAACCGTGGTCCTGTCACCCAGTTGAGGTGAACGTTAAAGATTCCATGGATTCATCGAAGAGAGAGGGGAGGCTTCTCCTGTTGTCTTTGCCAACAATCCCCCCAGACAAAAATTGTATCTCACTTAAATGACCGTTTGTTTGTGGGACATTGCTGTGCACAAATTGGCTGCCGAGTTTGTCTACAAAAGCATAGTCACTACATTCTACACAAACACTGAAATGCTTTGAGACATTATTGAAGCTATAATGTAAGGGTTTTTTTATTTTAAGAAGATTCTCTGCTTGTGCTGGAGATCCGGCTGTTCCAGGAAGTGCAGATGGATGCACTGAGGATTTTATCCGTGTTCACTTTCTTGATCACTTACCTTTTCCCTTGTGGAACACTGCATTAATAAACCAAAATGATCTCCGTATGCCTTTACCTCCCTCAAACAAGGATATTTGGGTTTGAAACCAGAGCCATCCTGAGCAGATTAAAAATGTAATGTGATCCAGCATTGCAGAATGAGCTCATTTTGTAATTGCTTTATTTGTAGGTACTTATCAAAGTTGCATTGTTAACAATATAGATCTGAATCTGCAATTCCACTTTCACGTGGGAGCATGTTTAGTCTCCGGCATGTCCTCTATTTTCCAAAAGAGGGTGGCATTTTAGATCTTATTGTTGCTCTGCACATTTTAAGCAGCGATATCCTTACAGACACTAAATCCTTACTTAAGTATTTAAATTCACTCCTCTCTCCAAGGCTTCTGTACCAGAGCCGGCCAGATTTTCCTCCCCATCTGCGGCAGACGTTTTTATGATCGAGCAGCCAGCTATGTCAAACAGATTTAGTCCTCCCAGTCATAAGATAGGATTAGCAAAAACCTCCATCTTACTCTTTATTCAGACTCTTCCTATTACTGAGATTACGTAGCAGAACTTGCTACTTTTTGCATTTAGATAGTGGATTGCTTTTGCGCCTTTCCTCTTTCTTCTCTCCCCCCACCCCATAAATCCCCATCTGCAGCTGATTTTGACGTAAACTGAGGCAGAGAAAGGTTCTGTGGGAGCACAATGCTGTTCATTTCCCACCAGGCCTGGCCTCTCAATTCAGGATTTGGCATAAGGCAGATGTCATTCATGATTGAGAAAAAGCAGAGTTGAGGTCCCAGGCAATCTGAGTTTGTGTCATTAGCTCTCCTTAATAGGGCTTTTTAAAAAATATGAGGCTAATTGGCTGCTGCTTGAGTACAGGGTTTGGTCAGAAGTAAAATGGAATGAATTCAAGGAATTTGTTGATGTGGAGAGGAGAATGGGCTACATCGTAAAACATTCAGCTGTTCTTTATAAACATTTTATCAACAGAAAGGCCATACATTTGGTACGTGTGCCTAAAATTGAGCTGGCACATGTCTTAACACTTATTTGGATCCTGGAAATGCGAGCCCAGGAGGAGGCTATTCAAGTCTATCTTGGTGCTAGCTCCCCTCCTGTTGCAATCTTCTTTAATTCCAATTGCCTGCTCTATCCTTTCCTTGAGTCTAATATAAAATTAGTGAAACTCCTTCCACATGAAGGTGATAGGATGCCCTGCCCCATAAACTGCATTTCAAAAGTAGCTTTACAGAGGTAGCTAGTCCTCTGGCATCCAATCTCTTTGTTCATACATTAAAAAAACTCCACCATTAAGAGCTAATGGCACAAACTCAGATTGCCTGGGACCTGGTCTCTGCTTTTTCTCAATCATGAATGAAATCTGCCTTATGCCAAATACTGAATTGAGGTGTGTGTGTGTGTGTGTGTCTGTCTGTCTAAGAGGTGCTCGCTGGGAAGAATGGGAAGCTAGATTTTGAAGTTGGGAATGGGATTTTCCTCATTTTGTAATGATCAAGTTTCACTGAGTGTGTACAATGAAAAGTGAGTTGATCCATCTCTTATTTTCCTTTCAATGGAGTAAGCCTGTATGCATAGCTTGTGCAGTGATCAGCAGTTCGCCCACAACATATACACTTTACAGTTTATCCTGTGAAGAGCTTTGAGATGTCCTCCTGATGTGAAAGGCATGGTATCAAAGATAAGGATTATTATTAATAAGTTGAAATAAGGGCATTGAGTTGAATGGATCGTGCATTTTTGTGCGTACATGTGACTAGCTCACAAGCTACAGGAAAGCCTTATCTTTCTATCACCTGGATTAGATGGTGGATAGTGCATGTAAGAAGATAATAATAATCCTCGCATTTGATATATCACCTTATCACGTCATTGAAACATCTCAAAGTGCTTCTTAGAACGTACTGTATTTTGTGGGTGAAACGTGGCAGCTAATTGTGTGCACAAAGCTGGAGAGTTGCCAGTGTCACAAGTTCTGTCACTTGCATATGCTTCACTAGTTGCACTGAATTTACAACGATTAGTGTGCAGCCTCTATCCTTGATGCTGAGTCAAAACTTTGCAGTGTGAAAATTTTGTTGGCATCACACTTCTGGCAAAACGTGTTTGTAAAGCATTTTTATGATTTTTTTTCATTTGTCTGTATTTTATGTTTCTTTCAAATATAACTCACCACACTGTTGGCCACATCGAGCCAGGGAAGAGTCTTTCAAAATCCTCACCGCACTTACTACTTACTGCCTGTTGCTCAGCGCCATGGGACTTTGCTAAATAAATGTATAGTTGCTGTTGCTGAACGGTTGCCTTTTGTTATATAAAAAAAAACTGGACTCGTCATTTTAGGCTATTTTTCTCACAAGAGGTGATTACATTCCCCCTCCCTCCACATATGGGAGTCTGGGACTTCCAAATTTCTTAACTTAGATGTGCAACAGAAACAACCTGTGTGTGGTTGTTTGTGTTCTGAGAAAATTAGGTGGGAGTCCTGGTCACTATTGACTGAACTGCAACAACAAAGGAGGCAGGTAAACCAATTCCTCAGTTATTGGCTTCAACTGACCTTGGGCACTGACCTTGTTTGTTGGTTTTCACTGCATTGATCAAATCTTTGAAAAACAACATTCCGAAGTGTCTCGTCCTCACTTAAACTGATACCTGGAGCAAGATCGGTGGCCCCGCTGTTTGTTCCATGTACTTTGTACAGTGTTTCCTGGGTGGAAATCTGAGCTGCCCTGTTTAATTTTGCAGTCCCAGTTGGAAAAACTGCTTTTTTGCCTGTGTGTCTGAAACCTAGTGAGATGGGGCAAAACGGCTGTATCAGAATGTACACACACGTGCATCGTGCTGCGTCTGTGCGAGTCCCAAGCAATGCCTGGATTTATGAGTATTGAGTGGATATTCCGGTGCTGCCCTACAAGAGGACCTATTGTTGAAATTCACTGAAGGGCTGGATTAATTTCGGCTGTGCCTGCCTGCATTTAACATGGCAGTTTAAACCCAGGAGACTGAAGTTTCCAGTGTAACGTGAGGCTGTACTGATTTCTGAAAGAATGTAATACATTATTTTCAGCTGTACATTTCAGTGTTTGGAAAAGCTCCTGGCCCTGGGAGTGGAGAGGGAAATCATTGGGCAAGGCTCAATATTGGCAGGCTAGCATAAGTGTTTCAGTTCACTCCTGAAGCGATATTGGAATTCCCACCAAAAAATAGCTCTAAATAATTCCTTGGGCACTGCTACAGTGTAGTGTTTTGTTTGCGAGTAAGAAATTAATCCGATTCACTTGTTAAGCACCTGGAAGTGTGTTTGGTTTGTGTGAATTTCTTGCAGACTACTTTAAATACCAAACCTATTGTTGGGGCGGGTTTCTGTTTTGTGTAAACATTAAAAATTATATTTTAACATTGGCATTTTATATAACAGATCCAGAATTCAGGAAAGCACCATCTGCTGTAATGGTGGCTGATACAGAACACTTCAGATTGAGGCCATGCTTTCATTGCACTGTATCAGTCCAGACAAACAGCAGATGGGTAATCGTCTTCCTGTGCCTTTTGCAGACTCGACAGTCTACACTAACGTGCAGCCCTGTTACATTCTTCTGCTTTTGTTGCTGACACTTTAATGCTTTACTGATGCAGATTCAAGTTCAGTCCTTGTGAAGCAGAATGGTAGTAACCTTTTTGATGTCATAATCTTTTGCACTTGTTCTTTGTTTGTTCCTTTTCCCTGCATTTCTAGTTTCTTCATTCGGAGCATGGGATGTATGGCCATGTGGAGTTTTCCACTGACCTGGTCAATGCTGTATTTTGGCAGATGTGCTTGGGCAACACAGGATATCGCCATCTCATTTGGCCTTCCTCATTTTCTCTCCTCGTACCCCCAAAAAACCTGACAGGACTATTATGAATGCCTGTGAGTAGAGGTTGGGATTTTTGTGTGGTAACTATGTGCTATTTTAGATCCCTAGCAACGCTAAGAGTAGCCTAATAACAGTGCATGGCTATTGATGTTAAATGCTCTCAAGGCTCATTTTCATTGAAACATTCATTTTTGCCTTATGTAAAATTTACCCTGTGTATATATTAACCATGTGAAGAGGCTTGTGCAGTATAGTTCACATCATGTCTTCAGTTAAACTATTAATCCCTCTCATGTGAGCAGTTGGGAGGCAAGCGTTCTTCCCGTCGAGGTCATAGACATCCTTTATTGTCCACTGTGTATTTGGACCATTCCCACTTGATTCTTGGTTTGAGGCCAGAACAGAACCTGAATATCAATACGTCCTCTAGATTTTTAAGTGTAAATGTAGCTTTAGATCCAACCTGGTAAAGGTGAAAGTGCACTATTCACCAGTGATTCATTCTGTTGTTGTTGGAATCCGAATTGTTTATGTACACAGCTCATGTTTTTTTTTGTGTGTGTGTATATATTATACTCATGTCAGTGTCAGTGCCAAAAGTTCATCGCTTCAGAGTTGTACTATTTTATTCCTGGAAAATCTTACATAATTGGTTACAGTGAATGTGAAAGAGTGACCTTTAGAATTCATTCAGTCAGTCAATGAGGTTGATGTAGAGGTGAAAACCACCTTTGACACAATTTATTTGGATTAGTTAGAAAAGTTTGTGGAAGATTGATTTTTTTAAAATAAGAGAAGCACTGCTTTAGTACTGTGGGATTTCCCTTTGTGTTACTTCACATCTTATAGTATTTTGTGTTGTGAATGAGTTAACTGCACTAGTTGCACATGCATTATCTTGTTGCAGTACAGTTTTGACATCAATTTCTTGACAATTGTGACTCAATTAAAATATATTTTAGTATATAAATGTGGTTATACTTTCGTACATTGATATTGATGGGTGTTGTGTGGTTTCCCCGGATCATCCATTACGCATCAAATTACTGTAATGACTGAGGTCCTCTTTGATCTCCCGGAGGTTGGATTTATACAGTGGTCAGACTGGAGACTTTGACTGCAAAGGTTTCCTTGCAATTTCCATTTTTATGACCAGTGACTGACGTCATCAAGCACGACCTAAGGAAACTGCACAGACAGAGTTTCTTCAGCCCCAATGATTCCACATGCTGAAGTGGAGCATCTGATCTGTCACTTGAACTTTTTCCCTTTTCAAAAAGTACCACTGCCATTTCCGTACATTCACGTAAGCCTCCCTGGCCGTTCGCTCATACTGAAACAGAAGGGCACAAGCTTGAGTTTTGCTTGAACATTAGCTATGCTTTCCACCCCTCCCAACAGTCACAAGTGGAGACTCAATTGCGAGGACCACTTCCTGGCACAGTGCCAAGTTCTCAGCTCAGCTCTGCTGCTGAAACCTCATTAATGTTTGTCACCTCGAAGGGAGCTTTTTTTTAAAAATAAACTCTTCACAGACCTTTCAGCTCTAATCTAGAACCCTTAACTGATCCAGAATTCTGCAGTTCACGTTCTCTCCTCAAGAGGCTCCACGTACCAATCCTGATCAAGCCTTGTTGGCTCCCAGATCCTGGTCTGTAAATCTCTATATTCCTGCTTCTCCCTGGACCACTGCTCGTTTCCTAAATTCCATTTGATGCTATTGCTTTTGGGTCCTTAACTCTGTCTGTCCGGGGCCTTGGGACGTCCTCCCGATATGAAAGGCGCTTTACAAATGTAATTTTGTTGTTTTTGCTTTTTGCTTGCTTCCCTGTACTCCTCTCTTCCCTGTACTATCTTATCTGTGTCTGAACCTTCGCATTCTGTGCCCTTACCCTCTGGAATAATTAAAAAACTCTAATTTGGCGGAAGTTTTCAGTGCTCGTCCATCATTTTTTTGTGTTATTTCTTCATTGTGTGCATTGTACTTAACACACAAGTCTCATTCTCTCGTTATTTAAAAAAATTACATCCCAATACTTTTGTATAATATAGTTTTGATCAGATTTGTCTGATCCAGCACTGTTATGGTCTTTCACCTCAGCTGTGAATAGCAACTGCTACGTAATGTGGGGAGCATGAAACCGGATGTAGTGCAGTTTGTTTCTGAACGAGTGAATGGACCGCTCACAAGCTGGAGGTTTACCCCACATCCTTTTCCATCGCGTGTTATTTCATTGACAAGAAAGTCTTCGCTGTTCTTTGAATTTCTTTATCTGTGTGAATTGAGTGCCATTTGTATCGGTGCATATTATGACTTTTGAGGTTTTTTTTCTTCTCTCCCCTTTGACTATCAACATTTTTGTATGACAAGTTACAGGTGCAGCGATGATTTATTTACCTCCAGGGTCATATAGGGTCAATGAGTATTTTTAATATGTGGAGGAGGCTCCCCTTATTGGCTGCTTGATAAAACAGAACATGAATCTAAAATTGCACAAGGTTTCTACCATCACTTAGCCCGACTCGGCGTGACTCATTATTCCGTGTTTTTTNCCTCAACCAAATTTGCCCCCAAATTTGAATTAATGCGTGCTCATATCCTACTCCTCTACCCCTGGCCTTCACTCAGCTGACTCGGGTCTGCTGCACGTCCTTCGTTCCCTCTGCTGCATGATTGGCAGCCATGCTTTCAGCCATTTCAGCTCCAAATCTCTGGAACTCCTTGCTTCAATACCTCTTGTTTTGCCCATCTTCAAATCATACAAGTCACATTGCTATTAAGCACTCAGACGCATGAAGGTACTTTGTAAATGCAAGTTGTTGTGATTTGTTGTGTAGTTCATTACTATTTATTGCTGGAGCCTATTGGCTGCTGCATTTGTCTGTGGTAGTACTAATAATTGCATTTGATATAGTGTCTTATGAGGCCATCAATATATTTTGAAGCGCTTCACAGGGCTTTACCGTGAAGTATAGTTTGTAAGTGAACACGGCAGCCAGTTTGCGCACAGAAGTGTCCCAACATTCAGTCATGAAGTGATTTGTGGGATTTGTTGGCCAGGACACTGGGAGAAACTCCGTGCTCTTTTGAACAGCGCCCTGAGGAAGTTTAACATCCACCTGAATAAGCAGGTGGGGCCATGGGTAAACATCTCATCTGAAGATGACACCCCTAACAACGCAGCACATCCACAACACTGAGTTGGATTGTTTTCAAACCATGACATTTGCTTTGTTTCTAATCAGCTATATTTAGTAAATAAACGTATTTGTTTTCCGTAAGGTATTATATAAACGTAAGTTATTGTTGTAGGTTTAGGACCTAACAGCAAACTACTCCTATACAGAGAGTAAATATACAAATGGTGTTTTTATAGTGGCTGAGCACAGACTAACATGGCAGCCATTTGCACCGGCAAGGCCCCACAAACAGCAATAAGGTGAATGAACAACTAACCTGGAGAAGTGGTGGCCAACCTTTTTGGTTGGACAACCAACTGCTTTATTACATTTTTCTTTGATAATGGCTGTGCCATGGATATCACAGCTCTGTAGCTTCTGGAAACAAGGTATTGATTTAGCACAGACGTACCTGGACTTGTGCAGGTGTTCCGACAGGTCACTTCTTGACGCTCAAAGTGGCCACTACAATACACTGGGGCTGTGGCCCAGGGGCCACTTGTGATAGTCCAGCTCCCCTTCAGCACAACATTATAGAGTGCTGGCCTCATAGATGAGTTCCAACCTACATAGTGCCAATTGGAATTGTTCGTGCTTGGGGAGTACAGTAAAGCCTTTCAGTTGGGAAAGGGGGACGACATAGTTGTCTGCATTGATTGGCAAGTCATAAGTGGTGTGTGAGATAGTGGAAAGGATGTTATTGTCTTTTACTTTTATGTACTGTGGTTTCCCTTCTCTTTCCCCCACCCCACACTCCACCTTCTGTACTATTAATTTGTGGTACAGATGACTGCCCCCACTGCTATTATATTTGTTCCGGGGGAAATGGAGAGAGAAAGAGTGAAGGAAGAATGAAATTGAAGCTTTTAGTTTCAGACCATGAAAGAAATGGTTCGTGATGATGCTCAGGAGGCAAGTGGGAGAGGTAAACGTCTGAGTAACACCCTGAGTGATTCGCTCACTCTCTCCAGAAATGCTGCATGTACGTATTAGTGCACTAGTAACCCACATAGTGCTTAATACGTCAAAGCACAGAGCAGAAAGATGCATGCGCTGATCTCAAAAGCAAATGGAAATGTCTCAGTGTAATTACGTTTTTCAGAGGCAGACGAGATGATTTTACTCTGCATCATCTTATGCTTTACTTGACTTGTCAGTAAATACTGACTGACTGACGCTGATTCCCAAAATGGGAAGGCAACACGGCCAATTTAATTATCAGAGACCTGTCTTCACATTTTCTCCCACCACCATAAAAAACTCCCCCCCCTTCCCCCCAAAAAAACATGTTGACTTGTTTTCACTGAAGTTAAAAATGAGCATAACACAGTAATCGCCTTGTGGAATGAGTGTAAGTTTTCCTTTTGTAAAGGGTGCCAGGAAGTCGTGAGGCAGCACTTTCACGAATGCAATTTCCTCTTCTTTCTTTCCTCTTCTCCTCCTCCCCCCTCACCCCCATCCTGTTCCCGGAATTCTTGATCTTAATCTCGATTGTTATGCAGTGAGCCAAGCAGAAATGTTATGGGGAGTGGGGTGGGGGGGGAGAGAGAGAATGAAGACAAACTAATTTAAATTGTATATGCAAATATACTGCTTGGAGTGCCCATAATTCAGTGCTGCTCCTCTGTCCACTTGGTGCTGTTTGAAATCATAGGTATAATCCGGGGAATGAGATATTGCGGAGAAGAAGAACTTGTGCCTTTTGTGCATCAAGTTATTTATAATATAATAATCCTTGCATTTGATATAGCGCTTTTCACGTCTTCTAGGTATTTCAAAGTGCTCACAGAATATACTGTAAAGTGAATTGACTATATTTGTGGGTGAAACAGAGCAGACAGTTGCATACAGCAGTGTCCCAAGAGCAAGTCTTGAGCTTTTGTTTTAGTGAAACTTTAGTCTAGAGAAATGCTCAATAGCGACTTTCTCTGTGACCCCAGTCACTAATTTATCTCTTGTGTTCTTGTCCTTGCCTTATGGGCAGGGGACAGTGATGGGGAATACCAGAGTATTGTACTGTGAATTTATAACGCATGCAAATTCTTCCCGTGTAATAGACAGGATAACTATCCTATCAACTCTGGGCTTCGCTTGAGAGTCAATGGATGATATTTGACCCACTCAAAGCAACGTTCCAACTGACTGAAACTGACTTATCAATAGGGAGAAACTCCGCCTAGCCTTCTGTTTCATGTGGGGGTTGGTGGAGGGGGAAGAGAGAGAGGAGAAAGAAGAAAGAAAGAGAAACCACAAGAGAGAGAGAGAGTAACTAGCCAAGTCAGCTTCTAGTATTCATAAAATTTGTGTGGTAACCTATGTTGCTTTCCTCTCATGCCCCCCAACCATCCATCCAAGAGCAAAGAGAAATAAAGGGGCCAGTTCAGTGACGTCTGCATTCCTGGTGTCTCCATGAATGACAGAAAAGGCTTTGTTGAGCCTAAACTTTGTAATGAGCACGAATTTCTCCTGGAGACGTGAATTAACTAGTGGAGAAATAAAACAAAAGTTTGCATCTTTGCAGTGGGCTAGTTAAGAGCCGCAATAAAATAGGTGCAAATAAGATCTTTCATTGTGGCTCTGAGAGGGAGGCTTTTAGAAAATGGTAATTGGGAGGTGGGGGGGGGGGGGTTAGCAGACAACCTAGATCCTTGTCATTAAGGAAAATTGGCCTGTCCGCACAATGTGCCTTAATGGAAGATCAATGAAAGTGCTTTTAATAACGGATGTGTTCCTCTCTCTTCCGATTTAACTTCCTCTGTGTGCAGACAGCAGTTAACCTGTCTCCATTTATGTGCCCAATATGATCCATGCATTAAAAGACAAGCAGCAGGCTCTTATTTCTGCCCTGAAGTTTTTAATCTCTGCTGTTGGCAGTCTGCTGCTGTTAGTTGGCTGCTGAGGTTTTGTGCTGTGGGCAGTTTTAGTGCACTGTTTGATGTACATATTACACCACTTGTTTTCTTTCTTTGGAACTGCTTCCAGACTGCTTTTTGAAGGGCAGTATTTACCCTTTTGGAGGAGAAAGAGGCTCGCCTCAATAGATTCTGTAGGGAATGTAAGGTCTGTGAGTCATTTTTAAATGAAGCAGTTTGAAGTTTTTTTTTGCCTCTGGGCATTTTTCAATGTTTCTTAAACAGATTTTTGAGAGATGTTGTGTTTGAAAAATTTGATTGAAAGAAAATACCATGATTGAAAAGTTTGAATTGTGTTTTACTTAGGCTATTTCACCTGCCCCTCCTGTTTGAGGTGTCTGCTTAGGAGGAGCAGCCACGCTTGATATTGTTCTCTATTGTGTTGTTTTCAGATTTCCTGCATCTGCAGTATTTTGTGTTTTGTTGATATTGTTCTGGCCCCTTTACCTCCTCTTTCTTTCTAACCCTCCTCCCCCCCCCCTCACACACACACACACACACACACACACAAACACACACACACCCCTACTTTCCACCAGGGGTTGTTGAATAGTGGTCAGGAGTGGGAGGGTGTTTGTATTGCAACAATGCTTAATTTTTTTTCTCTACAATTGATTTCCCTCTAGTTTTGAAAGTGTCCAGCCATAATAGTACCAAACTATATCATCTCAGTACAATGTGCCATGGTCTTAACTAAGCTTGCTTACCCACACTCCTGAACCGTCTATACTTTATCTTTCTCTCTCTCTCTCTCTTGCTCAATAGGAAATGGCTGAGAAAGTTCCACTGCGGTCAGTATCTAAGTAGGTTAGCAGGAAGGCCCAGGATTGTGCTTATATAAGTTTCAGCCGGGGTGGCTGTGGGTATTTCACTACACCAGGCTGGGGAGGAATAGATAAGTTCGGCTCCCATTTCTTATCACTGTTGATGCGCTTTCAGCAGGGGTCACCTTTGAAGGAGAAAGGAGTTTCTCCTGCTGTCCTGGCTGGCAATCCTCCAGATAAAATTGGTCATTCTGTTTGTGGCACATTGTCGAGTCTGCCTGCAAGTCTGCAGTCACTACCCTCCACAGGAATTCCCCATCCAGTGCTTTGAGATATTTGAACATTATTGCCGCTAAATCAAATGCAAGGATTATTCCATTATTATATCAGAAGATTTAGAAACTGAGGTGAGTGATAAATGAAGAAGATAGATTAGGAATGTGGTTATTAAAATGTGACTACCAGTAAAATGTGGTACCAGTAAAAGAGGATTATTTCTGCCTCAGACCTGAAGGCATGGAGTGATTGCAGGGAAGCGTTCAACCCAGCTTGCTTTCTCCCTTTCTTTTCCTCCGTGCACACGTTGGTCTGGGCAGTGTACTGATGTCGGAAGCATTGCAGCTGACCTGGATTCTCCAGATGTGCACACTTTGAAGCATGAGATATCAGGAACTATAAACCTCTCTTTTCCTTTCGTTCGTTCCTTCCGCACACTGAAGGACTCCGAGGCCAATTTGTAGCATTACCTTAGCACAAAGAGAGGATCAATCACTCAACACTGACCAGCAATCAAACCCAGGACCTTTCCTGTGTATATGGCTCGGGGGAGGAGAGAGGCGCAAATACAGTTTAGTGTCCTCTGAGGGATCAGAGGAACAGATGATAACTATCCACTGGAGTTTCTAAAGAGTAATTTAGGTTAGAAATGGTGGGATTATTAGGAGTCGTGTAAAGTTTGTTTTGAGTTTCTAGCAAAGTGCAGGGTAATGGTGCTGCAATCAATCCACAGGAAATGTCTTTTGACAGAAACTGGATTTTCTACTTTTCTACTTTAACCCCCCAGCTAAAGAGATAATTTGTGGTTAACCACCACTGGAGTTGGAATGAATTCTGTTCCCTCTCTGGATGCAACATGGCCTGTGTTAATGCTGCTTTATAGTGCTTTATATTAATTTGGGTTGATTATTTGGAATTGCACTACAGGGTAGTTAGTCACAGACTACATTTACGAGCCAGGCGGCAACACAGTTTGAGAATGGGGGTAGGAGGGCAAGAAAAGAACATGTGGTTAAGCCTTTGATTGACTGATGTGTGATGGGATCGGAAGCTGAAATAATTGCAAGAAGACCTAGGATTGTGAGCCACTCTGTTAATCACTTTTAAAGTGGTTGCAAGATATCCGAGCAGAAATAGTCCAGCTCAGTTGTGGCAGCAGCTGAATTTGTATTGAAAGCCAAGTGCACGATTTATTACGAAGGCTGACGGAGCTGCAGCTTTGCATTGGAATTCTGACTGGTCCTGGTTGTATGTTGCGTGATTGGCACTCGGTTAGTTTGTTGCTGAAGTTTTGATTATTCTGCTTGAATAATCATTGGTTTGGTTTCAATTCAAGCCTGTTGTTTTTAGCATTGCAGCAAGCCCAGATGGGAGTTGTGAAGGCAGGAGGGAAGAGACACCTTGCTTTCCTTCTCTCTCACTTTCTTTTCTTGCCTGTGCAGAGCTATTGCTGTCAGCAATAAGGGAATTATTTTATTCATGAGCCATATTTGATTTCAGGATCTAAAAATGTTTTGATTTTTTAAAAAATATTTTGGTCAGCCAGGTGGTATCTGATAACCCATCACCGTGCTTAAGAATTTCCAAACCAAACTACTGAGAGTAGTACATGTGTATGGAAACTTCCATTTGTCTGTTATGTATGGAGTGTGCATTAAAATAAATAAATCTCTGCATTTGATACAGCGCCTTATCACACCTGTGGAGTCCTGTAGCTCAGTGGTTAGAGCTCTTGCTTTGCAAGCGAGACACCTGGGTTTAATTCCAGGCAGAGCAAAACCTTGGGCAAGTTTCCTTACTCCACACGCCTAATAATAATCCCTCCAAAAAAAAACAATAATAAATTGGTCATTTTCAATCCACGACTGTTTGTGGGACATTGCTGTGCACAGTTGGCTGCCGCGTTCCGCCCAAAATATACAGTCAATTCACTTTACAGTATATTCTGTGAAGCGCTTTGAGACGTCTAGAAGACGTGAAAAGATCTATATCAAATGCAAGTATTATTATTGTATTAAACTATTTGCGACAGTGAATGTTTTTTAATATAATAAATAAGTCTCCAAATAACAAACCTGCCAAGGTGGTGAACACGTCTTCAGAAGACGACGACTTTAAATCAAGCGACTCCCATGTCCAGTGGTTGTCTTCTCACTCTTCAGTGCAACTATAAATTAGTAACCTGCTGATACCATTGAAGCTACCGTTAATTACCATAGCAACAATGTAACTAATTCCTCTTTAAATAATTTATTGGCACTAAAATATTGCTTTGTATTACTGTCAAACGTGTATGGTTTGCACCAGTGGACAAGGAACTTTCTCATATTTGGTTCCAGTGGCACATAGGATGGAGTCAGTGCCGACGTGTCTGACCCTAACACGTCTGATCCAGTGAGCAAGATTGTGCAAAATTGAGATAATAAAGATGGTGTTTGAGAATGAGGTAATTTGTAATTGAGAATGCAGAAGCTGATCAAATATTAAAACTTAAGAGATATTGTAGGACATTCAAACTACGTTCAGTTCGATAAATATTTGAAGCAATTGGATAAATATTTGAAGAGTAGCCTGATAAAAGGATGCGGGGAACAATCAGGGTTTGGGGATTGGAGTGGACGGCTCCAAGAGGGTCAGTGGGTCAAATGGTCACCTTCTTGCCGCAATTGCTATGTTCTATATTTCGGTAACTGGTTTATTAAATGCTGGTCTTAACTTCTGTCTTTGCATAATTACCCTTGCATTTGATATTATAAGCCTTGAAGTGATAAGGCACTATAATAATGCTTGCATTTGATTCAGAGCCTTATCAGATTGTAGAGAGTGCTTCACAGGATACCTGGTAAAGTGGATTAACTATATTTTGTAGGCAAAACTTCTCAAAGTGCTTCACGGGATTTATTGTAGAGAAGTATTTAGCGACTGTATTGTGTTGTCCCCATCAGTAAGTGAAACAATTTTGAGTTACTACCTTCTATCCCAAAAAATTATCATAGCTTGGGCCCTGAATTTGATTTTACCCTCAACTTGAAGTTAGAAGCTTTCGTGCAGTGCCGATTCATTGATTGATCTAAAACATACACAATTACACTGGAGTTGGGTACGAGGTGAACCTGTCTGGACAGAGCCGACTGACAAATCAATACTGTGTGAGGAAATGTTACTGTGAGTGAGAGAGGGACATCCTTGATATCCGCCAGTTGAGTTTGAGGAGATGTACGGTTGCGTTCTGGAGGAAGCCAAGTCTGCAATTGAATACTTGAAAGTTTATGAATCTTTGACCAACTCATTCATGGTTTGTGTTTTGGTGAAAGTGGATTGCATGCAGGTTTGAAGAAAAATAGACCCAGTAAGTGCTTTCACATTGGTCGTCAACTATTGGAAGCAGGCCCCAGATATCTAAATGTTAACGTCATTGTTGTTGCACGCAAAATATTTCCCACCATCCAGCAAGTGAGTTTGAATGAGGAGGAGGAGATGACTTGTTGAAGGAGGGAAGGAAGAGGGAATTAGACTTGTATGTGTGATGGTGTGTGAAGTGTTTCCCAGTGACACTCTTGTGTGTGTTTTCTGGATTGAAATTCAGCTGCCGTAGCTCTGCTGTCCCTGGCTTGAAGGTAAAGGAAGATGCGTTTTGAGCATTCCCTATGAATTTCTTCTAGTGATAATCCTTTCAGCTGTTCGAAGATTTTCTGACTCATCTTTTATTATTAATAATAATGCTTGCACTTGATATAGTGCCTTTCACTTCAGGAAGACGTCTCAAGTGCTTCACAGGATTTATTATAAAGTTTAGTGATTTTTGTAGGTGAACTGCTTAAAAATCCCCCCCCCCCCCCGACTATATACACACACACAAACAAATGCATCTTTTAAAATCGAGTCTGGATCTTGCTAAAGATCGCGACTGCTCTTATGTTTACCAATCTTCTGTGTACACGTGTAACGTCTAATTTACCCCCCCCCATTTGACAATGAAACCTTTTTGAGTCCTGAACCTTAGGTGTCAGAAACGTTTGACATTGTACTAAAAGGGCATTTAGTCAAACTGTTCTATGGCCTATTTAAAAGGCGGGTATTTTGCCCGTAGTTTTACTATTCACAGGTGCAAAGTCCTCTTTGTTTTGCTTTCCTCCCCCCCCCGCCACCCCTCCTCCTCCTACATAAAAGTAAATTCTGCTTTGTGAGCAGAAAGCTATTTAGGAAATGCAGGATAAATTGAAAGCATTTGGCTGGGTGCCACATGCTTGTAATGGGCTTCCCTCAGTCTTAGGCTAAAGAATGTGGTTAGTGTTGATCGCAGCAGAGTGCTGCAATTCTGTTCACATGTGAGGAATCTTTGTGCTGTCTCAAACTGTCCTAATTGATGATAAATTGAAGAATACTCTTGAATAGTAGTCAGAAAGTATTTGCCACTTTCACTGGGTTTTACGTTAATAGCAACTTAATGATTGCCGAATTTTCCTTGAGTCGGTAATTGGTGCCCATTCCTCAGTTAACTTCTCCTCCCCTCGTTTTGCAGCCTGGAGAGGTGGGGGAAGCAGGAGAAAGGATGTGCGCCGTCTTGTTTTGTTTCTAGCTATGATGTTGGGATACTGTCCTTGAAATGGGAAGTGTGGAACTGCATAGCCGTGAACAGGAGTCCAGCACAAAGATGATTCTTGAGTCCTTTTGAATCGTGTGCATAATAATAATCCTTGCATTTGATTCAGGGCCTTATCACGTCACTGAAACGCTTCTACATATTGTAAAGTGTATTTTGTGGTGAAACGCCCATTTCACAATCAGCCGTTCTGTAAATGAGAACTTTCATTTTTATAGGGCCTTATCTCCACACTTCACAGTAATTACTGTCAACCTCTGCGACTGTTTTCTAAAGTGGACAAAACCTGGTTTTGTGGAGGAGAGAGGAAATAGGTGCTCAACGGAACATTTACGAACTCCTACTGCGTCAAACTCACTGTGACTTTGGCTTAAAATGACCCCAAGTCAAGTTAAGAGACAGTAAACCCAAAGCTCCTGAACGGCTGCATATCATCTCATCATCTCTGTTAACAGAGCAACTGCTTATGTTAACTCCTTGTTCAGTAACTGCTTCACCCACACTCCACGTTTACAAACCAAATTGCAGTCCTCTTTTCCACACGTGACTCGATGCACAGCTCCTGTTATTACAACCATCTGCCAAATTATACCGTTTAAAACCGAGAACAGTGTGAGACCGTCTGATTGTGTAAACCTTGTGAAGTGTTTATGGCTTTGTCATGTGATGAGAGCTCCCCTTTAACCTCTGAGCTGCTGTAACTCAATGCAGCTTCCAGCAGCTCAAACCTGGATTGAAACCCCTGTTCAGAACAATAACACTGCTTGTAATCCTTACTAGGAGTAGGGGGAGTTGGGGGGGGAGCAGTGTGGGTGTGCAGAGAGGAGGAAGGTTTTAAAAATGTACCTCTTCATTTCAGCAGGTTTGTGATTTGTGGGGGAAATCAGTCATTTATTTTGCTCGATCTGTGAAAATCTGTCTGCGTTTTTTTTGATGGCTCGAAGCTAGAAGTCCTGACTGGAAGTGAAATTCATTCTGAGGACTTGATGGACAGCCACTGGATTTCATCCCTGACTCTGGTTGTGAGGAATGCATGCATTGTGTCACCGCTAGTCGGAAGAGATGGAAGATCAGTCCTGAGCAGAGGCCTGGGGGGAGTGGGGTGCGATTTGGGGAAATCCATACTGTCGCTTGCTGCTCTGTAAAGTGTTTCCAATGGCTTTATTGAATGGCGTTTCCTGTTACTGAGCACTTGAAATCTCTCTCTTGAGGACTTGTATTTTAAAATATTATTTGACAAAGTCTGCAGGAGGTTACTGAATAACGATCCTGTAAACCGTTGTGGCTCTTAATTTTTATTTAAAGAAATGCGACCTTGAGATAGGGTCATTAATGGAAACGCTGGACATTTTAATTCCCATTAGCTGTTTATCTGCATCTCTTTTTTTCCGGTCAGCACTTAATGTTAAGCCAAGATGTTGATGTGGCAGACGATGCAGCTACATCCAGTGAAAGATTAAAATTTAATACCACATTAGTGTTCAAAGAACACTTGATGTATTATGGTTTCGAATTCATAAGCTGTTAAATTGACGGCTTTGCACCTGGTGTTTAGTATCCCAGCGGCTCTGTATCTAACGAAACAAAATCCAAGCGAAAAAGTGCTGCTCGGACTAGACTAGGGTTACAACTCGCCTTGAGCTCATTAGAAACTTTCATTCTCCACTTTGCACCCAGACCCATAAAAGGGTAACATTTCAATGCATGAATCTGCAATCGTAAGGCACACAGGAGTGGAATATCCCGGTCAGTTCACATTTCACATTGT
This sequence comes from Callorhinchus milii, assembly GCF_018977255.1. Classification (NCBI taxonomy): domain Eukaryota; kingdom Metazoa; phylum Chordata; class Chondrichthyes; order Chimaeriformes; family Callorhinchidae; genus Callorhinchus; species Callorhinchus milii. Next base: position 33,620,724 of record NW_024704743.1, read on the forward strand.
CCACCATCCACACAGGACTATAATATACTGTCTATATAGGACTGTAATATTGTGAATGGGAAATTTATCTGCAGCAATTTGGGCTGTAAATGTTTAACCTTCATCAGAAAAAAATGATGTTGACCTATAATGGATGCTAATTGCTGTTGCGTGTGGTTTGGTTTTGCTTGGACTATTTTTAAAAAAATGGTTTCAAGGCAATTCCGTTGAACTGTTCAGATGGCCTTGAGTTGCAAGAGCACAGCAGAGGCAGTGTATATCTGCTATACACTATCTCTGCTCAATCATTCTGCTCAGCTTTATTTATACCCTGTAATGTGTACTGTAGAGCTGATGGAGCAGGTTTATTTGCTGGCAATGACTGACTGCGGGATCATTGGTAATGAGGAGCTCTGTGCAGTTAGTCCTTGATATCCTCAGCAATGGATGGATTAAAACAGTTGTAATATAATCCCTGCAGTTAAATCTCCTCTCCTAAAGTTGCTTATTCCTACTGCAGTGCAGTTCACAGAAGCTGCCCACCTCCTCCTCCTTCCCTGTGGGCATTCTTCAATAAATAAACTCTGCTTGATTCAGTGCCTTTCACGCCAGGAGGAACGTCTCAAAGCACTTCACAAGGTTTGTATTTTATAGGCAAACACAACAGTCATTTTGTGCCACAGCAGTGTTCTATAAACAGCCATGAGGTGAATGACCACTTTATTTATCTGGAGAATTATTGGCTGAGACAATGGGAGGAAGATAGAAATCTACTGTGCAGAAGGAGGCCATTTAACCCATGTAGTCTTCACCCAGTCACAGAGCCAGCAGATCATTTAAGACCCTCTGTCCCCATACCTCTTCAAGACCTTCTCTTTCACATGCCTATCTACTTCTCTTTTTGAATAATGCCATGGGATCTTTAACATCTGCCTGAATAGGTAAGCGGGACCTTGGTTTAATGTCTTATCTGAAGGACGACACCTCTGATAATGCAGCACCCTTCCAATACTGCATTGGAGTGTCAGCATAGACAATGAGCTCAAAGTTGTGCTGTAGGCTTGTGCTTAAAACTTTCTGACTTAAAGGCGAGAGTACTACTTGCTTTGCCAGGCTGACACTGTATTGGATAGACACTTTGAGATGTTTTTAGCGAAGTGGTAAGGGGTTTATATCAAATGCAAAGATTATTATGTTGACCACACACAAACTTCTCTTAGTAGACAGCGCTGGCGTGCTTTTTCTGCTGGAGACATGATGATTAATTGTGGTCCTTCCACAAAAAGTGACGAAATAAAATGACAGCAGCCGCCACCAGCTCCTTGTGGTCTTCAATCACTGAACAAAACCAGAATGTCCTCTTTCTTTGTAAAGTTGAGGGGGAGGATCAAGAAAGAAGATAGTGCTACAACTGTACGGGTGATTCTAAGCATTATCCTTTCTTTTAAAGTAAGTCAATGTGAGATTTTGACAATAGACCACTGTCAGGAGATGGTGTTCGGAAACTCCTCTAGTGATATACGAGCACTACCTAGCACTCTCAAGTGTAAAATACTTTGTCTGCCAGTGCCAACGTGCTGCTATCCGCCTATTCCAAAAGCCTGGTGTTCCTATAGCAACACTCAGTCCATGCTGCTGAAGGGAGCCGTGCATTGCTTCCATTCCTCTGTCCAGGATTTCCCCGGTCATCCACAATATTGTTGAAGCAATAAGCAATACAAAACACCGCAAGGCACTTACAAAGTAATTCACGACTCCGGCACGGACTAGTTGGGCCAAATGGCCTATTTCCTTGCTGTATCATTCTGTGTAGGTAAGGGGGTGAGAGGGAAAGTCGCCCAGCTGGTGAGTAACTGAAATAAGCTTTAATAGTGAGAGCATTGGCCGATACGTTGTAAGGAACAGCGAGAGCTTGAAGAGATGTGAACGAACGTGTGTGAATTTCTCAGCTTCTGGATTTACTGATGGGAGTGGTTCAAATTGAACTCATGACTAGTTTCTTGGGATGCTGTTCCTTGAGGACTCTCAACAACAACTATGATTTGAGGGAGAAAGTTTTTCCTGGTCTCAGTTTAACATCTCTCGCTTTCCTTTATCCTCGTCCTCTGCTCCAGCCAGCCTCGGTCCAGATTTCCACAATTTTTTATTTGATAGATTTTTTTGAGAAATACTGTAATATCAATCGGGCTCAGTGAGTCTGCATTGTGCTGACACAGAGCACAGACACTTACACACAGCTGTTGGGGGTTGTTATGCATGAGAGAGTATGGAGTGTGCTCTTCTGCAGGTGTCTCCAGAGCAGTGCTGTCCAGTAGAAATTGCTGATTAGCCACATTAGCGACACCATTTTAGCCACACGCACTCATTTTAGTGAACTCATGCAATCCAGGTAAATGTACTTCGCATGTATGTTTACATGTATATTTACTTAACAAACATTTATTAATAAATATCTACCACCTTTTTATCTTGAGATCACATGCCCAACGATGATGTCTATTACACTTTATTTCCGAATCAAAAATGCAGTTTTTTACATGTGGCTGGTGCCAAATGTATTGGACCAGCCTGCTCTGGGAAGGCAAATAGATTTCAGAGTCCTGGAGTATCTATTGAACTTTACCCAGCATGAGTGGTGCCCTTTAGGAGAAGAAAGAAAGCTTGCACTGGCAAGAAAATAATGCCAGACTGTTCTGCCAGAGGGAGTGAGAAATCACCATTTCAGCTTACTGCCTCCGGAAGTAAGGTGCAAAATCCATCTATGGACACATTTACTCCTCTGGAGTCAATGTTAGCTTCCTTACCATTACAACAGGGCTGTGTGGTGATGTCTTGTGTATATACGAAACTTAAATAATTTCCTCTTGTTTATCGGAGGACTGAAATTGCACCGTTTGCGTTTCAGCCTAGACCAAGTACCCCAATTGTGGAAAATTTAAATTTAGTTTTAATTTTAATTTTTTTTCTTTAAAAGATCTGTGAGCCTCTATTTTGACCAAGGTGTGGGGTGATCTGTGGTGTATCATGTAAAAATAAAATCTGGTTTCAACTTTTTTTTGAAAAAGATTGCATTAAACTCAGGGTAATTGTGAGCTTTTGTGCAGGAAACTTTACGGGACAGGTGGGAATGAGGCAATATAATTCTTACCTTTGATATAGCGCATTATGATGTCGGCGAGACGTCTCGAAGTGCTTCACAGCATTTATTGCAGATTGTAATGACTATTTGTAGTGTCTCGATAGGCGTATTGCTGTGAGCACGACGATCCTGCTCATTATGGACTCTATTGGCTACTATTAAAGCTTCAGTACACTTCTATGAGCATGTTGATGCAGTCACTTGTCCAGGTCTGCTCCTGGGCACTTCATTGCTGCCTGGATTTCTGGTTCTAATTAGTATCCAGATGGGGCTTATGCTTTAAGCAGATTAGTATCTTTATAAAGTTTTGTCCCACCACTCTCCTTTCTCTTTTTTCTTTCTCTCTTTTCCGCATCAACCTCGCCCTCCCCCCCCACCCAACCACATCCACTCCAGTAGCATTTGTGAACACAGCGGTATGAAAAGGATTTAGCCCCCATGGTGCTGGAAGGGGTTAATGTGAATGTGCAGCACACAAAGAAATGAAAGGAACCTCTCGTGGTGCCAGCTCAAGCTGCCAAATTAAAACGAGTCTCTTTGGATAAATTAAATGCAAATTAATTGTTCCAGAGCAAACGCTTTAAGCCCATGTTTGTTGGGACATTGCATTTCGCATCACTTCCATATTTTGGATTGTTTGAAAACTTATTGAAATTTGAGAAGGATTTGTTTTCTCCACACACTTTTTTAAAAAAAGAAAAAGTACATGTTCTCTCTCTGCTGCTGTAGAGACCGACTCATGCAGTGGTTGCACCAATTGCCCTTTGGTGCCTCATCCAAGTGACTATTCATGTATGAGCCTAGCCAGTGAGCAATCATGGGGGGGAATGGCAGATGAGCATCATGATGTCCACATGCTCATTTGTAGCAGGAGACACTGGGTACCGATCAGCTATCCCTGTGCTGAACTCTGCATTAGGCTGAGATCGGCTATCTTTGCACATATTGGGAATTGAATCTGGGACATTCCTGCTTTGCTCCACTTCACACTGGACATTTGAGTTTTCTAACCAAGCCATCGGGAGCTGAAGACTTAATTGAATTCTATGTTAGTCAAGTAAATATAAGTGGTGTTTAAAAAATTTTTTGTGTTTTTTTTATATCACATTGCAAAGTTTGCAAGTAATTGCTGTCGATTGTAATGATTGTTTTTGTAGGCAAAAAGGGCAGTTGTTTTACATACAGTAAGGGCCCAATTTATCTGGAAGTTTTTTGGCTGGGACACTGTTCTCGAATAGTGTCATGGAATCTTTAATTTGAAGGATACTTCAGTAGGTCTTCGGTTTAATGTTTCATCCGAAAGATGGCATCTTTGACAATTCGGCGCTCTTCCAGTAATGCACTGGAGTGTCAACCTAAACTGTAAACTCAAGTCTCAACATGGGAGTTGAATCCATAGCCTTCTGGATCAAAAGTTAGAGTGTCACCAACTGAGCCAAACACTAACTTGATGTGGTTCAGTTTTAGGAGTTTGCAGATGATTAGGCAGAAATGATTTCTCTTGTGTGTGTCTGGCTCGGAGCCAATCTGTTGACAGAGCGGCTGATACTGTGTATGAGCAGGTGAGCGAGTATGAGAGTTAACAACTGATTACAATGGCATATTGTGTAATGTTAAATTGGCCTATTTGTCTTACCACCATTTCCATCAGAACCTATAAATGCAGTGAATTTCTCAGGGTGGGGCATTTGTCCATTTGTCACGTAATGGAAGTGATCTGTGTGTTTGTGAGCAACCACAGCCCTTTCTCTCCTTTTAATGAAACTGGTAATTGTTTGCCATCCCTGTGCTGGTGGTGTTTTTGCGCACTTTGTCCATGGCCCAGGTGTTCAGTGTACAGGAAGAAGATTGCCATGTAAGCTTGGGCAGGAGAGAATGAATCCCATTTTATTTTAGTGTTCATTGCATAGTGGCACTTTCATTAACACTTGAGATGCACAAAAATATTTGGGTTTTCAGTGATCCTCGGCTTTGTGCTCAGGCAGCAAACATAACCTAGATGTTTACAAGCTGGAGTCATTTTCTGCTGTTGTCTCCTTTTGCAAGTTGTGTTTATTTGATGGGCAAAAAACAAAGCCCAGAAAAGTGGCTATTGATGCCCGATCAGTTGCCCTTCATGTTGTTGCCTTAACAATTCCACCTTTTTGCGGAAAAAGTTATTGTATTTTGAATATTGCATTTCCCAAAGCATTGTTGCAAAAAGTTGGAATTGCTAAGGCAACAACATGAAGGGCAACTGATCGATCAGCGATCAGTGGGGTGCTGATATGCATTGACTAAACAATAATATTTGAATGTTGAGTCTGCAGAAGATATTAAATTATAGCTGGAATATTATATGCAATGTTAGGTATCCCATTATAGAAAGGTTATCAGAGCTATTGCAGCATAGAATCATTAGAATGTATAATTTTGATGAAAGGCTTAAAAACTGGGGATGTGCTCCCCAGAGCAGGCAAATGGGATTATAGTAAATAGCTCCATTGAGGGGCTAGGAAGTCACAGGCACAGTGGGCTGAATGGCCTCCTGTGTGGATATTTCTATGAATCTTTTAAGATATTTGAAGCATTCAACTGAAATGGCTGATGTAACTTGCTGTGCAATCAACATAATATTGTACATCAATAAAACACCATTTAACCCTGAAATTCAGATGGGAGGTCAACAAATTACATTCATATAGTTTCTTTCAGATTAGCAGAAAGTCCAAAGTCTCTGGACAGTTGAGGGTTTGCACCTGAATTGGGGTTGGATTTAGGAGGGGTGGAGCCAAGGGGGAGTGAAAGATGACCAAAGGTGCGGTCAAAGAGGAAGGACCTGATATGAACCTTGAAGGAGCGAGGTGAAGGGACTCGGGGATGGAGTTCCAGAGAGTGGGGGCAGAAAGGCTGAACCCCTGACTACTGTGGTGGGGCAGGCAGGCGGGGGGGACATGAAACAGACCAGCTTTGGTGATATACACCTATACCAACACAATTAAGATAAAAGAAGCTCGAATTGATGAGGCTGGTGTGTTCAGTAATGCTGCCCCCCCCCCCCCCCCCCAATGGACAGCAACTGCTGCCTCCAATGAATGAAGATCTAGAGGTGCAAGCTTGACTGCCGCTGTTGCTTTAGATGTGTACTGCCAATGACAGGCGGACTGCCAACAGTGTCAGAATAAAAGTTATGGTATGGACTGATTAGTGGAACTATTGATTACAAAAAAACTATAGAAGTGCATGGAGAATCACCAAATTGTTTAGTGTTTTCCTTGCTGTGTCCAGTTATGATTCTGAACCTTTTACCTATTATTTTTAACTTGGGGCGTTCCTCTGGGTTCAACAATCGGTCACTTATAGATTATAATTTTGGGTCGGTAGTTGTATTTTAATGCACTGAATCCCTCTTAATATAATACCCAGTCTGCTCGCCAAAGCAGGCTTACCAAAATAAATGAAGCCTGAACAGGATGAAATTAAATAAAAGCAGCATTTAATCAAATGGTTTGGTGGTTGAAGGAGAGGAATGTTGGGCACAGAGGTTAAATGTCAAGAAAGCAGTTTACGGGAAGGTTGTTGTGAAGAGACTTGAAGGCCTGAAGTTACTGATTCAGTGGCGTTTAGGTGCTAATAATGCATTCACAGGGGGAGATCCAATTAACCTTGGCCAAACTGTGTGTTAAAATATAAAATTCACAATGGTATTGGCTGGTTGAGGTGTTGAATTGCTTGTCCTTTTTAAAGGGTTAAGCCTCTAGGAACTGGTTTTGTTGCATGACAGTTTCATCCTAGTTTTCTGGAAATATTTTTGAAGTTCTCTAGGCTGCCCGCTTTAAAACCACTTCCATGGAATTGAATATTCTCTGCCGTGTGTGCCCGTGAGGAAAATTGACCAGAAGAGGATGTTTTCTGTGTGTTATTGAAGCTTGTGCTCGCTAGGATAAAGGAAACTGTTTGCTAGCTAGAGAATTCTGACATTTATACCCCCATGTGAAGGCTTACCACTTGGGGGTATGGCATCTGTGGAAGTAAACCAGGAGAAAAATACACAGCAAAAAAAAAGTATTTAGAAGCCTTTGCTGACCAGTCACTCTTTGAGCATGCCATACGTTCTCCTCGCAGAGGTGTGTCTACAACGTTGCTCTGGCTATGGGCTACCGGATGAATGGGAAGGAGAGAGAAGAGGGGAAAGCTAATCTTGAGGTTTATCTTGGTTCCCCAGTAGCTGTTCAGAGCTTAGCCTAGGAGAAGATCTGTCCCCTGTTGAAGGGGTGTCCTTTAGACCTTCATTCTATGTATGTTCAGGAGTTGTTTAGTGCATAAGAGGTAAATGACCTGCTGTCAGATTTATTTTGTGAAGTGGTTTCGTGCTCAAGACATTTACTGCACTGTAAAAAGCCTGACTGCCTTCCAAAACTAATAATCAGTTTACCAGAGCCAGGATATTTCAATTCATGGTTCATAATCTGGGCCACACCAAGTGGGATTGAATTAATTTTGTGATGAATTTACTTCTAAAAGCAAATTGGAAGAGTAACTGCAGTTACTCCTGACATTTGTTTTTCACTCTCGCTGTTTAACTTGAAAAGTTTTCCAGATTCCAAATCACTTCTTGCCAAATCACTTTGACAGCCTCTAACTGTTGAACTTTTTTCTATTTTGCAGAAATTTTATCTCAATTTGTAGCAGGCAACTTGTTGATGTACAGGAGAAAGGTTGACTGGCCAAACTCCTTTCACTATCTTTTCCTAATACGTGGGACTGTCCATGCAGCAGCAATCCCACACTCTGGACTTGTAAAGATGCTTTACAACATCAGCTGCTTGCTGGTCTTATTTTTATAAAAAAATCTGCAAAGTTTTGGTGAGATGAGCTGCTACCTGGAGTAGTGCAGAGCCATGGAAGGTCACAGGTTCGAATCCCAATCTGTGATGTTAATTGGGAGAGCAGTTTGGACACTACAATCTACTTCTGCAATTGGCTTTTCGATCTCTTTAATAATAATAATCCTTGCATTTGATGTAGTGCCTTAGCACGTCTTTGAGACATCTCAAAGCGCTTCACAGAATATACTGTAAAGTGAATTGACTGTATTTTGTGGTTGAAACGCGCAGCCAATTATGCACAGCAGTGTCCCACAAACAGTCATGGATTGAGTGACCACTAATTGCAGGAGAGGGGAGAGAGAGAAATCATCCAAGGTTCCCTCTCCCAGTTGCTTTCTAGAACCTCCATGTGCACAAGCGCTTGCTGGATAGGACTGGCTCAACTAGCGGAAGATGGTCCTGTGACTGAATGGTGCACAGTTAGGGTGTTTTTAGCTTGGAGAGCTTAAGAGCTTAACTGCCTAGTATCTCAGCAGTAGTTTCATAGTAAAGTTTTTCCTCTGCAGCTGAACAGCATGTGTTGATTCCGTTTGGTTAGTGATTTCTGTCACCCGTGAGCCAACCTGCTTGAAACTCAGTAACTGTAACAACACCAAATTACATTTGTATAGCGTCTTCATGTCGGGAGGACGTCCGAAAGCATTGGAAGCTGTTGCTGGCTGATGTAACACAGGTTTTCTTGCAGTGCAAGTTTGGGGCTGTCAGTGGCCTAACTTCACTTTGAGTTGTGCGTGTGTGTTTTCAGTTTGTGATTTTTATTTTGTGGTTTGTTGTTTTGGAGGGTGACCGACATGAAGTGTCAGAGCAGCGCTATGTTTCGTGAAGCACAGATGTTTATTGATGTCAGTTTGGTTCAGTTGGTAACGATTGCATCGTGCTCTGGGTCAGAAGGTTGTGGATTGAGCCCCACATTGGGACTTGAGCTCAATCTGGGCTGATAATCGAGTGCATCAATTGGGGAGTTCTAGAGGTTAAACCAAGGACCCTCTGCCTATCCAGGTGAACATTGAATGATATCACCACTTCGGTATTTCAAAAGCCAAGAGAGATGCACTGTGTCGTGGCCATCAATGCTACAGAGTGATTGGTGATTCAGCTCAGCTGTTTGTGGAACGTTGCTGGTGCAAATGTTTCCTGCATTTGTCTACAAAACTCGTGATATTGTTGAGTGAAATGCTTTGAGACTATTTGACATAAGGTGCTGCAAAAATGCAATTTCTTTCTTTCTCAGCAGTGCAGTGTATCTTTATTCGGCACATGTCAGAACACATCTTTGATCACACTTTTGTCACCTTCCCTTCTTGCCCTAGCTCGGGTGCCCACCCAGCACTGTCAAGGACTTTGAGATGTGCTGGAGACATGAAAGGCACTATATAAATTAAATGGTATTTATTTCATGCTGCAGTAACAGTCATATACATAGGGAAACGTTCATGTTTGAAGCTTTAATTCATATTAGCTGTTTGAGCTGAGGAATTTTTCGCAAATCAAGTTTAGCTTCCCTGGAGTTTTAAGTCCTCATTTTGTCACTTCTGCCAACAGTTTAATCCAATGCTTGAGTGGGGGAAACATTTTTCTTCCCTCCCTTTGTTCTCTCTCCCCCCTGCCCCCGCAATACCTCCTGATTTTGATCTCAAAACTTCCATTGAAGTTTGAGATGTGCGTGGTCTAAATGTGAATGAGTGATTCCCGACTTGCACATGAGCTGCAGTAATGAACAACAGCTCTGCCTTGTGTGATGTGCCAAAACAAATCAGTGCTACACGGTTTTGACAACATTAGATGCTTTTTATCCCAAGATTTGCAAGTAACTGGCAAAATTATTGTGTGGGTCTCTGAGGAATTTTTTTTCAATTGTACCATTTATTTCCCCCCCCAAAAAAAGTTTGTGTGCAGTAAGAGAGAATATTGTTTCTCAGGGAAGTGTACTTTGCCTTTAAATTAAATTTCTTAACCATTGAGAATTCTTTTAATAAAAAAAGCTGAATTTTGGTAGTATTTTCTTTTGTAATGTGGGTGTTTTAAAATTGGTTTAAAATCAATTCTGGCTGTAAAGCTGGTCTGGACTTTTTAAGCATCGCAGCTTGTGGTCGTCAACTTGTTGACAGGAAGCAGGGAGATCCGCATTCTCTGTAGCACCTTTGGCATTTTGCCATCAGAGTTTAAAAAAAGATTACCATTAAAATAGAAATGCAGGGTGGAACGACTTTAACCATCTCATTTTAGTGCCTTTTTTGTAATTCATCAAATGAAAGGGATGGACTGACTGCATCATTCTCTTTTTGTTATGTTAACCATTTTTGACATTCCTAACATTATGGCTCTCTTCTCTTTTATCCCTTATAAAAAGATACAGAAAGCTAAAGGAGGTTGGTGCCTAAGGTGTTTCCTTAGGCTCCGGTAACTTTTGAGTAAATAGGCGTAGTCGATTACTGCAATTGAGCGAGGATTCAAGTGTTGTGTTTCTAAATATTCCCTTTTTATCCCCCCCCCACCCCCCTCCCCACCAAAAAAAATTATCTATTAATATAAGCTCAGCACAATTTGGGTTGAAAATCTCAGCCCTTCTGGTTCAGTACTGCATCAGTCAGCGCATTTGCCCACTTGGGCATCCGGGGAGCTAGGGATTGCTGTTTCCAATTAAAATGGTTGAAATATTTGACAGTAAGAATATTTTACAGGATTAATTTCTCTCCGCCGCTTCCCAAAGCTACAAAGTGTGCAGATAGCTTCCGAGGTTGAGCTCACTTGGAAGCCATGCGTTTCAGAGTGCAGTAATTGCTGCCTGTGCTGCAATGTAGTGTTTTGTGAATGAAATCTGGCTTGTTAGTGTCACGGTAAAAAATTATCTATAATTACAGTACACAACTTTTGCTAAAAATGTAATCGAAATTGAAACCCAATTGGCTGCCGCGTTTTGATATAGTACAAAAAATTATTTTAATAAATATACTTTACAATATGTGAAGTGCTTTGAGGTGTCTCAATTACATGGTAAGGCTAAGATGCTATATCTGATGCAAATATTATGGTGATGATTATTATTATAACACATTAGGTTTATATGTAATTTGACTAATATCAAAATATAGATACGGCTGTACATTTAAGTAACACCAAAAAGGTTTATTTACATCATGTATCTTCTTTCTTTTCTCCCCCTCCCCCCACCTTGTACAGTATTGATTTACTGGAGCATATTGATGCACTGAAAGACTGACCTATCAAAAATCTGGTCAACTTATTTTTTAAACCTTGAATCCCTTCATTCTTTGAAATACTATGTTCTGCCAGCAAAGTAATCTGCTTGCTAAGTTCAATGGATGCTTGATTGCCCACTGTGATCAGAAAGCATGATAAGCTACTCTGCTCCATTATGGTGATCGAGGTTTCACTCCAGTGAAGGAGTAACGTGGGATCATAGACTTTGTTTTTCAAGCCACAAATTAAAATATCTAATGGGACATCCAGCTAGAACAGCCATCTCTGGTTCGCCAGTACTAGTTCAGTCCTGGAAAACCATGCTAAATCTTTATACATTAACATTATTATGAATTATCCACTTAAAAAGGGTCAAGAGTTGAGTGGATTTGAATCCAGAACCTCTTGTTCCAAATCCATATGCATGCAAAATTATCATGTGTAGGTGGCATGCATATTCGGAATTCAGTCTGGTTTAGATGCTTCTTAATCGTGGTGATGGGTTTGTGCATTTGTCTGATGTCTCGCAGACCAAAGGTCCCAAATCCAGTGCTTGGCCGATTGAACACATACTGCTCTTATCAGTTTTGCAGTGTTTGAGTCAGTTTGGGGTGAACATTATAACATCCCTGAACACGACGTTTAACTGAGAATGCAGGTGCCTCTCGAAAATTAGCATTGCTCTCTCTCTGTCTCCTTCCAAAAGAGGGCATTGTACCACAATCCTGTACAGTGTGATCTGGGATTTGTTCATTTACAAATCTTAATTCTGTTTGGGGTTTTTGGGGAGTGGGGGGAGAGAAAAGTGCTTGTTATAAATAGACGAAGGCTAAATTGTATTTTTTATAAGAATTGTGGCTGGTCACTTGTGTTCTTCCCTAGCAGTTTGGATAATGAAAAAGAGATGGCGATTATAGATAGAGGGGTCAGGGGGAATAGGGTGAAGGATCCAAACCTGGAGCTCGCTCCATTCTGCTGGAATCTCTTCCTGTGTGCTCCCCCCTTGCTGATATCTGCCTGATCTCATGCTGAAATGGCATTCTGCACTATTTGAGCTCACAGTTGTTCCGTCTGAGGGGATCGGGAAGACAGAAACCGTCAGTAGGGCACAGATGCTTCATAGGTTCGTTGCCGCTGCTATGTGCATTAGTAAATTTGCTGCTCTAGTTAACAGATGAATGGATGCTGAGGCGAATGCTTTACATAGGGGTTGCCCTTTTCACCAGTGTGAAATCGTGATGCACATGTATGAGAACAACATCAAAAACAAGAGACCGTAATTAGTTCATAGTGGTCCAGTTCTTAATGAGGAGGAAACTGCTTGAATATACTTTAAATACCTCCTGCCATTCTCCCCCCCTGCCCTCACCGAACACCACACAAGAACAGTCTTCTGGCTTTTTTAATGCAATTTTTTTTATTGGTGCAGCACTTCCTCCAGCGCTGGCTCCCATTTCTCCTGTTGTAAAAACCCACTGTGGCAGCTGCACCCATCACTATATCTACTTGCGATATCTGCAGCAGAGCGGAGCCAGCAGCCCCAAACTCCCCAGTGCAAACGCACCATTAGGTGCTCATTAATCTTGATTCTGTTGATTACATTTTTGCCCTAAGTGCATCTAATTTGGTGTGTTTTGAAAAGGCACCACAGCAGTGGCCAACACACCTTCTCTCCTCCCCCCTCCCAGTTTATTCGCTCATCTGGTAAGCCTCCCAAGTTGTCATTTCATTCCCTGTGACCAGGCCGTGACTGCTGGGACAGGTGAGTGAGCCTGACCCTTCCTCGGCCAAATATATGCACTTTCTGGGAAAGGACAGTGACTGAGAACTTTAACTAGCCTCCTTCCTCCATTTTGGTTACCATTAAATGTTGGAAGAAACTTTGAAGGGTGCAGCGATAGTGGGAATTGACTGAATTATAAGCGAATGAACTGGATTGCTGGAAGCTGTGTCAGAATCAGCTTCATCTTATGGTCCGTTTAGGTTGCAAGGTACTTCAGAATTGGTCTATAATCATTAATGTCCACTGTTCATGATCTAAAGCTCTAGAGACACCATTGGCGTGACCGCAGTTACTAGGAAACATAGTTCATGTTGAACCGGTACTGGATGAGCATTGTGTTGTTGGAGGCGTTGTCCTTGCAGATGAGAATTTAAAATCCAAGTCCCGGCTTCACAGGGAATTGTAATGACTGTGTGTTTTGTAGGCAAACTCTGCAGCCAATTTACAGACAGCAAAGTCTCACATTCATCCCAAATGGACAAACTGGAGAGCCCTTGCTGGGCTGTTACTGGAAGCAAGACCGTGCAGGCAAATGTGCCACAAAGCAATCGATAGTTACACAGGTGACGTGTGAAGTGCTGTCACCACTCTTGCGTTCCCAGTGTATGATCCTGCTGGGTTTGCACAGAACAATGTGCAGTGCAGAAGTTTTAACACTTCAGGCAGCCTTGGCTGACTTTCTGCTGATCAGAACTGTAAAATCTGTAAAACATTAATTTTTAAAAAATTCTGATTCCTTTTTAAAATGGGTGATATTTATTCAGTGTCAGTTAAGTGGTTTGTGAGGGTTTTCAGGACAATCGCTGTCGAGCCAAGTGACATAAGCACCTGTACTAAGGAATGAGGTTCTTGTTGATCTGTATCTGATATGAGTTACAGTATATAGGAAAATTTTACTGCTCTCCTGTCATCAGGGCCTACCTTTTTATAGAGTACATTGGAGAATGGCAAGACTTGGGAAGTAGTTACATTGAAGCAGCCACATTGGGTCCCAGATTCCCTAGTCTGTGCTGTGATCCTATAGGGAGGGGGGGGGTCGGTGGGGGAGGGAACGTTGTCATAGTTTAGTCTGGGGATCCCTGGCTAAGGAGAGGCTTGTGTGTGTGTGGTCACATTGGTTCTCGGGTTGCCTCTTATGTGACATTTATTTTTACATAATAATACAAGAATATTCCACATCCCAATTCCAAGTCGCCTTGGTTGTCTGCTTTTAACTAGAAACTGGAACACTGCCTCAGTCACTCCACCTGGCTTCTTCTTTGCCTGTCTTCAGAGCATGCCTGAAGATCTTCTTGGACTGTGCCTACAGTCACCTCCTCCTCTCCCCAGTATGGAATCAAGCTCCACCACTGTTAAGCACCAGATGCTGCCCTGTATGAAGGATGCTGTATAAATGCAAGTTGCTGTTATGATCATGATTAAAAAGCATGTGGACCTCCTGCACAGTGGATTCTCTCAGATCTGGGAAATAGTTCCCTGGATGTCATTCAGCCTTCAATATCTTTTCCACAAGTGGTTGTTCCATATGTGAACAGTGATTGTGATTGCTATCAGCAGCCTATTCAATGGGGTGGGGGGGGGGGAGAGGGGGAGCATCAAGTCCAAATCGAGTGCAGACATTTCCTTGGATGTATGTTCAAGGAACCGATCATAAGGCATTGAGGCCAGATGCAGCCCCCCCATTGCCACCCACATGGCTAAGTTGACACAGATTGAGACTGGGGCCTCTGTGATCTGTGTGTTTGCTCCTTGCCAGGCGTATTTCATGCTGCTGTAAGGTAACTGGGGAAAGAGAGCAGCCACTCTCCTCCAGCCCGGCTGGCTGTCTAGCTGCTGTGGAGCTGTGCCAGTCAGGAGAGCTCACAGCTGTAGGTTTTGCCTGTTTGCAGCCTGACCCAATTTCCCTGGCAGCACGTGGAACAGGAACAGACGTGGTGGGAGCTCCACACTGCATCCCTCTTTACTCAACTCTGGATGATTACGAAAGGCAGTGTCCTGGCCGATTGAATGATTTAAATGTTTAAATGATGAGTGTGTGTGTGGGGTGGGGGGGGGTGCGGAATAGAGAGGGAGACCCCAAGCGGTTATTGGCTATGAAGGCTAACTGATAGAATTACTTGGTTGGAGTGTGACCAGCGAAGCCCTCGGAGTCCCCTAATTAAAAATGAGACTGAATTTTATTTTAGCAATAATTGCTCTCAAATGCCAACAAGGTCCCACAAATAGCCGTGAGGTGAACGGCTGATTAATCTGGGAGTTTGTTGGCCAGGACACGAAGAGAAATTCTTTCTTTAATAGAGTTGGGGAACATTTTAAATTGTACCTCGGCTGGTAGAATGAGCCTTGGTCATCATCTCATCTGAAAGGTAGCGTTTCCAACAATGCAGAACTCTCCCAGAATTGTTGATCTAGATATTGAGCTGAATTCTGAAGTGGGGCTTCAACCCACAGTCTTGTAACCCAGACACGCGAGCCCTACTGACTGAACCAAGCTGGAGCAACTTTCTGTTGTCTGGTGTTTTGAAACTGTCCGGGGTTCAGAATAGATTTTCAGGTTTGATACGTAAGAATGTTCAAATGCTGACCTCTGATGTGCAGAGATGTCGGGTCTGGCTTTTTCTTTTTGAGATGGGTGCTTTTGCATGCACCCTACCTCGTCTTTCAGTGTTCTTCAGGGGTATGTGTTTGTGTGTGCAAAGGAAATATTGTGCATGTTGGGAAATGAACTGAGTTTGAAGCTGTACTGTACTGTTCAAATCCCTCCACTCCTCTGCAACACCCTACCTCTCTGACCTCCTCTCTCCTCAAAACAGGGCCGTTTGCCCTCGTTCCACCGGGTCTGCCTCCTCCTTGTCCCCTGAGTTCTCCACTCCACCCTTGGCGGCCGTGTCTTTAGCCATTATGCCCCGAGGCTCTGAACTCCCTTCCTCACTCCCCTCGCCTCGCCCCCTCTCTTCCTATTTTCAGGTCTCGGCTGAAGAACTTTCTTTTCGACCGAGCCTTTGGTCACTTTCCTCCTTCTCCCCCTGGCTCGGCCCTGGGATCCGTTACTGTGAAGCGCTCTGAGACGCCGTCCGGCATGGAGGGCGCTATATAAATCCAAGTTGTTGTTGTAAGGATTAGGCAGTGGTGACTGAGGGTATCCTATTATCTTATTGCAGCCAACTCTCTGAAAGCACGCTATGGGGAGTGGGATTGCTGTTGAGAAAGAAATTGAGGTGAAGTTTTGGCAGTGTGATGTAGCAGCTTTGATTTATTTTATTTTATTCAGCATAATGTGCCTCTGATTTTATGGGGCGGGGGATGTGTAGGAGTAATGTTAGCGAAAGGAAAATAATTGGTTGCTGATCACTGATCATTGACTATGATTAGTGTGTGAGAATGGCTGGCTGAAAGGACACAATGTCTTCTATGGGGTCGTCAGTTTGAAGAATGTTTATGATAGTAACTTGGAGTAAGGGACGAGCAAGGTTCTTCATGTAGCGCCATGAAGTGTAGCTTTATCTGTAGAATTGTTAGTCTAGGTCAAGAAATCAGAGTGCGATTTTAAAATCTCATCTGAAAGGCAACACCTCTACTAAAACAACACTCCCCCAGGGTAGCACTGAAGTTTCAGTCGATGAGCTGAATTCTTGACGTGGGGCTTGAACCAGCAACCCCTTAGTTGAGAGTGCTCCCGACTGAGCCAAACTGACGGGAAAGAAATGTGGTTATATAAGTGGAAACTGGAATTTTGACAAGTGCCCGTTCAGAAACGAGAAGGGAAAGATTTTTATGTTGACCTGACTTGAAAGGGACAATCAAAGATCATAATACTGAGAGGAAGAGGACTTTTATCAACACTGTCAATCGTTGACTAAAAGGGAGAGCGAATTAGGCAGCAAATAATCTGTCAACCTATTTTTACTTGTGAACCGATATGAGAAGTTTTGGTTTAATGAGGTGCTATAAATCTGCAAGTTCATTTATCTTTCAGAACACAAATGTTCTTCATTCAGCATCTTCAATGTTACTTTCAGGGATTTTTGTTTGCTGGTTTGGTCAATGAAAACCATCTTTGTCTGAAGACTTGAGACGTTCATTCACCAATTATCATCCTTTTGGAAGGTTATGAAGCTGAAATACAGAGAAATAAATGAGTGTAGCCTGAGTGTTAGTGTTACTAAGCGTCTTAAATATCAACAGATAATTACTGTTGCATGTAGACTGTACAATAAATAGTATGGGTATGACGTTGGGCAGGATTACTTGCTGTAATGCCCTCTCC
The DNA here is from genome assembly GCF_018977255.1 of Callorhinchus milii. Taxonomy (NCBI): domain Eukaryota; kingdom Metazoa; phylum Chordata; class Chondrichthyes; order Chimaeriformes; family Callorhinchidae; genus Callorhinchus; species Callorhinchus milii. Next base: position 33,637,961 of record NW_024704743.1, read on the forward strand.
TTGTCCTATGGAATGCCGAATCCTATTTTTTTTACACACACCTTAAACTAAACTTGAATAATATTGCTTGTCTGTGTCTCAAAGTTCTCCAGAGTTTTTCTGTAAAATGCAGTGACTGTATTTGTTGGATGACTACAGAAATTTGCAAACTATCATGAACTGAATTACCAATTTTATCTGGGGATTATTGGCCAGGGTACAATTAGGAACTTCCCTTCTCTTTTTGAATAGTATCATAGGATCTTTAATGTCCTCCTGAACAAGCAGATGGCAACTCGGTTTGTCTTATCCAAAACATGGTGCCTCTAACATTGCAGTGCTCGCCCACTTCTGCACTGCAGTGTCAGCTTAGACTACGAGCTCAAAATTCTCAGGCGGGGCTTGAAGATCTGTAATCTACTTGCAAATGGGATGGAAGATCAAGCAAAGACTTCTGTTGAGTGGTGAAATATTTATTGAGGTGACTGACAATGTGTAAATTGTGTTGAAAACTTTGCTCTAGCTGAGAGAAATATTCCAGTGGATGGTGAATGCCTCGGTCGGTTTAGGGGAGATTTCAGAAGTAAGTGGTGATCCTCTTCATTTTCTTAAAGGAATTGCATTGTTGCTCACCTGCTCTGTGGTCTGGAGTGGCCGAAGTTGTATAATGCACTGTAACAGCAGTGCAAGGTTAACAGTCTCTCATTATTTCTTGCCTGAAAGTTTGCTTTTTTTAAAAAAGAAAACAATGGACTAGGAGTTCCTTGAAGCAGTTATTTCCTGGAGGTGGCAGGTTCTTATTATTCTGGCTGTCTTAAGTACACGTTAAGTGTAGTCTGTAGACCAGCATTGGTGTAGTAGACGGACAGCATAATTGAACTTGCATGTTGCACAGTTGGGAGTAAATTTTGTACAAATTTGTAACTAGTTCACATTAAGGTGAGTGTAATCCCACCTAGGAGTAGCCCTGGAAAAATAGGATTTTGTAAAAAAAAAAGGGATGATGAGGAGCTGAGGCAAGGTCATAAGTAATTTTTTGGGAATATCCTAGTCCTGGAAAGAATTGGTATCAGCTAGCTCAACTTGAGTGAACTGTTTTTTGTTGTGGAGTCCTGTAGTGTATTGGTTAGAGCACTCGCCTCGCAAGTTTCCTTACACCACACGCCTCTGTTTACCTAGCAGTAAGTAGGAAGCCGGTTGTCAAATGCAAGGATTATTATTATTATATAGTCTCCTCCAGGTCTGTGTAGAGGAGTTTGACTGTGTCACAGATTGGATGCTAGAATAGCTGTGTCCTTCCAGGACCCAAGAAAAAGATGCATTCCCCTCTTTCCTGTATTCGGACTGTATTCGGTGGAAGATTTGGGAGTAGTTCGTTGGTTGGAGTGACTCTGATTTATTCTTTAAAAACCTGATGTATTTTATTTTTTTAAAGAAGGCCAGCTTGGCTTGCTGTGAATTATATGGCACAAAAGCAGCGTGACTACCACGCTGTAATTTGATAATAGTTATAATTGCAAATGTCCCATTCATTTGAATGGCAGTATGATGTAGTAGAACATTTCTTTAATAGCATAACTCAGTGAGCCAATCAATATTTAATTCTGCCCTGATCCGTGAAGCTAACGTTGCAGTAAAAGGTTGTCTCCAGAGATGTGCTGAATTACGATGACTCCACTCTGTTTTGAGACCCACTTTTTTAGTTTGGGGGGTGAGGGGTGCAGTGCTTGTGTTTTTTTGCTGTGGCAAGGCAATTAAGACTTTCGCTGACTCTGGAGAACAATGCTTCTTGGCTATTTAAAAAAATACAATAAACTGCAGTGGTGCAATGGCAACGTGCGCGTTTAACTAACTGGGCACTTTGCCAGGGTTTATGTGGTTAGCACTGCTCGTAGAGCAATTATATTTACTTTGTTTTACGGTGCTCGTGAAATGAAGTGATGTTCTTCATTGGAAAGCCATCTGGCAGCGTGCTGTTAAACTGCAATGCACATCTCCTTTGTTTTGTGTGCTGTGCTGTGTGTGCCTTTTGTTTTCAGTGACGCTCCCGACATTCCTGGTTATCCAACACTGACTGCGTAATGTTATCCTTGTGGTGTTCAGGAAGTGATCTCTGAAGTGTGGCTGCGGGGAGGGGGGGGAGAAATAGAGGAGCAAACAAGTAATGTGGCCGTGAAAAGGCATCGTAAAATATTTCTGAAATGTGAATTCTGTTCCAGTTATAATTGCTGCGATTAATAGATTGGAGGAGTGCGGTCATTTGTGTTCAATTTAGGTTTGGGAATAAAAAAGGGTATTGCAGAATGCTTCACTTCATTCATCACAGATAATCAGCTCTGATTGACGGCTCCTTTAAGAAAAGCATCTGACCCATGGAGGATGTGGCAGCTTCCTGTGGTAGACTTGCCTTAAAAGACCACCTGCTCTTAAAATGACCCTTACTTCCCTAAATACGTAGGCTGCCGATCTTCATGGTTGTTTGGATTTTTGTTCTGTTTTTAGCCTACCTAGGGCCACGGGAACATTGAAGTCAGCTGTCGTCCACTCCCTCCACCGTTATTTATGGAATAGTATTGAAAAAGGCTGGCGCTTATGTTCTCTCTCTCTCTCTCTCTCTCTCTCTCTCCCATTTCAAAATTGTGAATTACAAGCAAATGAGAGCCCTGACATTTCAGTCCTATTATTAAACTGAGATATGGAGAAGGGGGGGGGAGCTGTGAAAAATAGTCACAGAAATTGCAAATGTTTGTTTGATGGCTCGGCTTGCTAAACTCGGACACTCTGAAACTCCTCGCTGTATATCTTAATGAGAATTTCACGTGCAAACCACAGATGTGGGAAACCCCCCCCCCTCCCGCCCCACCCGTGGTGTTTGCTGTGAAACGCGCCCTGCCAGGCAGGGCAGTGACACCTCGGGGAGTGCAAAACCTGAGTAAGTTCTGACTTGCTGTAAGAAACCTGCAACCCCACCCATGAATGGAGAGTTAGTGTTAACAGGCTCAAATTGTAAGACGGCTCAGTGAGGCATGCATTGTCTGAATACAGAGTGGAGCAGAAATAAGCAATGGGGTATAGTGTTTGGAAAAGAGGGTAGATTTGCAACTCAATGGTGGACAGCAGATGTAAATATTAGGCCCCTTGTCAATAAATTGTAGGCAAGATGTGTGGTAGATGTGATAGGGTGTCTTTGATGAAAACCATTCTTTACATAGGATGACTAACATACTGTGTTGGCACTCTCCACTCTTTGTAGAGTTCAGATTAGGCCTATTGCAAACAAAGATTGTGCAGGAAAAGGTGCGGAAGAAGAGATAACGGATATTGCTGCTGTTGACTTCAAAATAAAAATAATGCTGCTTACATTTCATATAGCACCTTTCATTTCTGGAGGATATCCAAAGTAGTTTATTTTTCGGTCCATAACCAGTACACACAATAATAGCATTTCATAACAAATGCACTTCTCTATACTGGAGTTTGTAGACAAACTAGTCTATTCAGATTTGTGATTTGCATTGCACAGCACACTGAAACTCATCCTGCCTGAAAGTACACGTCACTGCATCACTTGTGGCTTTCCAAAGCCTCTTCCTTCTCTATCTGATATGTAAGATGATCCTGCATTAATCTCTAAACTGCCTGGGGAAGACTTCTCTTTTTCTGTCTCTTTCTCTCCCACTCTAGGTCTTTTTTTATATTACCCCAGATACTGAAGGGAGTTTTTTTATAAAAAGGCCAAGTTTCAAAACTTATCTTCCTTGTTGCCACACAAACCTATTCAGGCGAGTGACCATTCTCCATTTGTGATCAGTGAGAGCTGAGTCATACTCCGACTTCACTGTCATTAATGTCTGGTGGGGGGTAGTGGATTGTGCGCAACTGAAGAAACTTGGGCTGATATTTTTCCCTCCCTCCCCACTGCCTTAAATTGGCAAACTCAGTGCTCACCACAAATCTGCACCTTTCTTGTCCCAAACTGGGAAATACATGTACATGTACTCACTGAATCACTGGGGAAAGCAACAGGTAGATTTGTGTAACAGAGTGGTGGAAAGATGATTGGAGACTGCATGTTGTCTGAATCGATAACTTCCTGCAGCTCCAAGGCAGGATTTTGCTATGTGCTGTTCAGTTCCCTGACCTCACAGAATGGCAGCCTTGTGCGGAAGTGAGGAGTTCCTAAGGGAGGAATTTGGCATGAGAATTATCATAAAATGCTATTGTGTGCATGGACAGAAAATGGGACAAGATTTTATGTTGGGTATGGAAATGCGGTTTTGGCCTAAAGAGATTCTGTTGAAAGACTTGGTTGAGATCAATAACAAGTAAAATTCATTTGTTTGGATTCAAGTCTCTCTCTTCCCCCCCCATCCATCACAAAAAAAGCCTGTTTGCAGGGAGTAACTGTGAAATATAACATCTGACACAGTTTAAATGCAACCTTTTTGACAGTTGAGCTACAATAGAGTAGTTTTTTGTTGTTGAAAATGGTAATGTTGATTTCATTTCTTGGGTCTTGATGTGATGGAGTACCTGATGGATTCTAATAATAATAAGCCTTGCATGTTGATATTGATTGTGTTTTGTGAATGTTTGTTGGATTTTGAACGGCTGTTGGGGAGAATTCCGAGACGCAAGTGAGTGAAAGCAGGCGGTGGGTGTTTTTGTCTGGGATAGCGCTTTACCACAGCTGTGCAAACTCTTCAACTTGACTTTATATTTTTATATAATGCAATGCATTTATCAAAAAACAACCAATAATTGGCTCCTTGGGTGGTTGGATGCACTTTTGTTACTTTGGTGCTGTGTTCAACCATTGATAATGATCTGGATGGGTGTAGCGTGTCAATGGGAATCATTGCTGGACAGAGTCCAAGATGCTCTATATGATACCTTTTTAATTATGACTGATGTACTGCAAGTTCAAGCTTGACCATATCAATCTGTTGAGTCCTGAAGTGTAATTGCTGCAAGGCTGCCATGGATTAAGCTAAGGCAGTGGTCCTGAATCGATAGCTACAGCTCCTTCCTCTTTGGGAGGAAGCTGTACCTTCGTGATAGGTGTTCACTGGTATCCTTGGAGCTGTTCAGACTTGGCTTTCCAACTGGCATATCCAAACTATTTGTATGCACTGAGTAAGGTATAGCGGTACCTGTAGAGCAGTCGATGTATGTATCAGAAGTGCTGAACTTCATCAGTGATGCAATGTGGCAGATTGTTGCACTGCTGTCAAATACTTGTTGGACACTTGATGTTCTGATTGAAGTTGCTGTCTACAGGGTTGCAGCCTTATCAGAGTACAGTGAAATTTGAATTCTAACACCTATGGTTGGGGTTTTCTGTGGCTTTCCTGAGCAATTGTTTTTGTGTTTTCCATGTGCCTGACTTTTATTAAAGTCGGTGGGAAGTGGTGCGAGAGGGCGACACTGTTAAGAATGCAGGAAGGGGAAGAAAAGGCAGTGCAGTACTTCAATAACTCCTTTTGCTGCTGCCTGGCAGCGATGCTGGGTACTGGCTCGATCCCTGCTTGTTTGCTCGTCCTGTGGCAAAAACAGTACAGTACTACAGCCATCTAACAAAAGTCACAGCTGTTGTGCTACAGCGCAGCTAGGTTACAGCAGTGACTCATTAACTCCCCTCCCACTACAGTTGTGATGATCAAGCATAGCCTTTTACGCAGCGCTTCTCAATTTCACGCTGCAAATGTCTCGATGCGCCCACTGCCTCGGAGCAGAAGGTAGAAACAAATTTCTGCATTTGGAGGTGAATTGTTGGTGGGTGAAGCCGACTGGAATTCAAATAACTGCTTCAAACTTAAGTTGCATAACATGTCTGGTGTCCCCAGTGTTAACATCTTATGACTGTTGGATTGGACCGCTGTATTGTCTCTGTTTTGCCTGTAGAATTTGGTCTGTGATGAATTCTATAGTATAATAAATCAGTCTGTGAACCCCCCCACCTCCCCCCCACCCCCCCACCCTGGTCTTACTCTGTAAATATATAATGAGGATATTTTGTCGCAGGCTTCATGACTAATGTAGTGTGCATGTAACTTATCTAGTCACACCAAGATTGCCATTAGGGTTTCGGTAAAGCCTAATGATGGGCGTGTAATGTTTTCATATAATCTTCACTCAGGCTATCAGTAATGATAACAGTGTTGGGAGCAATGTCAAACTGCATTCCTGAGCAATAATAATAATCCTTGAATTTGGTACAGTACCTTATCACATTGTGGTACGTCTCAAAACACTTCCCAGGATTTTATTATAAAGTGCGGAGATTGTGTGTGTTTTGTGGGGAGACGTGACTATCGGTTTGCTCACAGCAATCTTCCACAAACAGCCGTGAAGTGAAAGGTCAATTTAATCCGGGGGATTCAATTGATCTTTCACACCGGCAGAATTTTCCTTTTTTTAGACAGTGCCATGAAATCTTTAACATTTACCTGAACGGGCAGGTGAGACTTTGGTTTAATTCTTATCAATGCTGGTACCCCCACAACCAAAAAAAAGCATTTTGTTTTGCCCACAAAATATACAGTGAATTCACTTTACAGTATATTCTGTGAAGCGCTTTGAGACGTCTCAACAACGTGATAAGGCGATCTTCCAAATGCAAGGATTATTATTATTTAGGACATGACTTTTCACATTGATTTTTGGGTAGTGAGCTTTAAGTATCGTAGAAGCACCACCTTAAAATTCAGCCCCCCCCCTCCAGGATGCAGCTATGTTAATGATTTTTGTTTCTGGGTGATGTCCTTGGCAATGCTCCCAATTTCCAATAATGGTTCAATGTATATCATATGCTCAACTGTACACATTGAGCCATTACTAGAAATCAGAATATAAAACATTAAACAATAAAAAATGACCAATATCTTGTTGCAGAGCAGGGATTGTAATTCCTTTTTGTACTTACTGGACAGTGGATTTTAAGACTCAAAAGAAATATCGCTTGCCAGAATTAGTGTTTGGAAACCTACTACTGTATACACATAAGGGAAATGTACTAATATGCTTTATGCTGCTGGTGCCAACAGTGAAAAGTCCTTTACAGCATTTGCTCGGGGCCAAGTTTACATTTTGGAGCCAAGAGGAAATAGGGCTTTTTTTTAATGTCTAGTAATATCATTGTCAATTCTTTGCTTGCTCTTCCATGTAAACCCAAAGCTTTTCTTTCTCAGTGCGAGTAAACCTTATTGTGTAGCTGAGGGATCTCTCTATTGTGGCTTGTGATGGATATTTTTTGTTCTCTCCCTCCCCTTCCCAGGAAGCCCTCTGGATCTCATTTGTGTCTGCAGCAACCATTTTGTGAAGAGTTTCTCTATTTGGGTAGTGGAGGATCAGTGGGTGGGGGGAATTGAAGTCGTCGTCCCCCCGTCCCCCCCTACGGTCTCTTTGATTCAGTCATTCTCTGTAAACCTGGTGGGATGATTCCACTAATGAGTGAAGCTCAGTGCCTCCTCCCGTAATGCTCCCCCCACCCCTCCGCCCCCGATAGTGAGAGGAGTGCAGAATGTATTATTTAGTTGTGGTAGGGGGAAGGGTACAGTTTTTCGGTGGGGAAGGGGAGGCTATGGGATGAACCGAGCTGTGTTTACGCTTGGACATCCGCTCCAGTCCACAGCCACACTCTGCTCCTCAACTGGGGCATTTTGTAATCATTGTTTTTGGACATTCACAATTTTTGCTGTCATTGGCTCCTTGTGAAACTTGCTGTAGTTAAATTCATTCCAATGAGTCCACACTGGCCATTTATTTCTCTGTGACTCAAAGCTTTGCATTTTATTTTCGGATCATCTATCTCAAACGCCCACTAAATTGACGATGTTGCTGTTCCTTCAGCTCCATGCAGCCTACCCTGTCAGCTTGGACTCAGTTGGTAATATTCTCGCCTCTGAGTCAGAAGATTGTGGGTTTAAGTCCCACGTCGTGACTTGGAACTCACTTACTCTGCTTAGTTTGGTTGGGATATTCTTAAGCATGGTGAAGGGTTCCTTTCACATGGCTGTTTGTGGGACATTGCTTTGTGCAAATTGACTGCTGGGTTTGCCCACAAAATAAAACTCCACTTTGCAGTATATTCTGTGAAGGGCTTTGGGACATCTTCCCAAAGTGAAAGTTGCTATATTAGATGCAAGGATTAATTTTAATCGATTCCATCCAGTACCTTTAAAAATAATTGCAAAATCACTGGCCTTACTATTTTGTGTGTTTCTCTTTCATCCCCGCATCTCCTTGTTGCACCTCCGCACACGATGCCCAGTTCTGTGCTAAGAATACAGTTCAGGTCGCAGATCCCATATCCCGACGCTTATGTTTTTAAAATGTTATTAAAGCCAAAAGAGAAGTGAACTTGATTCAGGAGGAGGAATGAACTGCTGTTTAGGTGGACATTGAAGAGCTTGTTGCACAATTTGAAATTGTAAGCCTCTGAGTTTCGCTTCTTTGTGAAGTGGATGCTGAATTTTATTAGTACGTATACACTATAATGGCTGTGAGTGAGATTGGCTTGGAGGTACCTTGGCTCGGCCCCTGCGGTGGGAGTAGCCTCTCACTTCTGCACTCTTGAAATTACCTATTGCCACTGTGGTGAAATTAAAAAAACCCGTCCTACATAAAACTAATGAACTGTGGCACATGCTTTCATTATCAGACAGACTTGTGTAATTTGGAACATTTAATTTTTTTTGACTTTCACGGACTGTTGTGATATTTTTAGAAATGCACAACAGCTTCTTCACCGCTGGAATTTCTGAGAGATGTTGGCCAAGATAGGCTGATGCTATAGTCTTGTTTCTTCACAGTTGTGCTATAATTTGTGATATAATGTGCTGTGTTTATGGTTCTCTCATTAATTGAAAAGTAACTAAAATACCATCCCGCACCATAGCATTAGCTGTAGCCTGCTTTCTGTATAGCTCCTGAAGACAACTTTATGGAGTGGGTCTAAGTGCTTTTACTGATATTTGACACGCCAGATAGTCACGTGACTTTAGTAATGCCTTTGCTGAGAGAGAGAGAGAGAGAGATGTGCCTAACTTTTTTTTGCTTCAGTGAAGTAGAATCAGTCGTGCTGATATCATCTTCAAAAACACTTCCAGTAGTATAGCAGGGGTGCACCCACGCACTGTCAATTAGAACTCTTCTCCGGACCCTATTTTGGTAGGGAAAGACCCCCACCCTCCTGAGGAATAGATCTGGGGAATAGTTTTAAACTTTGAAACAATTAGAATACATTAGAATATATACAGCACAGAAACAGGCCATTGGGGCCCAACTGCCTTTGCCCCCATGTTCACAATTCACGAGAAGGAACCCAAAGCGTCCCATTTGTTTAAATTATAACGGGGGCTGGGAATGGTGGCGGTGGTCGAGGAGGAGGAAAGGCAGTGAAGCAGTGATTGATGCAAAAATGTTACAACTCCAGGTATATGCCGACTTATGCTCATTTGAGTAAAGCATCAGTTTTGGAGAAGTAGGTTGGTTACAGGGTTACAGATTACAAGCCCATTTTGCGTAACAGGTATTACTGAATAACTCAGTATGCCCTCCTTTGTATTGATCCATTTGATTAGTAGGACAGCTTCTCAACACCAACTCCTTTTCTCCATCCCCTCCTCCACCCACCCCTCCAAGCCCTGGGAGAATTGGTGGCAATTCAGACTGTTTGTGTTCCCGTCTGCTGACGGCTGGCATGAGACTGACAATGATAGAGTTGTATCCACAGGGAGTGGAACGGTGGTGGTGGTGGTTGAGAAGGAGTGGGAGGGCGAAACTACAACAGACCTAAGCGATCAAAGAATAAAATTAGGAACACTGCTAATATTCTGGTGCAGAAGAGAGAATGTGCGGCACTTTGCAATGATAGAGGTAACTGCTATACAGCCATTACTGGAAGCTTTCAAGAGATTTCATCTTTTGGCCATAATTGCAGTTTTCTGCCTGGGAAAGATTGCAATGAGCAGTTTTTTTTCTTCTTGCTTCAAGCTTACGGTCAGCATTGTGAGAGGAGATTTTCAAATGGCCATAAGAAACAGGAAAACCCATTTAAAAGCCGAGCTGTAACAGGGCTTTGAAACTTCAGCCGTCCTTCACATTCAAGCTTTGAAGCTTTGTCTGCCATTAATCCCAGCTGTCAAGGCGGGAGTGGAGCGAGCACAGGGTCAGTTTGGGAATCTTCATTACAGTGGTTCATTTTTAGGCTACACAGGCTAGAAGTTTATTTTTGTTGCAAATGTCAGTGCAGGTGCATGTACTAGAAAACCTGATGTGAAACATATGAAGACCTCAAGGGTCAGCTCTTTTTTAATGGCAATTTTGAGGGAGACATTCTCTTCCTCTGGTAATACTTCACTCTCAACATCTCCACACACTATACATGAACTTGGATGCCTTTTTAAATGAATAGCAATTAATTTACAGTATATTCTGTGAAGTGCTTTGAAATGTCTCAAAGTTGTGATAAGGTGCTATATCAAATGCAAGGATTATTATTATTACTCTGGCTACAATTAGCCTCAGAGCCTCTGGGTTGAGCAGGAGGGTAAGAGAGAGAAAGAAAAAAATATTACTGGTTCCTCCTCCCGATCTCCATGTAGATACCTCTACTGGAACACAAGTTCAACAGAAATGCAAACCAGTTAAACACCCCATTCACTAGGTTTCAGGAAAGCTGTTTTTATTCTGTTTCAAGCTCCATTTCCATCTTTCTGCAAAATTGATGCCAGTGGTTAGTTAGTGATAAACAAGCTTTGCACCACAGCGTACTGCATTGCTGGCCTAGCTATTGCTCCTCGATAGGGGTAATGTAATAGAAGGTTGATGGTTTTATTTCCCAGAATGTGGTTCAGAAGATTTGAGGGGAGGGAGAATTTGCTGAAGACGAGGCTGAAGACGAGGTACTATCTGTTACTAGTGCTGTAGATTTCAGTACCTCGATCTGATTGGTACAGCATTGTGCATAGTGAGACTGCCCCTGAATTCGAAATAAAGAAAAATCCAAGTGGAAACAAGATGTTCTTTCAACTTCTTCCAATGCAAAAAAAAAAAAATCTGAGCCAGCATTGTTCTGCTTTCCAACTTTTCTTGTATCTAAAATGTTTGCAGTAAATGTGGTGTGGAAACCATTGAATCATTGTTCAACCTAATTTTGTCATCTGTGTTCCTCGATGAATCAAATGGTAAACCCAAACTGTTCCCAGATTGTTAATTTGACCAGAACGTTTGCCATGGGACTGTAGAATGGAAACGAAAGAATATGCACAGATGGGAATGCATGTTTTCTCCTACATTACCCCCACCCCCTCTCGTTCTACCGTGTCTAACTAAAGCCAAATGGCTGTACTCAATTCTCTGTGTAGTTTGCTGTAATGTAAAGGAACAAGTTAGTGAGACTCAAAAGGCTTAACAATTCTTTGGTATTTTGAACGTGTTGGACTCCAGGCTGCAGCTCGGACCAGATGTGGATTCAAAGCGGAAAGGTTTAAGAGCTGGAAGCAATCGAGCCGTTTTTTTTCAAAACAAAACTTCACAAGTAACCATCTGGAAATTGATGGCAGATTTTTAGTCTTCAACTTGGCTTTTAGTCTTCATAGCCCCTTCATTCGTAGCAGCAACTGCACTTTTTGCACTACGTGGAGTCCTGTAGCTCAGTGGTTAAAGCACTCGCTTTGCAAGCGAGAGACCTGGTTGATTCCCGGCAGGGTGAAACCTTGGGCAAGTTTCCTTACTCCACACGCCTGATAATAATCCCTCAAAAAAAATAATAAATTGGTCATTTCAATCCATGACTGTTTGTGGGACACTGCTGTGTGCAATTGGCTGCTGCATTTCGCCCACAAATATTCAGTCAATTCACTTTACATTCTATGAAGCACTTTGAGAAGTCTAGAAGATGTGAAAAGTGCTATATCAAATGCAAGGATTATTATTATTTTTCCGGAGTGTGGCATGTGCCGTGTGCAACCATTGATGTCCTCGCCCTGGTAATAGTCTGTTGGGTTAGCCACTTGATCGGAGGCAGACAATGGGGGTGGGTGGGGTGGGGGAAGCTCTGTTGGTGGTCTGAATAAACTGGTCACATTTATGTTGTAAACTGCACTTTTTTCTAGTCACCTTTTTAATTTCTTGTAGTTCAGGATTGCGAGCAGCACAACTCCTATAGTTAACTTAATTAAGCCAAAGGCTTGTTTTCTCATGAGGCTTTTTTTTGGAAACATTGGAGAATAACATTCAAGCAGCTTTGTTTGTTTGATTGCTAACAGGAATCTTGTCTGTGTGTGTGTGTGTGTGTGTGTGTGGTGGAGGGGATTTTTGACCCTCTTTGAAATGTACTGAAGCCTACGTTCCCACCAGAAGTAAACCAAATGACTGCTGAGAAAAGGGCTGTGTAAAGTGACTATAAGCTCCCTGAGATACTCTTTTCAATGCTGGATCAAGAACCTATTCCTGCTATATTAGCAGGAAGCCTGTCATGATCTTAATATCTTTTAACAGCTTGCCACTTTCCTGACGTCATTAAGACACATATTAGGCAGTAAATTTACCAACTATGCCATCAGTGGACTTTTAAGGCTGTGCTGGGAGTGCAACATGTTAAAAATATATTGTAAGTTGAGGGGCTTCCTGGTAATGTTGGTGTGAATGAGAATTCTTCATCCCAGGATGAGTTTGTCTAATAGTGGCCTGAAAATAAGTGTACAAAGCCAAACCACTACACCAACAACATACAGTGCCTTTCATGCAGGAAAAGCGGCCTGGAATACCTTGGGTCTACCATTGGTGATAGATCCCAATTAGTCCAGAATTGCCATTGTTGAAAAAGGATATTTTAAATCTAAGACACTCGTTTGTGTGTTGAATTTATTTTTCTGCTCAGCCATGTGTCTTAACATATGGGCATGCTTAATTAAGAGTATCCAGATCAAACCGAGTTCCACAAATTCCACCTAAACATGGAAATTCCCAGGATATTTATGAAAGGGAATGAAACTTTCTTCCTAATTCTGGAAAGTATTAGGTGCCGGTTAGCAAGAGGCAAAGCTTAGGGAGTTGGGGTACTACTGGACTCTAATCAGCTAAAACCGCATAGCTTGCCGTTAAGAGCACGATCTGGCAATCTTTTCCACTGCTTGTCCAGCCAGGAACACCCTACTGTTAGGGTTTTGGCTTGCAGGGTTACTGGGAGCTGAGTGGGAAGAGTCCCTGCCTTCATCCAGTGACTAGTCTGCCTTTCCAAATCCTGCCCATGTGTCATGCTGCCTGAGTTGTCATTCACAATGCACTAGAGTACTGTGGATCCATCTGGATCATGAAGTTATGAAAAGCTGAGGGAATTTCTTCCAAAGTTCTGGCTAACAATCCCCCGGATAAAATTGGTCATTCATTTCATGGCTGTTTGCTGGATATTGCTTTGTGCAAATTGGCTGCCATGTTTGCCTACAATTACACAATTATTTGAGTGTTCACTGTTATTCAAGGCTGCATTTAGTGATAAAAACGAATGAATGGGTTCTGGAGAGCCTTGTCATCAGCTCTTATTGAGAATGTTCCACAGGAAATGTGTCAAAAACAATGAATTCATTGTCATGGCTTTCTCTGCCCATTTGTAATCACAAAATGGTCCACCTCTTGATAATACTCTGATCACGTATTCCTTCCTTAACAGACCCTGGGACACTTTTCAACTTGTTCATGCTCTGAAACACCCAAGTGTGTCTGTGTGTAAGAAGTAGTGTATCCTTCTCAACTATATATTATTGATATGTATATATGTATATACAATTATTCTGGGATTTTCATAACCTAGAGGAGCAGTTTCCTCTTTATTCACTAGATTTATTTCCAAGCTATGCCAACAGGGAGCTGTCGTGTGGTGGAAAATGCTTGAAGGCTGTCTTGTATTTCCCCTCGATGCTGCTATCAGAATTTCTCCATAACCAATGCTTTGGCTGATCCTTGAAGCTGTATCTCTGCAGGTTCATGCTCGTAAACGCCAACCTGCAACTTCATTAGATTTTTATAGGTGACAATTCATGTATTGAACGGTCAAAGTGCTCATTGCAAGAACTTTGATTTCCGTTCACTTACTTAACTTAATGCACCCTGGCTCGGTGGCTTATGCAAGGCAGTGGGTGGTGGAGAAAATCGCCAGTACTGAATAGAACAAACGTATGTCTCCACTGTGCATTTTAATTGAGTTTCAGGACCTTTAACTTTGAAAATCGTTCCAAAGGTCACGAGAGAGATTTGGGTGAAGAAGGCACATTTGATCTCATCCTTTCATAATATCAACCCTACCGCCCTCCCATTACAGCATCAAGGGGTTTGTTTTTAAATGACTACTGAGATTTTTATGGGGGAGGGGATGAAGTTGATAGAAAGATGAGAAATTGAGGGTTGTGGAGAAATTGAATGTTTTGGTCAAATTCTATAGGAATTCCAGAAATATTATACAGTGGAAACCGCTGTATGTTGGACACCGCTTTACCTTCGGTGACCGGTAAATCAAGACAAAATGCCCGGGTTTGATTCATTTATATTGCTACGTGTGTTAAATATGCAAAATGTTGCGCTGGTTGCCCCTGAATGTACTCACTCGGGCCTTCTGTGTATTGAGCGGCTCCACTCAGCCACGAGCAGCTCTGTGATGGAGACGGGAGGAGTCTAATTGTGATTGATTGACAGCAGACTCCAGCCATTCACAAGCGGCTTTGGGCTGTCAGTGAGGGGACGGAGGAACTGGGAAGAAACAAAGGAGGGAATGGGTGGAGTCAAATTCATTGATTGACAGCTGGAGCCATTGGTGTTTGGCTGGAGCACATCCTTTCACAAGAGGCTCAGGATATCAATCATCACGGGTATGATTTATATCTTAGAACCTCTTGTCCAATTTTCCAGCAAAGGGATTAGTAAACACTCATCTCAGCCGCCGCTAATTGGTCCCCTTCCCATCCAATGCCGCCTCTCCTCTGTTGGTGAGAAGAGGTAAGGGAACTTCGGTTAATCTTGGATACCGCGTAAGTTGGACAAAACAGCTGTTCCTGACTTGTCCGTCTTAAGCGGCTTCCGCTATACTGATGTTCGTGATGTCTGGAGTGGCCCAGAAATTCCTGAGATGTGGCCTTTGCTCGGCAGTTTTCAACCTCTGATCTACACTAAGATAGATGACATCTATAAATATAATAATAATAATCCTTGCATTTGATATAGCGCTTTTCACGTCTTCTAGACGTCTCAAAGCACTTCACAGAATATATTGTAAAGGGAATTGAGTGTATATTTGTGGGCGAAATGCGGCAGCCAATTGCGCACATCTGCCTGAAATGTACCCAGCTGAAAAACGGAGTCTGTTTGCAGTATTGCCAATCGATGTTTGCTATTTCCAGTAGAAACAATCTGATTTGTTCCTCTCAACTAGAATTGTCAGTAAATTCCAGTGTATGGTAGAAAAAGTGATGCTCGATTCTCTCCAGGTTAAGATCATTATTGTTAAGAACTGCAAAGGTTAATCTGTGACCAGACTCGTTTTTTCTGCGTGGCTTATTTTTCTGTAAAGGTTTATCTTTGTGCAACCTGTACTGCAGTACTTTAAGGCTCTTGCTGGTACGTGGTTTGACCTCCATGTGTCAGCTGTGCAACCCTGGGGACAACAATGCTTGTAAGTGTATTAGTGTTTGAGCTGTCGTTTAAGTGTAATCACTCCACAGCAGCCCAGCTTCATGGTTGCATTGCAAAACAGGGCTGAATTGGGGCATAATTTAATGTGTAGCTCTGTTGAGGCATTACTTTTACTGAGACATCTGGTGTGCCTGAGACTTTTTTCTAATTGATCCGGCTGCAATATTATGTTTGCCACTTTCAGTAGTAATCTATTTGTTCTTTTAACTCTGGCATTAAAACCAAGAGTACGTGGATGTTGCTGGTACCTGTGTTGTGTGCAGGGTGGGTGGGGTGGTGGAGTATCACTGGTGTCAATATGTGGGCGTGGGGTGTGTGCTGGTGCCTGTATGTTGGGGGAGGGTATGTGTATATGAGGGGGAGGAGGTGGTTGTGCTGCTGATCAGGATCCAGCTAGAAAGGAAGAAGCTAGAACTGGCTTTAGTTGCCGCTGTGTTAAGGAAGGTGAAACATCAGCTTTTGCTGTATAGCATTCCCCTTGCTGGAAAATTGGACAACAATTAAAGATTCACTTTACATCAGCGGTATTCTGTAAAAGCTCATTTCAGGGTTGTTGGTGTAGTTTTTACCACTGTGATGCATTTAACGTAAATGGGGGTGGGGGGGGAGAAGAAACCAGTGGTTTTGTGCCTTTAGGTGCAATTCAGCGGGATGTTATTTCAAAATGAATAATTAATTTATAACCAAGTACTTGATTGTACGGATCAATGCTGGGTTAGTTACCTGCTCAAACAAGTGAATCTCTCAGATTACACCTTGCATAGTGTGGTGATTACAGTGAGGGAGGTTTGAGGAATCTGTTTACTAAACTGGGCAAGTCATCTTTTCCACCCCCCTCAGCTCCCACCCCCAGCTCATATGCCAAGCCAGTTGTGCTAAGCGCTTTGGGTCATCATCCTGACATGAAAGGCACTATATTAATATTCTATACGGATGGTTGAGTATGAAGTGGGATGGAAGAAGAGATTGCTGTCAAACTTGTTCCAGGCCCATCTTCAGTAGTAAACGGCTACATCTCCAGATGAAACCTGAGCAGAAGTAATAATTGAAGGCAGTAGAGCATCGATCCTCATCAAGATACACTTCTGATTTATACCAAAATATTCCTTTGATATCTGATTCTCAAAATCCTGAATGTCTTTGTATTCACAATGGAAACTGAAGCTTTTATTACCCCATATGCATTTGATGTGGATCTGAAATGCTGTACCAGGAAGTGTACACTAGTCTGCTTGTGTCTTTCTCTTGGTTAGATCTGGAAGCTTTGGTCTGTTCCAGATATAGGCTTTAGTTCCGGTTGTCTCACTGACAGCGCCCAGCATTAGATCTTAGAGCAATGAAGAAACGACTTTGCAAATTCTCTATGTGTTGGAGTTTATTAAAAGACACTCCTTCCAGTTAATAGGTTGAACTAGCTTTTGCTACATACTGTATGTGTTACTGCTTCTCAGAAGCAGAAACCCAGCACATTTGAAAGCCCGCAAACTTCCCAGAAGTGAATGGTAGATGTGGAAGCAACACCTAGTGAGGAATAATGTATATCCTATTTTGTACTCTGATAACACATGCCTGCTGGTGTCCCCCGAGCCCTCCACACCACTATGCCTTCAGCCACTACACACCTAAACTCTGAAACTCCCTGCTCAATCCCTCTGCCTCACCCCCTCTTTATCTTTAAATCCCACCTTAAGACCTACCCTTTTGCTCGTGGACACTTTCCCTTCACCCTTGCTCAGATTCCAACCCTGCCACTGTGCAGCGCTCTTGGACACTATCCTGCATGAAGAACGCTATATAAATGTAAATTGTTCTTGTCCTGACCAGCAACCCTCCATGTAAATTGACCATTCACTTCATAGCTGTTTCCTCCTGTTTGCAAATTGGCTACCATGTTTATCTACAAATTACATTCACTACATTTGACAGCAAATGTTTTTTGAAACATTTCAATGTTCTAGTCACTGTATTAAATGCAAAGATTACTATTATATTTACGTACAAGGCTTCCTTATTCACAGGTTTATTCATTTGTTTTAGCAAATATTTTGTTTTTTTTGCTCTGCCCTGTGGTTGAGTGGTGGCTTTTTGAGCTCTCCATGTTCTTGCTTGTTTACCTGCTCAAAGAAAATTGAAAACTCCTCCAAGAATGGGCAATTTGTGTGTTCTTTTAAAATGTAATGGCTGGAACAATCACAATAAAACAAGGTTTAATCAAGTGAATTAAATCTTGATTTACATATGCAGATTGAGTTAATCACAAGTAATCCAAGTACTGCAGCTCAAATTGCTGAATCTAGTTTTGTAGAAACCAGAGAGAATATTACTCATCATGTTGTGAACGCTGAGGAGAAGGGAGTCTGGGAAAACAGTATTGGGCTATAATCTATGAAGGTGAAATTTACATACAGATGAATGTATTGAGGGCTCCCAACTTCTGTCAAGGAAAGATTTTATCCGAGGTTGTTAAATGGCCTGCAGTGAACAAAGATCAAACCTGCAACTGGAGGGATTGTATATTAATTAAGTCTGTTCACACATGTCTTGCTCATACTTATTGGCCACTGATGGATTTCAGTGTGAGGGCAGATTAGAAGCCATTGACAGTGATTGATGCCTGGATTGAGCTCCTAATTTGCTGATCAGTCAAATGAGGAGCTGGATTGGAATTTATCTTAATGACTTTAAAGGCTTTAAAGACTGAGCATGATCTTCTGCTACCTCGAGTTTCTAACTGGATGCATTTGAGAGTGCCACATACTTAGATATGTGCAGAGCTATTGCTATCAGCAATAAGGGAATTGTTTTATTCATGAGCCATATTTGATTTCAGGATCTAATTTTTTTTTCATTTTTAAAAAAAAAAAAATTTGGTCAGCCAGGTGGTATCTGATAACCCATCACCATGCTTAAGAATTTCCAAACCAAACTACTGAAGAGTAGTACATGTGTATGGAAACTTCCGTTTGTCTGTTATGGAGTGTGCATTAAAATAAATAATCTCTGCATTTGATACAGCGCCTTATCACACCTGTGGAGTCCTGTAGCTCAGTGGTTAGAGCTCTTGCCTTGCAAGCGAGACACCTGGGTTCAATTCCAGGCAGAGGGCGAAACCTTGGGCAAGTTTCCTTACTCCATACGCCTAATAATAATCCCTCCAAGAACAAAAACAACAATAAACTGGTCATTTTCAATCCATGACTGTTTGTGGGACACTGCTGTGCGCATTTGGCTGCAGCGTTTTGCCCACAAATATACGGTCAATTCACTTTACAGCATATTCCGTGAAGCGCTTTGAGACGTCGAGAAGACGTGAAAAGCGCTATATCAAATGCAAGGATTATTATTATTATCGTTGAGACATCGCAAAGCGTTTCACAGGGTATACTGTAAAGTGGATTGACTGTATTTTGTGGGCCAAATGTGGTACTGAGGTTTGCGCACAGCAATGTCCCACAAGCAGCCATGGAATGAGGGACCAATTTTATTTGAAGATTGAATAAAACTCCCCTCTCTTTTCCAATGGTACCTGGGAATCTTTAACGTCCACTTAGACAGACAGACGGAACCTTGGTTTAACGTCTTATTCTCACAACTACTAGTCGTGTTTACTTATATCATTGTGCACAAAGGCTAACTTCAAGGCCATCTTGAAAGTATTGAAAAAGCAGTGTGTGAATTCCTCATTCAGTAGCTTCTAATGAATCGCTGAATGGCTAGTGGGGTAAATGCAGCAAGTGGAGTGGATTGGTTTCATAGATTGAGAAAGTATAGATTGCAGTAATTCACAAAGGACTGTCGCATCAGCCTAACTAATGAGGAGTTAAGTGTTTTGAGACTCTCATCCCAAGTGCAAGGTGCTATATAGGTGGAACTAATTGTTGGTCGAAATGTCCAAATAAAAAAGTGATCTACCAATAGAGTCCTGTAGCTCAGTGGTAAGAGCACTCGCTTTGCAGGTGAGAGATCTGAGTTCAATTCCAGGCAGGGCGAAACCTCGGGCAAGTTTCCTTACTCCACACCCCTAATAATAATCCCTCCAAAAAAATAACAAGAATAAATTGGTCATTTTCAATCCATGACTGTCTGTGGGACATTGCTGTGCGCAATTGGCTGCCGCATTCGCCCACAAATATACAGTCAATTCACTTTACAGTATATTCTGTGAAGCGCTTTGGGACGTCTAGAAGACGTGAAAAGCGCTATATCAAATGCAAGGATTATTATTATAATACAAGAATACTAGTATACATCAGACATTATGATAACCCAACTGCCACTGGTCCTACTACAGCAATGACAAATGTACATTTACATAGCGCCTTTCACGTTGGGAGGATGTCCCAAAGCGCTGGAATTCTAAACTTGAAAGCGAAGATTAAATCCAAACCACTGCTAATTAGCTAATTAAAAACTCTTCAGGTTATAAATTGCATATGCTATTTTTATCACAAATGGTACGTAAGTTTTTTTGACAGTAAAGAACACCTCAGTTAGTACTGCGGTTTCAATATGTGCTAATGTTACACTGCTGAGTAACCACCTGTAGAAACTCTTGCTGTGTGTGGATCAACGACGGTTCCTGTCGTGCTCAGTTTGCTTGGTGCAGTTGTTGGGCAGACTGGGCAGGGAGGCTGCACTTGCTGCTTGAGGGTGTACTGTAAAATCATTCTGATGGAGGGGGGTGGGGGGGAGAAAGAGAGAGAGAGATGCCATAGCAAGTCCCTGAGTACCCCGGTTTGAAAGCCTGCAGGGAGGGATTTATCGCTCTAGCCAGGACGACATTTAAACACATAGCTATGTAATTAAAATTTGCAGAGAGCGTTCGGGTGTGGGGAGAATTAAAAAACGACCATTCTTTCTAGCTGCCAGCTGGAGTGAGGTTTCATTCCTTTCAGTCTGTGAGAGTGCAGTCTTGCCTTAGGCTTTTAATTTTTGAATCCAACCTTTTCCCCAATCTCCCCCTCCTTAAAAATTCATAAACTATTGTCACTTAATACTGTGCTGTCTGGAGCCTGGAATGGAGAATGCCCATTTAAAGGCATGTTTTAATTTCACTAAGTTGGACTTAATAAATATTGTATTTCTTTTTAATAAAATGGCAATCCTGCTATTGTAATCTGTGATCCATTAATCTTGACATTCCAGGCTTTCCTTGCTCATACTTAATAGACTTACAGTTGTGAACGGTGTGACAGAGATCATGAAAGAATATTTTTAAATGAGAGCTTCATTATAATAATAATAATAATAATCCTTGAATTTGATATAGCACTTTTCACGTCGGGAGGACGTCCCAAAGTGCTTCACAGAATACACTGTAAAGTGAATTGACTGTATATTTGTGGGCGAACGCGGCAGCCAATTGCGCACAGCAATGTCCCCACAAACAGTCGTAGATTGAAAATGACTAATTTATTATTGTTTTTGGTTTTGGAGGGATTATTATTAGGCTCTGTGTGGAGTAAGGAAACTTGCCCAAGGTTTCGCCCTCTGCCTGGAATTGAACTCAGGTCTCTCGCTTGCAAAGCAAGTGCTCTAACCACTGAGCTACAGAACTCCACAATTAATCTTTGTGCTGGTTTATTGTGGATGAGTTCGTGAATTTGAGCTAGTTACCTGAATACTCTGACCTGCCAAGCAGTCTGCCGATGAAGGTCTCTCGGCCCATTTGACTGCAACAGACTCTAACCTTGTCCTGGACTTGTTCACCATTGCTGATAACCCAAGCCAGCTGCTGATTACCCTTTGTGTAACGAAATGCTTCCTGGTTCCTGCAATAAGATAGCCCTTCACAGTCCTAAACCTGTGCCCTTGTGTCCTGCGGCCTTGGTAAGTCTGAAAATATTGTTGTGGACTTTGTCTATCACATTCAGCATCTCTTGAACGTCTACAAGGTTCCCTCTGAGATGTTTCAAGATTGAGGAGGAGAAGCTCAGTTAATGATTCTTCATAGCTCAATACTGGGTATGGGCCTCGCGGTTCTCTTGTGCAGCGCCTCTAGGCCCTGGATATTCCCTGATATCATCACAGAATTATTTAGCTTCACCTCCAGGACTTTGTCTTAGGACCACTGAAGGGAGGGATTGTGGGCTTTAGTAAAGATGCACTGCTGACTGCTCTCTTGCGTGCAAGATGAAAGGATAGATCTTCTGTTGCACTCGGTTAGAAACAACTTATAGTGTAAGTAAACTTAGATTCTTTGTGATTCTTTCTACCCCGGGAAGCCCTGTTACTGATGGATCTGAGCAGTAAAGCTTGTCAGTTACACTCTTAACACTTGGACCTTTAATTCATTTTCAGTAAAGCCTTTGGTGTGATTTCAGCTGTTGAGTGATATGAAATCTTTTGGCCTCTTCCCTTTGAATGCTGCAGATATATTTGGGGAGGATTTGTGCATTTACACTAATGATCTGGGAACATATTAAACAGTTATCTTGTCCTTTATCTCTGGTGTCCTGCACATCCTTTGTTCTTTCTGTTCTATCATCAGCGGCTGATGCTTTCAGCCACTACGCCCTGAGACTCTGGAAATTTCTGACTGAATCCCTCCACCTTGCCCCCTCCTTGACTGTCTTCAGATCACACCTGAGGACCTTTGACTGTGCCTTTGGTCACCTCTCCCTGGCTCGGCAACAAGCTACCCCACTGTTAAGCCCTCCTGCTTGAAGGGTACTACGTAAATGCAAATTGTTGTTCTTTACATCCAGCTATCAGCCAGGATGAAGGATCATAACATCAGACTTTCTGTTCTCTGGGACAGATTCCCAGCCAGTAAATGGAGATTACTTTGTTTAACATCCATGTTAATGCACAGATTTATCTGCGAGGGGGAAAAAAAAGTACGGTGCAGTTCAAAATTGATGAGTCTTCTCAAAAGTGACAAGCTGTATTACCTGCAGTAGCTGTTAGAAACCTCAGGGTGAGTCTGTGATTTAAAACTAACCCTAAAAACTGTGGTTCTAGCAGATCTGGAAAGTCCTAACTTGTTTGCTTAGTTAGCTGATCTCAGTCAGAGTAACCGCATAGGCTTCAAGTGATTTTAGACTGAGGAGGGAGAATCAGCCTTGGGCTGATGTCCATCATGAATGGACCGTAAGACGTGTTCAATCCAGTCTAACCTATGAAGGATGGCCATTTGAGCAAGGTCCTGGAGTTGGTCTCTTTGGTGATGGTGGGACAGAAACGAGCGATATGTTGATGCAATATCTGCAATGCATCCATCATGGGTCCCAGAGAAACAAGTACTTGAGACTTTCTGTCAACATCAACCTGGCTCAGTTGGTAACACTCTCACCTCTGAGTTAGAAGGCTCTTGGTTCAAGCTCCACATTGGTACTTGGAACTCATAAAAGTCTAAGATGACAGCGCTTGGGGTGCGCTGCATTGTTGGAGGTGACGTCCTTTGGATGAGATGTTAAACCGAGGCCCCGCTTGCCCGTTCAGATTGCATGGCATGATTCAAAAAGAGAAGCGAGTTCCTCCCATTGTCCTGGCCAACAAGCCCCCAAATGAAATTGCACATTGACTCCATGACTGTATGTGGGATATTGCTGTGTGCAAATTGACTGCTGCGCTCACCCACAAAACACTCCAAATGACAATATATCCTGTAAATTTAAATATATGCTTTAAGGTGCTTTAGTTCGTTCGCCCAACATCAAAGGACCTATACCAATTGTGAGGATTATTATTTAACTTGGAACGGTATTCAGATCAGTGCTTTACTACACTAGAATGGGAAAGGTAAGCTGGTTGCTCTCTTGTACACCACTGTCAACATGTGTTTGGGTGGGAGGAAGACTAAGTGTATTGAGTACTGCTGCCAAGCTTTGGATCACGGCAATAATTTGACCTTTGCTACTGTAGTCTATGTGCAATGCTCATGACTTGGTGTTCTCGAATGTAACTTAGGTGTGTTCAAAAACGTGTGGGGCCAGAGTTTGGCTGTAAGGCCAGTTGCAGATTAAGTTGACAATTCTCAAAACGTTGCTATTCTTTCCAATGGTCCTTTTGAGCCTCTCTGTTCTGCAGTAGCTGACGCACGTGATTACTTCCACATGGGGCACCCAGATCCCAATGGCACCCGTTGTACAGAGCACAGTGACTAAATAACATAACAAATTAGCCTGGCATTTGATCTAGCACCTTACTATGTTGTCAAAACTTTTCAAAGACCTTCACAGGATTTTACTGTAAAGTGTAGTGACTCTGTATTTGTAGGCAACAGTGAGCTGCTTTTATTTATTTAACTTAACTGACATCAAAGTGAAACGTACTTCACTATTTTTCTGCCAACACTGTAGATTCCTGTGATTTGGGCCAGGCAAGACTCCAGCTGTCTTGATACTCTTGATATGTCGATTCTGTTTGCATGTTTCGGCAATGTTATCCTGAGTTGTTTTGAATAATGCTCAAAGTTTGGGCTAAGGACTGAAGTGTTTAAATATTTAAAGTGGCGTTATGGATTTGTGCAAGCAGCTTGTATCCATCAAACTGTCAGGTTTTGGGGTTTGGATGGGCAGTTTGCGTTGTTTCTTCAGAGCAGAGACCGTCAGTGCAAGCCAGCACGTCTACCACAGCTTCATTTTGTTGAGCGGTTCAAATAGCTGCAGCAGCATTAGTGAAAGAACAGGCTTCTCTTGTACTGTACGGATGGAAATTTGGGTGGAATGTTTTCTTAGGTGTCAGCCGGGCTCAATTGGTAACACTCTCTGCTTGTGGGTTAAAAGGTTGTGGGTTCAATCTCCACACTCCCGGAATTTGAGCTCACAATCTAGGTTGCTACTAAAAATGCAATGCTGAGGGAGCGCTGTATTGTTCGAGGGCCATTCTTTGGATGAGACGTTAATCCAAGGTCCAATCTGCTGTTCAGCTGTCTGTTGAAGGTTTCAAACACTGTTTGAAAGTGAGCAAGAATTGGCATTTATTCCACACCTTTCATGTAGGCAGTTCTTTCTTCCTGGACGTTTCAAACAAACCGGGGCTTGTAAAAGCAGTTAAAGTGTGAGCAGAGGTTGTGTTGTCTTTTGTCCCTCGTTAAGAATGGGGTGGGGGAGTAACACCAACTTTTTTATAAATCATTCTTTACAAAGGAAAGCAACAATAGTTCTGTCTTTGTGTGCGACACTGGTGCTGAATTTAGATTGTGTGAACATGTTCTGTAGCCACCTGATTCCAACTGAGTCAATACTAAAGTGTGCTGGATTCAGCTCTGAAAATAACAGGGAGCAAAACGTGTCCAAAGTCCCGACTTTAACTGGCTACTGGGTAGTGACTGTTTTGAAATGGTCATTCCGGTTGTGTGTGCGTTGGGAGGTGGGGGGGGAGACTGCTTTAAGTTTGACGTATTTCATATCGAGGAAAGTGCTGATTCGAGCAGGCTGGACTTTGCTAATGCAGTTCCAGTCTCCCACTTGGCAACTGTGCAACATTTGAGGAATTCAAGATTCAAGGGCAAGAAACCATAACTAATGACTGTAAAACCCATGTGACCACAGAGAAAGCAGCATGTTATCACTGGAGTGCAAAAGTGTTTGCCAGAGTTCAGGACTGATCTTGATGTGTCTTTGTTTCCTAATGTTCCATGACAAAGTCTTGGCTCTGGGTAACTGCATGTTTCGTCAGCAGACCAACACACACTATTTTTAATATATACAGGAGCACTCCAGGCAACAAAGACCTCTGTGCATTATAATTAATTTGATACCGTACTTATTCCCTCAAGCCTCTCTTATTCCTTAACCCCCCCCCCCTTTTTTTAAAAAAAGGTCCAAGAATGGTCTCTTTCAACTTGCTGATAAGTTGCCCTTGATGATGATAGAAATGCACTGAGTTAACGTATAGAATTAATCGTTTGCTTTTGGGGTATGCCCACTCTTGAGTTATTTGCCTGGATTAGTTAAGGCACCAAGTAAACAAATCAGTGTGTGACGCTTCCTTTAGTAATGCACAGCCCATTGCCACTTAATACCAGGGTACACAGTGCATTTGTTTGGCGAGTGCTATTTGCTCAAGGTGTAAATGTTTGCTTTTTATTTAAAACGTACAGGCTTAATAGCTGGCAATTCTCTTCATTGGGACTGGAAAGAATAAAAAGCTATTTTTAAACTATTTGTGATCTGTGGGTTCAAGCCCTATGTGGGGACTTTGAGCTCATAATCCAGGCTGATACTCCAGTGTAAATAATAATAATTCTTGAATTTGGTATTGCGCCTTAAAAGTTGGAGGATATCTGAAAGCGCTTCACAGGACTGTGTATTTGTGGGTGTGTACAGTGCAGGGGGAAGCTGCATTTTCAGATCTTTTGGATGAGATGTTGAACCAATTGCTGTCTCTAAAAGAGGAGGGAGTTTCTTCTGATGTCCTGGCCATCAATCTTCCAGATATATTGGTTGTTCACTTTTCAGCAGTCTGTGGGACATTGCTGTGTCCAAATTGGCTGTTTGCTTACAAATAATCACTTTACTTTACAAAATCTCTGTGATACACATGTAGATATTCTCGATGTTATAGATTTGTCAAATGCAAAGATTATTATATTGTTACAAATTGCAGCCCTTTCATACCGTCTCCCCTGAATCCATTGCAGTTTAACGTACCTGCTTGAGCGAAGAGTTAATACCATTCTTCATTAATCCAGATACAGAGCTGGATTCATCAGCATTGCTGCTTCACTGATCAATGCCGTGTGAGTGTTGGGCTCCATTTTGAGGCCCACCATGGTTGAACAGCCCATTGATGCTTTATTGGGGTCTAATTTGTGATCTGGACTTTACATCAAACTTTGATAATTTACGACTTGTTGGCTGCAGATCCCGCAATGCGTCATCCGCAAATGTGGTTTGTGAATATTGCAAATGAGACCACATTATTTGAGCTCTGTGGTTACTTGGAAAAGGCGTATGGGATTGTACCCAGCATGAGTCATCTCTTTCGGGAGGGGAGGGGGGGGGGCGATTGCAAAACAAAGGAAACTGGAATCCCTGTGGAGTTTGGGAAAGAATAAACTGGTTAAAACATGAACAAAGCATGGTAGGGAATTTATATGATGGGGTTATTTAACCATGAGTTTATTTAACCCTGTTAATTGAAGCCAATAGAAACGTAAAGTTGGAAGGAATCAACTTGCGACTTAATTTATAACCGCTGCAAATGGGTGCTCTAAGACTTTTATTTTTTAAAAATTGAAAAAACATTTTAAACCAGTTAAACACTGCACACAACTTTTACATAATTTTTCAGACAATGTATCAGGCTGACTCAGAACACTTCCCTCTGAGTCGGAAGATTGTGGGTTCAAACCCTGCATTGGGACTTGGAGCTCAGAGATGACACTCCAATGCAGTGCTGTGAGTGTGTTATATTGTCAGAGGCACCATCCTTTGGATGAGATGTTAAACAGAAATCCTGTCTGTCTGTTCATGTAGATATTAAAGATCCCATGGCCATCAAAAAGAGACAGGAGTTTCTCCGGGTGTTGTGGCCAACAATTCCCTAAATAAAATTGGTCACTCACTTTGTGGCTATTTGTGGGACATAATTAGCTGCCGCATTTACCACAAAACACACACCACTTTACAGTATATCCTGTGACGTCCTTTGTGATGTCCTCTGGTTGTGAAAGTCTCTGTGTCAAATGTAAAGATTATTATTATAATATTTCACCTCCTGCATGAAGGGTACTATATAATGCACATTATTGTTTTGTATTTTGGTTTGCATCACAGACCTGTTTAGAAGTCTTGTAAATCCAGCCATGTTGGGAGTATATTTTGCCCACATAATACAGTCACATGACTACAGTGTATTGTGTGAAGAGCTTTGAGATGTCTCGACAACTTGACAAAGTGCTATGTCAAATGCAAGGATATTATTACATTACCAATGTACAGCACATTCCCACACACTAACCCGTGCATTTGTACTTTGTCCCTTTAGGACTACAACGATGGCATTCAGTGGTCAGAAGAGCGAGTGGTACGAAAGGTTCTCTACTTGTCACTGAAGGAATTCAAGAATTCACAGAAGCGACAGTACAGCGATCTCAATGGGAGCAGTGACGATAAAACGCACAGGAAAGAATTGAATGGTAAGTAATTAAAAGATGCTGGCAGACACTACCACAGGTTGAATTGCTTTGGGCACTGCCAGTTTAGTGAATTCCAATAGAATTCCTTGATTTCCAGCCAAGTTGGCAAATGGTTTTGCTTCTAAGCTGTTACCAGAGCATACACAGTCTGAAAAACTAGCTGCAATTTGATCTCTGCTATTAACATTTTTCAGGTTATAGCACAGCTGCGGAAACAAAGAGCAGGTTTAAAGTAGCCGTGGCAAGCTGTTGCCTTTCAGAAGCATGGCCTCCACACATGATCTTTGAGGTGGAATGTTCGTGTCTGGGAATAGTGTATGGCTCTCAAAGTGCCGCTATACACAATCGATTTGTAGCTGGTCTAGAACCAGGAGACTGAGATCGCAGAGTCTGGGAATGCTGACATTGGAGAAGATGATTTGAGGGGGTGATCTCATGGAGATCATCCACATTCTATAGGGTGTAGATGAGAGAGACGGACTCCCATCCAATACCTTATTCGTTATACTGAAGAAGTCCCTAACAATTGAGCCATTGTCTTAAGCCTAACGTGTCTTTTGACGAGTCCTGTAGCTTATTGGTTAGAGCATTTGCCTCGCAAGTGAGAGGACCCGGGTTTGATTCCCAAGCAGGGCACAATCTTGGGCAGGTTTCCTTACGCCACTCGGTTTACCTAGCTGTAAATAGGAACCCGATTGTTAGTGAGTTAGTGGAACACTTTCTGGATGTAATAATCCGTCCAAAAAAAAATATTATTTGGCCACTCAATCCAAGACCGTTTGTGGGACGTTGCTGTGTGCAATTGGCTCCCACGTTTTACCCACAAAATATACAGTCAGAATTCTCTCACAATATATCCTGTAAAGTGCTTTGAGACATCTCAACGACACGATATAGTGCAATATCAAATGCAGGGATTATGATTATTATTACCACTGTTCAGTTTTAACCGTTTTGTGCAATGCATAGTTAACACGAGGAGCAGTTTCCCCACAAATGCGCTGGAGGTGGATAGTGTCGACGATTTGATGAGGGAATTAGCTGTATCATTGACAGTGAAGGGTGTTGCGTGATTTGTGAGCTGGGGGGAGATGGTGTTGGAGAACATGACCAGCCAGGTGGATTTGTACTTTCCTATATTCCTGCACTTTCATCAATGATTGGATAGCTGCCCCAAATGCCCCCCTCCCCCCTCACATAACCTTGATCACTATCTGTTTCTCCATCAATGAAATCAACATGACCTCTACAGAAAAGCCCTTTGTCAGAGATGCATACCCTGGGGCACGGTTCAATAGTGGCTCGAGGACAGAGTGAGACTGAGTGTACGTACTCTTAATATGCATTGCACACAGAACTACAACACTGCACTTTTAAGCCTTTGATCTTGGTCGTGCCTTTAAGGCCTCAGTGCAGAGGGGAGCTAAGGTGCCCTCAATAAGCAAGGGGAGAAAAATGTGGGGGACTGTAGCTGTATGCTTGTATCTGTGTTTGGAATGGGCAAGGACTTGCATGTGACACAATAGACAGAGAGATAAACCTCAGCTCTCTTTCCTCTCCCTTTCCCCCTCACAAAAAATCTTCTCTGTGTACAACAACAACAAAATTACATTTGTATATTGCCTTTCACACCGGGAGAACTTCTCAAGCCGCTGGAAATAGTTATCGTCCCAAAACTTTATATCTTTAGAGACACTAACATACAGATAACTTCACATTCACTTTTCCAGCAGTAGCTTGGGGCTGCTATTCTGCTGTGAATTTTTTAATCTCCTGATGTTGGAGTAGTTAGACACAGTTATATACGCAAATTAAGTCAATATGTGCCAACGCAAGCTTTCCGCTTGTCTGTCCTGGAATCTGACAGTCATTCGATATATACATCTTCTTGGCAGTCTGTATTGCTGTTCCCATACCCTGTGCACAAGGATTTGGGGTCTAAAACCCATTAGTTCTTGAGATTGATTTGTAACCCACCTCCCCTATAGTGTTCCCTTGGCAGACCTGTATTGTTTGTGTGTGTGTGTCCCAATTTATAGCCTTACCTGCCTGCAGGGTGTTTCCAGAATTGGCATTTGGTACTGTTCATTCCTGTCTGCTGTTCACTGAGAGAGACCGAGCGAGGCTGATGGTAATGGCAGATTATCCCAGCGTCAATGGAGTAAGTCAGAATGTTGCTGTAAAATGCAGGGCCTGTAGCTTTAATAGAACTGCCAGTCCTGTAAGGACCTGGCCTTACTTGGCAACTGGCCTCGCTTAGAATGATTGGAATCAGGAGCTCGCCACGTGAGGAAGCTTGAGGGCAGCACCGTGTTTCCTCACTCCGTGATCCAGGGTGTCCGATCATTCTGAAGAGCAGCTCTCTAGCTACGTGCTGCGTTGGCATTGTTGTCCCACGTTGAGCAACATTGCTCTACCACACAGGTTTTTTTTCAACAAAGTGCGCTTTCAATCTGAATGTAATTGCATCGTGGTGTAATTCCACAATAGAACGGCATGTTAGCAATTACTAGTGATAAATGGGGCATTTAGTTTGTATTAGAACAAATCAGTCAGATACTGTGCTATTAGGAATGCCATAGCCAGGCAGAATTTTTTTTTATTTCTGCCATACGTCCTCTTAAAAATGCAGGCAATGTTTACATTTCAAGCACAAGCTGCTTTGAACAGCTTGTATGTGACACTGAACCAGAAATGTGGCATTCAATGTTTTAAAAGGTCAAGGTAAAAATCTAGAAGTGATTGGAAGACGTATGTGTTGCAGAATGAAACGATCCTGTGATGGGAATTAGTTTATAAGCTGGCATTGTGTTGGAGATTTGACATAAAACACATAGACTGAATTAGAGCTTTGTTTATATTTGCCAGCTACCTTTGACCAGTGAGGGGAAGTAACTCGTACATTTGTAACTGTAAAGCTGTGAAGAGAGAATTTTACAGCCATTGTGTTTTGTGCTTGTGGACATCAACAGGAGGATGGAGTCTTAGCTGCTCAGACACAGCCGGGAGCCAAGTCGTATTGTCTTAACTTTGGTGTAATTAAGTAAGAAGCCGTCTCAAGTTAATTCATTTTAAAATCTGAAAGGTGGTCTGGTTCCTCGTAACCCTCGGGTCTAAAAGCAGGAACTGTAACCCGGCCCCGAGATGGAGCAGACAGCTACAAATTACATTAGTTTGGGATATGGTGAATTTGGAATTCCAGGTCTCTGCTTTCTGCCAGTTTCATGCTCGTCACACTGAACCCGGTCTGGGATCGTGCCAGAAAATATTCATTGTTCACAGAGGCCAGCGACTACAGTAACATCTGACTTCCATTGTCGCTTCACTTTCTTTTCCTACATCCGTTTTAACTTTGGGGGCATGTGGGATTTTCAGCTGAGAGGATAGAGAGCTCATTTCCAGGCCTCCTCTCATTGGCTCCTTTTAGCTGACTGCCACAGGGGCTGAATTACTACATCCTTTACTGCCTATATTTTGTTCTTTCTGTCTGATTTTTGGAAGAGAGGTCCACCACCTCTGTCCAACACCACATCTTTCATTCGCTTTCCCTCTCTCCTCCTGTCCCCCCAGCAAGCCGTTTTAATCCTAACCTCTGATACCAAATTTGAGGAGGTCATGGAGTTGGCAATTTAATTATGAGTAAATGTGACCAAAAACACTTATCCAAAACTCCATCCCCCCAAAAATCCTCACCTACACCAAGGTCTCCATATACACAATAAGCAAAGCAGGAGCTACAGGAGCAAAACGTAGTGCAATAGTGAAAATGTAGTGCAAAAAGGCAGACGGGAATTGCTTGTTTCATCTTAAAATGTTTTGAGCAATGGTGGATTATCGTAAAACAGTTGAGGTCAGTTGGGGCAATTGGGAAGATGGAAACAGTAGTCAATGGTGAACGAGAATGTCAAGTTGTGTTAAATTGCCAAATGCTCAAATTAAGCCTATTTCAAGTTTTCTGGGTTTCAGTTCCTTTCATCCAAAGTGCAGTCGTCATATGTGTTCCTTAGAGTGCATGTGCAGCCATTGCAGTTGACAAGTGAGCAGCTGTTGTCTAGTTGGAACTACAGTGATGAGTAAAGGCGTTTTAAATAACACAAAGTGGCGACAATTGACATTTAATTTTAGTTTGTCGAACATTTTGTTTTCTCTGAAGAAGTGGTCAGCTGTCAGAGATGTGTTCAGAACGTGAGCTGAGAAGGAGGCTGGCGTAATTTATAGATTGCTTTTTTAACAGGTTTGTGTTTTTGGGCAAGAAAGTGCTGCGATGGGGTGACTGGCAACAGTCACAAGGTTACCATGTGACCAGATATCACTCTGCTTTGTGTTTTTCTTCATATTTTCTGAGAAGGTACAAAACCACCTTATATTACAAACTCTAGAACCGCGGTTTGGTTGGTTTAGCTACTGCCCATGTTTGAAACCAAGCGGTACAGATCCAGAGAGGGTCAGGTTTTAATGCTGGGTATTTTGTCGAAATTGTACTCCGAGCATGTCCCAGGAAGCCCGCTCAATATGGCTGTCCAGTGCGCTCTGTTGGGAAGTGTACCTGATTGGGATGGATATCAGGATCTGGTTTGACTGCATTGCCTGGACAGTCAATGGCTGCAATGAGATAGGTCATTTGGGTTAGTTACTGGAGGGTGCTAACACTCGGACTATGCACCAGAAGGAGTCCATACCTTCACAAGAGAAGGGAATCTGCTCAAATAATGATAAATCCTTGCATTTGATCAATGTAAATAAGAAACGATTCCTTCATAGTTACTGTGATCTGCAGTGCCACAAATCTGTACAATCACACTACCATTTGGCTTCTGATGTCCAGGGGAATAAGCTCTGTCTGCACCTGTGTGTGTGAAAAAAATATGAAATACCAGACCTAACTCTCCTGCATCTTCATTGCTAATAAGTAATGCAGTCAGGCCCACTTGTTTAGATGTGTTCTCCTCTGGGTCTCCATTCCTTCTGG
Organism: Callorhinchus milii; assembly: GCF_018977255.1. Classification (NCBI taxonomy): domain Eukaryota; kingdom Metazoa; phylum Chordata; class Chondrichthyes; order Chimaeriformes; family Callorhinchidae; genus Callorhinchus; species Callorhinchus milii. Next base: position 33,670,684 of record NW_024704743.1, read on the forward strand.
GTCTCCTGATCAAAGGCCTTGTTACGAATACTGCTTTGTGTTATGGGGATTGCTTTTCTGCTCACTCCATGTTTTACAACCAAAGCACACACCTACCTATTAGACTTGCCGAAGGATTGATTCTGTGTCCATGAGGAGAGATGGTTGTAATTTTGTCGGTGCGATCACTTAACCGTTGATGTCACTGCACATCCTCGTTGGTCATCAGGTCGGCTGCTGATGGCACTTCCTGCGTTCAAGTCAACCGCAGCACATCCACCTTAGAAGTGGACCAACAACAACAACAAAATTACATTTGTATAGCGCCCATCACGTCGGGAGGACGTTGCAAGGCGCTGAGGATATGTCTTATAACTGGGTTCTATGTATATGGTTTGATCTTTGGCAGTGAGAGGTTGTAGTCATATCAATGAAACCTGATCTAATCTCGGGAAGTTTCCGAGCGGTTGAAACTTTTGGGCGGCTGAAAACTAAACCCGAAACAAAGATCAAGCTATTTGCCAAGTTATTCACTGAGTGGTGCATCACATGTGTAGAGAGAGGGTGTTTAAATCACTGCAGGGTGAAGCACACATTTGCTATGTGTTGTTTCCTCCCCCTGCCCCATCAGAGATGAGCATGTGTCGGGTATTGTGTTCTTACCTTTAATTTTAGAGCATAATATGGACGACAACAACAAATTACATTTGAATATAACCTTTCACGTCGGGAGGATGTCCCAAGGTGCAGGGCTTGTGTTTGATGACTGGCTTATGAGCAGTGTCCTCTCAACACAACGACTTGTGTTAGGAGGCCGTTCTGATTGGAGAGTTTTTTCATACGCTGAAGTTTAACTTCAGGATGATTGTAATGTAATTCCTCTGAGTTGAGCGCTTCCCCCTCTGCATGTTGCGTGGTTTGCATTACTTGCACAGTTGGAAGTTCCTTCCAATCATAAAGCGACATCAGAGGTGCCGCAATGACCCTTCCTATTGAACAGCAACAGACTAGCGTGAGGTGGGGGGAAGAGAGAGAGATTGGAAATCGAGAGCCTGAGACTATTTAGGGGAAATGAGAAATGATCAAAAATGGCTTATTGATTCATATAAAACCAGACAGCCAAATTGGGTTTTATCTTCTTACCAGACTGCACATCCATAATAGCCCAATTTACAGCTTGGATAAATCTGCATTGTGGGACAGGAGCACAATGGTCTCTTCCTGCCTCAGTCCAGTCAAAGCCGCAGGTTGAGTCTGAATGCCGATGTGATAGTTACTCTGCCAGTTTTTTTAACGATAAAAACAATCTGAAATCGATCCATTCCCCCACTGGCTTTGTCTGCTGGCAGTGTCTGGGTGTCTTGCTGATATGAATCCAACATTTGGTGTGTGGCGACTTGATCCGTAAAAGCTAGGAGATCGTGTTCAGTCTGGAGCGACATTTCATCGCTGGCATATAAATTGGGTTCAAGTTCCTCAATTCATCCTTCAAGCACGGCAGTTTGATAATAATTATGATCCTCGCATTTGATACAGCACGTTGCATCTCCAAAAGAGGTGTCAAAGTGCTTTACAGGATTTAATGTAAAATATAGTGACTGGCTTTATAGGTGAACGAGGCAGCCAATTTATGCACAGCAATCTCTCAGACAGCTGTGTCGTGTCTATCTGGGGGATTGTTTTGCAGGGCATACACCAAGTTGATATACCTCTGTAATGTATATTTCTGTAACGTTTTGTCTTCAATCCCTCCATCTTGCCCACTCCTTACCTGTCTTTGGATCACACCTGAAGACCTTCCTCTTTGACCATGCCCTCTCTTTCTCTCTCTCTCTCTCTCTCTCTCGCTCGCTGTGGCTCGGCATCAAGCTCCGCCATTGTTAAGTGCTCTGACACTATTCTGCGTAAAGGGGGCTGTATAAATGCAAGTTGTTGTTGTCGTCTCAAAGCGCTTCGCATGCACTTACTGTCCGATTTAGTGACTGTTTATTTGTTGGCAAGCGTGGTAGCCAATCTGCACACAAGATAGCAAAATCCCACTGACAGCCATGAAGTGAACAATCTATTCATCGAGAGGATTGCTGGTCTCAGTATGTGTCTGTCTGATTCTCTCTGTGTCTGTCTTTATATCTCTGTCAGTGCCTCTTTCTCTCTCTTTCTCTCGCTCTGTGCTTGCGTGTCTCCGTGTGCGTCTCTTTCTTTATCTCTCTTCTCTTTGTTGCAGTAATAATTGCTGGAAAGGCCAGCTGGGTCGGTCACAATTCTGATTAAGTTGTTGCCAGAGGTAACTCAAAACTGGTTTGAATACCTTACAACACATGGCAGGAGCAAATCAAAGTCAGGAAACTGCAGCTAGGAATCTCACAACAGTCCCGGCTCATACCTAATGTAGCATTGGTTTATATGGTCTATCCACTTCGAATGGTTGCAGCCCCTGATACCTAGAGAATCCCATTTATCAAACTATACGCTTCAGAAAGTGGCTTTTATTTTTAGTGGACTTTGCTTCCAGTCCTGTTATAAAATGAGTGTCTCTGCAGATATAATTTAGGGTCTGGCCTCCCGCTGTTACGCCCCCACCCCCGCGCTGTGTGTCCCCCCTCCCTCCCCGCCGATCCTGAGTCTTCAGGCCAGGCAGGGGAGCTGTTAGACGGTCTGCCAGAGAGCAGCATGATGGGTCTTGGCAGCTCTTGGCTTGTCCACCAGGAGGGACATCTCGACTGCAATGCCCCAAAGCTAACGCTCTTCTTATTTTCTGAACACAGTGCTGTTCTGCATCTGCACATCTGTTCAGCTTTTACTCTTGAATTGACTGACCCTATGATAGTCTTGTGGGCTTTTTTTCTCTCTTCTCTTCCCTGCCAGGGGTTTGGGGGTGAGGAAGAGAGGTGGGTTAGAGAGGAGAAGGGTATGGGTTGGTCAGTTTCACAAAAATAAGTGCATCCTTCTCCCCTGAGACGATCACTACCCACCACCATCTTGCAGCATTGCTCCACCTAACCTTGCATTGCTTCTGTACTGCACACTTCTACTAGATCAAGCAATGAGACATGTTTCAGGCCAGTCACTGATACATATCAGCAAAAGAAAAGTAACAACAATTTGGATTTATATAGTGCCCCTCATGCATGGTAGCGCCCCAGAGCCCTTGACAGTGGTGGACCATGAAGCTGAAAGACGAGAAGTGACCATAGGCTCGATCGCAGTGGAAGGACTTCAGTATAAATTTTTCTTTATCTTGTGTAACTAAATTGGTTTAAAATTATATTTTGTAAAAAATTTTTAAGGTGGAAGAAAAGTTTCCTCTTTCCTTTTCCACCCCTACCACAGACATACGTACAGACACCCCACCCACACGAAAATTGCCTGGGATTGTATCCTGTTTCTGGTGCCTGCAGCCGTCTAGCACAAAACTCTCCCCACAGTCCAGCTGTCTTACTGACCAGTGAATGTGGACAAATAACCCTTGTATGTGAGCCAAACAACTTGCACTTATATAGCGCCCTCCATGCAGGGTAGCATCTCAGAGCGCTTAACAGTGGCGGAGCCTGACTCCGAGGAGGGGGGAGGTGACTGTAAGCACGGTCGAACAAGAAAGTTTTCAGGCGGGACTTGAAAGAGGGGAGAGAGGGGGCAAGGATTGAGGGAGAGAGTTCCAGAGTTTTGGGGCTTAGTAACTGAAAGCACGACTTCCAGTGGTGGGGCGGAGGGTGCGAGGGACGAGCAAGAGGCCGTTGCCAGTCAAGTAGAGGTGTCAGGTGGTGGATTGGGGAGTGAGGAGGTCGGAGAGGTAGGGAAGTGCCAGGGAATGAAGGGATTTGAACATGAGATTGAGGATCTTGAAGTCGATCCGTTCAGTGATGGGGAGTCAGTGGAGCCTGGCCAGAACTGGGAAGATGTGGGTATGGAGTGTGGCCCTGGTCAGTATGCGGGCGGCAGAGTTCTGAATGAACTGGATCTTGTCGATGGCGAACCTGGGGAGACCGGCGAAAAGTGCTTTGGAGTAATCCAACCTGTAAGTGATAAACCCATGCATGAGGGTTTTGGCAGAATTTGGGTAAGGTACGCTTGGAGGCGGGCAATGTTGCGGTGATGGAAGAAAACGGTCCTGATCAAGGGCCAGATATGGAGGAGGAGGGACAGTTGGGGTCGAACTGGATGCCTAGATTGTGAACTGATTCGATGAGTCTGAGAGAGAGCCCAAGAAGGTTGAGGGGTTTAGATCCGCAGGATTGAAGACATTGACAGGAGCCAAGGAGTGTGGCTCCGTCTTGTCCGTATTCAGCTGCAGTAAGTTTACACTCATCCAGGCCTTTATGTCTACCAGACAAGCTGATAGAAAATCGTGGACCTGGAGTTGGTACTGGAGGAGGCAAAGTAGATTTGTGTGTCATCCGCATATATGTGGAAGTTTATTCCATGTCTGCAGGTGACATCGCCCAGAGGGAGCATATAGATAAGGAAAAGAAGAGGGCCAAGGATAGAGCCCTGGGGTACCCCACAGGTGACTGGGCGGAGGTGGGAGGAGAGACCATTTGCTGAGATGAAATGGAGGCAGTTGGTTAAGTAGGACTTGAACCATGTGAGTGCGGTTCCACTAAGATACGTAAGGTAGGAGAGCTGATGGAGGTGGACGGCGTGGTTGACTGTATCGAATGGGGCAGAGAGATCCAGGGGGATGAGGAGGCAGAGGGAGCCCTGGTCACAGATAGAGAGAATGTCGTTTGTGACTTTGACAAGCACTGTCTCTGTCCTGTGGGCAGGGCGGAAACCAGACTGCAGGGGCTTGAGGAGGGAGTGTAGAGAGAGGTGTGACCGAAGTTGACCTGCAATAATGCATTCCAGGACTTTGACAAGGAAAGGTAGGTTGGAAATGGGACCGTAGTGTGCGAGTTTAGAGGGATCGACGGTGGGTTTTTTGAGGAGGGGTGTGATAACAGTAGTTTTCAGGGGGAGTGGAACAGAGCTTGAGGTGAGAGACTGGTTGACCATGTCGGCCAGCAGGGGGAAGAGAAGGAGGCAAAGGAGTGTAAGGGTTAGTAGCAAGAGCTGTGGCGGAGGGGGGAGGACGATGCAGCCAAGTGGATGTTCTAAATTTTTGAGGCAAAGAAGTCTAGGAGCTCTTCACACTTGGCGTTTGACGTGAGAATAAAGAGGGCTTGAGGGGGTGCACGGAGGAGGTGATGGATGGTGGAAAACAGAGTCATTGAATTGTTGTTTGCCTTCAGGATGACTTTGGAGTAAAAGTCAGTTTAGGCCTGTGAAAGGGAGAGGCTGTAGGTGTGGAGGAGCTCGAGCCACAGCTGGCAGTAAATCATGAGACAGAATTTCTGCCATCTGCGCTCGAGCATCCTGGTTTGTGTTTTGAGTGAGCGACGATGGCCGTTGTACCAAGGGGAGCGGGTGGGTTTGGAAACCACCCTGGATTTCAGGGGAGCTGGGGAATTGAAGGTCGTGGAGAGACGGTGATTCAGCAGCTTGATGGCTGCATCAGGATCGCTGCGGATGGAGGGCCAGAAGGAGAGGAGGTCTGAGGAAAAGAGGGCATTTGTGAGGGACTCGGGGAAGCTTTTTCCATGGGCGGAAAAAAAACGGTGGAGGGCTTTGAAAAGGGGAGGGGGATGCGTGAGGAGAGAGAGATGAGGAAATGGTCCGAAGTGGCCTTGTCCCTGATTGACAGTTCGGAAATGTCAACGTCATGTGTGATTACAAGTTTGAGGGGGTGGCAACGGTTGTGTATCAGCGAGTCGATTTGGAGGGTGAGGTTCAGGGAGGAGAGGGGGGCAGTGAAATCACCCATTATGAGCAGGTGTTCAGTACAGAGGGATACAGATGAAAGGAGAGGAGATATCAGTGAGGAAGGAGCCAGGGGGTTTTGGGGGGGGCAGTAAACCAGTAGGATTTTGAGCGACAGAGAGGAGGGATGGTAGAGGGTGAGGTGCTCAAAGGAGGCAAAACATCCAGAGGAATAGGAATAGACCAAGGGAAGCTTGGGAGATGAGGGCTACCCCACTGCCACGTTGGTTGGGCGGGGGGTGTGATGAAAAGTGTAGCCAGGAGGGAGGCTTCAACGAGGGGGACGGGGTCACCAGGGGAAAGCTGGCGGGGTCAGCAATGTCACTGTTGCGTAGGGGAGTTCAACACGAGCAGGTTCACTCGCAATGTCATTGGGTTGGGAGGGAGTGGGTGATGGGGGGTGGGTGTGAGAGAGAGAGAGAACCCACTCTTGCTCTTCCCCGAGCCAGTTGAAGTGGCAGAAGCCTGGAAGCAGGCCATCTGGCTACCCTCTCAGCTGGAAGGGAAGATAATTGTAGTTTTTTTGGAGGCGGAGGGAGAAGATGATAAACTTCCCTTGTTTATTTTTTTCCTTTCCCTCCACACTGCATTCCCTGATCTCCTTGAGCGAAACATCAACAGCAGCTGGATGAGTGGATGGACACCTTCTGTCATTAGCACTCTGGACCTACAGCAGCGCAGCCTGGGGAGAACCTCTTTGGTATTCTCTTTCCTGTTTCCTCCCTCCGCTCCCCCCATCCTGAGTTTCAGGCTTTTGCCAGGGAGTAAAATAACATTTTGAGAAGTGGCAAAATGGAACACTCTTCAGTACAAGCTTGGTTAAGGGGAAGCATGTGCAAGAGTGCTACAGGCACAAAAGTTGCTCATTATCATAATAATAGTAATAATAATCCTTGCATTTGATATAGCGCCTTATCGCGTTTTCGAACCTCTCAAAGCGCTTCATCGAATATAGTGTAAAGTGAATTGACTGTATTTTGTGGGCGAAACGCAGGAGCCATTTGTGTCCCGCAGCAGTGTCCCACAAACAGTCGAGGATTGAAGTAACCAATTTATTGTTATTATATTTGGAAGGAATTATTACCCCGAAAAAGCAATCTGCCAATCGACTAACAATCCGATTCCTACTTATTGCTGGGTAAACAGGCGTGTGGAATAAGGAAACTTGTCCAGCATTTTCCCCTGACGGGAATCGGACCCAAGCCTCTCACTTGCGAGGCGAGTGCACAAAGCACTAAACTACATGGACTCCCAATAGTCTGTGGATGCTAACTCTGGATCTGTCATTGTTCACCTTGCTCTGGTCTCAGTGCAGTTAACATTGGTATAGGGCAGTGGTGGCACAAACACACACCCTATACACATAGTTGGGTCCTCCCGATCAGGCACTTTCCCAGAAGAAGGACGATGAGTCTAGAGCAGCATCTCCACATCTGTTGCTCAAGTTGGTTACATCTATGAGCAGATCACCTGCCAGGGTAGTAGTTAGAAAGGTTATCACCAACATGAGGTGGGGTAAAAATAACTTGGAAAGGGGAGAAAATACATAGTGTTGAGAAAAGTGTGTACTGTATACAGTAGACATAAGTTCTACAATACAAAATTTGAATAGTGCCTTTCACATCGGGAGCACGTCCCAAGACTCCGGACAGTCAGGAATCTGGACTGGGGGGTTTGGGGATCAGGGTGGTTGGAGGACAGGGAGGGTAGGAGGGTGGCCTATGGCTGGGTTGAAGAGCAGGGTCTTGAGATGTGCCTTGAAGGAGACAAGGGAGGGAGCGAGGCAAAGGGAATGTGAAAATTATTGGGAGTATGTGGCATTACTTTTGTGCTTAATTTTTTGTCGCATGTGCTAATCGTTTTGCCACTGTGTTTTGTATGTGTGAGTGAGTAAGATCTGAACTTTCACCAGTCTCACTTTCTGAGATTTTGCATACCGGAAAACCCTTTAAATCATAGATGTGTTGCAGCTGCTTGCTGTGGCTTTAATGTCTGTTGGTCCAACCCTTTGCTCGTATGAAAATGCAGCTTGCTTGGCTTAAGGTCCCACTGAGCGTGGCCCTTTCTGTTGATTTTGAGTGTCAGCTTGGCTCAGTTGGTAGAGTTCTCGCATCTGTGCCAAAAGTTTTGGCTTCCAGCCCCATGCAAACACTTGAACTTCTAGTGCAGTTTCAAGTGCCAATCTGTAGTACTGGGGAATTGCTGCACTGTTAGAGGTGCAGTCCTTCAGGTGAGGCATTAAAGCGAGGCCTCATCTGCCTGTTTTTAGATGGCTGTTAAAGATCTCGTGTCACTATTTTAAAAGAGAAGCAATTTTTTTCTCTCTCTCTCTCCTGGTGTTCTGGCTGATATTCTTCCTGATAAACTGGTCATTCACCTTGTTGCTGCTGGGGCAGGTGGCTGTCACATATTGCTTCCAAAAACAGTCCCTACACTTGAGAGTATTAATGACTTGTGAAGTGCTTTGAGAGTTTGACTTGCTGAGATGTTATCAAAAATGAAAGATTCTTTTTATATTTATACACTGGGAATACGATTGGTAAGATGATGTGCTGTTTGTGTTCAGATTATACCTTTCTGTGTGTTTCTCTCCTGTGATCGCTTGCCAACCTGTGACTCATACTTTCTGGGTTTAGGCAAATGGATAATAAATCCCTCAGGGGAAGGCGAGAGAGCACTCCATTCCAGACAAAGGGAAGTTTGCATGGCTACCTGTAACTTTCAGTAGATTGGTTTGGATACTCTTTGAGCATGCTGAGGAGTTTCTGCATGTGTCAGACAAAAGAAAAATCACCCACCAATGGATTGTGTGCAGAGGCTAGGGATAGTTGTTTTTTGACTGAGTTTCACACACACATATATATATTTACATATAATATATGTATGTCACATACGTATGGAAGTTTCTTTGAAATAGAATGTGCACTCTCTACCAGGAGGGATCACCACTATCCTCCTGCCCACCGTTCAGACAAACATCCCTACCCACTGAGCAATGCCTCTCCACTGGTTGGAGATGTGGAGTTCAAAAGGAAGCTGCTTGCCTCTGAAACCAATGAAGATGGATTCCAAGCCCTGGGTGTATGAACGTGTGTTTAGGAACTCAGACTCCAGATAATGCCTTCCAGCTCTTGTCACCCCAAGTATCCTCATCAGCTGTCTGACAGACATCTGCCTTCAGCGGAGCGGGAGGACCTTTACAGGGCAGCTTGTGATGTGCCAGCCATCTTGATTTTGAGTTCCACAAGGGCTGTTGTTATAGCAGGAGGGACAATACAATGTGGGCCTCATCAGCGTTCAATGTCCTTGTTTGAAATTTACATGTGAGATTTTTTCAGAAAAGGGGTTGTTCGAGAATGTGGCTTAATTTTACCTGTATCAGGCAGACTGGAACCTGAGTCTGTGATCTCTCCTGCATTTTTTTTTTCTTTTTCTCTCTCCTTCCCCCTGTCCCCACTCCCTCAAATTTAAATCTACTGAAGCCACTGCTGAGATCAGCTTACTCAACACTAAAGGGGGATCAAGCATCTGCAGAGTTTGGTCTGTGTGGTTTTCACCTGGACAGTCCTTTCACCAACTGAACTGTCAGGGGAGTTTATTACCTGGATACTTGATCCATTGTACAAAACATTTTTACAGAAACTACCAGGGGGTTAGTTAATACTTCTGAAGCTTTCTGCTGCTGTACATTCTGTAAATCGACATTGCATGCTATTGACTGTGAAGTTAAACACCCATTTTCTGGAGGTGTTGAGTGAATAGTTATTTATTGTTGGGTGAATGTTTATTGTTGGGTGAATACCTGACTGTGATGAGGAAACTCTATCCGTGGTTGAGATTTGTATTGAAAATGTGAATTTTGTTGGGAACATCTTTTGGAAGTTCGTTCCTGGTCACTTTGTCACATAATAATTTCATTGCTCTTTGTAGGATGTTATTCTCAAATGGCTGCCATGTTCGCTTACAAAATACGGTCACTTCACTTGACTGCAAATCCTGTAAAATGCTTTTGAGATGTTTTGACGCATGATGAAGAGCTATATAAAATGTAAGGATTATTCATTATTTATAATTCATATTCATAATAAATAATAATTCTTGCATTTCATACAGCACATTTCACATCAGGACATCTTAAAACACTTTGCAGGATTTACTGTGAAGTGTAGAGATTGTTTATTTGTAGGTGAATGTGGCATAGCAGTGCATTTGGCATAGCAGTGTCCCATAGACAGCTATGAAATGACCAATTTTACTTGGGGGGGGGAACGGGACTGTTGGCCAGGACGTCGGGGGGAAAACTCCAATCTCTTTTCCAATAATGGCATGGATCTTTAACATCCACCTGAACAGACAGATCTTCAGACTCAAGAGGCGTGAATGCTACCAACTGAGTCAGCCTGTGACAATTATAGATTGAGACGGGGAGGAACAAGGCTAATGGATTAATTAAAAGAGTTGGGTGTGCCGTATTACTGGGTTGAAATACAACACGTGGATTAAACACCCACTGTTCCTGTTGTTCCTTGCAACAGCAGTGCATTAGGCATAGCATAGTGGATTAAACACCCACTCTTCCTGTTGTTCCTTGCAATTCACAATTTCTCCATTTAACCCTACAGTAGCGCTACACAGGTGTGGCGCCTTTTGGGGCATCTCTCCTTTGAGCCTTGTGGCAAGAATGCAATCTCAAATAGCATGAAATTCTGCACCTTGTCACAACATTTATTTGAAGGGGGGGAGGGGGAGATCTTGTCATTTTTTTAGTGGCCGATTACAGTAGTTCCTATTTGGCGTAGTTTTACATGCTGTTGGAAAAAAATGGAGGTCAGCTGCAGTCTTTTAAAGTTTAAGCTGGCAGCAGTGTGAACCAAGCCCACCCGCAGCTGTGAAGCACCCTGAGACACTTTCTTTTGTGGATGTTAACGAAGTCCAAGGCTTTGTACTCCAGCCTGGGGTTGTGGCTGGGTTCAGTAGATTCCAAAGTGTCGACCCAATAATTCACGTTCCTCATGGAGTTGATCATTGCATGCATTTAGAAAGATGATTTGAAACGGGGGGAGGGAGGGAGGCACAAATGACTGCGACGCTCCCAACGCGGTGCTGGGGGGGAAGGAATCGCTCCGTATTCTCTGAGAATCAGTCCTTCGGATGGAGACATTAAGGTAACGTCTGCCCATATTCAGGTGGACGTTAATGATCCTGTGGCGCTATTCAAAAAGAGAAGGTAGTTTTAACAAGGGAATCTCCCTCCCAGTGACCTACCTGTCTGGCGTTCCTCAAGATTGATTGTCACTCATGTCATGGCTGTTTGCAGATCTACGACTGCACCAAAAATGGCTGCTGCTTTTGTTACACAAAACAGTCATTCATGTGATGAGAATTATTGTGAGATAATTTGACATTTTAGATGCTGTAGGAAAGCAAGTTCGTTGATTCGGGGAGGGTAAGGTGCAGAGAATTTGAAATGCCATGGGGGTGGTGGGAGTGTAACGTCAGGAATATCTGAAGCAATTGATGTGTGATGGGCTGGTTCGGATAACAGGCCAGTGATTCCTAGATTGTCAGTTCTATCGGGCAGGAGTGTGCGCTCTTTGAATTTCTATGTGCATAAAATACAGAAGGCACCTCAGCAGGAGTACAGTACAGAGCCTGACTGCTGTGTTCAAGCTAATTAGGTCTGATGGTGTGACTGTGAAACCGCTCTGGTTATCACGTGCCAAGTCCCTAAATGCAGACTACTACAGGGGAAGCCTGCAGGAAGCCCCGCTGACGTCTTGCGGAGGAAGTGACCGTAGCCACTCGCAACACATGGGAAGTGGTGTAGACGGCAAACTTAAGTGTCACAGAATGAGTTCATTTTTTTGTGCCTCACTTAAAACATGGTCATTGAGCACTGGACCCAGCCAACTGCATTAGAACTGGATTGACCTGTATATTATAATAATAATATCATGCTAGTGTTAGCGGTGTCATTACAAGGGAGAACTGGCCAGGGAACAAAGGTGAAAGGTTTCCAAGAGAGTTATAATCTTCTCATTTTTAATTATGATGCTGCACCCTCAACTCCACGACTACCGATGTCCTGGCAGCCTGCCAGTCTGACAGTCCTGGACGAGAGACAACTTTCTTCAGCTCAATGTGCGCAAAACTGAGGCCCTCCTGATTGGCTCGCGTCAGCACCTCCGCACCTCAGGCGCTGACAGAATCAGCATCCAAGGCTGCACTCTCCACCTCTCAAAGCCGTCAGGAACCTCGGGGTTCTGTTCGACCCTGAGCTGTCCTTTCTTCCTCATCCGCGCCACAACTGGCACCGCCTTCCATCACCTCCGGAACATCGCCAGACTACGGCATTACCTCACCCCTCACGCTGCTGAAACCCTGGTTCACGCCTTTGTCACCTCAAGGCTGGACTATGGGAACTCTCTCCTCGCCGGCCTTCCCGCCACCTCCCTCCACAAGCTGCAGGTCATTCAGAACTGTGCAGCTCGTGTACTGTCCCGCACCAGGCTTCGCGACCACATCACTCCCACCCTCGCTCGCCTCCACTGGCTCCCCATCCCCCAGAGGATTGATTTCAAGATCCTCATCCTCACCTACAAGGCCATTCACGGCCTTGCTCCCTCCTACCTCTCCAACCTACTATCCCCCTACTTACCTGCCTGTACCCTCCGTTCCTCTGGCTCCGGTCTGCTCCACGTCCCCCGCCCCAACCGCCCTACCATCGGTGGTCGGGCCTTCAGCCTCTCAGCCCCGAGGCTCTGGAACTCCATCCCCCGCCTTCGCCGCCTCCTCCCTTTCCTCCTTCAAGGCCGGTCTCAAGACCTTTCTCTTTGACCGTGCCTTCAGCTCCCCTCTCGAATCTCTACTCCCTCCTCGCTCCCTCCCTTCCCTCCCCTCACCCTGACCATTTCCCCCCTGCTCGGGTCCTGACCCAACTGTACAGCACCTTGGAACGTCCTCCCGACGTGAAAGGCGCTCTATAAATGAAATATTGTTATTGTTGTTGTTGTAATGCTTTGGGTGCTCTCAGTCTCTGCTGTTTTAGTGTCTCATCCCCACATGAGCAGAACATTACAGCTCAAGCCCAAATCTTGTGAAGAATTTCACAATAACTAAATATTTACCCAACGATCAAGGCTGTAAACTCAATCCTAAGGGATTGGACAGTGTGTATAAGAATTAGCTTTATTTGATGCATTGAAAACAGCCACACATAGGGATCTTGAGATCTTGAGATCACAGTTTAAGCTGACACTAGTAAAATGCAGGGCAACCAATTGTGTGTCTGTTCAATGGGCACCATTCGAAAAGAGAAGGAAGTTTCTCCTGATATCCTGGTCAACAATTCTCCAGATGAAAATGGTCATTCGCTTTATGGCTGTTTGTGGGACATTGTTATAATAATCCTTGCATTTGCTATAGCGCTTTTCACGTCTCCTCGACGTCTCAAAGTGCTTCACAGAATATGCTGTCAAGTGAATTGACTGTATATTTGTGGGCGAAATGCGGCAGCCAATTGCGCACAGCAGTGTCCCACAAACAGTTGTGGATTGCAAATGGCCAATTTATTATTGTTTTGTTTTGGAGGGATTACTATTAGGCTCTGTGTGGAGTAAGGAACTTGCCCAAGGTTTTGCCCTCTGCCTGTAATTGAACCCAGGTGTCTCGCTTGCAAAGCGAGTGCTCTAACCACTGAGCTACAGGACTTCGTTTTGTGTGCACATTTGCTGTTGCACTTGCCTACAAAATAATCACTACACTTCACAGCAAATTCTATTAAATGCTTTCTGAAGTGAAAGGTATTGCTTTAAATGAAGGATGATTTATTCATATCTGAAAAGCGAATCATAGTGGTTACTGTAATACTTATTTCTGCCTGTTTTAACAAGCTAAGTTAAATACAACAGCTATTTTGCAAGCAGCAATACTCACAAACAGCTATGAAGTGAGTGAACCTATTTACCTGGGTGATTGTTGCTCAGGTCACTGGTAGAAACTCCCTTCTCTTTTCATGTAGTGTTGTCGGATCTTTAACATTCCCTGAGCAGGCAAATGGGATCTCAGTGTAAAATCTCATACGAAGGGCAGCACCTCTGGGAATTCAGGGCTCCTCAAGTACTGTATTGGAGTTTCTGAGTCTTGAGTCTCTATGTGGGAGTTAACCCACAACTATGTAATAACCCAGAGGCAGGAATGGTACCAGCCGAGCCAGTGTAAGCTATGGTGATGGAACGTGCTGTGGAAGCTTTGCAGATTCGGACAGAATCCCTGTAGTCTGTGTAGAATTAGAATGGCCCATTTGGATGTGAACGCAGATATAGTGAGAGGAACAGTGAAAACATTTATCTGGTGGAACTGTCATAGAAATTCGCTGGGTAAATATGTATTAATCATAAGAAAAGTTGAAGGCTTGGCTTCTCTATTGTTTTCGCTATTCTTATACACCAAAGATACGTTGATCATTCGTTCGGGGTGAACCAGTTGGGCATCACTTTGTGTGAGTGTGTGTGTGTGTGTGGGCGGGGGTATGTGTGTGGAGGGGAGGGGGCGGGGGTGGTGTTCAATTCCCATCAATCAGATTTTAAGTTGGGCACAGACCCCCTGAGTTTATAGCAGACTCCATTCCGCTAGGTAATGAGGTAATACTAATGTTAGCGGTGGACTGTGACCAGCCTCCTGCTTCCTTCTCTTGCACTGATGGCTGCTTGGCTCCCGCTCTATCTGTCCGTCTGCATTCTTACATGCTGTTGCTACGGCGACGAGATGCTCAGCATTTGAGCTTTAGGAAAAGGACATTTCTTGGCAGATTATGTTAGTTTGCAGGAGTATTTGTCACCTTGACCTGTCTGCCTCGCTGTAACGAGTTGTGTACCTGATTACAATGCACTGTAATCTTTAAACCGATCCTAAAGACTCACTCAGGCTGTACAAACAGTTGAGCACTGGACTTATGGTCCGGAGATTTCTGGGTTCGTGGATCCACTAAGTTCTTCGTCCCATTGCATCTTAATAAAACCAGCATCCTTCTTGAAATACGAGATGTAAAGAGTTTGGAAGGAAGAGTAAGAAACTACACTTGGCCACAAGCCACTTGTTTGTCACCTTATCTATCATTGCTGCTTCTCAGTGGTGCGAAGTGGGTTAAAACCTTGAATGGTCTCGATCTGTTCAACTCTCATCTCACCCTGCTTCACTTGCAATCATGTTCTGGTTTCTTTGTCCTCTCTCTCTGTTTTTCTCTCTTTGTCTGTTTCTGTTTTTTACCCTTTCTTTGTCTCTCCCTTTCTCTTTTCCCCCCTCTCTTTCTCTCGCTTGATTGCTTTCCTTTGGTTACTCGTGCTCTCGTTTCCGTTCTCTTGTTACTCTCTGCTTTCTCTCTCTTTTTTGCTCGCTTTCTCTCTTGAAAATTTGAACTATATTGAAGCAACTTATCCTGGGCAGCACAGTATAATATATACACACATCGTTTTTTCCCCCCACCCCCCGTCCTCCCTCACGTACACACACGCGCACCCACGCGTGGAAAGTAGATTTTTATTTGAATGAGGTTCTAATATTTTTGTCTTTGTCCCAGAAACGCTTCCTGTATTGTGCTTTTTAGGAGAGCAACCCATCAGCTTCCACTCCACTTTTACATGAATGACTTATTGACTCACTTGTAAGGTTTTTATGATGTTCTTCTGGATCATTAATGGCTGATTAAATGGTCCACACTGCATGATAACAATGTACAAGGTCAGTTTAGATCACTGAGTACATTGCAGCTGAAGCTTTTTTTAAAAAAAAATGTAAGCAGAGGTACGTTTTTGCTAGGAATGTGAGCAGAAATGAATGAACTGTGTGGACCAGAGCGCTCTCATTGTAATTTATAATCAATGTTAACCCTTAGGATAATGATGTTCAGTTTTGCATTGGGGCTGGGACTGGAGGTTCCGAATAGGTCTAGGCTTCAGATTAAAGAAACGGTTTGAGAAGTCCTCCTGACGTGAAAGGCGCTATTGCAAATGTATTGTAAGATCTGACATGGATCTGAGCCATGCCAGAATTGACAAGTTGACCAAATTTAACAATCACAAATGGTGTGTGATTTGCCTTGAGTTAAACGTTCATGTGTAATATTGCTTCTAAACCCCAATGCTGTTAGAGATGATTGGTATGGGAGATGAAAATGAAATTCTCTTAAGTTGGTATGATGGTACATTGTGTGCACACTTGGGCGCATGTGTGGTTGCACGAGCAGCAACAACAACAAATTACATTTGTATAGCGTCTTTACGTCAGGAGGATGTCCCAAGTTGGTGGTTGGGATCAGCAGGAGTGGAGGGTAGGGGTAGGAGGGTGACAGAGTGGAGAGAGGGGATCTTTCTTTTTTAAACACAGTACTTTTCCAACATTTTCATTTCAGCTGTTTAGAACAGTTCAGATCAGGGATCACCTGAAGCTGACACTGGTGACTAGAATTGAAAGGTGTTCCCCTGTCCCCGCAGGTTCTGTGGTACATCTTGACGAGCCTAGCGTTTGTTTTCATAAGAGAGAAACTTGGCAATCACTTTGATTGATGGGTGTGTCGTTGCATGGATTCAGCTGCACATGTCCTGTCAGAGCAGGTTTCGTGCAGCATTAGCCGAGTATCATGAGCATGACTCACCTGCTCAGTCATACTTCTGCTTAAAAATGGTGCATAGCACGAGATCTCCAGGGTTCTTTTAAAAAATAGTCTCCATGATGATGGGAGTGGTGCTCATGAGTCAGCCCTTTAAGTGGCAGTCGAAAGAGTTTGCAGGTTGGGAGGGTCCTCATTATTAAAGTTGGCTCTCTTCAATTGAATTGAAAATAATGTCAATCAAGATTGAAGCCCATTAAACCCTCAGGATAGTAATGATTGTCATTTCAGTCGAGCTAAATTTGACAGTTCCTGAATTTGGTTATTTCCTGCCCTGGCTGATGCTGTATTTCGTCCTCATTCATATTTGCTAAATCAAAACTTGTTCATCTCCTTAGCTTGTGAGATGTTGTTGTTGCAGATTATTGCCTGCATGAAAGTCATTGCACGTCAACGGTAGCTGATTTTGGGAAGCTTTATTTGAGATGTTTCAATATGATTGAAGTGCTACATCAAATGTAGGGATTGCCCACAGTGATTTGCAACCGTGCATCTACTGATTTCAAATGCCTTCTGCTGCTGATCCCTTTGGTATTCATTCTGTTCTGTTGCCCGACAGCCCCAGTGCTATCTCTGCCCCTCACTGTTCATCAGCGACTTCGGTGCTGTCCTAATGGGTAATTAGAAAGGCATCTGGCTCCACCATCCATACTCTTCAACTTATCCAAAACTCAGTTGGCTGCAGCCTCACCCGTACCAAATGCTATATTCCCTTCACCCCAGCCTCCACTGGCTCCCTGTAACTCATTTAATTAATTTCCAGGTCCTCACCCATAACTATGAAGGCCTTCACATCGGCCTATCCTCCTACCCCACTCATCTGCTCACCCCCACTACTTAGCTACCTCGGACTTGCTGCTTGGCCCCTGCTATATCCCTAGCACCATCAGTAGTTACATTTTGTTTCACAGAAAAGCTTGGTTTGACTATGCCAACGCTCTGGTCCCCAGATTCCCCAGCTTTTCCCTATAAAACTTTCAGACTATCCAACCTCTGAACCCTGTGTCCTCTCCCTCACCAAGCCCCATGGGCCTATCACCCCAGATCCTCGCTTGGCTCCACTGACTCCCAATCCCCCACTCCTGATCGTGTTCAAGATCCTTGTTCTCGCGTTGAAATCACTTGCTGGTCTCGTCCCACCTCAATGATCTCCTTCAACTACACTAACCCGGCAGTTCCTTTTGCTCAGTGAATGCTGGCCTGCTTTGTGTCCCATGCTCTTAACCTTCCACCATGGATGCACGGCGCTATATAAATGTGTATTGTAAAGAGCTGGATGGTGCAATTTGGCAATCGTAGCCCATATAGCTATTATGGAACGTGCTACAATAGAAGAACCAGCACTTAGCTTGTTAAATCTTACTGCCGTATACATGAAATGTAGCAAATTTATGTGGATACTTTGATCTTTCTAATGTGTGTACAATAAATCAATGTTTACAGAAAGAAAATGTGTATTAATTTCCTCATGATACTGCCTTTGAATCAAAAGACCCATGTGCTGCCTGATCAAAGAGGCCAGGGAGATATGTTTCACTGTAGTATATTTAGTCTTCCCAGTTAAGACATCACCGTTAGTAATTGCAGTACATCCTGTAATCCCCTCAGGGCAAATGGCACTTGTTCAGTTTCTTTGTCAAAAATCTACTAACTTATTTAAGAACTTGCAGTTCAGATAATTTGGAAGGCAGGTGTTCCTCAAGGGCTCGGTGAGTTATTGCCTTGCCTCTTTTTCACTGAGGCTCCAGAGGCTGGCATTATGGCACCAAACCAGAGGCATTGGCACATCTCCGGAGCCCCCCTGCAGCAAACTACATTCCTCATGTGCGTGAAGTGCTATTAGAGCTCTTCCTTCTTTGATCTCTGATAGCCAGAGTGACCGTAGCAAGGGCCAGGAAATGAGCCTGAAGATCAGTTGAATACAGTCCTTGGCTTTTCTTGCGATTGTGCTCCCTGTTGTTTGGTTATTTGGGGGACGATCTCTGCACAGAAAATTCTAACAAGAGGCCATGTGTGCACAAGTGTCCTGGTGTCATGAAGATGTTTATATTGCGTCACGTATCATATACACGCCCGCTGATTTTTTAGGGCAAGGGTGGTGGTGGGTAAATAATCTGCTTGCAGTGGGAGATTCAATGCCAAGTTGGCTGTTGGGAGATTCTGAAGTGGGTAATCCCAAACATTGTACAATGCAAGTGTCCTCTTGAGGCAGCCACCTTTGGAGATGCGCTCTGTGTAAAAACGGAAAGGGCTTGGCTACTGTCTTTGGGGTTGACGCAGCTGATCTCAGCTGATTTGTCTCTTGGTAACTCTCCAGGGATGTCAACAGAAGAAGCTGACTTCAGTATCCTCAATCACTAGGTGATTGTATTTTTATCTGCAGTATCCGTGAACTGAAATACATCCATTTACATTATTCAAATGAATGATCGATCATCAGACAAAGGATCTGAAAATGTGGAACTCGGGAAGTGAGTGAGAAGAGACCAGGAAGCGGTTCCCAAATCCCCAAAAAAGAACTACAAACAAATGGGGGAGAAGCAGAATGTGAGTTGGTGGGAATCTTCCTAACTCCACTGATTGAGTTGGAGGCTCAGTCGGAGGACGAAATCCCTCCCAATTTTTACCTGGACCAGCCCACTCACCAGTGAGCAATAGATGGGTCTCTTTAAACTTATGTCCTGTGTTACTAAACTTTAAACTACAATACGTAAGACATGTTGGGGGATGGATTAAGGCTTTTTCAATCTCTCAGCACATGAAATTTCCTAACATCCCATATGCTTAATAATCCCAATGTTTGCTTTTCCTACTACCTTTATGCCTGTTACCCTTTCCATGAAGCTGTCTTTGCTAATATCTGCTCTGAATTTCTATTTCACTCATTTCAATGTACTGTATTCTCTCTGGTCCTACTTTCCTGCTTACTTTGTAGTAGTCCGGCCTTACTTTATCTATATAACTTATTACATGAAGTTTCTCTCTCCTGCTTAACTTTGTTTGTTCTAGACTGTAAGGGTCCATGTTTTTCGAATAGTTTTTCATAGTTTCACTTGGGCTCTGTCTTGTTGCTCAATTTTTATCAGTAGTGAACCAGGGCTCTTAAATGTCTAAAGTGGCCAGTGCATTGATCTTGTGTGGACATGGCTGTTGTATATGGGTTTCCTTGACCAATTGAGCTGGTGATTCTACCCGAGTAATGTGCTATGGCATTGATTGCCACTAAGGAGCTGGGCTGATAGAAGAGAGGAATTGGAAGGTGTAGAGAAGAAAGACTAAACCAGAGATGAAGTCCATCCACACCCTTTCATAGACTTGAGGTGCACAGTTTAGCAGGCTTCAACGAGGCAAAAATGTTGATTGTTTAAAAAGACTGCTGAGAAGTATCGTTAAACTGTTGCTGTTAACATATTTTATAGTCTTGTAAGATTTACAGTTTGTGTGGCTGTGTTGCATCTGAGTTTACAGCAGACATGCCTCTTATAGTAATTCAACAACTAATGCCTTAAATGCTTTGTGGAAAATTCTGTCTTAATATCGTGTCAGTTATTCATTCCCAGCTCATGGTCATTGCTGAGCCACTTCAGTCCCTTTCCTGATCTTTGTGTCTGTGAGCCTGTGTACGTGCATTCCCCAAGTGTTTTTTCTCATAGGGGAAACTGAGTTGTATTGGCTTTTTAATTCCTGTACTGCTCTTCCCACTCCTGCTGGGAAAGCAAAGCATACAAAGCATCTTAATGATACAAGCTGCCTTTGCTTTGTGCTCATGCTATACTTTGTTTTCTCTGTTAACCCTTTAGAGGGATTTAGGTGCCTAATTGTAGCTATTGAATGGTGAGGTTATTTCCCACAGAGCAGATATTTATTTTCCACTTCATCCCCCGGCGCCCTCCACACATACACACACACCGAGACCTCCATTTTGGATTATAGGGAACCATCGATTGTCCTTTTTGATTTGTTTGCAATGGTGTGGGACCTTCCTTTAGTTTTTCTTAAATCAAATGGTGGTGGTTCACGCTTGCACAGGATGCTGACTTGCTTTTTCTCTTCAGCTCCCCTTCTTCTCTCACCCTAGGTAGCCTTCCTGACAGTCGATATATTGCTGGGCTGCTAGACTTGGACAGTGCTGGATTCCCACTGCTCACCCAATCATTCATTCTTCGTGTGTGAGCTTGTGTTGTGGACAATTAGGGAATCAGACAGAGGAGAGAGAGCTCACCTAGCTAAGGCTAGCCTGACCCTCACTGCCTCACTGGACCACTGTTTACTGCAAATTGAGAGTTTGGGAGATCCAAGGCTCAAGTCCAAGGATGTGTGTTACACTTGTGGGATACCCCAGTGAGATTGGGGTGAGAGAGAGATGCAATGGGAGGGAAAGAAGTTTTATGAAGCTAATGTAAAAATCAAATGAATTCAATGAGTTTGGCTCCCAAACTGTTGTTTGTACATTTGGCTAAAAAGCTGAGTTGAGTTCCCAGGGTCTGTGCCATATACGTGAGGTTCCCTGCAAGAGGCTCACGATGTCCCCAGGCACTTTTTCCAGCGCCAAGGTGTCATTCCCACTGCCGTGTTTCTAACTAGCACTTTGTTAACCCCCAGAACCTCTGTTGTAACTGTGTGACGTTGTATAGTGTACATCTCAATGGAAAGCCGGAGCTTTTGATGTGTCGTTTTGAATTACATTGCTCATTAGGCAGTAGTGCTTTAATAGGTTACTCAGATGTAATGTTTTTCCATCCTTTATTGCTTCCAAAAATTGAAAATGCATATGCTAAATTATGATTCAATTTGAGGAACCAGTTTATAAATTTAGTTTATGGTCTTTGCAGTGGCAATGTTCACACCTTGGGACATCCTTCCGAGGTAAAAGGCAGTATATAAATGCAAGTTGTTGTCGTTGTGATTACCCCAGCATAGCCTGGGTGCACATGTCATTGACTTCCTGAACTTGCCTGTGTTTGTGAGGTAACATAGTCAAAACTAATTGTTCAAAAAATTAATTTATCCCCCCCTTTTTCTCCCGCAACCCAGATTTTTTGAGGATGTTAAATAACATCGCAAATTCCTAGAACATTTGACCTCCTCTCACAGAGCAATCTAAAGATGTTTCCATCTCAAACTAACATCAATCTAATCTTACAACAGACACCTCATAAACAGCCAAATCCGCACGTTTATAGCTGATGAACTTTGTCCTGCTTAAAAAGAAAAATGATGGCAGGTCAGCAAATGATGATTTATAAGAGGAACATTCCTCACTCCAGGCACTTGCACATAGGCTCCTTTGTTATACTTGGCAAGCCAGCAGTCATTGAGAATATCCTTATCCTAACCCCTATTGAACCGGATACTCTGTACAGACATCAAGATCCTATTAAAACAGCCTGGCATTTATCAATAAAAAATTAACATGTATTGCATACAATCAGACATTTCCTGAGGGTTTTGTAAACATGTTTACACAGGTCATTGTTAAGGCATAGTCCATAAATTCTTTTAAAAGGAAATTATATAGATGCTTGTAAAAGCCTATTAAATTTAGGATATGGAGAACGAAGAGGGGAGCAGGGGTTAGATTAGGTCAGAAAGAAAATGGTTGAGTTTTAGAACCTCAGGACCATAGAAATTTATGGCACAGAAGGCGGCCATTCGGCCCATCGTGTCATTCGCATAATAGGCCATCAGAGCCTCTCGGCTGTGTTGCATTTTTTATTAACCAACTCCGCCACAGGTTTGATGTGCCACATGACCTGTTTCTATAACATTCTCTGCTCGCTCAGTAGTGATCAGTCTTATCGGTGTGAAACTGAATCATACATAGCGGAAGGTAAAAGCAGGGAAAATAGGTTGTAAATCGAGAATAAATTTAAGAATTTTCCATGATATGAAACAATCTTAGATTTTCAGACAAAATTGTCTCACAGGCCAAGACCAGATGGAAGTTCGGGCAACTGATTTCTATTTTTTTACCTCCTGTGAAGCATACAGACCAAGATTAAATTAGGATTGGGCTAAAATAGCCTCCACTCCCTCATTAATAATCCCTCCAAAACAAAAAAACAATAATAAATTGGTCATTTTCAATCCATGACTGTTCGTGGGACACTGCTGTGTGCAATTGGCTGCCAGGTTTTGCCCACAAATATACAGTCAATTCACTTTATAGCATATTCTGTGAAGTGCTTTGAGACGTCTAGAAGACGTGAAAAGTGAAAAGCGTTATGTCAAATGCAAGGATTATTATTATTATTATTACCTGACACTCAGTCTAGGGCCTTACACCCAAAAGGATGGAGGTGAGGTAGTGCAACCAAAGAAAAATTCACCTCACTTTCAGAAAAGAGGGAAAATATTGGCAGGGGGTGGGGGAAAGAAACGCTACTCAAAGTGGCAAATAAAACAAATAATGCAACTAATGTTCAATCAAGCTCCACACAAGATATTTATGGTTAGTTTCAATTAAGATGCGCCTGATAAAATGTGGTCAGTAATCCTTGAGTGAGACTCCCCAATAAATGTACAACACAGCTGAGAATAATAATAATAATCATTTTTGCATTTCATATAGCGCCTTATCACGCCATTTTCAAAATGCTTCACAGACTATACTGTAAAGTGGATTGACTTTGTATTTTGTGGGAGAAACATGGCAGCCAGTTGAGCAACAGCAGTGTCCCACAAACAGTCGTGGATTGAGTGAGCAAATTTTAAAAAAATATTTGAGGGATTATTACCCTGAAAAGCGATCCACCAATCGACTAACAATCAGGTTCCTACTTACTGCAAGGTAAATGGAGGCGAGTGGAGTATCGAAACGTGCCTCAGTTTTTGCCCTGCCTGAGAATCAAACCCGGGTGCTCTCGCTTGCGAGCGTGCTAACCACTAAGTTACCGGTATTCAAATAGTTCCCTATATTACAACCAAAGACTTGGGAACACGTCACTGACTTTGTGATCTTGCCTGTGTTTGAGGTATCGCAGTCAAAACTAATTGTGCAAGAGTTCATTTATCCTCCCTTTTTCCTGTTCTCTCTTCCCCAGAGGTTTCACACTGATTCTGCTTTTACACTCCCAGATGATTATTTTACATTGATGAGCACTGTAAAATACAAGGAAGTTTTTAAATTGAGTGCCTTGTGTGTTGATATTTTTTTCATTTATGCTTCATTCTTTCATCCTCCAGGTCCACTCACGAATGGTTCCTCAAATGGATCAGTCTCGGTCCCTTCACCTGAGCCTACAACGGGAAGCGGAAAGGAGGAGGGGTCACATGCTTCACAGAAAGGAGATGGAAATGATGCCAGCTCATCTGATTCAGAGGAAGGGCCAGTCAGGAAGAGGTTTGTGATGTTTAAATGTCTTGCCTTGTTTGGAGTGGTGAGATATTTCAAAGAACAGTCAACAACCCATAGCCACACCCAACTAACTAGTACACTTTAAGGTAAGCAGACAAGACTGGTAGCAGGGATAATTAAAGACGCATTGCCGGTTAAATTGTGGGACTTATAAAAAGATTCTCAAATGTTGATTCCTGTTTGTCAGGATTCAGATGAATCTCTTATTGACCCTTTGGAACTCTGCTTGGATACTGATCTCCTGCTGGCCACAATCAGGCTCCACAGAAATTGGCGAAGAACTCAGCAATCTGGCTCGGTGGTGTAAAGCGCGTCTGAGCACACAGGATCAATAATTTACCAATCGTTTTGCAACTCCCGCACATTACACCCGATTGACGAATTTGGACATGCCACCAGCAATTTGACTGTCTTTAAATATTAAGGTGAACAAACAATTGCTGTGTTTGTGTTGCTGGGAGGATGTGTGGTGGCGTTATGCAAATGTTGCTATCCCCATCATAGGACTGTGGCATCTTAGGTTATTGCAAGTTTCCAGCAGAACAGTGGACTCCAGGAATTGTTGCTTATTTAGGAAAGAAAATCACAGTAATTCTTAAACAGTAAATGCATGCCTGCGATGTTTGATTTCAGGAAAAGTTAAGAAGCAGATTTATAATGAGCTAGACGTAGTGTAGTTTGCAATGGTGACGTGCATTGATTTCTTCAGGATGTGCAATTATACAGTCTGAAATCGAAATGAAAGCTTTACGTGTGTGGTGCTGTAACTGCAGAAGCTATTCTGGCCTGTCCACAGTGGCATGGATGAATTAAAGAAAGTTGCCTTGTTTCACTGTCTACTGCAGCACACAGCTGTCAATGTTCAAGTCAGCCTCATTACTGTGTGACAGAGGTATTTATAGTTAGCAGATGTGAGAAGGGGAGAGAAAGAATCTGCAGTGGTTAAGTGCAATATTCAAATGTTTGCTTTATTCAGAATAACACCCGGATCTGTTGGACTCGCTACAGGCACTCTTGGAACAACGACTCGCTACAGGTGTATATTGGCACAGGGACCTGGGGATAGGCAGACTAGACTCTTTGTCGGCTCTGCTTTGAGTTGTGTCATTTTGCTGCTTAACGTCTGTTGTGCTAATTGGGTGTGTTTAGATGTTGGTAGCTGTTGAACTGGAGCGATGATTGTTTAAAATCTGAGTATATTATTGTTTGTCTTATACAACAACGCCGACAACTTGCGTTTACAAGGTGCCCTTCTACACGTGACAGCATCTCCCAAGAGTTTAACAGTGTCAGAGCCCGATGCCGAGCTGGGGGGAGGGAGGAGGTGATCATAAGAATGGTTGAAGAGGACAAGGCAAGGGACAAGACAGAGTCCTGTAGGTCAGTGGTTAGAGCGCTCGCCTTGCAAGTAAGAGACCTGGGTTCGATTCCTGCAGGGTGAAACCTTAGGCAACTTTTCTTACTCCACACGCCTCCGCTTACCTAGCAATAAGTGGGAATCCAGTTGTTAGTCGATTGGCGGATCGCTTTTCCGGGGTAATTCCTTCCAGAAAATATTAATTTGGTTACTCAATCCATGACTGTTTGTGGGACACTGCTGTGTGCAAATGGCTGCTGTATTTTGCCCACAAAATATACAGTCAATTCATTTTATAGTGTATTCTGTGAAGAGCTTTGAGACGTCTCGAAGACATAATAAGGTCCTATATCAAATACAAGAATTAGGATCATTATTATTGAGGGAGAGAGTTCCAAAGCTTCAGTGCATAGTGGCTGAAAGCGCGGCCGCTGATGATGGAGTGAAAGGCACGAGGGACAAGCAGACGGCCAGAGCCAGTCGAGCGGAGACAGAAGTAAGCAGAGTTGGGAAGTAAGCAGGTTGGAGAGAAGTAGGGAAGTGCCAGGGAGTGAATGGATTTGTAGACGAGTGAGAGAATATTGAAATTGATTTGTTCTGTGATAGGGAGCTAGCGGAGCCTGGCAAGGACTGGTGTGATAAAGGTAATGAGTTTAGTGTGGGTG
This sequence comes from Callorhinchus milii, assembly GCF_018977255.1. Taxonomy (NCBI): domain Eukaryota; kingdom Metazoa; phylum Chordata; class Chondrichthyes; order Chimaeriformes; family Callorhinchidae; genus Callorhinchus; species Callorhinchus milii. Next base: position 33,696,504 of record NW_024704743.1, read on the forward strand.
AGAATACGAGCGGCAGAGTTCTGAATCAGTTCTAGTCTGTGGGGAGTGAAGCTGGGGAGATTGGTGAGGTGGGCATTGGAGTAGTCGAGGAGGAAGGTGATGAAGGCGAGGGTTTCGGCTGCATTGGGATTGTGCGGCCGAGGGTTGGCTGAATTCTCTTTCTACCGCCCGCTCCCCCAGATTGCAGGGTTGCCTGTAACGCCAGGCAGCAACGCTGAATGTTTAAGTCCAGAGAGTGGAGTCCAAGTTGCTGTGCAGTGCACAGATGCCAAGGGTTGTATTCCAGCCTGGACTCGACTGTCTCCGTGCAGTTAAACTCAGATCTTCTGTCTTTTTGTTCTTTGCTGATTTTGAGTTTGCTTTTTATATTGCTGCCAATTATGGCTCCACGTTCTGATGTGCAGCTTTCCATCACATGGTGGATGATTTGTTTTGTTTCTTTTGCTTCCTCTTTCCTACCTCTCTCCTCTTTTTCTCTTTCTCTCTCCCCTCCCACCCAGACAGTGCCTCATGCTAAAGTATAATTGCTCAGGCGCTGACAGACCTCTGAGTCCTCACCCCAGTTCCCTGAAGCATGACAATGAGTGACGGCAGCCTATTCAACCATGAGACTGATTTCGATCCTGCCCTCACATGGCCCCTCTCCAGGGGATGAGGGGTTGCGAGGGGGAGTATAGCTCCTGAATAGCTCCTTGCAACAGGAACTCTGTAGTTGAGATTTTATTCCCCCTCCTCCTCCCTTCCCATCCAACCACCCAATCAGGAAGTGCCTTGGGCAATTTTGCTCCTCTTTCCATCACCACTTCCCTGACTGACGTTGGCTAACTCGGCACAAAACAGTAATTGAATTTTGGTTCTCACAAGGCTCAGTACACCATTAGGCTGGGCGTGTATTGAGTGCACCCTACAGGGAGCTTTACTGTTCTGTCTCTTTCCCCCGCCCTACTCTTTATCCTCCCCCTGCTCCCGTGGGTAACATGTCTCCTGGATCACCTGCTATTCTTGAGCTAAAAGGACACCTGTTTCAGGGTTATTCTATATCTCTTTAGGATCAGCAGTTAGGGAGTTTCTCCTGGTGTCCAGACCAACAACCCCCCCCAGATAAAACGCCATGGCTTTTAGTGGGAGGGTCATTGTTGTGTGAAAATTAGCTGCTGTGTACACCTACAAAACACACAGTTGCTGCACTTTACTGTATATCCTGTGAAGCACTTCAAGAAGTTCTCCCACTGTGAAAGGTGCTATTGGGAAAATGCCTATTTCCTGTCTTTCCCAACAGTTGAACTGAGTTTAAAAAAAATGTGCTCGCCTCAAGTGTCACAGTAACTTTGTCACCTGACTTTGTCAGTGTTTGGCTGAGGACGATGTGCCAGCAGGTCCACCTGCTGAATGTTTCAGCTACCAATTGCGTTGCTTTAAGTGGAGGGACATTGCAGGGATGGGGGTTATTAAATGGCTCTATGAAGTGCTGCTAACATGCAAATAACGACGAGCTGGTTTTGTATTTGCTGAGGCTGCAGTGGAGCAACAGCTTGTCTCCATGAGTTTGACCTGAGCTGGCAGATTTCATTCCATGCTTTTACATTTTTAATCCATTTTAAGCTGCACAAGTCCTACATAGCTGCTAGTTAGTGCAGCACCTTAACTCGTGTCAGTACATCTAGTCTTTCATATTACACAGAAGAATTAACAGGTAATGCAATTCTATTTCTGAATATTAAGATGAGTGAACTAAACTGAGGGCAAAGGATTTGAATAAACTGAATGATCATAGTGAACCTAAAGGAGAATAATTCCTAATGTGACAATGCCGAATGTTCACTGAGTTTGCTGAAGGTGAATACCTATCTCAAAATATCTGTGTAGTGGTTGTGTAGATAACTTCTGATTAAGACATGTGCAACTAATTGCCGTATAGTTCAAAATGTTGCCATTTAGGATAGTTATTTGAAGCCCAAATTGACTAAATTCAAGTCAGAAGTGACAATGACGCTTGTACCGAGACCTTGGTATTTGTCTGTTCTGGGAGAGAAAAAAACCTGGGTGCTTGTGTTCACTTTCTTTTGAGTGTTGAAGGTATCCAATTAACCCTTTAGACCATGGGAGAAGGTGTGACATGCTCTTTACAGCGTAGTGTTGGTAAAAGCCTAAGGTGAATCAACCAATAGTCATTCCTCATGAATGAGCCAAACAGTGGTTTGAAAAGCTCCACTGACCAAAGCAGTAATGCCATGGGTGTCTGATGGTTTTTGGTGCCATTGCTTGCTGAGCCTTTACCGAATGATCCATTGCAAGAGCCTGCAAAGCGCTGTGTTGCATGAAACAGAAAATTGCATCTCTGGCTGGGCAACTGCAGGAAATGCGGGCCAACTGTGGAGTCCTGCAGCTCAGTGGTGTGGAGTCCTGCAGCTCAGTGGTGTGGAGTCCTGCAGCTCAGTGGTGTGGAGTCCTGCAGCTCAGTGGTGTGGAGTCCTGCAGCTCAGTGGTGTGGAGTCCTGCAGCTCAGTGGTGTGGAGTCCTGCAGCTCAGTGGTGTGGAGTCCTGCAGCTCAGTGGTGTGGAGTCCTGCAGCTCAGTGGTGTGGAGTCCTGTAGCTCAGTGGTGTGGAGTCCTGTAGCTCACTGGTTAGAGCACTCACCTTGCAAGCGAGAGACCTGGGTTTGATTCCCGGCAGAGTGAAATGTTGGGCAAGTTTCCTTACTCCACATGCTTGATAATAATCCCTCAAGAAACAAAAACAATAATAAATTGGTCGCTTCAATCCATGACTGTTTGTGGGACACTGCTGTGTGCAATTGGCTGTTGCATTTCTCCCACAAATATAGTCAATTCACTTTACAGTATATTTTCTGAAGCGCATTGAGACGACTAGAAGACATGAAAAGCACTATATCAAATGCAAGGATTATATATATATTATCAATGAAATGGGTTTGAACACTGATCCTAATCCACATTGTAATCTACAAAGATGTATCAAATCTCAAACGTGGTGCCAGCATTCCCAGCGTGGTATGACCATAGTGCCTGCCCCTCTGCTGCCATGGTAAATGGCACCCAAACCCACCCAGCAAAACTGGTAGAATTTCACAATGGCACGGAGGATAATTCAAAATACCTTCCAAACCCACAGGGTAATTTGAGGTGAATTTTTTAATAGTGCCGCTGATCTATTAAAACCTTGCAGATTGATTTCGCTACTTGGGGAGAAAGAGTGAGGGGGGAGGAACAGAGAGAGATGAGTAAGGGATGGGGGGAAAGCGATGGGTAGTAGAGAGAGAGAATGAGTAGGGCTGGAGAAAGTGTCCCAGGAGTAACCCGGATATTCACTGCCTAGTGTGAATGACTGTGGATGGGACAGAGGGTACAAGAATAGTCTGGAGATCCACTGCCTATGGTTCTAGCTGTGGGAGGAAAATTGTGCAAATGAAAGCTGACAGAATTAGTTTGTGTCCAGCTGCTCTGGATTTGCTGCCTTGCTCCAACACTAATCTAAAGCTGGCGAGAGAGAAATCAAATTAGATGCAGATGCTCTTTTTAATACACGTATAACTTCAGTGTTACTTTTGAAATGAAACAGTTATTAAAACGTAATCAAGAGAGAGTCAGATGAAGAAGGCCCTTCAGCCCATTTAATCTCAACTTTCCAGAATGCCCACTCTACCGTTTTCCCATTCCAGCATTAAGTTGTTTTGTCAAATGAATCCAGCGTCCTGGCCTCTACCATCCTTACTGGTAATCCATTCCGACTTCTGGATTAAGAACCATCTGTTCTTAAATGCACCAAGTCTGGCATTAGCTGCTCCACGAGGTGTTTGGTGATAGCCATGTTAATGAAGGGTGCTCATCTCTTTATTAGTCTATAAAGTATGTGATATTGGAACTCGTTATAGTGTTGGTTGGGATTTTATATATCACAAATACGACTTATTGCTTAGTGTTGACAGCATTGATCTGCACTGGTGCTCACTGCACCTTGTGATTCCAATGCACAACCTCAGTGTCTCCCAGATATCATTGAAACCTTACCTCCACGCTCCCACTATCTCTGCTTTCTCTCACCTCTCAACATCACCACAACCTCTCCTTGCGGGCTGCTGAGACCCTCATCGACAACTTTATCACGTCCAGGTTTAACTGTTCGAGCACCCTGCTCGCTGGCCTGCCCAGCTACTCTCTGCACAAGCTGCAGACCATCCAGAAATCTGCAACGTGTCCTTTCCCACACCAGGCTCTACAAAACAAATCACCCCATCCTCACTGGCTCCACATCCCTGTGAAAATTAACCTCAAGATCCTCGTACTCACTTTGAAACTCAGTCATGGGCTCACCTTACCTCTGTGAACTCCTGTGACTCAACAGCCCATCTGCTCCTTCCATTCAGCAAACAACGGCTTAGTTAACGTTCTCTGTCCTCTCTGCCCCACAATCGGTGGATTTTCAGGCATTGCTTTCTGGAACTCCATCCCAGAGTTCCTCTGCCTTGCCCTCTCCCTCCTTGCCCTCAAACCCCACTTTAAGACCCATCTCTTCAGCAGTGATTTTGCCCCCCCCACTCCCCGGTCAGGCTCCCAGTCAGTTGTGTAAAGCTCTTTGAGACGTGCTCCGGTCATGAAAGGTGCTGTATGATAATAATATCCTTGCATTTGGAAAAGCACTCCCATCACATTGTTGAGACGTCACTAAGTGCTTCACAGAATATACTGTAAGGTGAATTGACTGTATATTTTGTGGTCGAAATATTGAATTGTTATAACAGTCTCCTCTTTATTTGTACCCGTGTCTAGTCCTTTGATAGGTATGTATCAGCTTTAGACACTTTTGATGACTTTTATCCTAACTTATGGAATATCTGAAAGGCTTCAGTGAGGTTTTATTTTGTTGGCATGGGTTTTCCTGTCCTTTACAAAGCATTATTTCAGGATGTTCCAATCCACCGTTGTAACTTGGAGGCAAGCGTTTCATTGTGACGTGGGATTTAGATTCTGTTTCTACCCCTTATTGCATTCCTGCGAGTTTTAAGTTTGACCTCTTTACAGCCAAGGTTTTGACCTGTCTGGCTAATAACTTGTTGCTGTCGAAGTGTTGCTGAATTGCAGTTTCACAGCTTTGTTTGGAGTTTTGAGTGTTTGTTTTTTGCCTGGTTTGTGCTGTTAATGTGCTGGGAAAAGTGGCTAATACATGAATCTGCCTGGGTTCACTGCTCTGTGGATGTCGATAGCTGGTCAATATTTCAGTTGCACAGTCAGTTAGTCATTGGTAGTTTTTGTGGCATGTGTGTTAGATTTTTTTGTGTACAGATGAGGTATGTTTTTAATATACAGACATTAATAACCAGCAGATGTAATAACACTACTTTGCCTATTAATAGGATTGGCACTTACTGTTCAGGAATGTAATTAAGCAGTGGACGTGGGGATTCCTGCACCACTAGGAATTTTAATTTTGCTGAAGCTGATGAAGCTTCTGAATAGTGAGTGGACCACATCCCCGGAAAGCGAAGCGCTAGAAAAAGGTTGAAGTGGGGAAAATTCTTCTGGGTAAAAGGAGACACTTCAGTGCACTTTTATGAATGAGCTTTCTTTCTAATTAAGTGGGAGGCTGTTCAGGAAAACCGAAATGTGCAGGACCAGGGAGGCTAATTGCAGGCCCTCAGCAGCCATCCTCAGCTCCAGTTCCCAGCCAGAATCGTCGAGCGCTTTGGGATGTCATCGCAATGTTAAAGGCACTGTCTGCATAAGTGTAAATTGCATGGATGACTTGACCAGTTGTGCTTTTTTTTCAACAAAAAAAATTGTTTGTCATGGGGATTTGTGAAACTGAAACAAAAGTGGCATCAGGATGTGTAAGCTGTTTGCATCTTGTGAAGATCATTGATGCTAAACCACACATGAATGGCAGTGTGGCTATCTCAGGCTTTCATCACTGCGAGCAGACGCCTGCTCTCTGATCTGATCTTAATGTGTTCAGCAGTGAGGGCGCCCCACATTCCTGATTACACAGCAAATGGTCGCACATGGTGACTGACTGACCATGTCGGTTTCTTGTATTTGAAACTGCGCTGGGATTGGTGAATACTTTTAGGATTTACAGCTGTTATGAATTTTAATGGGCTTTCTTCCAAAAATATAATAGCAAGTTGTAACATTTTGTTTTCATGAGATTCTGGTACTTCGAGCTGAAAACCTTTTTTTTCCCTCTCTCGCTAACGTACCAAATGCACACACATTAAAAAAAAATGGAAATACATACCAACCTAATCATTCATGCTCTCCTGAGCACAGGCTCTCTCTCATGAACACGCATTCACGTCACGTGCATTGTTTCTCGCACACTCTCTCACTTAATCTCTGTCCTTCTCACACATGTACCCTCTCAAAAGAGCCCGTCTCTATCTACTAAACTTAACCATTAAATCTGTTCTTAACCAGCTATGCCCCACACCAGGAACTGAGCTCACAGTCCGCTGACACACAGTCCTGGCAGTGTGCTGTATTGTTAGTGGTGCCGTCCTTCGGATCAGATCCCGTCTGCCTGTTCAGGTGGACGTTAAGAAAGTTTCAATGAGATAAATTGAAAAGAGAAGGGAATTTCTCCTGGACCAGATGAAATAGTCAGTCACTTAATGGCTGTTTGTGGAATCATGTGTGCAAAATGACTGCAGTGTTTACCTACAGATCATCAGTTACTTCACCGGGCAGCAGTTACCATTGAAATGCTTTCTGACACTTTTGACATTACAGGTGTTCGATCACATACAGGGATTGTTATAATGCCGGTGCAGCCTTGTCGACTGGAGTGAAATGACTTAGCGGCAGTCTGTTGTGACCTACTTTAGCAGATGAGGAAAGCAGTTTTTTGTGCCCTCCAGTATGTTTGCTAGACCTGTGAATTCCGTTGCTGTTCATTTTACTAGTGATACACAATGTGGGCAGACTGACGTGTGGGACATGCAAGTTTCAAGTCAATGAATGATTGCTCAATGACCGTCCAGCCACCCACAGGTTCGTGAGAGACGAATGTGCCATTGCCAAGAGTGGTCGGGTGGGGCACTGTGCAAAGTGGGTTGATCTCACGCGCCAGGAATGTGTGCACTATCAGGTAACGCTGCGGATATAATGATACAGGTCTTGCAGTAACTGAGCTGCTTTTTCAAGTGTTGAAGCTGATCAGATACTGAGTTACAGACTTGCCACATGTTTGTGTAGATTGGGTCCCATCAGGTGGTGCCGTGCTGACTCACCGCTCAGCCCCGCAGTCAGTGTTGTCGTTCGATCAGCCATTCGAGAAGCCCACCAACCAGAGAAAAGGCAGCTTCAGCGGTCAGTGCCGTGACCAATTCCCCATTGGTGATATTTCCTGTTTGTCATTTCATGATATTAATGAAGGGGTTATGGTCGGGCTAAAAAAAACCTTCCATCTCAAAATGTAACAAAGTACTGCGTAGAGAGTAACAGCAGGTGTGCATAGTGTTTTCAAGCATAATTGCAAAGATGCCTTTCTCCTCTTTGGCACCATGTTGTAATGTTAGTTCCTGTGCTCAGGATATTTGTTCCAGTTGCTCCTCTTCTGTGATCTCCCTTGCAGATCTCAGGTTTCACCTCCTTGAGTCACCAGAAGACGAGGGAGCCTGAGATCTGCGAGGGCGAGAATAGAACTGGAAAATCCTGATCTGGCTCCCAACTAAAGTTTCTATAGATGGAATTGTTCTTGTCCTTGAAATAGTCCTTTGTCGTTTACATATGTGGATAAATTGTTTAGCAAATTAATCACTGTCTCATATAAAGAGGCGTATAGACAGACAATGGGGGTTCACTACACAATAGATGAGAGGACTATTTCTGGAAATGCAAAGTTATTGCCCAGTTTCACCCTGCATGTCGCTTTGTGAAAATGAATGCTTTCTGTGTACCACTCTGTTTTTATTAATAATAATGAATCATTATAACGCTTGTACTTTATAATAATTGTTAGCATTGAAACATCTCAAAGCATTTCACAACGAATTGCTAGGAATTGCTGTCAAGTTGCAGTGACTGCATATTTGTGGGAGTTGATGGTGCACCCAGCAGTGTCCCACAAACAACAATAACATACGTTTTATTTATTTGGAGGATTGTTGGCCAAGACAGCAGGAGAAACTTTTTTCAGGCTTGTTTATTGCTGTTCTTGTTTTCTTGTGTCTTTTGATCTGGTGCCCAGTACTGTGACAGCAACCAATGGAGCCTGCTGAGTTTTTTTAAATTTGGGTTAAACACAGAAAGTCCAATGGGAGTTTTCGTGATGGGGGTTGGAACGTTGACTGATGCTGGCGTGGATTTGGGATTTGGAAGAGCAGATTGGCATCTGAATTCCAAATCTTTGACTCTTCATTTTCTTCTCTGGACACTTGAATCACATCTACAAAAGGAAACAAAAGAGGAAAAAATCTGATTAAACCTGCACCATTTAATTTCTCTCCTAGCTCAAGTGTCAATTTTGTGTTTCTCCAGTACTGATTAACTTTGTAAGAAATGTCTAATTTAATAATAATACTTTCATTTGCTAGAACACCTTTCACGACAGGATGATGTCTCAAAGTGATTCACAGGATGTTCTGTAAAGTGTCATGACTATCCATTTTGTAGGTGGACATGCTGGCATATTTGCCTTACCGTCAAAAGTGAATTTAAGAAAATTGGGACTTGGAATGGTTACAGCTGGAAGGATTGAGCAGATAAATGAGCTGAAGTAAAAGTGGTTCAAGCAGCAGAGAAGCAAATCTGTCCTGTTTCGTTATTAACCCAATTTCACAAAACTCCAGTAATCAAAAACATTCCTCCATCTGTTCCACTGTATAACTGATCAATCTAAAGTAATGCACATTTTTAAAAACTTTTTGAAAATAATAATGGATGCTAGATAGACATTTGTTTCTGAGTATGAGCCCATTTACAAAGTTACACGGCAGAGGTAGTGTTTCAGAATCTTTATTGGGAGCTGGCTGGACTACCTTCTTGGCAGTCGGTCAAGAATGTTAAGCGTTTGCCTCAGCCCACTGGGTTCCCCCCCTGCTCTCCCTGGCTGCACTTCTGACACAGCTAACGCTCTCCATGTGGTAAGAACCTGCTCAGACTCATTCCTCCCTCACGGAGAGCTCGGTTTCATCATTGGCGGGGGAGAACTCTATTTGATCTCTGGTCAATACGTGACTCCTGGGACTTTCTTTTCCCACCCCTTCCCTTTCCTCTCCTCTGATCTCAGTACACCACAATCACCACACAATCTGACTGAGGGATTGCCCGATGCTGCGCTCCCAGCTCTCTAGCACTGTATGACCAATTGTAAGATTATGGTCCTTGTTCAGCCTTTGTGCTGCTCCCCTGGACTAGTTGTGCTTTACGCAGCCCTGGGCTGGCCGGTGTTCTGTACCTGTTGCAGGTATCTGTACTCTGCCCTGTGTCCGTCTTCTGCCCTGACCTCTCCACTACCCGGTGCCGGGCTGCCTGTCTCTGCTTGTGGAAGCCTGGTTCATTCATGCCTGTACTTTGTGTGGGCACTGCTTTCTGCCCCTGGTCGCTCTCTGTGTGTCTGTGCAATGTTTTCTGTTCTGGTTGGTCAGTCAGGGTGTGTGTGTGCGTGCGTGTGTGTGTGCGCCCGCGCGTGCACGGGTGTGGTTTCTGACTTTGCTAAAGGTGGTTTCACATTTAAAATCAATGCTCTTTCTGCTATGATTCATGTGTTACTATTGCGTTGACTCAAAATCTGTATTTTAACTAATGCAGTGGACCGTGGAAAGGGCCCTGCACAGTACCTGCAACTTGATGCAAATATTGCCTATTTTCGATCCAGTCACTGCCACAGTTAGCACCCATTCACTTGTCGAGAGCCTCCGTGCTGCGTAAGGCTTCTGCCTGCCTGGGTATAAAGGCAGTTTTGAGTGGGTTTCAGCAGGCTTTGTGTTTTAAATGACTCTTTAGCAAGTCGATTGACTGACTGCTCAGTCCTAAATGTTTGTCCATCCAGTTGCTAAACTTTACCTGGAAGCCTGGCATTCAGTGCGAAATATTTTTACCTTTTCGTTTTGTTTTAAATCCAAACAAGCAAATTTGCTCCAATTTATTAGTAATCAGTACGGGAGACCTTTTTTTGTCACATGGGCCCCCCAAAAAGTATTCTGCTCATACTTCTGGCTGTTTGAGCAAACGCAGCAGCCAATGTCCCACAGTCATTTCACTTTACACTAAATCCTGTGAAGCGCTTTGAGTTGTCCTCTTGACTTGACAGGTGCTATATCAAATGCAAGAATTATTTATAATAAAATCCTGAGGAATAGACTGGAATTTGTGTGTGTGTGTGTGTGTGTTGGGTGTGGTGAGATGTTATGTGAGGGCGCTGAGGTCGAGTGCCAGAGATGCTGATGTCCAGTGGTTATTTTGCTTTGTAGCACTTTAAAGTAAGGTTAACATCCCATCCTCACGGTTGGAAGCCTTTTGTTCACTCGTTCCTTGTGCGCGTGAACGCGTTTTTTAAAAAAAAAGTCTACTAAAGTGTTGTGAATGGTTTCTCTGGCAACAGTGCTTAACGTTGCTTCGGTGGCGAGTTGGGCGAAGTGGAAGCTCTGGGAATGGGATATGGCACCGGAAAGCAAATGCCGGGAGCGTTAATGGGGCAGAAAGGGAGGCTGTCTCCTCGCCCCAGTGCCGAGCTACCCCAAGGCAAGGTGACCTTTTGACTTTGGTGCTTCCTGCCAGCAGAAAGGGTGGAATCACTCAAACTGGTGCAGACTGTCAGAAGAGTCAGTTTACCGGAAGCTGTTTGTTTGAGGTAGTGGGAGTTGAAAGCAGTGTATTAATAAAACCTCAGCGGCTGTCTGTTTACATTTTCAGGCGCTTCCTATTTGCTCAGTGCCGATGTCTGGTAGGGTTTGTTTGCCATGACTTCCTGAGGCTTGGTCTGCCGGGCTAATTGCCCACTGACTCCATGGTTACCATTGCTTCCTCTGTGCATGTTCGTGAAACTGTGTGCTTGTTTTTAAATGAAGGATTAAGTAGCGGAATATTTAGATTGAGTGTTTCAGGCCTGGAGTTAGAAGAGTTTTATAGCTCAGAAGGAGGCCGTGTGGATCCGTGCAACGCTGGTTTAGAGAGCCGTTTAATCTCATTCCTCCGAACTTTGTCCCATATCTTTTTTTAAAAAAAGAAAAAACATTTGAAGTGTGTTTTGATTTTTATTCTAATTTTCTCCTCACTGGCATTCGTCTCTGTTCCTTGTCTAACCTCCTCTGGCTGGAGTACAGATCCACAGCACTGTCTGTCTGTCCCGTTACCCCACCCAAGTGGCCCACTGTGTGAGTGTTGGTAGGTCATTTGACTGAAGAGAGGTTCATGACAGAGTCTAACCTCTCCCCATTCGGCTACCTGCAGGGTGTGCTGAAGAGGGAGCAGGAGCCCTGCTGGTTTTCTCCTCCCTGACCCTGGGACGTCCAGGGCTAGTTTAGTCACCGCATATAGCTCCGGCTGAACCCAGGAAACTCAGCGTGGACTTGCCAGCTGGGGAGAAGTGAACGTACTTCCCTGGCTTAGTGTTGCTGGACAAGCTGCTCTGTGCAGGGAGCCTCGCATTGCATTTTTATGTAATGCTCTCTTCCTCTGCAGCTTAGCAATTATGAACTCCCCCGGACCCATTTCTGCCTGTACAAATGCTGGAGTGCTCCAAAACTTCCCAGTGCCTTCTGGACGCCAAGTGAACGGACATATTGGAGAAAAATTGTGCCACTGGAGAGAAAAAAAACAAGAATTTCATACAGTGAATTTCAAAGCATTTTATATAGTGCTTTTTTCCCACAAGGTTATACACTTTAAAAACACTGGGCACGTGAAGAGGATAAAAGTTTGTTCTCCCCCCCTCCTACCCCACCCCCACCTTCACAACAAATTATCCATGAGCTTCAAAGGCTCAATGCTGCCCCCCCTCTCTCTAATGCACAGGATACATTTTCTCAGGCATATACTTTGTAAACTTCTAGAGTTCAAGAATGTAAAGAAGAATTGGAAAATATATAGAACCACGTACTGAGCCTCATCTGAATAAACAGAACCATTTGGTCTTAAATTTCCTGTGACACTCTTTGGAAGGGGGGATTTGCTATGTTTATGTCTGTCCCTCTGTTACTGTGAACTCACATCAGCTTGTCACCACTGACTTAATTATTTCAGTGTTTTGTTTTTAAAAGCACAGACATTATGGTACTGACTGGCAGCAATGTGGAGCTACATGACTGGCTTCAATCCTCCTCCTTCTCCATTCCTCGCCATAGAGAGGACCTGGGTTCTATTCCCGGCAGGGCGAAACGTTGGGCAAGTTTCCTTACTCCACACACCTCTGTTTACCCAACAGTAAGTAGGAACACGATTGTTAGTTGATGGTGGATAGCTTTTCAGTGGGTAATAATCCCTTAAAAATAATAATAATAATTTGGTCACTCAATGCAGGACTATGGGACACTACTGTGCACAATTGGCTGCTGTGTTTCACCCACAAAATATACGGTCAGTTCACTTTACAGTATATTCTGTGAAGTGTTTTGAGACATCTCGAAGACGTGATAAGGCGCTATGCAATGCAAGTGTTATTATTATAATATAACTGGTCCCGGTTAATTTCCTCCTGTGTATCTTTTCCTCCAATTGGTGGAATCATTGCTCAATGGGAAGGAACGTTTGCCCGAGCTGCAGACAGGAAAACGGTGGCAATGATCTCAAACACTTCATGCTGAGATGTGTTGCCCACCAGGAAGTTCGCAGGGAGCTCCCTGTACCTACCATCCACCTAGTGTGGATCAAACCTGCGCTTGTCGGATGTCGAATGACCAACTAGTGACTATCTTCCTTGCAGGGGAGGTAAAGCGGGGTCCCCTTGGAGCAGAACTGACTCCACGATGACATGCCTGGCAATGGAATGTCAGAATCAAACCAGCCCTCTGTGGCGGTCTCGGTTATCTGGTTCCTGAGCCAGGCGAGTCTGCAGTACTCCAGGGCACTGCTGATGACAGCACAGCCAGCCTGGCTCATCGGCAAGACCTGGAAGGGCAGACCTGTAACTGGGGTCAGGGAGTCCTTTCACTCGGCTCCTGTTAACCCTGCAAGCCCAACAGGTAGGGTGGTCCTAGCTGGACAAGCAGCCGGAAAGCTTGCCGGAAAGCAATATCAATGGCAAGCTATGTGGTTTTAGCTGATTAGACTACAACAGTACCCCCAACGCATACTCTGGGGTCCACAAGCCTTGGCTCTTGCCAGCCTGTGCCTAATACTTTCTGGAATTGGGTGGGCATGATGTGTCTCTCCAGAGAGAGAGTGCATTCCATTCCAACAATCTATCTCTGGGACTTCCACATGTAGGTGGGATGCATGGAAATCTCATCTTGTTTCGGATAATCTTCATCACGGTGATGGACTTCCGCATGTGTCAGACACCCGGTTGACCCCAAAAAAANTCTATCATTTGCCAGTCTTTCTCCCATTTTTTGTTTGCCTCCTTAGAACCCCATTATAGCGCCCTTCAGTGTAACTTGGCCTGGCTTCTAGTCTAATGACCAGTGGAAGCACGGCACATCCGGCTCCTGGGACAGACATTGGACTCAGTTGATTGCATTATAAGGGTTTGCCTGTGAAATACTTTTAAGACATCCCAATGTCTTCCAACTCTTTTCTTCCCTCCCCCACTTCCCCCGCAACTTCTTTGAGGTACTGCAGAATTATAGGAAGCCATTCACATCCCACTGCTCTGGGGACTGGTGATTCGAGACCCCCGTGTGCTATGCCACCATGTTACAATCAGAGTTTTGTAGCTATGGGATGCCTTTGTTACGGGGAAATTGAGCTGGGATTGAGACACAACATATGGTGTGGGCAGGAGAAGTCACTGGTAGGCGATGTGCTGAACCCTGTGTTGCAGGTGCAAAGAGTGTGAATAGCTGCCTTTGGCTATGTAGGGAACAGCAATTGACGATTGACGGCTTCACTTATGGTAAGAAATCCGCTTTGTTGAAATGCATTTTGCATTGATTTTCTGTTTAGTGACATTTATACAGAGCGCTGTTCTCCTGATGTTTAGACAGATAGAATGATTTCCATTTCCTTAAGACTTCGCTCCGGAGAAGGGCATTCTTTGTTGAGTGTTTCACGCTTTCCTGGTTATCTACTGTCCTACAGTGGTTCTCCAAGAGAGAGTACAGATTTTTCAGGGATTTCAATAGCTACACTTCGGGCTTATTCTGGTGATTTGCTCTTGACATTTACTTTCTTCAGCCTTCTTCCCTCCCTCACTTTCCCCCGTACCTCGCACCACAATTGCGTCTTGGTTGCATCCTTACACACCCAGAGGTGTGCAAGGATGGTGAGATAGAGACATATGGTTTTGATCATTGCCTACCTCACAACTCAGCGTTATAAAGGATCACGAGTCTGCCATGTAGATGCTGTAAATTTAAATGTAAGGTTTGATAAAAATCTTACTGTACAGCAGATCCACTGGGGGCAATACCTCATATCACTTAACTGCAATTCGAATAAAGGTCAGATTAAAGCATACTGCCCACTATTCATGGGCTTTATGATGCTGGCTCTCGCTGTGCTCAAAAAGGAACATGACATTAGTTTGAATAAAATGGTTAATTTTGACTGAAGATAAATCCTGGTATCAGTTAGAGCCTGGAATTAGTCATGAAGATCTTTAAAGTTAATTAGTTTTTACATTTCTATATGCTCAGAGAGATACACTGAGTGAATAAAACAGATGTTCTTTGGTCGCTGTACTGCAATGCATTAAGCGTGCAAGATGACAGAAAAACATTGTCTGGTGTGCTCCACCTATCGTCCTGACATTACAGAACAAATGTGACTGGATTTGGTCTTCCGATTTCTCTGGTTGTATTTGAATTAGGATATTAGATGTTCATTATAATATGGTTCATGTTTGTGTCATGAAGCCTCTCCTTTTGAGTGTGCAATGAATGACGTGACCAGGACAAGTATTAGCATATGTGGCTGTCAACACAAAAATGCGACTTCGTACAGGCTCCTTTAAACAGTTTGGTTTCTCTTCTCTCTCATTGACCTGTGCATCTTGCTGTTCTGTATTGCTGAACCCCTTCAATAACGCAAAAAGCTTTGCTAAATTTAAAACGCGAGATGTAACTTCAACTCGTGGCAACTGGTTCTTTTTGAAAATTAGTACATTTGACAGCAGTGGTCATGGGACCCAAATAAATCTTAAATACCCCAGGATAAGGCCCTACAGGCCAAGGTTTAGAGCACGTGGCTGCCAGCTCAAAGCCACTACTTGTGGGTCCCTTTAAATGTTTTGATTTTCTTATTCATGAAAAATGTAAGACTGATCTCTTAACCCTATTTCTAATGCTAGTCACTCAAATGTAATACTTAATGGTTTTAAAGCACTGAACTCTCTGGGGAGGGGGAAGAGAAATTAAGGAAGCAAGTGAACCATTTTCCCCACAAAATATACAGTCAAGTCACTTTACAGTATATTCTGTGAGGTGCTTTGAGACATCTCGAAGATGTGATAAGGCGCTATATCAAATGCAAGAATTATTATTATTTCAGAGCCGCAGCCTTGGATAATATTGAAAGTAGCCGATGTAGTGAGACTACATTTTAGCTTTTGAATGAAATGTGTGCCTTTACTGACTTTGAAATCAAACAAGTGAAATTGGCTTCTGTAGGAATTGCCGTGTCTTGTTCTGGTATTCTCTTAATCAGAAGCGATGGGTGAGATAGTCCATTGAAACTCTTGATAGTTTCCATATCCAATGACTTGGAAACCATGTGAGCAAAGTTTAATACACCTACGATGGTGGGCTTGGACGCTCGATAAGTTACCATTTTATTTTGAACTTCCAAGCAGCGATTTTTAAAACAAAGAAATGGGCCCTGAATTTTAGAAAGATTGCAAACTTCACGCGTGGATTGGTGTTTTTATGAATGATTAAAGATTAAACGTAAAACATTTGATCTATCACCTTATCACATTGTCAAAATATCCCAAAGTGCTTTCCAGGATTGTAGCATATTTAGATGACTATTTGTAGGGAAATATGTCCAGCCACTTTAGTGCCAGTGGGAAACTTGAAATCTTTTTGTTAAAGTAAGGTCAAACACTTGACAGAAATGGTCACGAGGCTCAACAGTACTCGAAGCACTTTGAGATGTTTCAGCATTGCTATAAAAATTCACGTTCTTTCTTTCACTAACCACAACCATATTCTGTTCTCTTTTACCTGTTTTAGATATTTTTTTGTAGTCCGGAGCTCCGTCTTCCTACCCATCTGTCTTTAAATCCTACCCAAAAAAAATCTACCTCTACAGTGACGTCTCCTTCCCCTTCTCCCTTGCTGGGCGCCTTGCCTTGTCTTTGTAAAGCGCCCTGCAACATTATCCTCCGTGAAGTGGCCCATGAAAATATGAGTTGTGGAGTCCTGTAGTATAATGGTTAGAGCACTCGCCCCGCATGCGAGAGGACCTGGGTTCGATTCTCAGGCAGGGTAAAACATTGGGCAAGTTTCCTAACTGCATATGCCTCTATTCCCTAGCAGTAAATAGGAACCCGGTTGTTAGTCGATTGGTGGATCGCTTTTCCGATGGTAATGACCCCTTCAACAAAATATTAATAATAATTTGGTCTCTGAATCAAGGACTGTTTGTGGGACACTGCTGTGTGCAATTAGGTGCTGCGTTACGCCCACAAAATATACAGCCAATTCACTTCACTTTATATTCTGTGACGCGCTTTGAGCCGTCTCGAAGACTTGATAAAGTGCTATATCAAATGCAAGGATTATTATTATTAAATTGTTGGAGTAGACACACACAGCTGTAATGTGCTGAGGCGACACTGAAAATCAAGTTGAGTGTAATCTAAATCATCAAAGGCTGCCAGGATGCTCAGTCTCTATTCAGTTTCCCTGATACATTTTATACTGAGCATGTGTTTTTTGAGTTGCATTTGTCAGGAATGTAAAAGATTTTGAGTAGTCATTAAAATCTGTTTTTTTCCAGTTGCATTTGAGCATTTTTAATTAGTAGCATTGCATGTTGTGCTGCAAGATGTCAACTTGATTGTAGAAAACCTTTCCTGGCTGCCTTAGATCTTTTGTGATGGTGTTTCTTTTAAAGGAAAGTGGTGGGGGGAGGAGGGATTTCCCCTCTCTGTTCTTTGTCTGAATCCATGCTGCCATCTGAATAAATATGACTTTCTGAGCCTTCGAAGCCACCAATGTCCACGATGTCCTCAGGCAATGCCTGTCAGCGTGCCCAGAACAGTGACCCAGTAAACGTCCTATATTCTTCTCTGGCATCTGTCAACCTGACGTGATAGCTGAATCTGCATTATAATAATTAACGTGCCACGTGATGAATGGTAGAACACTTGAGTATTTCTCTCTGAGTGGTTTTAATACTGTGCAGTGCAAACTGGCATAGATATTGACCTAGTCTACAATAGAATACTGGTTCAGCCAGTGTTTCAATACCTCCCTTATCCTGGGACCTGCTGTTACTGTGTCGGCAAGTTGATTGCACTGGGTTTGATGTGGAAGCGTGGGACTTTAATGAAGTGGGAGAACAATTCGATAGAATTCCTTGATTTGTTGTTGTGGTAGCATCAGGGGAAGGGGATTGGGTTGCAAATCTGGTGCCAGCTTGACAGAAACCCGTCCAGATTTGTACAGTATCTGTTTGATATGTTTGAAGTTTATCCTGTTGCTGATCAGAGAGATAATTTTGCTCATATAGAGAGTGAGGTGGAAGTTGTAATTTGGCTGATTATCAGACCGATTAGATCTGAGCGTAGAACGTGATATTAAATTATTTATAAAAACTGGTACATTTAGGTGATATATATGTTCCCACTGAACATATTATATATTTCCCCCACCCCCACCCCATCATACCACAGTGATTGGGGTCCATAAGATTAGGTCACTGTGTTATAAACTGTCCATAAATTGAAATGGGTGAGGACAGGATCATCCTTGGCTTCAGTGCTCCTCTCAGCCTTTAGCCCGCTCACGCCCACTGTCTAGGCACATGTGAAGAATGGCTGATGTACCGGAGGCAGGAGAGTCCCTATGGAATCTTATCCAAGCATAAATCAGTGCCTTTGAGAGGAGTGGAGAAATATTCAGCTCGGAATCTGTTCTGGAAAGTGATTCATTGCAGAATTAACTTAACCGAGTGATCACCTTGCACATCTTCAATCACACGTTCTGAGCTTTTTGTCGTGCCTGAAGGCTGATGAGTTTCATCATTTGTCCGATCGGCTGCTAGTGTGGTCATGCCTACGGTACCTGGAGACTGCGAATGGATGTCCGTATTTAACCTGTGCCCAGCGTTCAGGAGGATGAGTTTCTCAATAGCAGTGAAATCTGCATTCTTCCTTGTTGATTCACCTCCGATCTCCGGAACAATCTGTCATCAGCCAAGCGGGAAGGGAGTGGGTAGCTGTTTGGCTCTGTGCTGCCCTTTAAGCGTATGTGTGTGCCATTGCAGTGTGTGGTCCCTACTACACTGACAGATCTTACTCTGCAAGTGGGCTAATGTTCTTTTAACTTATATATCCATTCACATTACAACAACTTGCATTTTTATAGCACCCTTCACGCCGGATGGCGTCTCCGAGCGCTACACTATTACCAGGTCAGCAAATCGATCATATTTCTGTCAACCCTTTCACACTGCAGTTGTCTTGGTCAAAAGATTTGTAGATCTTTGGCCTTTTTTTTGCCCAAAAAGTATTTCCTGTATGTTTCTCCTATAAATACTTCACAGTAAAATCCTGTGATCTGTTTTGAAATATCTCGATAACATAAGGTTCTAGATCAAATTAAAGGATTATTGTGCATATATTTTGCCAAGTAAAAGGTTGTTAACTTTGTGGGTTGAGACCAGCCAGTTTCAGAACCAGCACATCTTGTCATGGGACGTTCCACGTACCAGCACCGCCAGAAATGCCTGCACTGTTTGCTGCAGGCTCTGTGGTTTCTAGAATTGTGCTAAGATCAATCCAGCACCAATAGTCTTCTGAAGCCTTTGCAGACTCAGGAGTATTTTCTGGTCTAGCAACTCACTTGCATGCTATTTGCGTGTAACAGAACCAAGATATCAGAGGGCAAAGGTGAAGAGGAGGAAATCACATATTACCATAAGCCCCAGGCAAGTTTCATGTTATGGCTAAGCATCTGCTTTCAGCTCTTACCTGTGTCTTTATGTTCTATGAACATCAAGTTGCCCTTTAAGAGCTGACTGTATTGTGGATGCCATAGTAGTATGTGGTCAACTTGTTTCCCTGCTGCACTCACAGGTCTTGCTCTGCAAGTCTGCCAATGTTCTCTTAACTTATCATCATACTCATCCATTCACCTTAAGTTCATAGAACCGTAACTTCACAGAACTAACACTTTATTTAGTACTTCTAATTTGCCTTGTCGAGTGTTGTTTCTCCCACTGATGTAGACAAATGGCAGAGATGGGGTCTGTTTAACAGCCTTTACTGATGCACTTCACAGAGTATACTTACCTTTGTTCACTTTTATCATTGGGTGATCAGCAGGCATTGAAGAAAATATGTTAGGTGGTCACTTACTTACCTTTAAACCTTTTCCCTGTACTTTCCTTGCCCTCTGACACCTTTATATCTGCTCTTGGGCGTTATGCTGGATTCTGTCCAGGATGTGCTTCAGAAGGAAAACTGGTGTAAAAACTAGGATGACACTGTTTAGAGCCTTGAGTAGTCTTGAAATCATTAAATTAGATGCTGTGTTATTAGATGGTCTGCGGATGAATAGCTACCGGTACTGCTTCCTGGTTCTCAGTCCAGCGCACTGCTCCCTCCCTGATCAGGTGGATGTAAAGATCCCATGATGCCATTCGAAAAGAGACAGGGGTGTCCTTAACCAACAATCCTCCAGATTAGATAACTCATCTGTCATAATTTACCAGGTGTCATCATGCACAGGGTGTAAGTATACCACATATCTGGTAACCACAGAGTACAGGAGACTATTATAAGAAAACTCGTGCTAGGGCGAGGGCCATTATAATGTGGTTACCTTGTGCATTGAAAGACACGATTGTTTCATGTCGTGCATTGCTGACCAGGATATAGGGAGAAAGTTCCCTTTTCCTTTCGAATACTGTAGTGCCATGGGATTTTTAGATGTCCCCCTGAACAGGCATCTAGGACCTCAGTTTAATGTTTCATCTGAATGATGTCACCTTTATATTGATGTCTAAAGATTGACTTTTGGAGAGTTACAGAAATGTAATAATTTTGAAGATTGATATTATAACAGTGGGGGAGTTGATTAAATAACCTCAATTGGATGATCACAGCAGGTAGCAGCCTGATTGCTGTGTATTTGCAAAACCTATTCCCCAAATCTGATTTGTAAGTTTTTGCCCTGCTGATACAATCTGCTGCATATGGGTTCTCGCTACAAATTTATGCTTTGTGTGTTTTGAGTTTGTGTGAAAAAAGTTTTATCATGGATAAAGTTACTGCATGTCATGCCGAATCCATGTGAAAATAATAATCCACAAACACTGAGGCTGTGTTTCAATTGTGCCCACACCTCCCTCCCACCAATTCCATATTTCGCTTTCCCTTGATTTCCATCTTTATCATAATGCTACCCGAAGTTCAGGGTGTTCACAAAGTCCTGTTACCCCCATGTTTTCTTTCTACAGTACACTGACCAACTGAAATATGTGGGATGAATGATGATAATTATGGTTCAAAGTATTTCTTATGTTGAAATATATATATACAATAATGATACTTGCATTTGATATAGTGCCTTATTGTTGAGGCGTCTCAAAGCGCTTCACAGAATATACTGTAAAGTGAATTAACTGTATATTTTGTGGGTGAAACGCGGCAGCCAATTGCACATAACAGTGTCCCACAAACAGTCATGGACTGAGTAACCAAATTATTACTTTATTGATTTATTTTTTGAAGGGATTATTATCCTCAGAAAAGTGATCCGCCAATCGACTAACAACTGGGTTCCTATTTACTGCCCAGGTAAACAGAGGTGTGTGGAGTAAGAAAATTTACCTAACGTGTCACCTTGTCCGGGAATTGAACCCAGATCCTCTCGCTTGTGAGGCGAGTGCTCTTAACCAATACGCTCCAATATAAATTCAATTTATTTATTATGTAACTATTAAAACCATTCAGTTTTAATAACAATTGTAGCTTGGAAATTATGACAAAGGCATTACATGAAATTCAATAATTAACAAGAAATACACTAATATTTACCAGTTGTTCCATATGTAGACAAGATGAGTAACTTGAGAGAATGGCATAACTAGAATTAGGTGGAAGCCGAACATAACTTAATCATTGAGTTATTTTATAAATTAACAGACTGCAAGCTTTCCCACTGAGGCTCTTTTCTGAGCTTTCCAAGGTGCAAAAAATGTGATCTGTACTCTTTCTCAGTTTCTACAGTCCCTTGTCCTCCCCAGAGCTGAATTGAAATCAAATTGAAGGGAGTTCATCCTGGTGTCCTGGTCAGCAGTCCTTCAGATAAAATTAGTCACCTCCTGGCTATTTGTGAGATATTGCTGCGCACTGGCTGACTGACTGACTGACTGCTAAATACACTGTCCTACACTTTACAGAGATCCCGTGAAGAGGTTTGAGAATTTAAATGATGTGATGAGGTTCATATGCAAGAATTATTATGCAAGAAGAATTATTAATACCTGTACAGTGGCAAAGATCATGGGCTGTTTTAATGCTGGTAATGTTGAAAAAGATTTTGTAACGGTTGGATTTTAGTGCAGAGCTGCTTTTCTCATGTGAACAGCTGAGGATACGCCTGTATTGGGTGCTTGTCCTGTAATAGCTGTTCAATGATATTGAATCCTGCATAGCGCTTCGATATTACGTGTCCCAGAGGGGGTGGAAAACCTGGTTGCGGTCTGGATTAATATAGATCAGAATTACTGATTTATACTTGTAATTAGTTGGGTATCACACTACCCTTTGGGGACTCCTGTACTACATGCCAGGAAGGAGGTTGTGCTGGACTGGCGTTGTCTCACGCTGCAAAGCTGGTTCCTGGCAGGATTCAGTACTTAATAATAATAATAATTATGGAGTCCTGTAGCTCAGTGGTTAAAGCACTTGCTTTGCAAAGCGAGAGACCTGGGTTCGATTCCCGGGTAGGGCGAAACGTTAGGCAAGTTTCCTTACTCCAAATGCCTCTGCATACCTAGCAGTAAGTAGGAACCCGGTTGTCAGTTGATTGGCAGATCCCATTTCCGACAGTAGTAAGCCTTTCAAAAAAATAATAATTTGGTCACTCAATCCAGGACTGTTTGTGGGACACTGCTGTGCGCAATTGCCTGATTGCCTGCGCAATCGCCCACAAAATATACAGTCAATTCACTTTACAGTAGATTCTTTGCAGTGAAGCGCTTTGAGACGTCTCAAAGATGTGATAAGGCGCTATATCAAATGCAAGGATTATTATTATTATAAGAGCTTGTAAGAGTGTTCAAACTCTTCCTCCTTCAGGGGAAACTGCTGAGCTGTTAATTGAAGTTGTCGCCCCAGTTTACCCTTAAGCACCTCCTAGTGGCTGGTTATAGCACAACTTGGGAAGAAGCTTGATTGATTTCTGCCTGGAGTGTTAGTGGTGTTGGGTGTGTGAGAAAGGGGTGGAGGGGAAAGAAAATGTTGTTTTCCTTAAGAAAAAAAAGCCTTTGCGTGCCTTGTAACTAAATCTTGACCATTTGTGCGGGCGTGGCATGCTCCATTTCCTTCAACTGTAAATACTCTGGAAGCTTTATAAGTGGTTAATTTCGTTGCTTTTGCTGCATGATTTTTAATCGTTGCATATATCTGAAAGTTGATTCAAATCAAAATAACTGTTTGACCAACTTGACCGCAATTTTTTAAGCAAAAAAAAAGTACTCGTTTTTTTTGTTTGAAAAGTCTGTGGCTCTCTCACCGAATACTTCTCTCTCTCACTCTCTCTCTCTCTCACTCTCTCTCTCTCTCGCTCTCTCACTCACTCACTCACTCACTCACTCACTCACTCACTCACTCACTCACTCACTCACTCACTCACTCACTCACTCACTCACTCACTCACTCACTCACTCTGTCTCTCTTTTGGTCTCTCACTCACTCACTCACTCACTCACTCACTCACTCACTCACTCACTCACTCACTCACTCACTCACTCACTCACTGTCTTTTGGTCTCTCTCTCTCTCTCTCTCTCTCTCACTCAATCACTCACTCAAAATATGTGCAGCATTGGGGGGGAGGAAGGGAAAGACTAGTATCCTCCTTGGGAGAAGGTGATTATAAATCATCTTGAATGTACTGCTTTTGAAGCTGCTACAGAGAGTTCAGGCATACTTGAGAAAACATGACATTTTTCACAGTGTATTTTGTGTTTCCGTCCGTTGGTGTGGAAGTACTTAAAGCTTTGGATATTTGCCAGTGGTTTCCAGTCTGGGCATTGTTTCACTGCAATTGGCTGCTGTTGCATGTAGCTGTCAGAATTTGATATTTTCTGCATGACTGAGGCTCGGGCTCTATCAGTCTGACACCTCTGCACCGTTGTAGTCTTTAGATGCCTGGGAGAAAGGAGGTGAAATCACACATCAGAAAGTCTTGCTATAGAGGATAAGAATCATATTCACGACGCCTATCATTTGGCTATCATTAAGAGGTGTGCTGGTTTGGGGTGTAGGGTGCGGAGGCAATTTCCATCAAAATCCATCTGGCCTCACTGAAATTCCCTGGAAATACAGCCATGGCATTACTCATCCTCACCAAGTCATTAATTGCAGTAATGTCAAGTCCTCAAGCATGTACATAACAATGCGTTAAAAGGGGAAAGTGCTGTTGACTTGTACTTTTCATACTACCATTAACCTATCAATTTGTCAAATGTAGAGCATGCTAAGTGGATGGGTTGGGTGTAAATTTTACCCATTCAGTTAGAAATGACAATGAAACTTGTGATTTATAATCACTGCCGGGTTTACAGAAATTCTGACTGTTTACTGTCAACATTGCGTTTTCCATATTCATTTTAGATTTGGTCGGAAGCAGCAAGCGTGGATCCGAAGTTCAGATCTGCAGATCTATTGTGTAATTACCGTCTTGTATCCACAGGTTATTTTTATCTTGTCTGATGGTTGGAAGATTGAAGAACACTGTAGATGGGTCTGCTATATACAGATGAAAGAGAGGTGCATGTTTAGTCAGGCTACCTCCACTTAGGCTGTCATAAGTGCCACCCCACAGTAGCTGTGAGGAGACCCAGAGAGGCTAGACGCCAAGCTGTATGAATTCATGCATCCCTTCGCTTTGATCATTGTTCACAACTTCATTTACTTTCCTTAATGTAGATGAGTGCGCTCCAGCATTTACTGATGAAAATGACCATGTTTGAGGAGAATGTAGTCAGGCCACTGTGTCAAAGTAGATCACTCTCATCTGATCACCAACCCATTGCAAAATACCTTGTGTTTCCCTCTGGTGTGATATAGCTATATAACTTCAAATTTTCTTGCATTAACTGAGATTATTCCCACCCTCGTCTGTGAGCACATTGATTCTTTTGCCATAGGTTCATACAGGTTGTTCAGTGGTATACAGTTGTACTCTAGGGCACTGCTTATGACCGCCCAGCCAGCCAGGCTCATCGGTAAGACTTGAACATGGGGCAGAATGGTCTCTGGAGATGAGAATTCTTCCTACTCAGCTCCTGTTATTAATATTAATGATGATCATGATGAAGAAGATATTTTGGTATTGACTGCAAATGTGACATCAAAAGGTAACATCACAATGATATGGGACTCACAAGTACATACAGTTAGAGTAGTCTGTAATAAAATAGATATTATAAAATACTCTCTGGAATTAGGTAAGTAGGGTGTGCCCCTCACAACAATAACAACAAAATGACATTTGTAGCGCCTTTCACGTCAGGAGGACGTCCCAAAGCGCTGAACAGTCAGATATCGGGGTCCGAGCATGGGGGAGGTGTAGGGGTGAGAGAAGGCAGAGAGGTGGGAGGCAGACCAAAGGTACGGTCAAAGCATGGTCCCCTCCAAGGAGAGAGTGCGCATTCCACTCCTGATATAAGAATGTCCACGTGTAGGTGGGCATGAATGGAACTCAGTTTGGTTTGGATACTCTTTAGCGTGGTGATGGTCAGACATCCAGCTGACCCCGCCCCCCAAAAATCTCCCAAGAAAAACTGCCACAAATCATACAGCGCAGCTGTACCTTACTTTCTAACTACCTGAGTCATGAGGGAAGTCTTAAAGCCTTCTTACTGATGCATCGCATGAAAAATCAAAAATGTGTTGTTGACTTGCATAAATATTCTTCAGGATTCCTTCATTGCTGTTTTACACTCTTGTGAGTCTCCTGTAGGAGAAGTTGGTTTTGGGTAGACTGTAGGCATTCTGCTCCAATTCTGAGATTATAATTTATAGAGCATTAATGAGCCTTCCCTTAAAGAGATTTGTGCACTGGAGCTGAGAACCTGAATATAACCTGCGGGGTCATGATATTCCAGTTATCTTGTGCAGCCTGCAAATACTACTAGATAAAGGATCTATACCCAGTTCACTGAGGGTTGATGCGGTAGCAGCATTAACTTTCCACCCACAGTTGGAAAGTTCAGTTGGAAAACGCAAGTTCATGAAAGTTGCTTAGAAGGTCAAACTCTTTGTCAGTTAAACTTGTTCCTGGAATTTGATGTGCGTTCTCAAGTATGTTACTCCCTCTGAGCAGGCAATTCATCAGGTGAATAACCTTATCATATCAAATCCTGTGGCCGGGTGCTAGCATGTACGTCATGGGTGTCTGCCTTGTGGGTTACATTATATTTGTTGTGGGTACAGTCTGAATTACGAATTACTGCAATTGGCACTCGGAAGAGGAAAATAATTGAAGGAAATACCCCCGCAATTCATCTTGAAATGCATTATTTCTATATATTCGTCTTGAGATATTGTAGTTTTTTTTATTAAAGTAGATTGTTATGTTTTTTTTCCAGGCCGAGACTGCAAGCACAAAGGAAATTTGCCCAGTCGCAGCCCAACTCCCCCAGCACAACCCCCGTCAAGTTGATAGACCCAGTCCTGCCACCGCCAGCAACACAGATCATTGACCTCTCAAAACGAAAGCCCAAAACTGAAGATTTCCTTACTTTTCTTTGCCTTAGAGGTAAGTGCAATAGAGGGCAACCTTGTTATGATGCGTTTGGTGTATTCAGAGAGGGGGCAGAAAGGCTGAAGGCCCGACCACCAGTGGTGGACGGGAAGCAGGCCAGTGCTTGCTGAGTGCAGATAGGGTTTAAGAAGGTCGCAGAGGTTGGGTGAGGCAAGACAGTGGAGAGATATAAAAGTGAAGATGAGGATCTTGATCTCGGTTCTCTGCGAGATGTGGAGCTATTGAAGATGGGGTGACAAGCTTGTGTGAGAGAGAACATGAGTTGTAGAGTTCTGGATGGTCTGAAGCTTGTGGAGGAAAGTATTGGGAGTCCAACAAGCAGGGAATTGGCATAGGACATGATGAAAGCATGGATTAGGGTCTTGGGAGTCTGAGGGGAGAGGTGGAGGTGGGAAATGTTGCGGAGGTGGGGGAAAGCTGCAGGGGTCAGATGTGAGGTTTAAAGGACAGTTGAGAATCAAACAAGACACTAAAGTATCAGAGAGGCATGGTCAGCCCGCTGGCACGGGAGGAGGAGGGGGAGCTAAGGAGAGCAGCACAGGAAGTTGAGCAAGTCTGGCCCTGGGCACAGGGCTCATTATTGTCAATTTTAAAAAGAAAACGATTGTGGTTAGTGGGGTTGTGAATAGATTTAGTAAAAGACAGCGGAGATGAGACACAAAGAGTAAGAAATAAAAGAAACTTTCAAGTCCTGTTTTAAAACTGCGATTTGTGACGTCACACTGTGTTAAGGACTGGCGAGACTCTAGCCTTCATGAAGGATGCTATATGAATGCAAGTTGTAAATGATGTCAGTCTGGTTCAGTTCATAGCTTTCTCGCCTCTGAGTCAAAAGGATGTGGGTTCAAGCCCCACGTTGAGAGTTGCAATCCTGCTGTTCTTTGGGATGGGCTTCTAGTGTAAAAGGTGCTTTACCAAATGCAAGCATTATTTTTTTGCCGGGTACCAACCTCCTAATAATAATCATAATAATCCTTGCATTTGATAATGCGCCTTATCATGTCTTCCAGACGTCTCAAAGCGCTTCACAGAATATACTGTAAAGTGAATTGACTATTTTGTGGGCAAAATTATCATAGATCCCTAGTAGAGCCACGTTATAAGCGAGGTAGTACGGTATTGAAAGGCGCTATAACTATTCATCAACTTCAAGGTTACAGATTTTAGTTCACAAATGCTTTCTCCATTGGTGGTCTTCCTCGTTGCATACAGTGTTATAACACAGTGGAGAACATAAATGGATTATGTATGCTTACATTTTTCTTTGAACGCAATGGACCTCCAAGGGAGATCTTCAGATCTGCCTTTTCCTTTTAAATTAACCTGAAAGCTTCAATCTAAGAACAATCCTTGAATTATTGCACTGTTTACAGAAAGAAGCATTGGAATGTTGGAAACAGAAATGTTTCCAGTTCAGTTTTATGAATGTGTGGGGTAAAGAAAGAGAAAACAAATTTCTAGGGCAGAATACTGAAGAACCGTCTGAGAATGAAGGGCAGATTCACAGAACAAGCTTGTCTTAATTTTTAACAACATGGAAAATTTGACTCTTTATTTTTGGGCAAATATTTTGGGCAAGTACAAACAAATATTTAATGCCTTCCTCAAGCATGCACTGTTTCCCCTGTTTAACTGAAATGTGTACTTGCACCAAGATACTTGTCACAGTTTCCAAAATAAATGATTCAAATAGAGAAGCAACATTCATTAACCTCCAGCTGGGAGGTTATTGCATTTGCCAGCACGCCTTCTTTGTAATTGTCCACATTTTAAGGTTTCCAGCTCTGTGGGTGATGGTTTTGACAGCAGCGATCATTTCCCGTAAGGCAGAGGATGCCCAGATTGCATTTTGAGCCACAGACATTGATTACTTTTGCGATACCAATCTTTCCATGCTCCGCTGGCACATCATGTCAATTTCCAGTAGTAGATGAGCATGTATTTGGAGAGTGGGGTGACTTGTGAATAAGGTGAATGCTACTTGTTGTGGGTACTTCCCTGAAGCAATATTTATTGTGGTATGCAATGGCTGGGAGTACGGAAGAAAAAGTGAGACTGCAAAGTGTTGCCTGCAGTCCTTGAAATACAGTTGCCCAAAACTAAAAAGTAAAAATTGTGATGTGTTTCCCCTCCCCGCAAACTCCACCACAAGAATCAATCTACCTTTGGCCTCCCAATAGAGGTATCTGTTCACAGGATTAAGACTTAACTCAACAACTGTGGTGCTAGAGCTATCAGCACTCTCACCTCTGCGGGCAGAAGGTTGTGGGTTCAAGCCCCATGTTGGGACTTTGAACTCGTAGCCTGACAACTCGAATGCATGCTGTAGTATGCTGCATTGTTGCAAGTATTGTGGCTGTTAAAGATCTCATGGTACTATTTGAAAAGAGAAGGGAGCTTTCTGGTGAACAATCCCCCAGGGAAAACTGGTCATTCACTTCATGGCTGATTGCGGGATATTGCTGTGTGCAAATTGGCGGCTGCGTTCATCTACAAAGACACAGTCACTGCATTTTACTTGTAACTAGTGGCTGATTTTACTTTACAGTAACAATTTTGATAACATTGGAAGGGAACTAATTTGACTTATATTGCCTCACTTCTAGTTTATGCTGCTGTACTCTTGTCTCCTCTGTCTGTTTATGCTTCTCTCTCTCTCTCTCTCTCTGCCACTCTCTCTGTGCTGCTTTCTTCGCTCTCTTTAATTGCTGCATTCTCATCCTCTCTTTATGCTGTTCTCTTTCTCTCGTATTTTATGCTGCTATCTCTTTTTTTAACCATTGGCTTTTGGGATATTTTCTTTATCTTAGGGCCATATATAGTGCAGTGGGTAATTGCCTGCTTTTTGTTTGATTCTTTCCTGCTTTCCTTTTCCCCATTCCTGATTTGAAATGTTATTTGTAGGAGAACGTAATAATGAGCCAGTGGTTTAGTGGCGTCTGTGATGCAAACAAATCCCTTTCTGAGTACAAAAGATTCTTTTCAT
This sequence comes from Callorhinchus milii, assembly GCF_018977255.1. Lineage (NCBI taxonomy): Eukaryota > Metazoa > Chordata > Chondrichthyes > Chimaeriformes > Callorhinchidae > Callorhinchus > Callorhinchus milii. The sequence continues at coordinate 33,725,770 of NW_024704743.1, forward strand.
GAATAAAAATACTAGGAGTTTAGGAGCACAGAGCAAATGTTGACAATCCTTTGGCTTGTTAAATTGATGCCAGATTATAATTCAGCAAGCTATTAAATATTTTTTTTGATGGGATTAAGGTTGGCAGCAAAATTTCAGAAACCATTTGACTTTTTGCAGGTCAGCTCTGTTAAAATTCCTCTTTGCTGTAATTCTTGAAAGGTTTTTTTTCATTTGCTTTTTGTGGTGTATATTTTCAGTTCTGTACAGAAGGCTTTGAAGTACATGCACACCAGTCACATCTGCACAGCTCACCTTCTGCTGTCATTCCTCCACAGCTCTGATTACTTTGCTAGTTTTCAGGGCTTCTGCGTCAGGGGTAACAATTCTGATATCAAATGGAAATGCTTGTGGCCAACATTGCTTGCTGCCATTTTTCTCATCGCAAGAGCTCAATCACTGCAAGAGCTCGACCTGCCTGAGCAGGCTGGATTTGTTTGAATTTTAACATTGGGGGCCCATGCCGAACAACAGGGAAGACCTGGGAATTGAAACTGATAAACTTGCAAAACATCTGCAATCTTGGTCACAGTTATTGCTGGGATTAGTCTTCGTGGCAAGAGGGCTGAGGAAAGTCCAAGGCAGAGGTGCAGTCTGTGGGTGATAATCCAAGTTACTTTTATGTGCATTTAATGAGAAATTATCTGCAAAATGTTCATTACAGAAATGTGCTATAAAGCACTACCTTGTGACCCTAGGCGTGGAAGCAATTCGTTCCACAATGAGGCTTTCTGCCCAGTTACGGGTTAAACAGGGTCTCATTTTGTTCTGTTCCCTTGGGCTGTAATGCGCGCAAGACACTTAGACATTTTGTGTGCCAGCAGATTAGAGCGCAGAAAATTCAAGCGAGTGTTGTTTTCCATCCCTGTTCATTCCCCACCTCCACGTCTTCCCCCGCCCCCCCCCCCCACCACCCTCACCATCACCACAGAATTGCTAATATATTAACCCGATCCTTTTCACGTTCATGTCTAATGTGGTGGTTTCTTTGTGACGCGCTCCGATAGGATTGACCTCCAGCGCTGACTAGTCTTATAAATGCTTCTCAGTCTTTGCTGTGAAATACAGAACAATCTGCAAAAGCTTCTTCTGTTCTTCAGGAAAAAAAGGCTCCTTTCTCGAGAATGTGGGCTAATTGAGCAATTTAGAAGCACTTTTGGTAGCGAAGCTTAATGTATTCCTCTTTCTCTGTGTCTGCTTCTCACAGCCAATTCACCAACTGCAGCTGAGAGGTAGGGTGGTAGCTGACTTCAGGTGCAGACAGTGTTCCAGATGAGTGCCAGGATGTGTGTGCGAGTGTGCAAGGCCTGGTTGTGACTGGCATTGTTTAATATTGCAATTTTCGGGATTGTTGGAAGACCCAAGATAATGGCCATCTGTGGGAACCTGCTCTGTGCAAAGACCCGCCTAGTTTCGCCCACAAAATATGCAGTCAATTCACTTTTCAATAGATTCTGTGAAGCGCTTTGAGACATCTCGAAAACATGATAAGGCGCAATATCAAGTGGAAAGATTATTATTATTAGTTCAGCGTCAGCCTGGTTCATTTGGTAGCACAAGTGCTTCTGAGTCCGAAGGTTGTAGGTTCAAACCTCATATCGTGACTTTTGAGTCCACAGTCTTGGCTAATGCTCCAGATAAGGTTGGCGGAGCACTGCATTGTCGCCATGTTAAGATGTTGTACTGTGTAGCTGTCCGCTTGTTCGTGTGATGTTGTTCACGTGGATGCTATTCTTTGAGCGATATCCTGAGCGAAGGGGCTATATAAATGCAAGTTGTTGATATTAGATATCCTGTGGCACCATTCAAAAAGAATAGGGAGTTTCTGGCCGACAGTCGTGCAGATTAAAAAAAACTGATTGTTCATTTTATAGCTGTTTGTCGCACATGGCTGTGTTAAATTGGCTGCCGTATTCACCTTAAAATGCAGTCACGACACTTGTGAAGATTGTGAAGCGCTTTGAGACATTTTGCTGTGACTGTCGAAATATCAAATGCAAGGATTATTGTAAAACGCATTTTGACAGTCGATTCCATGAAGCACTTTGTGATGTTTTGATGTGATGAACGGCCACATGTTCTAAACATCTCTGCTTTCCAGAGGCTGAGTTTATCTTGGATAGATTGTATGTTTGGCCAGGAATAACTGATGCTATTGTACAGGAGCAAAGAACGCTAGTCATGTTTGAAACCTCCAATAGAAATGACTTTCTGTTGTTTAACTGTATGCAAGGCTCATTTTGGGAAGATGGTTTTTCCAGCGAAACAGGCTACGGTTTATGATTCAGCTGTTCACTCCTCCCAGGTACTCCTTTCCCAGTGACCTGGGACGTCTTTCCGACGTGAAGGGTGCTATACAAGTGTAATTTGTTCTTGTTATCAGTCTTTATCATACTGCAAAGTCTGTGCCACTCTTTATGGCTCTTTACAAAATGCGATGAATTCAGTTCAGAAAACACTGGTGCAGACGTATTTTTTCAAACAAATTCTGACTTTAAAGCGATCACATCTGCCTGTTACTGATTGTTCTGCTCTATCACTTCTTCCAACAACTTGGCAACAGTTCCCGCAGGTGGAGCCTGTCTGTGTCCCTCTGGTGCATGAAGCTTGGGCCAATCGACTTCAGATTCTACTGCAGAATTCTGGAGGCATTTCCAGGGGATGATGGAGAAAGAAATCACACGTTTATAATCTTTTCTCTTCACAAAGTCACTCCCCGCTTACCATCTCCTTGCAACCCCTTTCCCCCCACCCCCTTCAAAATGCTGGGAAAGAGCTTGGTTTCTAGCAGAGTATTGAAAACCAGGAGAGAGGATGTGAAGCCACAAGATTTTTGAGAGGGAGATCTAAGCCGCTGCAAAATGTAGTGGCTTTAAGTTCATCACTGGGTGAGAGTAGACAAGGGATGTGCAGCAGATCTGAGCTTGTGGAGCAGAGTGAGTAGAGAATCATGCTGGGGAATATCCCAGAGGTGAGTGGGGCAAAGGCTTGGATGGATTTGAAGTTCAGCAAAAGGATATTCAAGGCAATCTGTTGTGAGGTGGGGAGCCTGGAGTTATTGAGGCTGATGGGGATATCGAGCCAATGTAGAAGTGGTATGGGCTGAGGGTGAGCTGAGCTTGTAGAGGGAAAGAGTATCATTCATAAGTCAGCATTGACCCTTGTAACTCAATACATTCCATTCAGTGTTAAGTGGCTATACAACACATAAATTACCCAAATGCATAAATGACCACAATTCATAAAGATACCAGAGTAACTCGATGCCTCTTAAGATCTTACGGAATTGAGAACCAAGAATGTACCTGTCTGACTGAGACCACAACAGTTTTGATTAAACTTGATTGTATGTAAAGTTTCCGAGTTTACATTGTGCAATAAAATCAGCATTTCCAGAGCAGGCAAAGTTTCAGGAAAAGGTTTTACATCACAAAGTAGAATTGTGCCGGGTTGTTTGCAGCCTCGATAATGTGTGGGTTTTTGTTAGACCAAAGTTGCTGGATTATTGATGTGCAACTATAGCTTATAGCCAAATTAGTTTGCAAAACTAGCCGAGGAGTTGATTAAAAAATCCAAGAGAGAATTTGTCTGCGTTCGCTGACAATGCTGCTGAGATGGTTCTAGACTGTCGGCTGGAGTTCTCCAGTGTGTACCACAATAAGCCACACTCAGATCCTGCAGAGAAACCATAAATTTAATGATCGTTGATTTATTCTCTTACAAATGTTAAAACCGTTTGTCAATGTCAGTGCAAACGCTTTAAGTGCAGAATTTCTTCCGTTTGCAATAGACTTGTCTCATTCCTTTTAAGAGCCTTCAGATTTATTTGGGTGTTTTTTTTATTAAGAATGAGGACCTTTAGTTTGGGACCTTGGGATGGATTCTGGAGTGGAAGGAGATGATTTTAGTGTCTAGGCTCACATAAAACAGAAACGTTTATGGCATGCTGCAAGCTTGGACACAAAGATATTATAAAAATTGGAAATGTTCATTAATAAGGGTTTGTAGTTTTGCGCTATGTGAAGTGCTTCATGTATGTAAATCTCAGTCAAACGCTATTGTTAACTTGATACCTGGAAAATAAATGGAGGGAAAGATGAGACATTAAATGTCATAATTATAGATTGTCCTAGTCTATAACTTTACATGGTGCTACGCTGATATTCCACAAGCCAACATTGTAAACACTGGGATCTGTGGGGGCAGCGGGTTCATGGGATGCTACAAGTGGCTTTGGTTGCAACTTTGGTTTAGCAAAATTGAAAGGGAGGGAATAGGGAGCGATATTGCCAGTAATTGACTGGGACGTGGTAGGAATGAAAAGATCAATGGTATGATAATTATCACTGGTCGGAGAACATCGGATTGTACATTTTTCACCTCCATTAACATTTATTTCTCCACCTGGTTATGAATGTAATGCGAAACGATTAGGAGGCCTAGTCATTTATATTGCAGGGAAGCTGAGTACTGAAAGGTCTGCATCTCAATGCTGTATCTGTATGGCATTTTTGGTGAAGCCTGCCGTATAAATGAACAGGCTGGGGAGTGGTCTTTGGAGTTGTTTATTGTCAGTTTTTACAAAAACGTTAATTGTTGAATGAAGGTAATTGCGAGCAACAATAAGCCTAGGCAGAACGAGTCGGGGAGACTGCATCCAGTGGGGAAACCGCATGCAGGCAATTAAGAAGTCTGGAGTCCCTGTGCACAAATCCTCATGCGTAGAAAGCCAACTCCAACCTCAATCACGAGTCTTAAAGGATTTAAACTAATTTTAAATTTAAATTTTAAAAATAATAATTTGGTCACTCAATCCACGACTGTTTGGGGCACTGCTGTGTGCAATTGGCTGCCGTGTTTCGCTCACAAACTATATACAGTCAATTCACTTTACAGTATATTCTGTGAAGCGCTTTGAGACGTCTCGAAGATGTGATAAGGAGCTATATCAAATGCAAGGATTATTATTTATTTTAAGGCTCACGTTTGAGGTGGGAGTGTGCTTTCTATGCACGAGGATTTCTGTAGAGAAGTGGAAGGAATGCAGTCTCCCCTTCCCTATCTCTATCCAGGCTTATTGTTGTTCTCCCCCCACCCCTACCCCTCCCCAATCTCTGGTGCGAGATGATCCGGAGCCCACTGATGGGATTATCCCTATTGGTTCCACATCTAGGCCCTGCTTCGTACTATCTGTGTGCTTTTCGTTACTTGTCCACTATATATTTAAGAAGTCTTGGGAATTCCTGCATTTTCACGAATTGCATAATTTCATCGTCCTTTGCAGCATACATTCAGTTTGTGTTAGCGGGAAGTAGTGGAACAAGGCAATGTTCTGTCCGGGGTATGATTTGAATGTTAACTAGTGATAAAAGGCTAGTTGCTTTATCGTCCAGGAAAGCTGGGGGCAGAGGATGCCCTTTGATAAGCCTGCTTCAGTTCTGATGCAAGGTTCCTTTATTTTTGTTTCTTTCCCCCAGTTAATTTCTCCCCTGGTCGTGCAGCAATTGGCTGAGAGGCAACACATCCAGCCAGCCCTCTCCCAGCCCCCAGGCAGCCCTTGTCTGAAACAAGGCACTGAAATGTGCAAAGGCAGCCAAGAATCAATTCTGCAGAACTTAATTCTCTTTTTCCTTCTTCCTCTTCTTTGATGTCTCAAAGCGCCTCACATAATATACTAAAGTGAATTGACTGTATATTTTGTAGGCAAAACACAGCAGCCAATTGCACACAGCAGTGTCCCACAAACAGTCGTGGATTGAGTGACCAATTTATTATTATTTTTTGAAGGAATTATTACCTCCAGAAAAGCGATCCGCCAATCGACTAACAAACAGGTTCCTACTTACTGCTAGGTAAACAGAGGCGTGTGGAGTAAGGAAACTTGTCCAATGTTTCGCCCTGCCCGGAAGAGAACCCAGCTCTCTCACTTGTGATGCAAGTGCTCTAACCACTGAGCTACAGGACTCTGTGCTCTAACCACTGAGCTACAGGACTCTAACCACTGAGCTACTGATGATGCTACTCAGCATCTAAGGCTGCACTCTCCACCTCTCAAAGCCGTCAGGAATCTCGGCGTTCTGTTCGACCCTGAGCTGTCCTTTCTTCCTCATATCCGCGCCACAACTGGCACCGCCTTCCATCACCTCCGAAACATCGCCAGACTACGGCACTACCTCACCCCTCACGCTGCTGAAACTCTGGTCCACGCCTTTGTCACCTCAAGGCTGGACTATGGGAACTCTCTCCTCGCCGGCCTTCCGGCCACCTCCCTCCACAAGCTGCAGGTCATTCAGAACTCTGCAGCTCATGTACTGTCCTGCACCAGGCTTCGGGACCACATCACTCCCACCCTCGCTCGCCTCCACTGGCTCCCCATCCCCCAGAGGATCGAATTCAAGATCCTCATCCTCACCTACAAGGCCATTCACGGCCTTGCTCCCTCCTACCTCTCCGACCTACTATCCCCCTACTTACCTGCCCGTACCCTCCGTTCCTCTGGCTCCGGTCTGCTCTACACCCACCGCCCCAACCGCCCTACCATCGGTGGTCGGGCCTTCAGCCTCTCAGCCCCGAGGCTCTGGAACTCCATCCCCCAGTGCCTTTGCCGCCTCCTCCCTTTCCTCCTTCAAGGCCGGTCTCAAGACTTTTCTCTTTGACGGTGCCTTCAGCTCCCCTCTCGACTCTCTACCCCCTTCTCGCTCCCTCCCTTCCCTCCCCTCACCCTGACCATTTCCCCCCAATGCTCGGGTCCTGACCCAACTGTACAGCGCCTTGGGACGTCCTCCCGACGTGAAAGGCGCTCTATAAATGGAATCTTATTGTTGTTGATGCACCATATGTGCTGAGTGACTGTGAGTTGGCAGGTCCTGCAGGCACCTGTCCTCCAAACACAATTGCAGTGTGTGGCGGGGACGAGTGTCACAGTAAAGAGCTCCTTATCGCAGACACCCAGTCAAGTTAGCCTTAATGTCTATGTAAATATCAATCTCTTAAAGAGGATAGAACCTTTCATTTTTCTGCAAATTCTGTAAGTTTATTATGAGTGGACTTGAAAGAAGGTGTGGTTTTGTTGGAAAGCGCTGTTTCTCCTCGCCTCCTCACACTAAACCAAGGTTCCTGTTGGCCTGTTCAGGGGCTGGTAAAGATCCCATGGCACTATTCAAAAAGAGAGTTTCTCCCCGGTGTCCTGGCTAACAATTCCCCAAATAAAATTGGTCATTTGCTTCTTGGCTGTCTGTGGGCCATTGCTGTGCGCTAAATAGGATGTCCCGTTCGCCCATAAAATAGTCACTCCACTTTGTAGTATATCGCTTTGGGATGTCTTGAGGATGTGGTAAGGCACTGTAGCACCATCCCTTGCTATTGAGATGATTGATGATCACTATGATTGCCATAGTGGGTGTAGTGACAGCCTTTTGGGGCCTACGTTTTCTACAAAGCTGGGTGGGTTTGCATTATTGGGAGAAAATAAAAATGACTCTTTTGCTTTCACTGTTTGCAGGCTCTTCTGCTCTGCCGAATAACATGATGTATTTTGGAAGCTCCCAGGATGACGCTGATGAAGTAGAAGAGGACGATGAGTGTGAAGATATCAAAACCCTTGCAAGTAATGCTTCATCCTCATGCCATTCAACACCTCGGAAAGGGAAACCGCAGGGAAAACAGATCCTCAACGGTCATGGTGAGCCCACTTATTACTGTAGAAATGGGAGTTCGCAGGAGCTCAATGTTGGTGGGTCACCTTAATAATAATGCTCCTTGCATTTATTTGTAGTACCTTATCACATCAGACTATACTGTAAAGTCAATTGACTGTATATTTTGTGGGAGAAATGCGGCAGCCAATTGCGCACAGCAATATCCCACAAACAGTCGTGGATTGAGTAACCAATTATTATTGTAGTATTTCTACAAGAAAAAAAATGTTGACTGTACACAGTAATATGGACTGTGGGAAGTTTTATCTTGAGCGGGGATGTAACTGCGGAGGGTCACCTTTATACCTGGTCTAGAGTCTTCAATCAGTCAATGGTAGTTTGGGGACAGGCCACAGGGTTTCTATTTAAATCTACCAACCCCTCTCTTTACAATCTCCCTCTTCCCTCCTTCCTCTCACTCCACACCCACCCCCATAAAGCTGGCGTTCATTAGAAGTAAGATAGTAAAAACAGCGGCATAGAAGCAAATGTTTGTATCAATGCCAATTCATTTGTATGGTAATGGGCAGCTTGGTGTATGAATTTCGCATCGGAGAACCAAGGATGTGCTTGAATAGGGCATAGAAAGTGGATTAAGGCATACGGTGATAGCCATAGTTCAAAGTGTTTTACTAGAACCTGCGTTTTCTTACACCAGTAAATAGATAGCTGCTCATGTGGCCCTCTTTAAGCCCCTTTGTGAATTTCAAGCCATGCTTTTAAAATTCTGAACCTTAGGAATGAATGCAGCTTAAAGGTGAATTGAATCTTGTAATTTTAACTGGGTTTCTAGATTGAGTTTGCCATTGAATCTCCGAGGGAGGGGAGGAGGTGACCGTAAGCATGGTCATGATCTAAAGAGGGGAGGGGGGGGGGGGGCAAAGTGGAGGGATTGACGGTGAGAGTCCAAAGCTAGTGGCTGAAATTGCGGCCACTGATGCTGGATCGGCGGGGGCGAGGGACGAGCAGGAGGCCGGAGCCAACCGAGTGGAAGCAGCAGGTAGTGGAGTGGGGAAAAAACAGGTCAGAAGGGTAGGGAGGTGTGACGGCGTGAAGGGATTTGTAGACGAGTGAGAGGATCTTGAAATCTTAACCGTTCTGTGATAGGGAACCAGTGGAGCTTGGCAAGGTCTGGCGTGATGGGGGTAAATAGTTTAGTGTAGATGAGAATACAGGCTGTGCAGAAAAAAGCTGTGGAACGTTCGAGGCTGCGCAGACAGTACTGGCGCCTTTTTCAGTGATGCTCATGTTGGGTTTAGGAAGTGAAAGAGAGTAGTGGGTGGGGTGAGAATCATCTGGGCTCCGCTCAGCATGTTTTTGTTGGTGTGTTTTTGAGAACTACTTTTTAAATAGAGTAGGATATGTGTCGAGACTTTTAAGCATGTGTAGTCAATCTTTTTGTCCATTTAAAACCAAATGGAAATCGCTCCTGGGGTAAGAATTGGATCAGATATAGTGTCATAAAAGTGGGAAGAAAGCTCCCCCCAAATGCCCAGTGGATAAGACATTGCTCAGTGCAACACTTGACCGTGCAGAATACACTTACAGAATAACTTGCGAAGCACAAAATGCAGTATTATTCCACTGTTTCTCTTCATGATCCGCCTTATCACTTCTCTTGTGCTAATTCAAGGACCTTTACATTAGTCATATCTTTACCACTAGCCTTTATGTTCAGTCTATTGTGTTTAGCCAAAGCCTTTGCAATGTCCTGAGCTCTGATGTGTGAAGATGTTCCTTATCGTTTGACTTTTAATCTTGTTGTTGTTGTCAAACATTAGTTGTGTTAACTCAGCTCACTGGGCCGCACTTGACCTGATGGGTATGTGGTCAGCAACAACACAGGGCTTCCTTGCCCCTGTAGTTCGTATGTTAACAGATGTACAAATTATGTTTTTAATAAAAAAAATGTAGCTTTCAGTACACTAGGCCATTGATCTAATTTTCTTCTTGGGAACCAGCCAAGTAGTATTTAATGGTGAGTGTTGTAATGTGAGAGCTGAAAGCACCAGGGGATTGGACTTAAAAAAAAGTGTCATGCTAGCAAGACATCATCCATTTTCAAAGGAGAATAGCGAAATTTGGGGTATTTAATATTTTGTGTCTATATAATATCAGATTTCTTTTTGTTACAGTCCTCTGCGGGAGCAATAAGAGAAAGATGAGTTACACATGGCCTCTAACTTCAATCTCCCATTGGTAGAACAGTCACAGTGGGGATTTAATGTCTGCTAAATCTTTTGTTACAGGAAATTCATTCTAAAGATTTAGTGAAAAATACGTTCAGCAATTGATTAAGTTGGGTCCCAGTGTTCAAGCTCTGATGGAATTTATCAAGCTTGGATGTCTAAAATAGTGATTGCTGATACAACTGCTAATAGCTTTTGCACTTTGAATGGGGCAAACACTTCATGCTGCAGCTTGAATTGAGTCATTGGAGCCTTTAACTAGGGTGCGTTACCTGAAGCTCCCAACTTGGGTTCATCAAATATTTTCCGATCTCTCAAGGGTCATGTGTGCCTGGAGAGGTGGAAGCTACAAGGCTTATTTATTCCTGTTTCCTTCCTCGTACTTCTGTTTGTCTACAATTGTCTACTACTTGGTGATGTTTAGTCATTGCTTTATTAGGAATGAACTGTTTCCAGAACAGTTAAAACTTAGCAGTGCAATAGCATTTCCAATTTCCTCATTGATACTTTGGTGTCAATTTTATCCCAATCAGCCCTGAAAAGATAGAAAAAGCATTAGGGATGAGCGCCAAAGCAAATTTGGGACTATTTGAGTTTATTCACGCGGGCACATTTGGGGTCTGTTGTGCTCAAACCCAAGTATTTGAAGAAGGCCAATATAAAAGCGTGGAGAAAGCAGGGAACTGGGTTTGGAACAGTGACCTTCAGTGGAGGAGCTGGCATCAGTATAGCCTAGATGGTCTTAAGTTATCTCCTGTACTTTTGTGTCTATGATTCTTTATGTGAGAGATCCATAATGATGATCTATTTGCTGTAATGCTGACCGATTCGACTTGCTTCTATGAGGCGAGAATTGATTTTAGTCATGTTCAGTTAGACATTTTTAAAGAAAAAATGAATAGCTTGGTTATGGAGGGGTGGGTGTCAGCCTGGCTCAGTTTGTAGCATTTCTCGCCTCTGAATAGACGGTTGTGGGTTATAAATTAAGTATTGATTGTGTTTGTATGGAGCCTATAGAGAGAAAGTCTATACTTTGCAGGGGCCAGATTTGGAAAGAGGAGAAGAGAGGAGAATACAGTAATCTAAAAGCATCCGATTTCCCATAAAATGCAAGGCGGTAAAAGTTAATGGAAATTGAATAGTGAAGGGCTTTATTTCAGCTTTAGTATCGAGATTTGAGACAGCACTAATGCTTATTGAGAGAGGTGAAAGTGCAGCCCACATGTGGGTCGACGAACACTGGTATGAACAAGGCAAGAAGGGCCTGAGCAGAAGAGGTAACTGTGATTAAGCTGTCTTTAAGTACAGTATGTATGTATTATTATGGAGGAAGGTAGGAGGTAAGTCTTAGAGTTCCAGTGATTGCCTGGTGTACTGTAAACTTCTAGGGCTGCAAAAAGTTTAGTTACCTTGTGAATGGATCATCTTGAGCTGCTATCTGATAATGAATTTAAGCAGAAGGTAAAAGAGGAGTCTGTAAGTAACAATGGATTGGCCATTATAAATAATCCTTGCATTTGATAACGTGCCTATAATGTTTACATGTCAAAGATGATTGCTGTTAAGTTTAGTGACTGTAACTGTAGGCAAATGCAGCTGCCAATTTGCACACAGCAGGACCCACAAATGCACATTAGATGAATGACCAATTTATCTGACAGTTTGTTGGCTACAACACTGGGAGAAACATTTTTCTCTTTTCAAGTAGTGGCATGGAACCTGCACAGACAGATATGACCTTAGTTTAGATTGATCATCGGAAGTACAGCATGTCTGGTGATGCAGCAATCTTCAATACTGCCCTGGAGTGTCAGCCTGGACTGTGGGATGGAGGCCTGACATGGCGATCAAACCCACAAATGCGATGACACGCAGTGAGAGCTCTACCAACTGAGCCAGGCCGACACCATTGCCGCAATCTGATCTCTCAGCAGTTTAGGTTGACCAGTTGTGTAGGTTTAACCGTTGAGTATGGGAAGTCTGTTGGATGGAGAGCTCAACCAGAGTCTTCATTTATGATTGCTTTCCAGATTCCCCCACCCTAAAGCTGGACAGTATGCCTGTGCAGACGACACTGGGCTCGCCTGTGACTAATCTGCCGACACTGAAGGAGAGAGTGAATCCTTCTGGAGGGGGAAAAAGGAAATTACTATTGCTTTTGTCACTTTTTAAAAAAAAATGAATATCAGTCTCTGAATTCTGTTCAGTGTACCTCTAATGGAGATTGCTTTATCTAATACCTGCATTACAGACTTATTAAGAGCACTCTCTGGCAAGCTTCCCACTGCTTGCTAGACCACTCTACCCATTAGGGCTTTGCCTTGATGGGTTAACAGGAGCTAAGTCGGAGGATTCCCTGCCCCCAGAGACTGGTTTGCCCCTCCCAAGTCCTGCCGATGAGCCAGGCCGGCTGTGCTGTCATCAGTAGTGCCCTGGAGTATAGCGGATCCTCCTGACTCAGGAACCGGACTATTGAGACGTTTTGACTCAATTCTGACATTCCGCTGCCTTAGGGCCAGCTCAGCCCCAAGGAAACCTCCCTGAACTCCCCCACCTCCAAAGGATAGTTTCCAGAATACTTATTGGGTCAAATATAATTTGCCCAAATATTAACTTACAGTAGTTTGCTTTGGGTTGAGCTTTCAGCATTTTAGCCCCTACTTTCTGCATCTCCATCCCAGAGTCCCTTCCCTTGCCTCCTTCAATGTCCGTCTTGACCATGTCTTAGATCATCTTTCCTCCTTCCACTTCCACCGCCTTTGGCCTCTCTGAATCGAACCCACCCACCCCTCCCTCCAGTTTGGATGCAGTGCTTTAGGACATCCTCTCAATGAAAAAGGCGCTATATAAATGCAATTTGTTTTTGCTTGTACCTATCTAAAGCAGCACCTGTTAGTTTTGTGCAATGCGAACAGTAAAAATACAGCTCCTATTTTTCTAGTTGGAACCGGCTGTAAAACAATATCTTGTTTATTGTGAAGGATTGGTTTATCTCTCACCTTGTGCTTATAATGGAGTTATTAAAACCTAGTGTGTTGATATGTGATGGCACTGTGTGACATTTTTCCACAGAGCCTTGTAAATGTGTCCATGACGCAGTCACTTGTTATAAATTCTACACTTTTGTTGTTCATCTGAGCTTAACGTGGGCTTCTCCTTAGCTTTTCACTCTTTTTTCCAGTTTTGAATGGTTCGGGGAAGCTGTTGAGAGAAAAGGATTCTGTCCAGAAACACAAAGGCAAAGAGGCCACACCAGGGAAGGAGAAGAACAGCGACCAAAAGGTTGAGTGTAAGAAAGAGCCATGTTCAGCAGCCAGTGCTGCTGACTCTTCTTCACAACTGGGCAGCTCAACAAAAGGCCCTGCTGCTAACAGCTCAGCTGTTACTAAACCATCTCAGGAGCTCCGAACACAACAGGTATGGAAATAAACACCCAGTCTGTTCACCCGAGACGTCTGCAGCACAGCAGACTGGAACAACTCAGGTTTTGTTGCTCCCAAAGCACCACCGTTAGTTAAGAGTTAAGCTGTTCTGTTTCATTTGGCAACTGGTCTGTTCTAGTGGCAGTCAGCGGTGCCCTTGACTTCACCAAAACTGCATTTATGATGGTTCCACAGTAGATAGGTTCACAAATGGGCCCTGGAGTATGATGTGTGACGAACCCCTAAGGTCTGTGGCAGCTCTAATCTGAGCTCCTGTGGTTATTCTTTAATATGTGCACTCAAATTCTTGGAGAGGTAGCGGCGCAAACGGCCAATGTTTTGGAGGCGAAGGAAAGCCGAGCAAGTAAGTGCAAGGTTTGGTGGATGGTCAGGGATAGAAGAAGAGCTTCCCCATCAGCTTGGCAAGGTGGAGTGAGCATCGATGTCTGATACCTGAGGATAAGAAGGTGCGAGAGTCATGCAGGAGAGCGTCTGCCATGGAGTATCTGTGTACATTAGTACTGTACGTGAGGCCCATTGGTGAAGGAATGCTCCTTTTATATTGGACCAACTGTCCTCTGCTTGACAAGGCCCCTTGTATAGTTGTGGTGGTGGGGGAAACTTGGAACTCCTTCCTTATCCGCAATACTGTCAACATGTTTGTGAAAAATTGAGGAAGGTCCTTTGTGCTCCATACTTTCCATATGGTTTTGCATTGTGTTTCCAGCACAATGTGGGAATACAGAGGGAGTGCATCTGAAGGAAATGTGTGTGCAAATGGATTCTGTACTTTATGTGAATGTGCCAATGATAAATGACACGTAACACAGACCCCACTTTAACACTGTATTTTTCAGGGAGGGAAATGGGTACAAATGTAACTTTTTTCAAGGAATATAGTGGGAGAAAATTGGGGTCTTAACCAGAAAGAAACAAACTGATGACAGAATGTCCAGTGCACTACCCAGCGTGGCGCAATAGCACACTGTGGGGTCCCTAAACCTTGGCTCTTGCCAACCTGTGCCTAATGCTGAAATTAGTTAGGCAAGATGAGTCCCTCCAGGGAGAGAGTGAACATTCCAATAAATATCTCTGTCATTTCCGTGTGTAGGCGGCATACATGGAATTCTCAGCTTGGTTTGGATATTCTTAAGCATGGTGATGGGTTTTCGCATGCGTCAGACACCCGGCTGACCAAAACAAAGCTGTCCAGATGGGAAAGATACAGGTTCAAAAGCTGGTGTGTGCTGGATTAGCTAGGCTCTATCAGGTTGGCAGTTGGGATGCTATGTTTGTCTCTGTTATCCTGGATTGAAGGGGTGGCGGAGAAATAGGCCAAGGTTTCCTGTTCCTCTTCACTGTCCAGTAGAAATATACTCCAGTAGAAGGAAAAAGCAAATTAAGATGCATGAAGATGAGGGAATAGAATTGATGGAGAAACAAAATGCAAACTATGTAGTTGGTAGAAGGATACTTGTGGCAACAATAACTGATTTCCAGATTATCAGGTTGCCATTGATAACATTTGCTATGTATGTGTAGGAAGCATTGTGTGCAGCACGTGTGCTATGTGCAAAAAATGCCTTGGATGCCACTTTGTCAATAGAGTGATGTCAGTGGTGGATCCTGCACATAGGACAGGAAGCAATGGTGGTGACCCAACAACCTGGAAGTCGGCTATTTTATCCATGTCCCTTTTAAGAATTTGGACCCAGACGCCTGAGCTAGTACAGGGTTGCCCTGTATTCAGTCTCTCCACTTACTACCACACACAATTCCACCACATTGGAAGATCCTGCCAACTTTGATCTGTGTAATATGTTGACCCACACACAACAGCCTGAAGTTTTTAAGAGGTGTCCTTGATAACAAGCGTGCATGCTCTGCGGTGCTGGCATTTATAGTGAGGAATAAATCATGGTGGAGTGTAATAGCGAGAAGTGTAACGTAAAATGATGGGTTCTCCCCATTCAGTACTGCTACACACGGGCTTTGAAGTTTCTACTGTTTTGCCTTTTAACTAACGGAGAGCTGGAACCATTTTAGTTGCAGAGAATTTGATAACCAGAGAGAAGAATAAGAAGACTACACTATTTCTTGTGCATGTGTATCCAGGATTTTTAACTTGGTTGTTCACCTATCATAGCACTACTTTGTGAAACTTCCTGCAAATACTGTAGTAACTGTAGGGATTGAAATACGTTTTATTGAAATTCTGGTTGTGGGTCTGCCAGACATGTCCACTGTACCAAATGGTTTCCTTTGTTTAAAGGTTTACTGACTCTCTCCTTTCTCTCGTTCCCTTTCTCTCCTCTTCCTCCTCCCCCATCAACCCAACTTTTTTGATACAAGAGGCCTCTGTTAGAGCATTGCAGCATATGGCTTCACTTTGTGCAGCTTGAGAAACGACCTCATCTTTTACAGGCATATATAATGTGTGGTTCTAAATTGAGCCACTCGTTCTAACATGGGGACGGACGGACGGACGTGTGTGGGTGGATGGGTGGTTGGGGAGGGTGGGAAAAGGAGGAGAAAAGAGAAGAAATGATTCGGAGCACGCTAGTTGTGGTCGTATGGGGAAGGGATTGTCTGATGACTCAGTGGAACGGAGCCACTGCCAGTGTGGAACTGAGCCGTACAGACCAGGAAGGCTGTCCGTGGCTCACAGCCTGCGTGGGACCACAAATGAGGAACGGCCGTCTAGGCAGCTGACGTACATGTGAACCGTACGCCACAGTGAGTCAGTGCTTCTAGTGGGGGAGGAAGGAATTGGAGGGGGGACAAAATAGTTTTGCCACACATCAAATTCTCTCTGGAACATGCATCTCAAATGAGTAAGACTGAACGGCAGTTTGAACATGCAGCTGCAGCATTGTACACAGCGAGGCTGCAGACCGTGAAGTGACCTTTTTGCAGAAGTGATTTTTTTAAAGTTTCATTTGCTGATAAGGAGGGGAGTGTTTTGTGCTGAAATGTTTTTAGGCTAACAGAATAAAATGTACCCTGAAACCAGATTTGTTTTTGTTGCTCACTGGTTATCTCGAACTACTTAGGAGATGTTCACTGGGTTTATTTGCATGTTAACATGAATTTTAAGGACACCACTGGTCAGAAATTCCACCTGTGTTCGTAAATACACATTAATTATAAGCCTTTTTTGGGTAAGTTAATTTAGTAAGAATTACAGAATAGCAGCTTCAATTTGAGACTGAATTCAACAATCTTGCTACATTCTGGTTGCTCTGAAATGCTGCATAAATAGAGCATCTAGAGCCAGGTGGAACTTCTCTCTGCACATGTGCAGAATAATAGAGGAACTATTCATGAGTGGCTGTCTTTGCCATGGAAATGACTGCTCTACAACTTGTCCTTTGGATGCGATGCCAAACCGAGACCTCCTGCCTGTTCAGGTGGACATTAAGGATTCCATGGCACTATTTGAAAAGAGAAGGGAATTTCACCCAGTGTCCTGGCCACTGATGCTCCAACTAAAATAGGTCATTCACTTCATTGGCTGTTCGTGGGACATTGCTGTATGCAAACTGCCTGTTATGTTGGCCTACAAGTACAGTCACTGCACATTACAGTATATCCTGTAAAGTATTTTAAGATGTCGTCCCGACGTGAAAGGCTCCATATCAAACGTAAGGATTATGTATGTCATATATAGACTTGGTGGTATTTTCCGGAACCTTGGACCCTGAAGGGTGACTGTTGAATGGTTATTGAGCTCCGTTGTGTTGTGGCCCAGGGTATTTTAGAGCACAGCAGAGCTGCAGGTGGATTGTGGGCCCTATTAAACAGCCTGGATTGCAGCAATCCCACTGCTGGCTCTCAAAGAACAGGATTACACTCAAAACTGGTGTCTGTGAGCCAGCTTGCAAACTGCTGCAGATCAAATTGTTCTGAGTTCAATGGCGTGGAAATGATTGCTCTGCGGCTCGGCACTGCGTGGGGGCAGCATGAAAGGCTTGAGGATAAACCCTTTTCTTCTAGTACAAGATATGAGAATCGACTCTGCCAATTATCTGGGCTTCAATAAACTTATGGCGCAAAACTTGAGAGCTTCTTGTTTAATGCGTCATTATCTGCAACAAAACCTATATGCCTCAGTAACCTCCCAGATGAATAGGCCACCCATTACTCTCTGAAAATATCCCTCTTGTGGGCAGCCTGAAAGAGCTGGTATGTCATGCTTTCAGCTGAGCTTTTGTCACAGACTGAACAAAGGTACAAAGCACCAACTATCTTTTTTTGCTGAAACATCTGTAGCAATGTGGTGAGGAACCTCTTAAAACAGGGCACTTCCTGACTTGAACTGGAACGGACAGCATTGTTTTTCATAGCTGCTCATTTCAGGCAGAGGTGGACAGGGGTTTTTAACTCATTTGGAGTGAGTGAAAGCTGAATCAGAATTGCTGGTTCAAAAGTGCCATTTTGGGGTTAAATAACTGAGCACAGAGATGTATTTGCTTATTCTGTTTTTTTCCTAAAAGAAAAAGTTAAGTCGATTCAGTTCATGATTTATCTTTCCTTTTTTTAAACAAGTGTATTGCAGTAGCACATATTCCATGTCCCTTCAGAACAGCTTTGCTTTTGTTAACGTTGTTCCCCTGCCAGCCCTGTGTAGGTGCGGCATTCTGAAGCTTCCCTCCAAAGCCTTGTCTTCCTGCACAACGAACCATGTATAGCAGCAAGCCTGTGAGAACTTCAATAGTGAGGTGACTTCTCATACACTCCCTTCCAAGTGGCACCATCTTAGATTCATACTCTGCATTTTGTTGATTGAATTTC
This sequence comes from Callorhinchus milii, assembly GCF_018977255.1. Classification (NCBI taxonomy): domain Eukaryota; kingdom Metazoa; phylum Chordata; class Chondrichthyes; order Chimaeriformes; family Callorhinchidae; genus Callorhinchus; species Callorhinchus milii. Next base: position 33,743,911 of record NW_024704743.1, read on the forward strand.
AAATCAGTTCATTCCCTCGCACCTCCCTACCTATCCAACCTGCTTACACCCCGACTCCACCAACTGCTGCCTCCGATCGGCTGGCCCCAGCCTCCTATTTGTCCCTCGTGCCCTCCGTTCTACCATCAGTGGCTGTTTCCTCAGCCACTACGTCCCCAAAACTCTGGAACTCTCTCTCCCTGCCTTGCCCTCTCCCTACCCACCTTTAAATCCCGCCTAAAGACCTTCCTTTTTGATCGTGCTTACGGTTACCTCCCTCTCCCCTTGGCTCGTTGTCAGACTCCGCCCCTGTGTAGTGCTCCGGGACACCACCCTGCATGAAGATTGCTATATAAAGCAAGTTGTTGAATTGATTTTAACTAGGTTGGTGGTGGCAGGGAAGGGAAAGGTTTCAACTGGGCTCTAATATATGGGTATTTCTAATTTGACCCAGAAAGAAGGTCTCCTCTGGTAACCAGAATTCCATCAAGTCATTCCATGGGAATATTGTTCAGGATGTAGATTGTGGTCAGCATGAAATTCCTATGGACCAACCTAATATGGAGTTCCCACTTTGCTATTCCCACCTTTGGTGGTAGTAATAAATAATAAATAATAATTGCATTTGATATATCCTTTTACTACAGGAGGACATCTCAAAAGTGCTATACAGGAATCACTGTAAAGTATAGCAACTGCACTTTTGAAGGCAAACATGTGTCCAGTATTGTCCCACACATGGCTATGAAGCAAATGACCAATTTTATCTGGAGGATTGTTTGCTAGGATACTTGTAGGGGGAAAACTCCCTTTTCTTTTGAAATAGTGGCCATCGGATCTTAACGTCCACCTCAACAGGCAGATGGGACCTCGGTTTAATGTTTCATCTGAAAGACAGCACCCCTGGTACAGTGCAGTAGTTCCCCTAGCATTGTATTGCAGTGTCAGCCTAGAGACTAATCGAGTTCAAAATCTTGATGCGAGGCTGAAACCCACAACCTTCTGACTCAGATGTGAGAATGCTACCAACTGAGCCAGGCTGACACATCATTAAGGTCACACACCAAATCAGTGAAGATTTATTTCCTCAATCACATAGAAGCCACAGCCTCTGACTCAGTTGGTGAGCTGGATATTCGACCCCTTCTTCTAATGTCCTGGGCAGACGATACGTGAAAAGTGTATTTGAATACTGTCTGTGTCACTATGATGTTCCTTGTGGTTCAATAGTGAAATGTTTTTGGTCCACCAGGTGTCTGACATATGCAGAAACTCATCACCATGCTTAAGATTATGTCTGGAATATTTGTGCACTCTCTCCCTGGAGGGATGGATGCATCCTATGTACCTAATTCCAGAAAATATTAAGTACGGTTTGCTTAGGGACCCCAGAGAGTGCATTAGGGTACTGCTCGAGTCTAACCAGCTAAAACTGCATAGCTAGTCATGGATAGCACGATCTGGCAAGCTTTCCTACTGCTTGTCCAGGTAGGAACACTCTTTCTGTCAGACTTTGGATTGTAGAGTTGGAGGATTCCCTGCCGCTCCAAGTCCTGTCGATGAGCCAGGCTGGCTCGGCTGTCATCAGCAGTGCCCTGGAGTACTATGGTACTTCACTGGCTCAGGAACTGAACTAACGAAACTGCCATAGAGGGTTGATTCCATTCTGACATTCAGTTGCCAAATGTGTCACCTTGGAGCCAGTTCAGTTCCAAGGAGACCCTCTTAATTGATGTTCATTGTGTTAAATGATCCATGAAGAATGATCACTTGTGATGAGCTGCTAGGTTTGCTCAGTGACTGTGAGGCAATAGCTTGACTCAGCGTCTCCAAGAGAGGAGGAGGAGGGAGGTGATGTCTTGTTTTTTGTGTGGGTCAGGAAGCCAGAGCCAGCTGTCTCCAATCGGCTGGCGCCAGCCTCCTATTTGTCTCTTGTTCACTTCGCTCCACCATAAGCAGCCAGTATGCCCCAAAACTTTGGAACTCGCTCTCAATTCCTCCGCCTTACCCCCTCCTTCCCCATTTGCAGTGCCTTCCTCTTCGACCGTGCCTACAGTCACCTCCCCCTGGCTCAGTGTTGGGGTCCGCCATTATTCAGTGCTTAGATCCAACCCCCATGAAAGGCGCAAGTTGTTGTTTGGGAGAATAATTCTTTACTGAGTTGGTGTGGAACTTTAATGATCTCAAGTCAAAACAATCTTTTTTAACAGCTTTGTTCAATGATCCTTGTTTTATTTTAACTGCAGAGGTGGAAACTTAAAGTTATTTTAAGGGTAGTTTTCAAAATTTTCAGATCTTGGAAATTTCTAAAATTACTGTGTTGATTTGTTGGTTTAAAAGCAGGTGGTTGGTAGTTCTATGACTCCCTCTAGTGGAATTGGAAAGGAACATGGAGAGGTTCAGTCTGAAGTAACTTTTCCTTGATTATCCCATAATCAGGTCCATTTTTATCTTTAAAATTCAAGATCACACAGAATTGTGACCAACTCTGAAATTTGGTCTTCGTGTGAAAGTATTTAAGAACCACAGTAAAAACTGCTTCAAATTAAGACTTTGGAATATAAGAATTTTTCACAATTCTGCACAATCCTAAATGTTAAGACAAAATAATCTTAAAAGGCTAAGGAACCTTTTGAGAAACAAAACATTTGATGCTCTAAGAGTAGTGGCTCATACACCCTCTGTATGGTAGATTCTGCTAATCTATGCTTTTATTAGTGTTTCCTTTGTAGACAATGCTGTCGAAAATGGAAAGCATTTGTGTTACAGATTTAGATTACGTGAAGTTTCCCAGCCTCAGTTGTTGGAAGACTTAATATATTGGCTGTTTCCTTATCCTGGGAAGTACTGTGATTGTCTTTTTTTTCCGCTGTAATTTGAAAGTTCTCATTCCCCCCACCCCAAGTTTTCCTCAAGATAATTCCAGGAATTTCGCTCTGCTTCTGGGACCGAGTTGCTTTAGAAAGCATTTCCACTTTGACCTGGTGGCTAGAGCCAGCTTGCCTGTATTGTCTCACTAGCAGGAGGGAGGGAGAAACCGATGGCTGGGGGAAAAAAGAGGGCTGTCAATAGTTTTCTTACTCTTTCCCACAATAGCACTGAAGTGGGTTGAAGACTATTTGCCAGCACTGTGGCTCCTCTTCTTAACTGATGACATCTGTTGTGGAGACAGAGAGGGGCTTTTCATATTTTATGTAGAAACAATTCCGGTTGTGACTTGTGTGCTTAAAATAGTTTGCTCTCTCCCCCCCCCCCCCCCACCACCCCCATAAAAATGATTTTGCAGTGAGTGAAAGAAAGCCACAGCACTGAATTCATGGTAAATCGACCCCATTGCTGAACGAGGGGGAGGTTTGTGAGGCCAGTCCCATACCTTGTTCTGGCTGTTCCTAATTCTGCTTTTGTTGCTTTCAGCATTTACAGTGGCAGGAAAGCAACGTCAGAAGTCGTGTCTGGTGCTCCCTGACCCTTGGACACCCACCAACAAACTGGGTTTCCTTTTAAGTCTGCTCTTGGAGTAACATTTATAGCAGCGAGGGGAAGCCGAATCCCACTCTTCATTCGGCTCCTGTTTGCTGCTGTAAAAGGGCCTCTTTATAAAACCTAGGAGGGCTCTTTGTGGTGGAGAGCACATTGGGGACCAGTGTGGCCCTGCAGCAGGACACTGGGTACCATCCAGGCTTGTCACATCAGTAGGCATGTGGAGAGGGCAGCCTGCTGTGGGGAGGGAGGTGGTGTTGGGATGTGTGTGTGTCCTTCCGTGGAGAACAGACCTATCCTATCGGGTGTTGTGGGGAGGATAAACCTGTCCAACGGGGGGTTTGGTGGAGAGGACAGACATGTCCATTGGAGGAGCTATGCAGAGAACAGAAGTGGGGAGAGGGAGAAATTACTTTAGGCTGCGCTTACTTGGTTTTGCAAAGGTGTGTGACAAGAAGCCTGTGCTACAAAAAGTTTTCTTTCTTACTTTTATTGGTATTCAATATGATGCTTGTTACAGGAACGACGAGGGTATTGACACGTGGTTTTACTCTCTTGCAGGTTACAAAGGGGGCAAATGGAATCGGCCAGGCTGTGTCATCAGGCGCGAATGCATCCAGTGCCAAAAAGAATCGGGAGGTCCGACCTTCACCGTCCAAAACTGTGAAGTACACTGCAACAGTGACAAAGGGAAACGTTACATACACCAAAGCCAAGAAGGAATTGGTCAAGGAAACCAAACCGAACCATGTCAAATCGAGTGCAGCTGTTAACCATTCAATCTCAGGGAAAAGTGAACATAGCAATGCAAAATCACGAAAGCCGGTGCTATCCAACGCGGCGTCCAACTTGAACGGCCCCGCCGCCAGCTGTGTCAAACTCAATGGGAAGGTGAACGGGAAAGCGCCCACTAGGGTTGAAGTCCGGGATGTTAAGGAAGGACTGCGGACCTCCAAGCGGAGGCACGAGGAGGTCAACCACGTAGCGAAAGCCCAATCGCCTTCAAAGAGAGTCAAAGTTAGCACGTGTACAGCGGGCGGTAAGGACAGAAGAGCGAGCGCAAAAGAAAAGACTCTGCCTAATGGGCGAATAAAATGTGAAACGCCAGTGAAAAACAGCGAACGACAGAGGCTTAGGAAGGCATCATTGGGTAAGAACAGCCCAACCAAACAAGCACAGAGCAAATTGGAAAGTGCCTCCAGTGAAAATAGTTCTACCTCAGCCACCGAGTCCTCGCACAAGCCACAAGACTCTTCACTAAAGCAGGAGAGGGGCAGCAAGGTTGGCATGGCACTAGTTGGAGAAATCCCAGTTCTCAGGCCCACCCAGAAGGAGTTTCATGACCCATTAGCTTATGTGGAATCTGTCAGAACTCAGGTGGAGAAGTATGGGATGTGCCGGGTGATTCCTGCCTCTGACTGGAGGCCCGAGTGCAAACTCAATGATGAGATGCGGTTTGTGACTCAGATTCAGCACGTTCACAAGCTGGGCAGACGCTGGGGCCCCAACGTGCAACGACTAGCCTGCATCAAGAAACACCTCAGATCTCAGGGCATTACTATTGATGAGCCCCCACTCATAGGTAAGGCAACTGCTCACAGCACAGGGCAGTGCGCGCATTGAAACACTTTGTGAATGTACTTTGTATGTATGTGTGTGTGTACTTTTTCCTACGTACAGCGTAACACATATTTAGTATGTGCAAAAGTAAGTGTTTGTGTAATGTAACGTGCTTTGTGCGTGTAATAGAATGCACTTTTGCACCCGCAATCTAGTGTGTTCTTTGCGTGTTCAATGTAGCACAGGCGACGTTAAGATTTCTTAAGGCAAAGGTTTATGTATTCGGTTGAAAAATGTGCACGTCAGACCTTTCCTATTAATAGATCTCTTTCCTAGATAGGAATGAATTGCCAGGAGTCTTAAGTTATTCAGGTATAAAAACATTGACTATAAACAGAGACCAAACAAATTCCAAAGTTAGGCAACAGCTGGACTGTTCACAAGTGGGCTTGGAAGAAGGAGGTAACTTTGCATCTAAGGTTCCTGAAGCTTCCCATTCTGTTCTAGATTAATGCATACATAATTAATTGGTATCAACATCTCCATTATTGTAGCGTGTGACTACCAGGATGGTGGAAGACGAACTAGAAGGATATTGTTTTTTTCCTCCAGCAATTCCCATGTTCTTAAGTGGTGGTGGTTTGGCCATTCAGAGAATGGTGATCAGGACATTAAACTGGACTGATCCTAGAGAATAAGGAGAACTGTGTGGGAAGCTGCAGGGAACTAGAGGAAAGGGCTAGATAGGAGACAGGAGTAAGTTGGGAAGATTCTTATTTGATCGTTGACTGTTGTAGGGGGAGGGACAGGAGTGAGAGAACCATGTGGTAACATTGAGAAGTAGAAGGAACATATCCACCTAAAGTCTGTTCAGCATGTGAAGTGAGAAGTTAGATCTGCTATGTTGTTAGTCTTCTTTCCTGCCTTTTTCTCTCTCTCTCTCTTTGGTGTGCTCTCTCTCTCTCTCTCTCGCACGCGCTCTCTCAAGCCTGGGCCACTACAGTAATGACATTCTGCACAGAAAGAGGCTAAGGGAGAGAGGACAGCAAAGAATAAGACCCCAAATGTAAGCATGGTGGCAATAATGAAGCTGGCAAGTTGTGGCATGACTTGCTTTCTCAGCTCCATTAAAATTAGGAAGTCTGTGCCTGTTTTTCAGTTGGTGTTTTAATCCTGATTGTGATGGCTCTCCCTTTTTGATCGGTCACTGCTCTCCCAGGGCCAGCTTTCCTGAATGACAGTATGCTGCCAACACAGTATTGCATAGTATTGCTCTACTAACAATGTACTTAGAAGGCAAAATACATTGGTCTGCAATTGGATCTTAGTCAGTCGGGGTGGGAGGAAAGAAGAGAGAGAAAAGAAGGGATTAATACATTTTTGATCTTGAATTCTCATGGCACAGACCCATAGCTATACTGATGGAAAATGAAGTCACCATTAGATCATGACAGGCTGTTTCAACTTGTCCAGAATAGTAAAACCAGAGGACACGACCTGCGATTGAAGTGGGATAAGTTCAGAACAACTCCATGCAAACACTATTTCAGTGAATGAATAGTGAACCTGGGGAACAGGCTCTCTAGGGAGACAGTTGAAGCAGGAAGTGTTGATTCTTTCAAACGCAGATTAGTTAATTTTCTTTTAGGAAATAACATTATGGGATATAGTACATAGGTAGTTTGGGACATATGTGCTTGCGACTGCCAGGAAGGCAGAAAGCGAACTAGGTGGACCTTGGTCTATTTTCGTCTAGCATTTCTTATGTTTCTCAGTACAGTGACGAAAAAGGGACCTGATTGCAACCATGATTAAAATACCAATTGATATCTTCCAACCACATTGAACTGAGAAACCAAATCTCACAGCAGCTTGTCAGCTTCAGTGTTTAAATCACAGGTCTTTTGCTCTTTGTCGTCCTGATGTGTGGAGTTTATAGTGTAGGCCTACATTTCAGTGGGGTGTTGGGGGAATGCTGCATTGTCAAGACGAAGCATTAAACCGAGGTCCCATCTGCCGAGACGCTATTTGAAATTGGAAAGGAATTTTTTCGGATGTCTTGGGCAGTAAACCTCCAGATAAACTTGCTCATTCATTTTGTGGATGTTTGTGGGACATTACTGTGGGCAGAACAGCTATCGCATTGGTGACAACAAACATTTGCAGTTGACAGTAACTACTGTAAAGTGTTTTGAGGTGTGTTGATATATTACAGGTTTCTTCTCTCTTGCACGTTATTTCCAAGTTTCCAGGCTCTTGATGTACTCACCTGATCAGCTATTTCAGGGTTTAGTCAGTGTAGAGGCTTATTGCACTTTCCCTTCACCTCTAGCACCTGAGTTTCCAGTGTTGTCTAAAGCACACAGCACGGGCACTGTTTGAAAGTGATCACGTGCTATATATGTAGTTATAATAACATTCAGTTGGCACTTCATTGTCGCTGCCAAGTTTTAGGTTGGACTGAATCCAGCCTTCACTGCACTCCAGAGCCTTTCCCTTGTCCTGCTCTGTAAGCTCCCCTCTAGCTGTTGTACCTGTGACCTGTGCATATCTAGTTTCATTCCAGTGTAAGCCGGGCTTCTCTCTCACTTGTCTGCGGGAGACCGGTGATTGAAACTATCTCTGTAGTTCTTGTATCTCACAATGTTTCATGTGTAAATCTAAAAAATGATTCTTGATGCACTATTTGCCTGGAATCCACTTACCTGGGTATTTCTCCACACTCACTCCCTCCTTTGGCTCAGGTCAGCTGACTCAGCACAGACTGTAGGATTCAAACCTGTGACTTTCCTCTATTTCTATCATATAATCAATGTTTCTGCTCTTAATTCCCACAGGAAATAAAATATCAATTGGAATATTCCTCCTTGAACAACACATCGGGCCATCTACTTTCTCGCTCTCTCTATCCTTCTTCCCACTTTCCCCCTCCCCACAAAATGTTTGCTCTATTCCTCTTTCCCACCCATTTTCACTGTATGAGTGTTCTTTTTCAGGCATACCTTTTGCAAGAGGTTTCTCTAAAGCAAGTGGGGGTATGACACTGCCTAATTAGATGCCTTACTAACCACGTTTCAAGGTTAAAGTTGCACAACTAATCATAGTTCTATATCACCTTTGTGACACTATCAATTGCTGAGCTTTCAGATCTGATGTCCCTAACATCCGAAACACCCTCCCTCTATCCCTTTGTCTCCCCCATCTGTCTGTCATGTCTCCAAACCTACCTCTTTGAACATGGTTATTGCCAACCCTTCTTTTGCCCAGCATCCCTCCCTGTCTTTGTAAAGCACCATTAGGCTAAGTGAATGGAGGTATATAAAAGCAATTTATAAATGGGGTGGGGTCCAGGAGAGGGGATTTGGGAGTGTGGTGGTTGGGGCGTGAGGGTGGGGGCAGGGTTCAGGTTTCTCTCCCCTGTTCATGTGCCACCTTTGGTGTCTCTTACTTTTCCTTCTGATAGTGGTGCTGCAGAAGCTGGAGAGCAGACTTTGTGTGTTGCTTTGCTGTGAGGGTAATGGAACATTTCATTGGGCGGTGGGGAGGACATGAACAAATGGAGAGCAGAAATGCACCAGGGATTAAATAATGATGACCAGGGGGAAACGGCAGGCAGTTGTGAAGTCTCTGGACACATCTGCCTCGTGCAGACGTCTCGAGTTTTGCTCACATAATCCGCTGGACTGTGTTACTGCTCTGTAACCTCTTGATAGGCATGGGATACTCAGGGGGTTCTCTGGAGAAGCGTACGTGTTTTGAAAGCATTTACAAAAAGAACGTTTATTATGCTCAGTGGTTCAAAGAGCAATGGTGCACACTGCTATCTGCTGCTCTGTTTTTTTTCCTATTTCTCCTCCTTATGCCTATGCTGTACCCTCGAGACCTGGTCTCCACAAACCAGCGTTCACCAGAGACTGCTTTCATTCCGTGACTATGATTGAACCTCTTCATTACTTTCAGATTATAATATAAAACGGCGACTCTTGGCAATACAGCCCACACTGTATTAAAAAAAGAAAAACTCTTAGGCGTGTCTTGTGAGAAACCATTCTGTTCATTTGTGATCAGACAATAACAGTGACTGTTAAAACGGAGAGACTGTAATTGCTGCTATCGGTGATGTAAGTGGAAAGTTACCAGTGGGGGGAAGGGCATTGATTTGGTACTGAGTTATATATTGTTTAATTAACGGGAGATATATTCCCCTCCCGTGCCCTACTGTTGCAAACCCAATTGCATCAGTGTGACTGCGCTGCGGGTGATGTTGAGCTGGAGGTAACTGATGTGCTGCTCTGTTCTAGGAGGATGTGAGCTGGATTTGGCCCGATTTTATCAGCTGATTAATGACATGGGTGGCATGCAGCAAGTGACTGACCTCAAGAAGTGGAATAAACTGGCAGACATGCTGCGAATCCCTAAATCTGCACAGGACAGGCTGGCAAAGTTACAAGAGGCCTATTGCCAGTACCTGCTCTCCTATGACTCCCTCTCCCAGGAAGAGCACAAGAAGCTGGAGAAGGAGGTGCTGACGGAAAAAGAGAGCCTGGAGAAGAAGAAAGGGCCTTTGGAAGCTCACTCAGACAACACGTGCAGGTCTCAGTCTCTGCCCAGGTTTGAGCCCAAAAACGGGCTGGTGAATGGTGTGGTGCATAAAAATGGCTTCCGGAATAAGCTGAAAGAAATAGATACTGAACTGAAAACAGGCAGGCGACGACTGTTTGCTCAGGAAAAGAAAGAGAGTCAAGATCAGAGTGGGGTTCTCGGTGATTTGTACAAGTGTGTATATAAGGTACGTTCATTCAGCTCAACTCTGTATAAAACGCACAGTAGAATCCTGGTAACTTGTTATTCCAGGGAATAAGGGCTCAGTATAAACTCAAGTTGCTCTTGTCCTCCGGGACCTTGCTCAAGTCGTTGTGCAGTCAGTGTTTGGGGTGGGGTTACCTGTCAGCAGCTACTCCTCACCTGCGGGTGATGTTGAGCTGGAGTTGTGGAGGTACCCAGGAGGAGGTGCTGACAAGGAGCAGGAACCTGATTGCTACTTTCTCTCACTAACCCTGGGAACACCAGGGACAGTTTACTCTCCTTACGGCTGCCCTTTCTTTGTTTTAAGCATTCTTGATTGTTCAATGTACAGACCAGTGAATACAGATTGGAGACACGTGGAGTCCTGCCAGACATCATCAACTTCTCCCTGTCATCTGGCACTGTTCCTATCCCCCTCAAAACAGCCACGATCACCCCCACCTTGAAGAAACCTTCCCTTGACCCATCACAGCTATCCAGCTACCAACCCATCTCCCACCTCCCATTTCTGTCTACGGTCCTTGAGAGAGCTGTTGCCTCCCAGCTTCGCTCTTTCCTCTCCTCACACTCCCTCCATGAGCCCCTCCAATCGGATTTCCGTGCTGCCCACAGCATGGAAACTGCTCTAGTCAAGGTCACAAATGACATCCTGACCATGTGTGACCAGGGCTCTCTCGTCCTCCTCGATCCCTCCGCCGCCTTTGATAGTGTGGACCACTCAATCCTCCTCCTCCGCCTCTCCTCCCACCTCAATCTTGACTGGTTCAGGTCCTACCTTTCACACCGCCTCCACCTTGTCTCTGCAAATGGCTTCTCCTCCAGCCCCCGCACTGTCTCGTGCAGCGTTCCTCAGGGCTCTGTCCTTGGTCCACTCCTCTTCACCCTCTACATGCTCCCCTTGCTGACATCATCTGCAGACATGGGGTAAATTTCTACATGTATGCGGATGACACCCAACTCTATTTCTCTGCCTCCACCTTCAACTCCAGGACTACTGGCGTCCTGACTGACTGCCTGTCTGACATCAAGTCCTGGACGAGGGACAACTTTCTCCAACTGAACGTCAGCAGGACCGAGGCCCTCCTGATTGGCTCGCGCCAGCACTTCCGCACCTCAGGCGCTGGTAGCATCAGCCTCCACGGCTGCACATTCAACCTCACTAAGCCAGTCAGGAACCTGGCTGTCTTGTTTGACCCTGAACTGCCCTTTCTCCCCCACATCCGCGCCATTACCGGCACTGCCTACCATTGCCTGACTCCGCCACTGCCTCACCCCTCAGGCTGCCAAAACCCTCACCCGCACATTGGTCACATCAAGGCTCGATTATGGAAACTGCCTCCTCATCGGCCTTCCCAACTCTTCCTTTCCCAAGCTGCAGATCATCCTAAACTCTGCAGCTCATGTACTCTCACGCACCAGACTCTGTGACTCTATCACTCCCACCCTCGCCCGACTCCACTGGCTCCCCATCCCTCAGAGGATCGAATTCAAGATCCTCGTCCTCACTTTCAAGGCCATTCATGGCCTTGCCCCCTCCTACCTCTCTGACCTGCTGACTCCCTACCAACCTGCCCGTTCCCTCCGTTCAGCAGGCTCCGGTCTGCTCCGTCTCCTGCCCGACCTGCCCTACCATTGGTGGCCGGGCTTTTAGCCTCTCTGCCCCCACACTCTGGAACTCCATCCCATGGTCCCTTTACCTCACTTCCTCCCTTGCCTCCTTCAAGGCCAGTCTCAAGACCCTCCTCTTCGATCGTACCTTTGGTCGTCCTCCCAGCTCTCTGCCTTTCCTCGCCCCTAAGGCGCTCTATAACTTTAATATTTTGTTGTTGTTGTTCAGTGGTTAGAGAACTCGCCTCGCAAGCGAGAGACCTAGGTTCTATTCCCGGCAGGACGAAATGTTAGGCAAGTTTCCTTACTCCACACACCTCTGTTTACCTAGTAGTAAGCAGGAACCCGGTTGTTAGTTGATTGACGGACCGGTTTTCCGGGGATAATAATCCTTAAAAAAAAAGTAATAATTTGGTCACTCAATCCATGACTGTTTGTGAGACACTGCTGTACGCAAACTGCGCGTTTTTCCCACAAGTATACAGATAATTCATTGTACAGTATATTCTTTGAAGCGCTTTGAGACATCTAGAAGACGTGAGAAGCGCTATATCAAATGCAAGAATTATTATTATTATTTGGGCAATGTTCATTTTTTTTTTGTTTTCAAGTTCTGCACTGCTAATGACTGATGAAAAGAAGTCTACAGAAAGGGTTTTGAGGATTTGTTTAAAAAAAAATCTTTGGCTAAGGATGTCATTAGTCATATGTGTCTTTCCACAAGTTGTTCAATGCAACAAACAAAGAGATTTATGTATGAGCCAGTCTAACATATTTATATTTTTACTTGTGGATCAGATAAAGCACCAATTTGTCCATGATCTGTTAGTCACAGAGGCTTGCAAAACTGCAATGTTGTCAGCTCTGAGGTTGTGTGAGGTCGGCTACAGCAAATGGCACCCATTAACACGCTAGTTAATGTTATCTATGTAAAACATGTGGCATGATGTACAGTATTATGTTGGCAGCAGAATAATATTTCAGGTTATCTTGTCTCAATTCCATTGCAGACTTCAGTATATATGTCGATGTGGTGTCAAATATGATGTGTAATAGTGAAGGACTTGATGGTGTTCATGTATTGTTCAAAAGGTCGAACTTAATAGCATTAATGTTGTTGGGGGTATTTTGCCAGATGAAATGCGTGTGCAGGTTCATGAACTAGAATTGCTCATGTGTTGGGAAACCAGGCTTGATGCGTTGATGCATTATGCTTCTTAGGAAAGCTGCTCCCGAACCCACGTGCTGCTTTCAGTTGTAATTTTTTTCCCTTTCACTGTTGGCCATTGCAGATAAGGTATAAAATATGCAGAAGAGATAGTTAAAGATCAAGTGATGTGTGCATGTTGTATACTGCACCAATAAATGATGTTTCACTGGGTTCATTCTGCAGGATAAAATGGCCATAATTCATGAGTGGGGCAAGAGGTCTGTCTCAGGAGTGACTCAAACACAGTAATTATGTTATTACTGCAATGCTGTCTTCTCTAGAAAGGAATTATGATTATTTTTTAAAATAATTTGCCAGTCTTTCACTGTGGACTGTGTAAGCATTCAGGTCCCGGTGATCATGTACAAGGCAAGGATGGGCTACCTTGCAATTATCTGCTAAATGCTCTGTGTTTATCACTGCATCACACAACAACTCGTTGATACTTTCATGTGCAGAAAGATTATTTGCGATTCCGAATGAGTCTGTTTGTGCTCCGGTGCTGTGTGACTAACAATGCTCACAGAGTGAACTCTTCTTTGCATATAGCAATATAATGTGGACAGACTAGAGTCTGGTTGAAGCTGTTACCATTTAATTTACTAAATCTGAATTGAACCAAGCAACTCTTAATTCGCTATAAAACACAATATCCAAAGCAACTCAAAAATAATGATAAACCTTGCATTTGATTAGGCGCCTTGGAACGTCCTCCCGACGTGAAATGTAATTTTGTTGTTGTAGTGCCTTATCACGTCTTCGAGACGTCTCAAAGCACTTCACAGATATACTGTAAAATGAATTGATTGTATATTTTGTTTGCAAAATACGGCAGGCAATTGTGCCGAGCAGTGTACCACAAACAGTCATGGATTGAGAGTCACCAAATTATTTCTATTTATTTTATTATTTATCTATTTATAGTCTGTTGTTGGTGTGGCTTAAAGATACATTTGAAAACGTACCCCAAATATTCGCATTGAAGTTGCAGGGCCGTTTGTAAATATTACTGCAAGAGTTACCCAGAAAGACTACCGCTGACATCCAGCGTAATGTCAAACAATATCAATTGTGAGGTTTCAATTATATAGGATCATATAGGAATCGGCAGTAATGCCCTGACATGTCAAGAGGTTATAGGGCAATAAATGCAATGCTATGTTTTATAGTTTCAAAGCTGGTACGATTCCTGACTGTGTAGTTAGATAAGCTTCTTAATTCAAACTGTTACATGCTACATTTTATTAAAGTTTGTGGGTTGATCACAAGCTCAGTTGTAAAACTTGATTCCAGTCTCTGTAGATGGACAGTTTTTTGGAGTTGCAAATGACCCACCCATTTGCAAAGTCCAGGATCAAACAGTGAGGTGGATTTGTGGTAAACATAGCTGTAGGGAGGAAGGGCTCCAGCCTACACTGACCTGTCGCTCAGCACCCTGGAGGCAGAGTCGGCCTCATAATAGGAATGTCTTATTTGCTACCTCCCTCACTTGAGGGGATTAAGGGGCTGATGCTGAATAAGCCTGGTGCGCGGCATTATAACTGAACGTCAAGAACATCGAGGATGGAAAGCATTGCTGTCCACCTTGATCGATATGCAGAGGAAAGCAGCTGCTGCTCAAGCTCCACACTCCCAACTGGTAGAAACATCGCTCAATGGGTAGGGATGTGTGTCCGAGCTGTGGGCAGGAAGGTGATGGCGTTCCTGGTATCTGGCATCCACTTTGTGAGGGTAAAAGACCAACTATCTTCCTGGTTCCACTATAATAATAATAATAATCCTTGCATTTGATATAGCGCTTTTCACGTCGGGAGGACGTCCCAAAGCGCTTCACAGAACACACTGTAAAATGAATTGACTGTATATTTGTGGACGAACGCAGCAGCCAATTGTGCACAGCACTGTCCCACAAACAGTCGTAGATTGAAAATGACTAATTTATTATTGTTTTTTGTTTTGGAGGGATTATTATCAGGCTCTGTGTGGAGTAAGGAAACTTGCCCAAGGTTTCGCCCTGACCTGCCTGGAATTGAACTCAGGTCTCTCGCTTGCAAATCGAGTGCTCTAACCACTGAGCTACAGGATTCCACAGTAGATGGCCTTTAAGATACTCCTCCTGTTTCTTTTTTCCTACCTCCCACTTAGGGCTCCCATGCTTAGCTCAGGTGCCCAATCAAGCACTTTGAGACGTCCTCCCGATGTGCTCTTTGCACTGCATCTAGTACCCGGGCAGCCAGCCCTTTTGTAGCTGCAATCGGAACAGTACACCGTATGCCCAGTCAAACCAAGCCTGGTGCAACCTAACCATATGGCTTGACCAGGATTTGGGGGGACTCTGAATTCACCAGTGTGGCAGTGTAAGCCTGCATTCTGTTCCCTTGTTTATTGCTGCCTCGCACATTTGGGCATAGTTCATGCAGAACCACCGAACACCCTTAGGTCAAACCATGTACCGTAGATGAATTGAGGTTCTTGAATACTCTAGGACTTTGAAAAGTTTAAAATGTGCCCTTGGATGCACTATTTCACCAACCAGTTATGTCCAGCAAACTTGATCTTCTTGTCACTGGTTCAATTGAGCATTTTGATGAAGGTCAAGCATGTTGCACAGTGCGTTTCTGCCCTTTTCTTATTGCGGATTCCAGGAAGACCACTGAATTTGTGATGCAAGATTCTTTTTGTCATTTGAACTGTTTAGAGCCCACTGAATCATCTGCTGAAGATACTAATGCTGGTCCCAGATATCCAAGACATACTTTCAGTACTCTTGTCTGGCAGTAACCTCCAGATCCTGTCGTTCTGTACAAATGACAGATGGCGTAGAGATTATGCCAGCTCTTTGTTTCAGTCTTAATATTGGACACAGAATCTCGGGTTTCTTAACTGTGTTCCATTCCACATCATGAAATGGTTTTGCTGGTAAAAGATATCAATAGGCATATCTTGGTTCAGGGAGAGAGACAACCATATTTCAAGGGCTTAACATCTGTTGTTTTATGAGATAAATCACATATGATTTATAATTTACCAATTCTAATTTTACAGAATTTCCAGTGTGGGGGGNAGAAACAACTGGAACTTCCTTTGAATTTAGTTTTTTTTATGGCTGATTTTTGGGATAGATGTGAAAGGCACAGTTTGCACTTTATTTGCCCTAATAATCTGTACATAAGCACTCCATGTCCTCCTATTTTGTGGTTTGCCTTATCACTGACCTTGCAGTTGAACAAGATTTAAAAAAAGGTTGGTAATCACCCGTTAACATCCCAGGGTATGGCTTATTCTCTGCCCACCCCCGGTTTTGTTGGGTCCACTCCCTCACCCTCCCCCCTCCCACTGTTATCCTTTCAGTGGGTCTTGCCATTCTATCAGTGGAGAAACGCAACTACACTCACCGAGACTGGCCAAAGGAGGATAAATTATTGTCTGTTCTGCTCTGTGAAACACTTTAACACGTCCTTCCACCGCAAACAGTCCCTATATCAATGTATATTATTGCTAGTGTTGAAATTGTTGGTGGCATTGTGAGACCTGATGCTCTGAGAGCCTGCTCTAGATAAGCTTTCCCAAGTCAGAACCTTGTTAGGGCCCAGATTCCTACCATTTATAAAACGTACATCCAGACATGGGCTTTAATCATTCATAGAATGTTCTTGGGCTTCCCGCAAAAGCCTAGTTCAGATGCAAGTGGTTTTCTTCATAACCCCAGATTCCATGATTTATTTGAGAATGCTGTTGGCATTACAGACTAGCTACAGCCAGTGGGGATCAATACTACAAAGATCTTAGTGGTGGGAAAGCAAAGCCAATGCAGGTTTGGCAGAAATGCACCAGCATTGGAACGAGGATGGAATTGGAAGTCATCCTTTCGAAAGAAAGTGCACAATTTGCATTGTTAAAAGAGATTTATTTGATCTGATTTCCTAATGGAGGTGAAATTTGCTGTGTTTCAAACCTGCCATTTTAAACGTCTAATAATAAAATATTAGTCAATATATGGAATACAGTTTTCAATGTATTTACACTGTTACACTTGTCTCCTGATGCATTAGGTAAACCTAAATGGTAGGTCTGGTCTCTCCCATTAATTTGTTTTCATGTGCAACATACTGCATTCAAGTATAATGAAGTCCTGTAGCTCAGTAGTTAGAGCACTCGCCTCACAAGCGAGAGACCTTGGTTCGATTAAAGGCAGGACGAAATGTTGGACAAGTTTCCTTACTGCAGAAACGCTACTTCAGTGAGAGAGTAATAAACTTATGGAACAGGCTCCCTAGGGAGACAGTGGAAGCAGAAATGTCATTTGTTTTGAGAACAAATTAGATAGATTTCTGCTAGAAAATAATATCTCGGGATACAGTGCATGGTTTGGGACACAACATGTCAAGCGACTGCCAGGATGGTGGAAGGCGAACTACGTGGACCTTGGAACAAAAACAGAAGTCGCTGGGAACACTCAGCATCTATGTAGAAAGGAAAGTGAGTCAATGTTTCGGGTCCACGACCCTTCGTCAGAACAAACCAATAATAAATTGGTCACTTCAATCCATGATTTTTGTGGGACACTGCTGTCACAATTGGCTGCTGCATTTCACCCACAATATATACGGTCAATTCACTTTACGCTATATTCTGTGAAGCGCTTTGAGACGTCCCAAAGACGCAATACGGCGCTATTATCAAATGCAAGGATTATTATTGTGTGTATGCAAGTTTGGTTGTTTTGCAGCACTCTTGCCTCTAGGTCAGCAGATTCCACAAAGTCATAATCTAGGCAGACCTTTCAGTACAATTCTGAGGGAGTGCTGCATTGCTGCCATCTTTCAGAAGATGCATTAAACCAAAGTCCAAAGATATATAAATGTTCCCATGACGCTATTTTGAAGAAGAGCAGGGAATTCTGGTTCCTGGCTAATAAACTATATCTCTCTCGTCCAAAATTCACTAAAACTCACAATATTTGGTGATTCATCCGTTAATGTTTGTAAAATGTTGATGGTGCGGGTTAGCTGTCATTAACTGCAGCAATCACTGCACTTCAAAGTTACTTGGCGTGAAGCACTTTCGAAAGTTCTGAAATGCTAAATCATTGCATCAAATGCAAGTATTATATATTAACTGGGTACAGCCTTCAACAAAGGAATTGTGCAGGTTCTCCTGAGGACATAAAGTCTATACGGGGTATTTGACATTTTTTTTCTGGGTTATTTTATTAGGATTGAATCAGTAGCCAAAAGTTTTCATTTGCTTTGGTCTCTAAACTGATTTATTTATTGTACAGGGAAGATCTGTATCGCTGACTACGTTTTATCGGACAGCTAGAAACACAATGAACATGTGCTTCAGTAAGGAGCCAACGGCAGCTGAAGTGGAGGTAGGAGTCTTATTACTCTATTTTAATAGTTTAGTTTTATGTTTAACTGGTGTCTAAAATCCTGTCTTCATAATGGAGCGTGCAAAGGATTTGCAAACGTTGAATCCCGCAGAGACATTCAAGCTTATTATGAAGCCTCGGACTCAGTATGAAGGGAGGCGTGGAGAAAAGTGTCAACTGCGCTGTGCCCGTCAGGAGATTACGTGGGACCAGCAATCTTAATGATACAAACCCGGTTTCTGACAGGATTATGTCTTTCCAAATACTGTAGCGATTACCCCAACTTGTGTTCAGAAATAGTAGTATTCTGACGAGGGAGGACAGGGGGCATAGACGGTGCATGAGAATATTCCTGGGGGGTGGGGGGCAGGGAAATGAGTAACTCAGTTAGTAGATTGGTCACCTTTAAGGCAACTGAGCTCTTGACTGACGGGTCCATCAGCCAATCAGAGGTGATGACACCCCTGACAAGTAGCCCACTGGACCGGACATAGGGTATTGCGGGGTGGGGGGGGCAGTGGGTGTCGCATATTGGGGCTGCTCGGCTCCCCTTAAAGAGGAGAACTGTGGATAGATTTGGAGGAGGCTGAGCCCCATTAACCCTAGCCACCCATCAGTGATCGCCTATGGCTAGGGGTGAGAAATAGATGCCTCTTGGGAATTTCTATGTATGCAAATGCACTTCCAGCGAAATCTAATTGATGACATTGAAGGCAGAAAATGATTGCAAGTAGTCAATGACTCCTTCGTTTTCCAGTTTTTAATGAAATGCAGATTGCATTGAGGCTTTTTTTTCTGTGATGCTGCTCTCTGTTTAAACTTGGGATGAAGAACGCAATGTATTAATGAATGAAACCTTGGGAATATTTCTTTACCGAGTTGCATAATTCATTACATCGTGTACTTGAAGTTAAATCAGAATTCAATTAGAGCATGTAGATCAGAAAAAGGTTTGGTGAATAATAGAAACATTTGTTGAATTCTAATTTTCTATTGTGAGTGTAGAGTTCTGGCTTGAAAGAGGCAATTAATTTAACTTGAAAAAATTCATTGCACTTCAGTTTTTCTCCACCAATCTCTACTCTCACAGCATTCAGCTCACAGTCCACTCGTTTCCCCCCCCCTCCCCCCCCGTTCCCCACTCGCGCACACACACACACACTTTAATCTCATTTAGAGAGGTCTTGGGTGGCTAGGGTTGAAAATGTAAAATGTCACCAAGGATTTCTTCCTTGAGAGTGGAGTTGGGAAAGGTGCTATACAAATGTAATTTTGTTGTTGTTGGGGCAGAGTGAAGTGAGCTTTATGCTGCATCACACCATGCAATAGCTGGTCTGGGATAGCTGACCCTGGCCTAGGATGTGATGCCTGAAATGGGGAAAGTTTTTTCCCAGCATTAAAATGAAGCGCACGAGAACTTGCCTTTCTGAGCGCAGAATTAAACTGAACTCTTTTCTTGATTGTATGGGAGGTAGGAACTATTTTTTTTAAGTGTTAGATTTTAGCTTAAAAACCTAGCTGCAAGCAGGACCACTTGTAGCTTTAATTATTTGGGTTAAAACAGCCAACTTTCATTTAAACTCTGCCGTCTTCCCCAAATTGAATATTATGTTTGTGATCTTTGTTAAAATAAAATTCACCATAACTGCTAATCGCTTCACTTGATGACAATGTTACACAGTGCTGAGTGCAGCTGAATGTGTTTGGTTTAAGATTTGCAATAACTTCTCTTAATTGCAGCAAGAATACTGGAGGATAGTGGAGCAGAAGGATTCCCACGTAGCAGTACATTCTGGGAAAGTAGATACTAAAGCACATGGCAGTGGCTTCCCTGTTGGGAAGTCTGAACCTTTCTCAAGGTAACGCTTGTGTTCATTGAATGCACCAAATGGCTGTTGTGACTTCTGTTGATCTAAGAGGTTTTTATTTTTAGTCATGCACCATCTTTGGGAAACCAGAACATCCTGTGAATATTTTGGGCTTTTTTTTAAAAACAAGCATGTTTTCTTATAAATTTCCATCCTCACTCTGCCTAGTCCAGGCTGGCTGGCTCTGTTACTGTAGTTACTGTAGTTCCTGCCTTTGTGGACAGATACCATAGGGTTAGTCTCCAGTGTCTGAGTGAGATCCAGGATCACAAATTATTCGGATTTCCTTTCCACTCTTTCTCTCAAATAAAATCAAAAATGAAAACCTCAGAGAATTATTTTTAAAACTTTTAGCCAAGGCAATTGTAAAAACATCTGTGCACAAGACCGTGCTATTATGGGAAGTTTTTTAAAAAAAACTTTTTTACAGTAGTAGCCATTAGTTGGGTGGTGGGGGAGGAAGATCATTTGAATTACAAAGAAAGTATCTTCATTTTAAATAGTTTAAACAACCAAAAAAATCCCTCAGGGCTGACGGTTGACAGATTAGAAGTTTATAGACGGAGACAACTGAGGTGTAAATCCCCTGGTTTGCCATTAGGATTTTTAAAATAGAACTTAACTGAAATTTTTAAAAAATCTATAGATATGTATTTAACATATGTACTGTATATTTATATTTGTGCACATGTTATATTGATGCCCTGCTATTGTTGATTAGAATTTGAACAGTAATCTTAGATGGCAACACATTTGAATCTCATTTGGCCGAGAAGCATTTTTTTCATATTTTTAAAAAAAATTAGCTTAAACATATTAAAATACAATATTTGTTCAACTGGTAATTGACCCTTTTTGAATGCAAATCAGAACGAGAATTGTTCCGTAGCCAAGTGCAGTCAGTTGGATAAATTGCTAATACTGGTAATAATGTACACACACTGCACTAATGGCTGGTTGCACAGAATACTACTCCCACTCGCTGACCTGAAAATGGCCAAATCAAAACCAACCAGTTAGCACTGATCTCTCCACAAAGTGCTTTTTAAAAGTAAGCCCCTGCCTTGAAATATGGAGAAATGAGTAATGTTCTGTGTGTGTGTGTGAGATGAACACAAGTCCCAGACTTAGTTGAAGCCACATAGTCTTTAGGTACTGGTAATACTTTCTCTATAAGAAATGCAGTGATTTACTGTGGCAGTGAATAAGTGGCAAGTTATCCTAGCATTGCAGTTTGGCCTGGAGGTGCAGCTCTGTATATGTGTATTGCACTGCTGTGTGATGAGATGCAGCGGGAGAGTACTTGGTCAAATCTCGTTTGCAGAGGCCTGGGATCTGATCACTTTCCTTGCCTCTCGCCTGCGGTTTATTTTTTTTTGTGTGTGGTGGGGATAGGCAGGGGACTGGAGAAAGAATGGTTGCAGATTCTTTTTCACACTTTATTTCCTTGCATCAGGCATGGATGGAACCTTACAGTCCTTCCTAATAATTCAGGATCCATCCTGCGACATTTTGGTGCTTTGTCAGGTGAGACCTGTGCATGCACTATTTACTGGTTTTATTATTAATAATTCTGATATGAATAATAACTTGTTGCATTTTATATAGCACTTTTCCCATTGAGAGGACGTATCAAAGTGTTTCACAAGATATACTGTTAATTTTAGTGATTGCTTTGCAGACAAAATGTTTGTCTGTGTGGAATGTTTTCATTTTGCTGGGCAGATGCGTTATTTATATTTGCTGAAAAGCCCTGCTTGCTAAAAATCGCTTGTTAAATTATATTTTTAAGAACTTCACTTTCTCCAAATGTTTCTGTACTTGTTGGTGTACCTGGTCAAAATATTTTGGGCCACGAAAACTAGACTTTACTGTTCTGTGTATTGTGTCTGAGGGAATGTTATCTGTGTCTAATGCTGATTTGAAATGGAGTACATCCAACTTATGAATCCTGTTTCAAATCTTTTTCTATCATTTTATCTAGGAGTGACGATTCCTTGGCTAAATATTGGCATGGTTTTCACTACCTCATGCTGGTCTCGAGACCAAAACCACCTTCCATATATTGACTACTTACACACTGGTGCTGATTGCATTTGGTAAGTGCCTGCCCTTGGGGGAAGGGGGCAATCACCCCCTCCTCTTTAGCCCACTTACACCAGCGTACCAGAGTGGGTCTGGATCAACTGGCTCTGAAATAGTGTGTTTCTCTTTCCTAACCTATTTTCTCACTACACACACCCACACACATCTGCAAACACAGGGTCAAATCTGGTTGTTAACAATGGGAGCTCTGCATTTATGTTGCTTTGTGGGTTACCAGCGCAGGAATCAATTATAATCAAGCAGTTATGCAGTCTTGGTTTGAATCTTCATTCTAGAGAAAGTATTCAATGCAGCATCCCAAATGGCATGCTTTTCCTTTTTTTTTTGGGAGGGGAAAAAAAACTATGATTCTCTGTGAATTGTATCCTGCTGTATTTACACTCACTTTTAATCCCAAATAGCTGTAGATTCAGGTTCAATCTGAATCTACAGCCTCAGTGTAAATAGAGCTTCTGTCAACTAGTCAGCATTTGGTCACAAAGTGTTACCAAGTACTTGAATGTTAAGATAATAGTTCTTTTTAATTCTTCCACCAGATTGAACTGAAGACCTGCTTCACTGACACAGAAGTGAGTTAAACTTTTTGTCCATATCCTTAAATTACCTTTAAAATTGCTTTAATCATCTTAGCAGTTAGCCAGCATGGACAGAACTTAGCATATCTGTGTCAGACAGGCAGAGTGTTCAGCACTTAAAAGGGGCAGCTGGATGGAACTTGCTGTTAGTTTAAACCTTGGAACAGGAATTGCCCCATATCCCCCTATTTGCACTTTTTCTGCATAATTTTTATTTTGCCATTTGCTTACGTGTGGTTCACTGGAGTTTGTCTCAATTCAGTGCAGAGAAGAGTGATATGGGTGGTGGGAGACATTGTGCTAAGACATGACACCAAAACAGAGGGTCTGATAACAATTTTTTCTTTGGAATTGTGCATTGTGCCCTTCTCGGGAGATGCAATCGTTAATAAATCACAAAAACCAGATTGACGTGTCCTTTTTAAAGCAAGTTCTTTCAGCTGAGATGCCCTTTCATGGTGCTATTTATAGTTTAAAGAACTCCAGTAATCTGCTAAACTTAATGGAAGCATTCAATTTTTCACTCCCAAGTACTGATAACAACACCACCACCTTGCATTTATATAGCGCCCTTCACGTGGAGTAGCATCCTGGAGCACCTACTGATGGATTGGATTGTGTTGGCACAGGCCCCACAGAACACTGTCTGACCTAATTCCTAATATACTCTCCAACATCAAATTGGTCAGTGGTCAACCCCAGGTGATTCAGTCCAAGCATGCGAAGATGGTGAAGAGGGACTTATTGATGAGAAACTCTTTTTGTTCTCTCTCCGCCCATGTACCCTTTTTTCAATCAACATGAACTGAACACCCGTCTTTGAGTGAACTCGTTGCCTGGCAGAAGTGTGTTTAGCTTCTCAGCTAATTTTCAGTAACCTGCACGATTGTGCTATAAACTAAAGCTCTTCTTAACAAATTCTCTCAAAAACATATTTCAAAAAAAGTGCTTGCACGTGATATCAAATAGGAAAGTTGCGCTCAATTTCCCCAACAATTTATCTTGGTATATCCTTTTTTGGATGGGAGGCAGACATTTGGTGTGAATCTCTGCTGAAAATAATGCACACAACACAGGTCATCTCTACAGTCCAAACATACAACTACTGAAAATCAGCTACAAAGTGCACAGTGGAGAAAATAGGTTCTTTCTCTCTCTCTCTCTCTCTCTCTCTCTCTCTCTCTTTCTCGTTCTCTCTTTACCCTGAGCCTGTATGTTCCAATTTGAACCCCAAAGTTGCCTTGGTAAAAGTGGAGAGCTGACATATTTGATCTTTCCGTGGTTGTCTCAATGGAATCGTACAATATTTACTGCACTGTAGGAGGCCGTTTGGCTTCTCATTTCTGTTGTGTGCAGTTTCAAGACATTGAAGTGAGATGTGCTCCATCATAAACTATGCGTTAACATTCCCAGCAGAATATTAGAAAATAAGAAGTAATGAAATAGCACAAGACAAATATTGCTCCAAATATTGCTGTTTGGAGTCTGATCCATCAAGCCTCCTTGCAAATATTCACACAAATGCTCTTTGGATTCTGTACTTTTTAAGACTAGTTGGGTTTTCACTCACACTGACTGACTGACTGACCCATTACCTCTCTCTGAATAGAGTTTTACCCTATAAAGTCCAGTCAGAAGCAAACTAGTGAAATGGGTCTTCAGAAGCAAAATATTCTTTGAATAGCACAACAACACCTCAAAATATTCCACAAAGCTGCTTAGATGCAGATTATCTTTGTGTTGAAGGCTGCAGTTCATTTTAATTCAATTGATGAAGGCAAATATTTACTCCGGGTTCCCTCTGCTAGACTTCACGAAGAACCAACTCTCTCTCCCCTGTCCGTCCGTCCGTCCGCCCCGCCTCCCCTCCCCGCCCCCCCTGCCCCCATCTCTGGAAAGGTAAGTAGCCATCGGATTTCTTGCAGGTCTCCATTGTTGCTGCTCCACAATCTGCAGGACATGCTTGTAATCAATGCCATGCGAGTCGCTGCTTAATTTTAATACCCTCTTTCCCCACCCATCACTGTGGTGAGTGATGAATGTGTGAGGAGGATGAACTTGTTTTCTCCATGCCCTGGCTGCTGCTGCTACTGCTGCTTTACGTGGTGGCTTCAGACATAAGTTTGTATTTTTCTCAGCTCTGTACTGCACTAACCTATTGAAATGTTAATCACATTAACCTCCTAAAGAGCTAAGAACACAAGTTGGCCCATGGCAATTCCTTTTTCCTGCCTTTTCTCCAATATTCTTCAACCGGAAAGATCAGGACGACATGATTGATTTTTTTTTGGTGCACCTAGAAAAATGGAGTGGAATTAACATGGTTTCTTCAGGATCTATCAATTTTCATATTTATGAAAGACTGCTGTACTTGCTGAGCTTGGGATTGTGTGGCAGAAAGGAACATTGCAAAGTTTTTTTTTGCTTTTTACTTTGTGTGAAGGGGTATGTATTGGAGGACAGCAATGAGCAAATTCTACTTTTCCACATGTTCTCAGTTGCCCTGCATTACCATGGCATGATTGTTTATATATATATATATATATATATATATACACATTACATTTTCATTATGTTTTGCCAGTCCACTGCAGTCATTTTACAGACCTTTATGCCCTCTGGTATTTTAAGTAATCTTCTATTCACTGTAATGCTGTATCTGTTTCGTCAGTGCAGTGTTAAAGAAATACAATGGTTACTACTGATAGCTCCATTGGTAAAATCACCTCGAGATGGGAACCATATACATCCAATAGGTCTCAGGTTTCATTCTGCATCTCTTCTGAGTTTGCTGATCTCACCTGGATCACAGGTTGGTGACTGTAATTGGCCTCATTGTCACTGGACAAGGAAGAGGTGAAAAATCCAGGGTCTTGTTCCTGATAACTGTCTGATGCATATATGTGGGTTCTTTGTGTGGACAGCATTGGGCTCAGCTGTGATGCTGCCCCCCCCCCCCACCCAACACACAAACACAGTCCGCTAACACTCGCTATCTGGTCTTCCACATGAGGAATATCTGATGTAAATGTACTTGAGTAATGCTGGTTCCTTTGGAACAATACCTCAGAACGAGGTTGTGGTGGGAGATGGCGTGTGTGTATTTTGAGGACATGGGTGTTATTGGGAGATAGTGGTAAGGGCGGTACACGGTTGTATCTCTGTATATCTGTTTGAGTTGCGGTCGAAGGATGAATGTTTTGAGAGTTGCTCTGTTGCCATCGTGCAATTATTACTGTCTGACTCGTGCGGAAACCCATCACCATGTTTAAGAGGACCCACACCACAATGAGAGTACCGTGCATCTCACCTACACGTGGAGAAATACAGAGATAGCCTTTGTGTAATGATGTTGATGTGCGAGAGGGACTCTGAAAAGCCAGCTGGCGAGTGCCTTTGTGAACAATGGACAGTAGCTGAGGTGCAAGTGCTTCTGGAAGAGAGATGGCTCATGATTGACACTCACAGCCCACACGCTGGTAAAACCCGGAGATCACACATGAATATAGGATCCAGTGCCATGAACCTCCTGTGGTCTGGTCTTTGGAGGGGTGACCTTACCACCTCTATCTTCCTTTCTCTAGGTATTGCATTCCTGCTGAGGAGAAGAACAAACTTGATGAAGTGGTGCACACCCTGCTGCAAGCTAATGGCACGTCAGGGCTGGATATGCTTGAAAGTAATATTATGGTAAGAAAGAAAAGACCAGTCACAAAACTGTAAGAGTTCACATCTCGTCTGCAGCACTGGAACGGTGGATTTTGAACTGGGAGATTGCACTTCAGGCTTGCCTGATAACTAACTGCTGCTTTTGACAATTTGTGGTTCGATTTTTCTCAGCTTTGGTAAAATCGTCCTTGGACAAAGGGGGGGAAAAAAAGTCCTTCCTTCCTGATTAAGAATATGATGCGGCAGCATAATGCTCCCAAGGACAGATCCTTATGATGTCTTTTATGTTAATATTTATATTTATATCGTATGTATGTCTGCATTAAAATACAGGGCAGGCAAGGACAGCCTTGAGGTTGATCCAGTTGAAAAGACAGGAGTGCCTGTTAAAGCCAGGCAGGTGCGCAGCATCAAGCCTTTCTGCCTCATTGATGACGCTTCGAGGTGTAGGTGCCCTGGTCGAGGTGTCCTCCACCCTCCGAGCTAAAGCTGTCTTGAGCAGCAATGTCCTGCCTGGACAATTACTGGGAAAATCCGCATTGTTTTGTAAGCTGCACAGTTGCATTACTTTTCCATTGTCAATGACTGATCAATGTGTGTCTCTTGCTAGATTTCTCCAGAGATCCTGTGTAAGGAGGGGATCAAGGTGTATCGCACTGTACAGCAGAGTGGACAGTTTATTGTGTGTTCCCCGGGGGCCTTTGTGTCTAAAGTATGCTGTGGCTACAGTGTTTCAGAAGCTGTGCATTTTGCTTCTACCCAGTGGCTAAACACAGGCTATGAAGCTGGTAAGGTAAGAGACTCACTCATTATATATCCTATCGACACAAAGCATTTGTATCATCAGTTCTTTAAATCGTTCTCTAATGCACCTTCAGTTGTTTTAAAAGTTGTCTTCCTGCTTGAAGCATGTCAACAGCAGACACCATTCTCCTCACAATTGTGGTCTGTGTGCTCTTCCCAAGATTGCATATCTCCTGGATGATTTGTGAAGGCTCACTCATGCTCAGTTTCCTTACATATACTCTACCTTAATACTGAGGTGGGCCTAGTAGGCAAGAGCCATCTCACGTCTCTCTGTTTCAGTTGCTATGCTACTCTCAGGCAGTGGTTCTCAGTTTCTTTGGGCTCAGGACCATTTGTAAATCTCGATGGCCTGTCGCAACCCAGTAAATAGCTTTAGTGCCAAAACACATCTGCTATATATCTTACCCACGATATATACTATCCTGTAGTGTAGTGGTTAGCGAGCTTGCCTCGCAAGCGAGAGGGCCCGGGTTCGATTCCCAGATGGGGCAAAACCTTAGGCAAGTTTCCTTAATCTCCATGCCACTGTTTACCTAGCAGTAAGTAGGAACCCAGTCCTTAGTCGATTGGCAGATCACTTTCCAGGGGTAATAATCCCTTCAGAAAAAAAACAATAATTTGGTCGCTCATTCCACGACTGTTTGTGGGACACTGCTGTGCTTTGAGATGTCTAGACGACATGACATCAAATGCAAGGATTATTATCATTATATTATTATAATTATTATCATCAAGTCCTGCAATTCACAATTCCAAAATTTTCTAAAGCAGTACCTTTGGCACATTCTGGCGACACAATCTTGTGTCATGACGCAAGGGATGAGCAATCCTGCTCTAGAGTATCACTGAGGCCCTTGTCTGCCACTGGTGTACTGTGCTCTTGAAATGCACAAAACAGAAAATATGAATATTAATATTATTACTGCATTAAAATAGATCAATATTAAATGGGGACCTTTCTCTGGATCAACACATCAATTTTTACCATATTAGTCTTCGTTGGGAGTAGGGAAACAACTTGATCTTCCTATGATCTTGTTTGTTTAGGTGAAGAGAGATTGTCTATCACCAGGAGGTTGTGCAGACAATAAAGTCTCAATTGAAGTGTATATTAATGGGATCCTTTTATAAGGAATCTGAGCTGCATCAATAGGGTCTTCTTCCATTACCGGATTTGCATCACACTGACTCGGGGGAATTCTGCTCTGACATAATGTTTATCTAGATCCACAGGAAATCCTGTTAAATACTGCAAATTTATCCCTAATGGCAACTGAGTTGTCAAGTAACTAATTGTGTTTTATATATTTTAAGTCTAGATAACTTTCTTTAGATTCCAAACAGAACAAATTGAAAGCTGTTGCCTGGGATATCTTGCACTGTGTTGTGGTTCTCTGCATTATCTGACGGGGCTGCTTTTTATTGTGTTCTGTACAGGACTTGAAACGTCGATTCATCGCTAATGCTTTTTCAATGGAGAAACTGCTTTATCTGATGGCGACAGCTGAGTCTAAGCGGGAAAGTGGATCGAAGCTGAGTCATATCTCTTCACTTCTGAAAGAACTCAGGTATCGTCTAAATATCGCACATAACATTGAAACCCAGCTTCCTGAGTGAGAGAGCCCTGGTGTCTGGTAACGGCACTTGGCAGATGGTCTTTTCCTCAGCAGCTGAATGGGTGATGCTGTGTTTCCCTTTGAGATGTGCTGTCGCCTGCAGTCCCAATTCTGGATGCTTCTGCCTCCTGAGGTGCGGAAAGCCATCTCGGTATCATCACTACACTCAGCATTGACGCTAGTGATGACAGCCAGCATTATGTGCACAGCAGTGTCCCATGAACAGCCGTGAAGTGAATGACCAATTTAACTGTTGGCCAGGACACTAGGAGAAAACTTCTCTTTTTAAAGAATTGCATGAGACTTTTAGCATCCGCCTGAACGGGCAGCTCGCCTTAACATCTCATTTGAAATACTTGAAGAAAGAGTTGGGAAGTGGGACTGATTGGGCAGGTCTTCCATACAGCTGGCTCAGGTACGATGGGCCGAATGGCCTCCTTCTGTGCTGTAATATTAGGTGATTCTATGGGACCCCGACAATGCAGTTTCCCCATGCAGTGTACTGGGACAGTGTTACGTTGTCGGACTGTTCCAATACCATAAAGAGAAAATGAATGGTCAGTATTCAATCAGAAGCAGTGGCTTACAAGTGAAATGGAAGTTTTGAGAGTTAATGTATCAGTGGATGGGAGGCTGCTCTCGCTATAATCTACTTGGGTCTTTGAGAGGTCAAAGGGTCCACAGTGAAGGGCTTTCTTTCGCTTAGTCGGCTACAGTACCTAGCAGACAGTGTGTTTTCCAGTATCAGATGGCTCAGGTTTGGCTCTCAGACCATTCCTCAGTTGCCAGACCCCATTAAAAGTGAATTGAGTCCCTTCCCTATACTGCGGCCTCTGGAGCAACTCCAGAGGGAAAGAGCCCAAACATCAGGTCTCACAGGCTGGAAACGCAGTCTATCAATCAGCGGTTCAATAAGTATAAGATTATCTTTCATTCACATAACGTTGAGGGGAGGGAGAGCAGTAATGACTCCTCTTAGACTCTTCTTCCTCTTTTAAAAGGTCTGAATATTTTGTAGTGGGATTGAGAATTGATCTTTGTCCCTGCATGGCTACCGGATCTAAGATAAATGGCTCCTAGTCTTTCAGAGTTATCATTAAATACCTTTTTGAGTACACAACATAGATTATCCCCTTCCAAATCCAGTCCAGCAGGGCTGAGTGCCAGGTCAGTTTAAATTGCGTGCAGTGCAGTTTTAAAAAAATATTTTATTGTGGTATGCGTTTGAATGCCTCGTTGCAGTAAAAATGCCATGAACTTTATTTGAACTTTTTTATAGAAAAATAGTATTAAACGTCTTTAAAAAAAATTTCTTTGTAGAAAAATAGTTTCTTTTACATAGAATTATAGCACAGAAACAGGACATTCGGTCCAACTGGTCTATGCCGGCATTTATGCTCCACATGTAGTCTCCTCCTGCTCTTCCTCAACTAAGCTTTCAAGCATAACCTTCTATTCCTTTCTTCGCCCTGGTCAAGGTCACCAATGATATCCTGACCATCTGTGACCAGGGCTCCCTCTGCCTCCTCGTCCTCCTCGACCTATCGGCAGCATTCGATACGGTCGACCACTCTATCCTACTCCACCGCTTGTCCTCCCACCTCAACCTTCAAGGCACTGTCCTTGAATGGTTTAGGTCGTACCTTTCTCACCGTCTTCACTTTGTCTCGACGAATGGCTTCTCCTCCACCCCCCGCACTGTCTCATGTGGTGTCCCTCAGGGCTCTGTCCTCGGTCCCCTCCTCTTAACCCTCTATATGCTCCCCCTTGGTGACATCATCCGCAGACATGGAGTTAACTTCCACATGTATGCGGATGACATCCAACTCTACCTTTCCTCCTCTACTCTCAACTCCACGACCACCGATGTCCTGACAGCCTGCCTGTCCGACATCGAGTCCTGGACGAGAGACAACTTTCTTCAGCTCAACGTGCGAAAAACCGAGGCCCTCCTGATTGGCTCACGTCAGCGCCTCCGCACCTCAGGCGCTGACACCATCAGCATCCAAGGCTGCACTCTCCACCTCTCAAAGCCAGTCAGGAACCTCGGCGTTTTGTTCGACCCTGAGCTGTCCTTTCTCCCTCACATCCGCACCACAACTGGCACCGCCTTCCATCACCTCCAGAACATCGCCAGACTACGGCACTACCTCACCCCTCACGCTGCTGAAACCCTGGTCCACGCCTTTGTACCTCAAGGCTGGACTATGGGAACTCTCTCCTCGCCGGCCTTCCCGCCACCTCCCTCCACAAGCTGCAGGTCATTCAGAACTCTGCAGCTCGTGTACTGTCCCGCACCAGGCTTCGGGACCACATCACTCCCACCCTCGCTCGCCTCCACTGGCTCCCCATCCCCCAGAGGATTGATTTCAAGATCCTCATCCTCAGCTACAAGGCCATTCACGGCCTTGCTCCCTCCTACCTCTCTGATCTACTATCCCCCTACCTACCTGCCCGTACCCTCCGTTCCTCTGGCTCTGGTCTGCTCCACGTCCCCCGCCCCAACCGCCCTACCATCGGTGGTCGGGCCTTCAGCCTCTCAGCCCCGAGGCTCTGGAACTCCATCCCCCAGTGCCTTCGCCGCCTCCTCCCTTTCCTCCTTCAAGGCCGGTCTCAAGACCTTTCTCTTTGACCGAGCCTTCAGCTCCCCTCTCGACTCTCTTCCCCCTCCTCGCTCCCTCCCTTCCCTCCCCTCACCCTGACCATTTCCCCCCTCCTCGCTCCCTCCCTTCCCTCCCCTCACCCTGACCATTTCCCCCCTCCTCGCTCCCTCCCTTCCCTCCCCTCACCCTGACCATTTCCCCCTGCTCGGGTCATGACCCAACTGTGCAGCGCCTTGGGACGTCCTCCTGACGTGAAAGGCGCTTTATAAATGGAATCTTGTTGTTGTTGTTGTATCTAGTGTCCCCTTAAATGCATCTCTGCTTTCGCCTCAACTACTCCTTGTAGTAGCAAGTTCTACATTTCCACCACTCTCTGGGTAACAAAGTTTCTTTTGACTTCCCTATTTGATTTATCGGTGACTATTTTATATTGATGGCCCCTGGTTTTGGTCTCCCCCACAAGTGGAAACATCTTCTCTATGTCTACCCTATCAAAACATTTCATAATTTTAAAGACCTCTATCAGGTCACCCCTTATCCTCTTTTCAAGAGAAAAGACTTCAAGCTTGTTCAGGCTTTCCTAATAGGTATAACTTCGCAGTTCCAGTATAATTGTAAATTTCCTTTGCACCCTCTCCAGTGCCTCTATATCCATTCTATAATTATGAGAACCAGAACTGTACACAGTTCTCCCAAGTGTGGTCTAACCAAGGTTTAATATAAGTTTAGCATAATTTCCCTGCTTTTCATTTCTATCCCTCTAGAAATGAACCCCAAAGCTTGGTTTTCTTTTTTATGGCCTTGTTAACCTGTGTTGCTACTTTGTGATTAGAGATTTGTGTATTTGTACCCCTTTGCTCCTCTACCCCAATTAGGTTATTATTTTCCAGGCCATATGTGATCTCCTTATTCTTCCTACCAAAATGTACCACCTCACACGTATCTATATTGAAATGCATTTGCCATTTAAATGCCCATTCAACAAGTTTTGCTGTAATTTGTTGCAGTCCTCCTCTATATTAACTACTCCACCCAATTTGGTATCGTCTGCAAATTTTGAAATTGTACTTTTGATCCCCGAGTCCAAATCA
Organism: Callorhinchus milii; assembly: GCF_018977255.1. Taxonomy (NCBI): domain Eukaryota; kingdom Metazoa; phylum Chordata; class Chondrichthyes; order Chimaeriformes; family Callorhinchidae; genus Callorhinchus; species Callorhinchus milii. The sequence continues at coordinate 33,776,263 of NW_024704743.1, forward strand.
TTAATGTATATTGTGAACAACAGTGGTCCCAATACCGATCCTTGTGGAATACCACTGCCCATCCCCTGCCAGTCTGAGTAGCTACACGTTACCCCTACTTTCTGTTTTGTAGCCAGCTTGCTATCCATTCTGCTACTTTTCCTCGGACTCCACATACTCTGACCTAACTTGTTAGTCTATTATGTAACTTATCGAACGCCTTTTGGAAATCCCAATATATTATATCTACCACGTTACCCTTGTCTACTCTTTCTGTTACCCCTTCAAAGAATTCAATGAGGTTGGTCGAGCATGACCTTCCTTTTTGAAATCCGTGCTGACTATTCTTTATTATGTTTTCCGTTTCTAGATGTTTTTCTATTACCTCTTTCAGTAAAGATTCCATTATCTTTCCTACCACCGATGTTAAGCTGACAGGTCTATAGTTCCCTGGATTTGTTCCATCTCCCTTTTTAAATATAGGTATAACATTAGGTATCCTCCAGTCCTCTGGCACTACTCCCTTTTCTAATGAATTATTTTATATATATATAATAGTGACTCTGCTATCTATCCCTTGATTCTTTTAATATATGCGGATGCAATCCATCTGGACCAGGGGTTTTATTCTCCCTGAGTTTGGTTAGTTTATTGATTATCACCGTCCTTTTTATCTTAAATGTACTTATATCTTCTTCTACTATCATGTCCACTTGATCTGTCCCCCTGGTGAATTCTGAGGCAAAGTAATTATTCAATATTTCTGCCATTTCGCTGTCACGGCCCCTGAGTTTATCTTGCCCATCCCTTAGTGGCCCTATTTTATTTGGATTTTTCTTTTGTTATTTATGTCTGTAGAATATTTTACTATTTCTTTTTACATTCCTTGATAATTTAACTTCATAATTCCTCTTTGCCTTCCTGATAGTTTTCTTGACTATTTTCCTGACCTCCTCGTATTCTTATTGGTCATGCTCTCCCTTGTTGTTTATGTACTTAGTGAACAGCCTCTTTCCTCAGCCTAAACTTTGCCCTTATGTCTTTATTCATCCACGGTGTCTCATTATTGTTTAGCTTTGTCTTGTTTTTTAGCAGAACATATTTCTCCTGGACTCTATTGATCACAGTTCTAAATGGTTCCCACTGGTGCTCTATCTCTTTGTTTGCCAATATTGTTTTGCAGTTTATTTTATTTTCTAGTTTATTTATTCTCATCCCCTTAAAATCAGCTTTTTTCCAATCTATTACCCTGGTCTTTGTCATACTCATGTCCTTCTCAATCCATAGTTTAACCCTTATTAAATAATGGTCACCATTGCCTAGATGTTCCCCTACTCGTACTTCTCTTATCTGCTCTGGTTCATTTCCTATTACTAAATCCACCAGGGATTCCTCCCTTGTTGGGCTTCTTACATACTAGGTAAGAAAGGAGTACTGTACACATTAAAGGAACTCCATTCCCTTACCCCCTTTACCACCCTGTTCCAGCCAATGTATTTGGGGGTGGTTGAAATCCCCCTGATTATTACTCTGTCTTTTACTCATTTCCCTTATTTGCTTGCATGTTTCTTCCTGTACCTCCCTTCCACTATTAGGTGGTATGTAGAGAACCCCTATTTGTATAATTGATTCCTTTTATCTTTTATCTATATCTACACAGATATTGTGTCTATCTTACTGACTGTTATGTCCCTTTTTTCTACTGCCATAATGTTATCCCTAATAAGTACAGCTACTCCACCACCCTTTTTCCCGCCTCTATCCTTTCTAAATATGTTATCCCTACTCTATCTGGTTCCTCACTACGAATTATTGTCTGCAGTTCTCTTTGTTTTATTTCAGATGCTGTGCACATTGCTGTACAGACAGTTTAATTCGTTTTTATAAGTTGTTCCTCTCACTTTATTTTTGACACTTCTGTTCTATAATTGTATTAATTCCCTGACCACATATGTTCTCCTTATTCCTTAGTTTTATCTAAACTATACTCTCATCTCCTACTTCCTTTATATTTGGGTTTATGTCATTTCCTCCTGATCCCTCCCCACAATTTACTAGTTTAAAGCTTTCGCCGCAGCCCTATTTGCCTGTTCTTCTGGGGTGTGACTGAGTTCTGGATAAAACTGTCCAGAAATTCCTCCCCCTTTCTTATTAGTGTGTCTAACCCGCACTCCAGCTCAATGATTCTGAGCCGGAGTGTGTCAAACCAGAGACATTTCCTGTAGACATGATAGACCGGGACAGTGTCACAGCCCACAGACTCCTATATACTGCATTCCCGACACACTGCCTGTGCTGTCATTTCTACTTATTTTATTAGTTATTTATGTAGTTCAACCTCTGCATCTAATTCCCACTCTCACCCAATTCCTTCTCATTCCAGTCCCAGCTCACTCCGTTGGGTTTGACTTTTTTTTGCTGGAGTCAAACATCTTTTACAGTAAACCTCAAATCAGTCATATCAGTTGGGACCATACGTTTAATATGGCTTATGCAAAGTAGGAATTATGTCCAACTCGCATAGAGTATGAACTCTTGAACACAAGTTTTACTGTACCTTTTAAAAGCAGTGGTTCATAATTTGTCCCTTAACATGATTTATAAACTGCCATAAACCTACTCCTGAAGGCAGCTGAGCTGGTGCTGCAATATCTGCGCAGTGTGACTATGTATATAAAGTGTGTGTGTGAGGGGCGGGAGGGTCAGGTGTACACAGAGCACCTGCGGGATTGCTGTGTTCAGTGTGAGCGACTGGCTGACACTGAGCCGTGTAAGTAACGTGCATTCCCATCTTCACACAGGGATTCAGAGTTGAAACAGCGACAGCAGCTGTTTGAAGCGGGTTTGCATTCGTCAGCTCGTTACGGCAGCCACGACAGTCACCTGTCCATGATGGATATGAAGAAGAAACCACGCAAGTGGTTGGCGTCAGAAACGTCGGAGCGGAGATGTCAGATTTGCCAGCAGCTGTGTTACCTCTCCATGGTGAGTGCTGGTTGGTGTGGCAGTGGCAGCCTAAGCTCAGAAGCAGCAGATGTATGTCCAAGCCCGACTGCAGTTGAAACATTTAGCACTTAGACAACCACAAATCAATTTTCCTCATCCTCGCTCTCACTGAAGGTTCATTTCCCCCAGTTTGCCCCCTGGCCCAGATTAATACCAATCAGTGCGGCACTCTTTAAGGAACAAAGTGAGTCGCCTCTCGCTGCCAGGGGGGCGTAAGTGATATCAACGGTTATGAACATTTTGCCCAGTGTTTCCAGACTCGGGAAAGCTAGAATCAGGCCTGGTGCTTCCTTACCTGTGTCCTGTGACCGTTCCTGGGAAATTCACATTTAGTGCTGTTGGGTGCAGACTAGGCTTCCATTGCTTGGGGCACCATAAAAGATCACATTCCCCTGTTGGTTCTCTCTGCCCATTCTCCCCCAGGTTACATTGGCTTGTTAATGCTCTACGTCCAGGTTCTCTCTCTGTTTGGATAGTTGCTATCTCAGGCATGAGACCCAACTTCCTGGCGAGAAGAGACCAAAGACTGAGAAATACCAGATATTTAGCCGACCTCCTTATTCCTCAGCCACAGGCTTGATTTGCATTGACTGAGAAGTATTTTGCAGTGTAGTGTGCAGGTTTTGATTTGCAATTTCCTATCTGAGCTTTCACATCAATACTGTTGGAGTTTATGGATGCAGGATTGCCTCAAACCATTTTCCCCTTTACTTTGAAACAGTAGAAGCTGTAATTCAGGCTCAGGTCTTCCAAGCCAATGCACAGCTGCAAGTCAGCCAAATCTTTGTCTTAAATTGATGGGCCTTGATCTGTTAACTGATGACAGATCTGTTTGATCTGACTTTGTAGATGTATGGAAACTGCCTGAAGTAGCATTTTTATAGATGTTCTAAGTGGATTGCTTGGAAAGCCACAAAGTAGTCATTGCCTTGGAGAAGTTGTGTTTGTTGTCTTGTAATAATGGACTGTCTGTTCCAGGCTACTCTTTGAAAGAAGCTTCTCCTGTCACTGACTTCCCTCTCCTCCCTCCTGGCCCCAATAGAAACTAGCAACCTTTCAGATTTTTTTTAGTCTGGACAAAACTAGACTAGCCCTGGATTTACGGATCAGAAGAGAAAAATGGAAAAGTGATCTGCTGCACACTATCGACAGAAGTCTTATCGTGGGTTGAAGATGATGTTTCGCCCACAGAATATACAGTCAATTCATTTTACAGTATATTCTATGAAGCTCTTTGAGACGTCTACAAGACGTGATAAGGTGCTATATCAAATGGAAGTATTATTGTAGGTTTGCCTTGAGACAGAAATGGAAATAATTTTGAGACTGTTCTCAGTAAGTAAGGTATGGCAACCATTTCTGCTGCACAGTAGGACAAACCTTACAGATTCACTTTTTTGCCTCCTCCCCGAGCCCCATTGCAGTTAGATAGATGCAAACATTAGAAATCCAATGTAACATTTTAGGATTGTTTCTGAAGCGAATGTAATAATTACTGAAATTTCTCTCTCCAGGTAGTGCAAGAAAATGAGAACGTTGTGTTTTGTCTGGAGTGTGCTCTCCGCCATGTAGAAAAGCAGAAGTCTTGTCGTGGGTTGAAGATGATGTATCGTTATGACGAGGTTTGTCAATAGTAAATGTATATATTCTCTTGTGTTTTTATATTCCCTGTAATGAGAGGGCACTACAAGGTTGGGTAGGGGCCATCTGAAGTGATTTCCTTTGATGTTTTGGCCTCCCAGAGGAAGTCTGCCCACAATGTAGGGATTAGAAGCTTCCGTTCAGCTGTGAGTCCTGCAGCGTAGTGGCTAGAGCATTTGCTTCACAAGCGAGAGGTCCCGGGTTCAATTCCCAAGCAGATTGAAACCTTGGGGAAGTTTCCTTACTCCACACGTCTGTTTACCTAGCATTTCTAAGTTAAGGTAAGTAGAAACCTAGTTGTTAGACGATTGCTGGATTGCTTTCCAGGGAAATAATCCCTTTAAAATAAATAATTAAATAATAATTTGGTCATTCAATCCACGGCTGTTTGTGGGACACTGCTGTGCACAATTGGCTGCAGTGTTTCATCCACAAAATATAGTCAATTCACTTGACAGTATATCCTGTGAAGCGCTTTGAGACATGTCAATGAATATCAAATGCAAGGATTATTATTATAATAGTTCAGCATATTGGCAAATGACACAGCAATTGAGTTGTCGCTGTGTTTTTCCCTTGTGTACAGTTGCCATGCCCTACTCTGCAACAAGAAAACGTTGTGAGCTACGTCACACTCAGTAGGATGCAGCACAAGCGTGTCTGAAACGTATAAACTCCACTTGCAAGAGTTGAACTTACCAGGTTCTCTGGTAGTTCATGCTGGAATTCTGCAAGTAATGAGGACTGAAGTAACCAATAATGGGAACTGAAGGCAGGAATAACCTGGACTATCAACAGTCCACGTCTCTTCCAGTCTTTGAGGACGTTTTCAACAGAAAATTGCTGTGATGCACAGAGGTTGAAGGGGGAAGTTTGATCAGGAGAAGCAGCAGTGGACAGGTGCTGACTGATACAAGAAACACTAGTCATGGGAACACATGGTGTAAGAGGGAAATTGCCTTGTTCATCAGGGCAATTTACCACTTTTGAATCCTGACCTAGAAGTACAGAATGATGGCATTCAATAGGGTGGGTTGTAAAATCTGTAATAATTGGCTGGTCTTTGCTGCTTTCCTATCAATATCAAATATAATTGTTGGTTATCCTGGCTTATGTGGTCTCCAATTTACACACAGGTTCATATTAACTGGCTGCTCGTCTCTGTTTATGGGATGTCGTTGGTCTAGTTTAACTGCAGCATTTGCTTTCACAACAATATCCAATTTCATTTTTGATCAACTTTATTTGTGTAACACTTCCAGATGTTTATTTTACATGAAGGTGCTATATAAACACAGCCCTGTTTTTGAATTTTACTGATGCTTTTAAGTATTTGTATATCTACATGTCCTCTGCCATTTAGAATTCTGCTTCCTTTCACTGATCAGCAGAATTTATGATTTCATCTACAAAATATAGTCGTACTTTGCAGTATGTCCTGTGAAGGGCATTGGGACATCCTCCTGACGTGAAAGATGCTATACCAAATGCAAGTTATTATTGAACTGTTTCCCACTGTTTAATACCATATGAATATCTAGGTACTGATACTTTCAGGTAATAATGTCAAAACGCAGATGGATTTGTATTGCTAATAATAACTGAATTGTATCATGTATTAACTAAATATTAATTAATTGTTTAAAATATTGAATAAATTATAGACCTTTGGAAAATACTTGCCTTAAAGCAAGACTTCAGGATCTGTGTGGATGGACATCATTGGTGTCTAATTTACAATATCTTCCCATTAAAATTCCTGATGTTCTCCAAAAAATATATAGATACCATTGGTACAAGTTGATGGGGTTTTAAAACAATATTTTGCTCTTGTGCCAATTCAAATAATTGATGTCAAAATATTTTTGTTGGTTTAATATTAAAGGAACAAATAAACAGCTTGGTAAATCAAATCTGTGGAAAAGTAGCAGCCAAGAGCAGCAGCAACAGTAGCAGTACCAGCAAGTCCACACTGAAAAGAGGACCTCGAAAGCGAGCAACCATTGATGTGCCAGCAACTAGACTTTCATCCTTGTCCAGAAGTGCTACAAGTTTCCCATGAAGTTGCCAAGTTTCGTACTCGTTTGGTTTTTTTGTACTATAATTTGTGAGTACTTGCTAGAAGAACGCAAGCTGTCTTTGCACTAGCTCTGAAGATAATTTCTGTTTTTGTTTATAGAAAGAAAAGCAGTTGTTTTAGCATTAAAAAGTTGGCTTATTTTTTTAGGAACACCGGACGCTGCAGTCGGCAGTATTTTTTTGGAATGCAGTAGTCGTGTTTTCATTCACTGTTAAAACCAAGTCAAAGGGCTAAGCAGTAATCTAAGTTTGCATTTGCCCTTTTGGCTAAAGCAAACCTCTTATTTTTGATTTTTTTTGTTACTGTGAAACAGGTGGGATGTTTTAAACTCCTTTTGATCTAGGTTGAAGTTGAGTGCTGTGTGTTTTTATCTTGCAATTTCAGTCATGCGAGCAGCTTTTGGAGGAAGGGGAGGCAAAACTTGAAAGAAACTGCTTCAGTTTGGCTAGGTTTTACTTTTTGGTTAAGTGTAAGTTGAGAAATTGCTTTTCTATTTGGAAAATTGTATTATTATTTTTAAGAGTCACGGCAGCTGATACTTGATCCGGTTTACAAAATATAAAGAAATGGTGATCTTGAAAGTAAAGCAAAGGTGATTTTTTTTCTCCTTACCAGCACATCACTATGCATCTGTAATAATAAGGCTGCCTGGCTGGAGGAAACTGTGCCTGACTTTCATTAGCAAATTCATAAAAAAAACTTTTGGTGCTGTCAATCATTTTTATCAAAACCCTACAACAGTGTCCTTTATCAATTTATTGAAGCAGGAATATCTGCTTCGCCTTTGTAGATGTGCAATCTTTGTAACATTCCATTTTAATTCCACTTTCATCTCTATATTCCTTCTCCATCCTTCCTTACTGACACAGAATCAGCATTAATGTTCAGTTCATTGGTGAGATGGTCACAATGGAGCCACTAGGGGATGTGCATATTTCTTTGTGAAATGTGAAAATGCATTTCCTTCATTGCTATTTGTGTTTTACTTTACTTTCCATGTTTGTAAAAAAAGGAAAAAACAAAAAAGACTAAACAAAAATACTTTGTATATACACCTGTAAATTGTTTTAAATACTTGAGCCTTTTGTGGGGGGGGAAAGAGATGAAGAAAAGCCTTATGTTTCAGTTTCTTCATCGGTTTTTGGATGCTTACAGGGTTTCTTGTAACATTTAAGTGCTGCTTACATCACTGAACAAATAATGGAGTAGCTGTTGCCCCTTTCAGTGTAAAAAAGGGAAACATTGTTCATTAACTAGTTTTCATTGCTGAAACTGCAACATTAATTGTAGCTACCCATGTTGCACTGAGCTTGCCAGTGGTGACTGTCAAGAAGTCATTTTTTTCCCAGTTGTTGGTTGTTGTTGCTGCAGAAGACTGAACTTGCTTTGGAGTATTTAACAACATAACTGATTTCAAGTGTTTTCAAATGTGGTTGTCCAGTTTTTATGGCCTTACTATGTATTTTGTTTTTCCTTTGAGAGCAGACATCTTTTGACTATTGCTTACAGAATTGACATTTAATTTATTAGTGCTGCTCTGCACCTTTCCTTTCTGTGCGGAAAGAGTTCACGTTGTAATTGCGAGTTTTTTACTTTTCAGGTTTGTACTTAAAAGTTTAATAAAACTTTTGAGCAGTTTCCTGTGCATGAGTAAATTTTTGAGTACTTACCTGTGTGAATGCACAAATACAAATCTGTTGAGCATAACTACAGTATAATGTTGCGGTTCAAGTTTTATCATTTCAATGTCGGGGCAAAAATGCATACGATACAGTCTGGTTTGCAAATATTGAAACCCAATTACAAGCAGACCAGTGCCACATACTGCTTGGCACCTCTAAGTATCTAACTTAATATATATTCTGTTTTGGTCTGGTCTGGTGCACTATTCATTCCTCACTCCTTAAAGTAGACTCAGTTGGTGGCTTGAGTCATGCTACTGCTCTCTGGAAACCTTGCTCCCCCCAAATCCCTTCAAAACATTTTTGATCATACTGCCAGTCAATTCGTTATTACTTTCTCGTGCTCCCCTCTTGATAATTCTGTCTTTGAAACACTACAGGACAATTATCCTGCATGAAATCAAATGTCATTAGGAATAATGCTGTAGTACAATTTGTGTTCCCTCAGGGCTCACGTTTACTGAATATCACAACAGATATTGCAGTACAAATGCAGCATTGGATTCAATCCTTTCACCAATTGAGGGCTCCTGAGATGAACAGCATTATTGGATTTTGTTTCTTTATAATAAAAATACAATATCAAACTATAAACTTAAGTGGGAGTATATGATTTTGCACTTAACCAGTTTAAGCTATCAAATCCAAAATATTTGACAAGCAAATTTCCTACAGCGGCTGAATGCTTAGAGAAAATAATTTGAAAGCATCTCCTTCTATCCATTTTTACATTAGTGCTCACTTGGTGGGGGGGGGGGGGGGGATAAACAGTTGAAAGTAGATGTCTTAAGTGACATCCCTAAAAAATCAAATTGTACTACAAAATTAATTGACTGGAAATACATCAAGAGTAAAGGAATACCTCCCAATCCAGATTCAAAGGATGCAACCCAGCCTCATACAGTGTTTGAAAATTGCCAAAATAAACTTTACTTGTTGGTAAGTACAGTGTGTAGGAAGGTGAAAACTTACAGAAAAATGCTTCATTAGTCAAGCCTGAGAAATTTGCTTCTGTAATTAAACTAATTAGGCCAGTCTACCGCTTCTATACATAGTCATTGTTAATCCCGCAGAAACACTAGGTAACAAAAGTTACTGGTTCAAAACAGAAGAGCAAAAGGATTCATTGGGTTAGCCATCACAGAAGGTTCTTCATTGTGTGATTCAGGTAGATTTTAGTTCTCTTTACTGAGAATCACTGTCAGAGTTCTCTTTTGGATCTGAATTTACTGCAGTCAGAGTGGTGTCCACTTGAACTTCCTCTTCATCAGACTGAATCACTGGAATGTCTTCCACACCACTACCTTCTTCACTCTCATCCTGTTTAGCAGAGTTGGTGCAAGTGGAAGATAAAGAGGATAACTTCAATCTCAGCTCAGCTTGTGTTGGCACTTGCAGAGTTATTTCACTTTGACATGGCCCTGTACAGAAGGGGGAAAGCAAACAATTAGGGCATTTACTGTGGACCATCATTCAGTGATCTAATGGTCTGCCAAAAGGAATCATTTGGGTGTTTTCAAACCAGCTGCACTTAAACACTAGAGTCTAATTTGTAGCATCTCTTAAAGGGATTAAGTGGACACCAAACTAAAAAAAAACAATGTAGCACACAGACTTGCTGCCACTCTTAACATGGATTGGATCAGCCAGATATCTGACACGTGCGGAAACCCATTGCCATGCTTAAGAGTATCCAACCAAGCTGAGATTTCCAATGCATCCCACCTATACATGGAAATCCCAGAGATAGATTGTTGGAATGGAATGCGCACTCTCTCCCTGGAGGGACACATCCTGATGACCTAACTCCGGAAAGTATTAGGCGCAGGTTGGCAAAAGCCAAGGCTTGGGGATTCCAGAGTTGGGTACTGCTGGAGTCTAACCAGCTAAAACCGCAAAGCTTGGCATTGATATTGCAATTGGATAACACTGGTTCATTCTCCACATGAAAGTTCCCATCCTCCCCATTCCACTGAAGGGTTGGCCAGTCAGTCATTTCTTATGGAGATGGGAAAGTGGACAAAATACCAGATTCATTTGGAAAACATCACATGTTAGCACTTCTCGGTTATCAAGAATCACTGGGCCTTTTATGCTAAGTAATACAATTACCAAAGTGTACCTTTTAAGGACAGCTAAATAAGACAAACCTTGAATAAAGTTGAATTTCAATCCAGAAACAAATCTAATCCTACATAGGGTGAGCTAAACATTCACTTTGTTGTAAAGTGTTTCTCATGAAGAATAATCACGAGTTTGAAAAATTCAAAACTTGTGGCTGTGCAGGAAAACAGGTTTCAGAGACAGGTACGATGTCCCTGATTGATATTTTGATGAAGAACCTCAAAACTGTGATTCTCTGCTTAGGTGTTAATGGCCTCTATGGAGAAAATCACAGAGAAGTTATTACATTTAATAAGGAAGTGTCATCTTTGTGTGATGAGATTTAGGGAGTTCAAGGGAGTGGGTTTGAATTTGTAGGTTTAAATACAGTTAGGTGTAATATCTTGCCTCATGAAAGCTACTAAGAGACTGTCACATGACTTGCTATAATCAGATTGCTCTACAGAGACCAGGGGAAAAAATCAATTTACATATACAGTGCCTTTTACGTTGGGTGGGGGACATTTCAAAGCGCTTCTGACTAAGAATCTGAACTGGGGTGGAAGGGGAGCTGTGGAGGAGGCAAGCAAAGGGTTAGAGTTAGTTTGTGGGAGGACGGAAGTTGAGGGAATAGGCAATAATATGGAGTTAAGGGAAAGCTGAGTGAGTGAGAGCCAAGCTGTAGAGTTTGAAAAATCTGCACTGCAAATTTATGAAAGACTGAGCTTTTTTCTGCTTTGTCTTTTGCAAATAACTGTTTTGAAGACCGATGGTCAAGCCCAGCAACTCAAGAATTTATCAAGAGATTAGTTCGTCATTCACCTCATTGGTATCTCACCTACAAATACAGTCACCACACTTTACATTAAAATCCTGTGAAGTTATTTGAGATGTTTCAACACCATGATAAGCACTATATCAAATATGAATGTTTCTTGGTGATGCTAGCAAAGATTAGTTGCCTGCAAAGATCCAGCTGATTCAGAACTCTGCTGCCTGCACACTGAGCCAGACCAAACTCCGTACCACATCTCACCAGTTCTGGCCGGGCTCCACTAACTCCCCATCACCGAACAGATCAATTTCAAGATCCTCACACTCGTGTTCAAATCCCTTCACTCTCTGGCACCTCCCTAACTCTCTGACCTCCTCACTCCCCATTCCACCACCCAACACCTACACACCATCTGCCCCACCATCGGAGCCTCATGCTTTCAGCTACTACGCCCCCAAATCCTGGAACACTCCCTCAATCCCTCCACCTTATCCCTTCTCTCCCCTTTTTCAAGTCCTGCCTGAAAACTTTCCTCTTCGACCATGCTTATGGCCACCTCCCCCATCCCAGCTCGGAGTCAGGTTCCGCCACTGTAAAGCGCTCTGAGGTGCTACTCTGTGTGGAGGGCGCTATATAACTTATATAACTTGTACTTACAAGTTGTTGTTTCATAAGTCACTTTTTAAAAAAAAAACTAAGTCCTGATATAGTGTATTTATTCTTAACCCGGGGGGAACAAAGTTTTTACATTTCCTAGCAAAGTTTGCTAACAACATCAGGAGTATATGGAAATCAAAATAAGCTTAGTTCCTCAAAAATAAACACATTCATAACACTACTCTTGTAATAAAGATTTCTCACAACAGAAATGCAGCAGAGATCTGGAAATCCTTTCATGGAGAACTCAGAAGATGTTTATGATGCACAATCATGCAATGTAATTCATATGACAGCAACATTTGTCAGTTTTATTATTTTTTGGAAGCACGTTTTTTTCCAGACCACTGCTTTTTTGATTCACATTTAATAGCTTAAAATTGCTCCATTTTAGAACACAGACAGACAGACTCCAGAGCCAGGCTCCAGGGAAGGTCAGGAAACCTGAGGCTTCAACAACTAAGAAAGTAGAAACTATTTTAGAACTGGAGTATTAAAAATAAGTATCATATGGGGCATAATTGTACATTACAACATTGCATTTCCAACTGGTGTATCCTATTACATAATTGTGCATGTATTGTGCATTACTATTATGTAATATTGTGATGTTGATGTGAGTTATAATTATCGTAAAAAGTGAATTTTATATAAGTGGTGACAATTATTTATCCACAACAAGAATACCAGAGTACCAATTACATCAGCCTACAGGTCTTGACCGTTCATTCTCTCCGGCAACTTTGTTGCCTTTTAAAAAATCTATCAAACTCAAATCTTTTCCTGATCACTTGTTCTATGACCTGCACACCAATTTCCCATATTTCCTAGAACAAGTTCTGACCTCTAGTCATTTAGGTAATACATATATTGTGCTGCCTCAGGCAAACGCAAGTTGCCACCAATGACCAAATACAATACAATTCAGAATTACATTCGTATAGAGCCTTTCATGTGGGGAGGATGTCCCAAGGCGCTGGACAGTCAGGGATCTGGATCCAAACATGGGCAAGGAGTGTGGCCGAAGGCACGATCCAAGAGGAGTCTCGATACGTGCCCTGAAGAAGGCAAGGGAGAGCGCGAGGCAAAGGGAATGGAGTTCCAAAGGGTGTGGACGGAGAGGCTGAAGGCCCAACCCCTGATGATGGGGGGGCAGGAGGGGGACCTGGAGCAGGCCAGAGCCTGCTGAGCAGGGGGAGCGGATGGAGAGAAGTGTTGGACTAAATCTAAAGTTCAAATATTATGCCAACAACAGTTATTCATTAGGAAATCAGACGCATCAATTTCTTCTGTAACCCATTACAATACTAACAGAAATGTTAAAGCACATCCTTCCCCCCAGAAAAAAAATACTTAAGATAGAAAAATCCTTGGATGATCATTCGTGTGTTGGAAATCATAATTAAGTTCACTTTGAAAAAAAGTTATATTTGTACTGATGATTCCTAGATCATAGACAATTCCGCCTGCCAACTAAGGGAGCCTTGAGCCACCTTTCAAGTGGCTTTTGGGTAACTAGTATTTACAAAATAGTGTTTGAATGGTCTTGAAAAGATGAAGATTTGGCTTTAGTTTCTACAACTATTCTTGGTCTCTGAAATAATGCATTTGGATCTTTAATATCTATCTGAACCACCAGAAAAGGGAGATGAGACCTCGATATAACATTTCATCTGAAAGACACCTCCAGAACTGCACTGAAAGGTTAGCCTAGATTGCGAGTTTAAATCACAACTACAATCTTCTGATCCAGAGACAAAAGTGCTACCAACAGAGTCAAAGTGACACTTATATTAAAAAAGAGTTATCTGGAGGGAGTAATCTCATCTCAGGGTTCAAACGACTGACAAACTGCTTGAATTTTTTTACTCAAGTCTACAATAATCTCCTTCAAAGAGATTACTGATTTATAATCACATGTAGGTATGTTATTTTCTATGTAAACAATTTTGTGAGTTTTATTTAAACAATACTGAAACAATTATAATGCATTTAGAATCAAAATTCCAGACAACTACAATTAAGATTTATTGACATAGTGTCTGGCACATATAAATATGCACTCAACTGCTTTCGTTGCCAATTCAAGAAAAATTGCTGATTTTACAATACAAGTATATTATTCCCATCTACCGGTGGCAACCAACCTGTGGCCCGCGGTCCAGCGGGCCGGAAATGGCCCGCTGGACCGCGAAGAAGCAGCCCCTCAAACATTCGCACAAGTCTGGGTAAGTTCATGTTCGATCGGAATTGTGTTTTCAGTTTTTTTCTGGATTGAATATTTCTGGATTTATGGAATACATTTTAAAAACAATTTCCAAAGGCCCGTGTGTAGAGTCCTGCCGGCACAAATCGTTGGCACTTGTTTTTTTTTAAAAATTGGGGGTTTAAAGCCTCGTCTTACCAGGTTCAAATTCTGGATACCGAGAAACCAGGGTTTACTGTAATTTCTATTTTACTTCAGCACAATTTTTAATTGATGTTGCTATGCTGCCACCAAGTGGTAAGAAAGAATAATTTACCTAATACTGGTGAGATTTCACTGTTGTCTTCTGAGTTAAGAAATACATCTAGTGCTTCTTGGTCAGACATGTCCATCAGGTCCATCTGTTCCAGCATGTCCACATTTACCTCCATAGAGGACATGCTTCCGATGGGTTCTAGAAACAGAAATGAACAAGATAGACATCAAAAAACAAATGATAACTACTTCAACATTTATTCCAATCAGTATAATTTGCATTCCTTAACAATTAAGGATGGGGGAAGGAGAAGGAGAAGAAAGTGAGCAAAATTATTTTGTTTTTGTATCACCAGACTTGTCCTGCAGCTAGATTTCATGTCCTTCCAATATGAAAGCTGCTATATAGATGTAAATTTATATTATATAAAGTGCACATTAGTATTCAATATTTAAATTAAATGGCACAAGTTTGCCTTACCTTTTCTTTTAAACACAAATTGAACATGTACTGGCACACAAACCCTTCACACATCAGATGAGCAGTTTAGCTGCATTAGCAGAGCAAAGCCAGGAGCCAGTCCTGAGCTCCTGTGTAACTAAAATGCTGGAAGGTATTACCTGGAATCTGAGTTTGTGAATACACGTTCATATGAGGGCTTGGAATCCACCTTGATTGGTATACAGAGACAAATAGCCCCGATCAAGCTCTGCATCTCTAACTGGTGGAACCCTCATTCATTGGGTAACAATGCTGTCCAAGCCGTGGGCTTAAAGATGGTGATAATGCTCCTAAGCAGTTCCTGGTACCTGCCAGCCATCAAGTGAGCACCCATACCTATACTTGCAGTATGTCAAATGACTAACTTCATGGCTATCTTCCGGGGGTCGGGGGGTGGCAGAGAGAAGGTAAGCAGCGACTTCGTGGAAATGAACTGGCTCCAAGAAATGAACAAGTTACATATCAAAAAACAAAAGAAAAGTACTTTGGCAAATAATGCATTTATTCCAATCAGTATAATTTGCAATGATGGAGGACGGAGAAGCAAGCTCTTGCCAAGTTGCACCCAATATTCTCCAGAATTATGTAAGCGGGATGATGCCTCCAGGCAGAGATTGCGCATTCCATTGCAGACACAAGAATTTCCATGTGTTGGTGGGTTACAAATGGACATTTCCTATTTGTCTCAATTCTCTTTTTTAACAAGATTTCTTATTACATTGTATAGACTTAAGTTTCACTTTACAGACTTAATAAAACGTGGGACTTTTCCTACTTCAAAGTAAAAGTTTGTACTGTCCTCCATACCTGGGTTAGATTACACAACCAACCTCTGAAGAAAAACAATGGGTCTCAGGACACATCTCCTTCCAGAAACAGCACTGCACATATTCACCAGAACTCTTATGGACCCATTTGAAGGTAAAACAAACTCCACAACATCTTTGCTTCCTCATATACACAAACTGTTTCAACAAAACGTTTAAGCGCTCCGAGACACTATCCCACGCGGAGGTCGCTATACAAATGCAAGTTGTTTAATCTTCCAATTCCACTGTGATTTAGTAATCAATGGAAAACCTGACTGCACATTTTCAAATCACTCCCACCAAAGAATTTGGAAATCCACCAGGGAACTGCAATAATACTCAACGAGTTGTGCAATATCTTTGAATCCTTTCTTACATCATAAATATTAGAAAATTAATAAAAATTCAAATGTTTCAAAAGAACGTTACAACAAATCAGATCTATCATGTGCTTCCATGCTATGCATAATTCCCAAGCCATTTTCATGTAATCCAGACTTAAATAAATATATATGATAAAACAGTGAACAAGCCTGCTTTACGTGTTTATTCTTGGCTGTATTCTCTGGAGGAAATAATTGATGTTTCAGGAGTTTTTCAGCCCCAGATCATTAAATGGCGAGCAGTCACCTGATACCCCCTTTTTTTGCAATTGATGCTTCCAAGTGTAAACATTTTGTGCTTTAAAATTTTATTGAGGTGAGAAAAGCAGTGGATGGATATGTGTAGTTCAACCAGTTAATACTGCACTGAGAACACTGCTGGCAAAATTTCTGTTGTTTGTCCAGCTTGGACCACCCTACCAATTGGAGATTTAGTTTGCAGGGTTAACAGGAGCCAAATGGGAAGAATACCTGCCCCAGTCTTCCCCTTCAAGCCCTGCTGACTGGTCTGTCAACAGTTGTGTGTTGGAAGTACTGGGACCACCTGGCTCGGGAACCGGACAACTGAGACCACCACAGAGGGTTGGCTTGTTTCTGACATTCTATTACCAAAACATATTTCCTCTGTCAGCTCAGCACTGATGAAACTCTGTTTACCCACCCCACTCCCAGGATATTCATGAGTTTGTCATTTGACATCTGACAAACATAGGTTTGATCCCTCACAAGGTGGATAGCAGGTACCAGAAATTCTCTGAGAGTTTCCTGCTGAGCAGGACAACTCAGCATGAAATGCATGCGAGCATTTCCACCATCCTCTAGTTCACAGCTCAGCAATACATCCCCATGCACACATGATTCATTAGTTAGAAGTGCAGAGCTTAAGCAGCAGCAGCATGCCCCTCTTGGTAGATACCCAGCCCTAGAATCACAAGACCCCTTTATAAGTCTCTTCACTCAAGTTCTTCTTTCTGCTTTTATTACTCATATCCACACTTTTTCTGCTGATGCGAAATGCTTGACATTCACCAGTGTTAAATTTAATTTGCCATACGTCTATTCAACCAATCTAAATTCTACTAATCTTTTGCTGCATCCTTCATTTCTCCTGCTAACAACTAAAACTGCATTTGGATTCCATAATATTCTATTATCATCCATGTATCATGTGCACTAAAACATTCATATACTATGTATAAAATTATAAAGGGTTTGACAGGCTGAATAGTGAGCAGCTGTTTCCTTTGGTGAGACAATTGAGGACTAGAGGCTATAGTCTGAAACTTGAAGCTAAACCTTTTAAAAGTGAAATAAGGATTTTTTCACGCAGAGGGCAGCTGAGACAGAGTCAACTGAAGAATTGAAAGACATACAAATAAATATTTGATAGACAACTGTATCAAGGGATATGGAGAGAGGGGTGTAATTAAGTCGCAGATTGCCCATGATTTCGGAAAGTGGTGGGACAGGCTCGATGGGTCGAATGGCCTATTCCTGTTCAAAAAAAATGAATACATATATTGATTTATAGTAAAACATTTGATTACAGGTTTTTAAACTGATCTAGATTCCTTTTGTTCTCCTTCTATTGGTCCTTGGTTCCCATGTATAGGCATTTCTGCACATGCCCAAAATGCTTTTCTCAAAATAGATCAAACAAGTTTATACTATAATTATTTTATTTCAGGTATATACAAGTTGTATGAAATTCTGTTTTTTGTTGTATAAGATATATTAACTTAATCTCCAAACACTGCCACCTCTCTGGGGAAAAGATTATCAAGTGTATTGATATAATCCTGCAATGAAGCTCAGGTTTATATTCTGAAGTTACAATGTAATTCAGAAGGGCACAATATCAGGAGATTTAAATTAAAAATGATGGCAGAAGCTAATGATAGCAATAGTTATAAATTGGATACAAAGCTCCCTTTCAGATGAATTCTGAATTGTAAAGCGACTCGATGGCCTTATAGTGGAGTGTTACCTTAATGGGAATTCTTTAAAACTCTGTTTCAAAGGAATACTAATGGGATTCCCTGGAATATTTCAGTCTGCAAGAACTTGTCATTATCTTTACATTTCATTAGCATTCAATCCCTACACTGAAGATGTGTAACAAACATTGAAAATGCAAAAGGAAGATCTAATCATGATCTATTCAATTAGTTTCCTCCTGGCAGAAATTGATTATTGCGTTTATAGTAGTCAGAAATTGTAATATTTTAAAATTGCCATCAGACCTTACAGAATTCCTCACGTTCGCCCATAAAACACAACAGTTTACATCCTGTGAAGCTCTTTGGCACGTCCACCTGACATGGAAGCTACTATATAAAATGTAAGGATTATTACTATGTAATCACAAAGTATCATGAAAATATTGTATTTCAACCTGGGGATTGGAAGGGAATGTAAATTTTTTATCCTTCTACTGTTAATATTGAGAAATCTCTCCTGAAAATGCCAACTTGCTGGAGTACAGTACCACAATTCCCATCAGTATCCTGGAACCTCACACAAATGTTCATTCTTCAGGTAATGAATAAGTAATGAAAGGCTATTAAACCAATGGGAGCATCACTGCTATGCTTAATCCTATGCACACTATTAACACATGCATTTTCCATTAGGGGTCAATTGACGGAAATCAGGAACAGGAATCCTTTCAAGAGGAAGGGACAAGGTGGCTGAAAGCTGACCTGTCAATGGTCAGGGCAGTAGGTGGGAGGCATGAAGTAAGCAGAGTTGGTGAGCAGAGGGCATGGAAGGGGAGTACGATTGCAAGAGATTGTACAAATGTGGGTGTGGCAGTGCTATTTGAATATGAGGATCTTGATGGTCGAACCACTGGAGGATGGGGAGCCAGTGGAACTGGATGAGACAGACAGGCGAGGGTGGGTTTGATGGACTCAGGTGAGAATGTAACCTGAGGAGTTCCTCTCTCCTTGACACTCTTGCACTCTGTTTCCTGCTCGTTTCTATCCCATTCTCTCTCTCTGTCACCGCTCATATTCCAGACTCTATTTATAGGTCAAACCACTCATTTGTGGTATCAAACTATAAATCTCGTCTGTACCCTCTCTCGGGCCGGGCACAACTGAATACAATACTCTAACTACAGTCTGACTAATGATTTACACAAGTTAAGCATTACCTCTTTGGTATTATATTCTATGTGCCTACTTATAAAACCCATCAATGTGTAGGTGGTATGTCGCATGTGTCCTGGATAAAATCTGTGCTCTGACCAAGTTTGCTTTAGACCTTTGGAGTTTTGTCTGTCTAGTCGGAGAAATTTACAGCACAGGAGGAGGCCATTTGACCCATCAAGTTTCATAGCGCAGTTTTTTTTGGTTAGCCAGGTCACATGTGGAAACTGATTACCATGAGTATCCAAATCAGACAGAGTTTCACATATGCATGCAACCTACATTTGTAGGTTTTATAATTAGGGGGATAGAATATTAAATCAGAGCTAATATAAACACAGAAGTCGCTGGGAACATGCAACAGGTCAGGCAGCATCCATGAAGAGAGGAAAATGAGTTGACGTTTCAGGTCAGTGACCTTTTGTTAGAATTAGAGGAGGAGTCCTGTAGCTCAGTGGTTAGAGCACTCGCCTTGCAAGCGAGACACCTGGGTTCAATTCCAGGCAGAGCAAAACCTTGGGCAAGTTTCCTTACTCCACACGCCTAATAATAATCCCTCCAAAACAAAACAATAATAAATTGGTCATTTTCAATCCACGACTGTTTGTGGGACACTTCTGTGCGCAATTGGCTGCTGAGTTTCGACAACAAATATACTGTCAATTCACTTTACAGTCTATTCTGTGAAGCGCTTTGAGACGTCGAGAAGACCTGAAAAGCGCTATAATTAAATGCAAGGATTATTAAATCAGAGCCAATGTTTAACTTGTAAAGAACTGGTCTACACACTCACAAAGCAACTTATAAAAGGCCTACATCACCATCACACCTCCTGCTCCAGCTAAAACCCTCAGCTATGCCTTTTCATCTCCAGAATCACATTTCCAATACTCTTCTCTTCACAAGTTCTAAATCATCCAGAGAGAGTTACCGCCCGAGAGGGGCACAGAGAAAGAGAACAGTCAGCTAGTGAAAAAGGTAGAGAGAGAGAAAGGTGGTACAGAGAGTTGTGATACATCCTAAAATAATGATCTGGGTTTACCTTTTCAATACCATTTAAAATTTTGTACACCTCAATGAGGTCCCCTCCCCTCTGAGTTGTCTTCTATCAAGACTGAAGAGCCCTAGCTTGTCTAATTCTCTTTGATCTCTCTGACCTACTATCCCCCTACCTACCTGCCCGTACCCTCCGTTCCTCTGGCTCCGGTCTGCTCCACATCCCCTGCCCCAACCGCCCTACCATCGGTGGCCGGGCCTTCAGCCTCTCAGCCCCGAGGCTCTGGAACTCTACCCCCAGTGCCTTCGCCGCCTCCTCCCTTTCCTCCTTCAAGGCCGGTCTCAAGACCTTTCTCTTCAACCGTGCCTTCAGCTCCCCTCTCGACTCTCTACCCCTTCCTCGCTCCCTCCCTTCCCTCACCCTGACCATTTACCCCCTGCTCGGGTCCTGACCCAACTGTCCAGCACCTTGGGACGTCCTCCCGACGTGAAAGGCACTCTATAAATGGAATCTTGTTGTTGTTGTAATTGTTACTCATAGTTCAAAGTAAGAGAGAGTGGGGCACAGAGAGAGAGGGGGAGAAAAGAAAGAAAAGAGCAAAAGAGTGTAATTGAGCGAGTGAGTAAGTTGAACAGAGAGAGTATGCAAGAGTCCTGTGGACCCACGAGAGCAGATGTTGGTTTGACTTTATGCTGTGCACATGTGCAGCAAGCAGGAAGTGGTAGCTATTTTCACAAGTGATATCGGCAGCTGCAATTTTCACATCAACGGTGGACATATTCATCATAAGTGCTACCAGCAGCAGGTTTTTCCTTACATTGGATACCAGCATACAAGGTCCAGCAGGTCATGCTTATCCACTTACTCTAAAAGCAAAAGAAGTCCAACACCCCTGATCCACAAAGTGCGGCAGTTGTTTTAAAAGGAAAGAAATGTTCAGGTGCATGAGCAAGCAAAATGTCTCCTTTGATAACTATAGACAAGTAAACAAACCTTCTTGATCTGCAATATATTATGACAAAGGAGCAATAGTAAATGAATGTAAGCCTTGCCTCGTCTCTGTGCTATCTGCAAGTATCCTGTGGACAAGTATTGCTCCAGATCTTGCTGAAAAGCTTCTTCGAAAAATTTCTGCCGCTCTTTCAGCTTCAGCTGCTGTGTGTTCTCCATATCTAGCACCTTCTGTGTATGTTCTCCATCCAGTTCAGCTGCAGGAGAAACAGCAGAAAACAACTTAGATCAGAACAATTATAACCAGAAGACGAGCTGCTCAAGTTACAGGACTCCTAGATCAGAAACATAATCATACCAAAGGATCTACTCAAAGTAGAATACTGAAACAAATAATCAACTAGCAAAACTTTAATTGCAAATGACCTTAAAAAAAAACTAATTGAGGTTCCTCAATGTTTTACAGAATTCCATCGCTGAATGTTTTTTCCACAAAGTGAAATCACTCCCAGAAGCAGCACAATAGTCCTCCAACTTTTTGTGCACATATAGCTGGAAGCAATTGGTCTCTGATGCTAAATTAACCATTTACTTAGCTTTGCTTATTCAAAGTTTTTTTTAAAAAACGTCACAGCTTTCACAAAATTGGGAGGGGAAAAAAAGACCAATTGTGTGTCAGTACAGTTGTGGGTTTAAATCCTACATCGGACTTGAACTCACAGTCCAGGTGTCCAGGCTGACATTCCAATGCAGTGCTGAGAGTTGAGCTGCATTGTTGGAGGTATTGCCCTTCAGACAAGATGTTAACCTGAGGTCCAATCTGCCTCTTCAGGTGGAAGTTAAAGATCCCACGGCACTATTTGAAAAGACAAGGGAGTTTCTCCCATTGTCCCGGCCAACAATCCCCCAATAATAATATTGGACGTTCACCCGATGGCTCTTAGTGGGACACGGCTGTGCAAACTTATTGCCATTCCCACCTACAAAATGATAGCTACAGTAAATCCCGTGAAGCGATTTGACAGTCTTCCCATGTGAACGGCACTATATCAAATACAGGGATTATAATTTCTGTTGTAGAACTTCAAATCTGAATTTCAATATTCACCAAACACAAATATTATTATCTTTAAAAGGCACACTTTTTACAGTGTGCCTTTTTGGGTTCGCAAACCTGGCTGTGAAATCATTTTGAAGAACTTGTGATATCATTACCCTCCCCAAGTTCCATAGACAGAGTGTCACCATAGTACATCATCTGTATTGATAGCAAGGCTTGCAAACCCAATGCAAGGAGAATGAGTATCTTTGTTAACTTATAAGAACTACCATTAATTTTTGTGCAAATACAGCTTGAAGTCTTTTCATTACAAATTCAGTTACAGACACTTCATTGTTTTGGCTACAATTCTGTGTCACAAGGAGCGTTTCCCCCCTAGCCTTTTGGAGTAATATACATACAGTATTGTACTTTTAGTGTTTTCCATTTTGTTTATTTGGTAATGTTGGCTATTTACTACATCTGAAAGCATTTTGTTTTGCAGTTTTCTTTTTAAAAAATTGCTTTTCTTTACTTCATGTTGTGCACACATACATCATCTCTTTCGAGTTACGAAAATCCAGTCCCAAAATGCCCAGATAACTGCAACCTACTGTAATTTTTATTTGAATTCAATTATTGACAACATAGCTTGGTGCTGCAGTAACATTTCATGTGGGTCATTTGAATTTTGAACATTCAGATACTAAGTTCATGCAGATCAAATACTAGAGTGAAAATTAGAGCAGGCTCTAGTCCATTGCCCTTCTAGATCCAGATACATTACTAACCTGAAATACATTTAAATCATTTTCAAATGCAGTGGTTTTCAACCCCTTTTTTAAAAAAAAACTGTACATCTTCTGTCTGAAGGTTGCTGCTCAAGTTTACAATTTACAATTTGCACTCTATTGAATGGTACCACAGTTGCAACAAAACACAGAATAATCTGATTAACAAATTATTTTTTCTCCCTTTATTTGTTATATATATCAACAGTTTGAATCTGATCAACTGCTGGTTTATCCTAAGACAGAATGCCAATCAGTAAGGCTGAAAACTATTAATTACAAGTCTTTGGAACCAAAAGACAGTATTTTGGAATCTTTTCGGAAATGTTTTTTGTGGAGCGGAATAATATTTCCATAAAAAAATAGTGATCAGGGTAATTTGTCTGGCTGAATGAATTGCTGGTCAGTTGCAACGCCAAATCTTACGAGACCAAATGGGACTGGTAGGTTATTATAGATAAACAATGTTAGGTTTGTGAAGCTTGAGAAGGTGTTGTACAGTGTCTAGTCCCGCGCTGCACTCGACCAGCACTAGCACGCTGCCTGCATCACAACACTCTACTCCCTCCCCACATGCCACATGCCATAGCCAGACACTAACTGAGCATGTCCTGCATACCCCCTATGATCCTTAGAAGTACTCTGTGAGAACCCCTGCTTTAATACACTGAATTTGTTGCAGAGCAACTTTTCTACTGTTAATCTGTATTACATTGGTTGACCTCCATTCACCAAATACTACTTGTGCAATCAATTATTCACAGTAAAAACACAAATATAAGTATTACCACAACCTTTGTAGGCACAGCTGAGGAGGAAAATCTTCAGGTTCAACTTGAACACAGATAATAATAACATAATAATCTTTGCATTTGTCATAGTGCCTTATGTCTTTGAGATGTCTCAAAGCGCTTCACAGAATATACTGTAAAGTGAATTGACTGTATATTTTGTGGGTAAAATGCGGCAGCCAATTGTGCACAGCATTGTCCCACAAACTGTTGTGTATTGAGTGACCAAATTATTATCAGTTTTTTTTATGAAGCGGTTATTACCCTCGGATAAGTCATCCACCAATCGAGCGAGAGGATCCGGGTTTGATTCCCGGGCAGGTCAAAACTTCGTCTCTGCAAAAGGCTTCTCCTCGAGCCCCCGCACCGTCTCGTGCAGCGTTCCTCAGGGCTCTGTCCTCAGTCCACTCCTCTTCACCCTCTACATGCTCCCCCTTGGTGACATCATCCGCAGACATGGGGTAAATTTCCACATGTATGCGGATGACACCCAACTCTATCTCTCTGCCTCCACCCTCAACTCCAACACTACTGGCGTCCTGACCGACTGCCTGTCTGACATCAAGTTCTGGACGAGGGACAACTTTATCCAACTCAACGTCAGCAGGACCGAGGCCCTCCTGATTAGCTCACACCAGCGCCTCCACACCTCGGGCGCTGGCAGCATCAGCCTCCACGGCTGCACACTCAACCTCACTAAGCCAGTCAGGAACCTGAGTATCTTGTTTGACCCTAAACTGTCCTTTCTCCCCCACATCCGGGCCATGACCGACACTGCCTACCACCACCTCCGCAAACTTGCCAGACTCCGCCACTGCCTCACCTCTCAGGCTGGCGAAACCCTCACCCACGCATTCATCACATCAAGGCTCGATTACGGGAACTCCCTCCATGGCCTTGTCCCCTCCTACCTCTCTGACCTGCTGACTCCCTATCAACCTGCCCGCTTCCTCCGTTCAGCGGGCTCCGGCCTGCTCCATGTCTCCTGCCCGACCCGCCCTATTATCAGTGGCCGGGCTTTCAGCCTCTCTGCCCCCACGCTCTGGAAACTCCATCCCACAGTCCCTTCGCCTCATTTCCTCCCTTGCCTCCTTCAAGGCCGGGTCTCTCAAGACCCTCCTCTTGGATTGTGCCTTCAGTCGCCGTCCCACCTCTCTACCTTCCCTACCCCACCCCTCTGCCATGTTTGGGTCCTGACCCTCGACTATCCAGCAACTTGGGACGTCCTCCCAACGTGAAAGACGCTCTATAAATGTAATGTTGTGGTTGTGGAGCTGAGAAATTAGGGGTGCACAGAAGATCCAAGCTGGCTGAGGGTAGGGGTGGGTGTGAGGAGGTTGGAGAGTTAGGAAGGTGTTAGGGCACAAACTGATTTGTAGGCGTATTGAGGATGTTGAAATCGATCTATTCTGTAACAGGGAGTAAATATTCGCCCACAAATATACGGTCAATTCACTTTACAGTCTATGTGAAGAGCTTTGAGACGGCGAGAAGATGTGAAAAGCGCTATATCAAAATGCAAGGATTATTGTTATTATTATTATTATACTATTATTATAAATGGAGCTTGTCGAGGACTGGTCTGATGGGGATGGAGAGTTCTGAATTAGTTAGACTTTGTGAATGGTAGAGCTGGGGAGACCACCGAAGAGTGCAATGGAGAAATCGAGACGGGAGGTGTTGAAAGTCTGGATTAGGGTCTCAGTAGGGTCATCACCCCATCACCCCAGTGCTCGCCAAGCTCCATTTAATCCCTGCTGTGGAATGGATAAGGGAATAAATTGCCACCAAAAGTAAAAAATCTATTAATTGTGTAAAGCTCACTCCAAGTCTTGAGGCCAGAGATATTCCTTAACTAAAATATTACCAAGTAGATGATAAACTAAGTTCATTCCCACAGAGCCAAGTTTAACATGCTGAGTAGGTATTCTGAGACCTCAAGTGTTTCAGGAAAAAAACAGGGTCAAGCTGGCTATTACAACATGCAGTAAAACTCCTATTTTAGTTTTTCAAACGGGTTATTAAATATAATCATTGCATTTGTTATTGGGTTCCCTCCGCCCCCCTCCCACACAGCAACAGTAGTTGTACTACGGAAGACTGCGCAACACGAGGAACAGGCGAGAAAGGCACATTCTCATCGATTCAGTGCAATATACTGAAGGGCAGGCTTTTGTGGAGACTGTAGGGGAAGGAAGGGAGACTTGCTGCTCCGAGGGAAACCCGCGCAGCCGGTTCTCAAAACACCTTTTCCCAAAAGATTGGGGACAAATGTCATGCTGAAAGTGTACTAACAGCATATACTTTGAAACTGTAGTTCTTCAGGAGGATGGAAGCCCTAAAGGTTGAAAACAAATCTTATTCATCCTTAAGATCACTGCAACTGGTAGCAAGCTCATCCTTCAGCCAAGCCACTTCAATAACATATAAGAAGTTAGCCATGTTGCACTTCTTAAGGCGCTTCTTTAGATACTTGAGTGCCATGAGATGTCGGAAATTACTCAAAGACTGAACATTGCTGGGAGTGAGATACAAGATGAGTGTTTTGAATAAATCTTCTGGGACACAAGACTTATGGAAAGAAATGTTTCAATGCCTGTGATATGGAACTCAAGTAATCTAGTCATGATTATATTGGGGGAAATCAGAGTTCTTTGTAGTGACCAGATTTACCTAATCTCAAGTTTGGTTACTGGTGAAATACAGGAAATCTACTGAACAACAAGAATAAACATGGTACTGGATTTGGTACATTTCAATAAATATCATAATACTGCAAGACAGGCAGCATTAAAGTGGAGGAATATATTTCTACTTCAAGTAGCAACTGGATTCTGACTAAAATTTCTTTTTACTAAAATTTGCAAGAGAAAACCATAAATTTGTTTATTCAAGTGAAAAATGTAACGCTATGGTTAACTAATAATGGTTACGCATCTTGGACAATGATGAATGTTTTGTGCATTGACAGAACAACTTCTGTATATATGATATTGATTTTCTTCTCCCTGCCCCCATTCTCTCCTGAAAATGTTGATTTATTCTGGTTTATGTTTGAGATGCCACACAGAACCTCATGTTCATTTTTCATTTACGACAGTTAAGTATCAGTAGACAAATTTATTTTGTGGACCTTATGTCTCAGCTGGTCATTTGTACCAAGCCACTTTCCAGAGGGATCCCTATAATCAGGCCCTATATGGATATACATGATATAGATATGCAATACAAT
Source organism: Callorhinchus milii (assembly GCF_018977255.1). Classification (NCBI taxonomy): domain Eukaryota; kingdom Metazoa; phylum Chordata; class Chondrichthyes; order Chimaeriformes; family Callorhinchidae; genus Callorhinchus; species Callorhinchus milii. The sequence goes on from NW_024704743.1 coordinate 33,803,294, forward strand.
GCAAAATTACATTGTTAAAGCATCTTTCACGTCGCGTAGATATCCCAAGGCGCTGAACAGTCAGGGATTAGGACCCCGGGCGGGCGGGGTGGGAGTGGGGTCAGCGAGGGTGGAGGGCAGAGAGGGTGGCTGAAGGCATGGTCGAAGAGAAGAGTCTTGAGGCATGCCTTGAAAGAGGCAAGGAAGGTGCATTCAATATAGATATATACGATTTATATGTATATATATATATATGACATATAGCGCACTCTGAGATGCTACCCTATGTGGAGGGTGCTATATAAGTGCAAGTTGCTGTTGATATATATAGATATATATATAATATATGTGCGTGTGTGTGTATATAAACTCAAACTATAAGTCCCACTCTTCTGCTCTGATCAAAAGCAACTGTGGTACAAGAAGAAGAAACAGAACTGAACAGTAGTTGAGATTCTAAAGACTGATTAGTCACCTTTTGAAGAATACTCAAAGGACTTTTAAGTCTATAATGATGGTGGAACGACAGCACCTTCTTTCCCAGCCACAAAAACACAGGATTATAAAGCAGCATTAATACATAACATTCCTATCACTTTGATCCTATCACTTTGAAATGTCATTTCAAAGTGTTGTGCTTCTCATTCACACTGCTATGATTACAGAATAATTATCCTGTCTGCGTGCTTTGCAAAAATATTAGCAAATAACTATAACTGACGAGTAATTCCAGTCACCAATGGCTCAGTTAAGAAACATTAGCTATTTACCCAGATTTATAATAATGAGGTCAGACTGTGCCCTGAGCTGTGCCAGTAACCAAGGAACTGGAGACTTATTATATATGGCATGCAGTTAAGCAAGTCATGCGTTTTCAGCCCAAAAGAAACTCATGAAACAGCATCTATAAATTCAATAAATCTCTCAGAACACAACTGGAGGTTCTGCAGAGAAAAATGACAACTCAATCCAAATCCAAAGATTTACACCCTTCACAGTCCAACTTCTCCCTCTCTCCACACCCCCACAGTGGCAATCTACTCTGTTCTTTGTTGTCTTTGTTGTGGAGTCCTGTAGCTCAGTGGTTAGAGCACTTGCTTTGCAAGTGAGAGACCTGAGTTCAATTCCAGACAGGACGAAACCTTGGGCAAGTTTCCTTACTCCACACAGAGCCTAATAATAATCCCTCCAAAACCAAAAACAATAATAAATTGGTCATTTTCAATCTACGACTGTTTGTGGGACATTGCTGTGCGCAATTGGCTGCCGCGTTCGCCCACAAATATACAGTCAATTCACTTTACAGTGTGTTCTGTGAAGCACTTTGGGACGTCCTCCCGACGTGAAAAGCGCTATATCAAATGCAAGGATTATTATTATTATTATAAAATACTATACAGATAAGCACGACTATGCCAATACGCTTACTGCACCAATCCTGTAAATACCCAAAAAATGATAAAACTTGCATTTGATATAAAACCCATCACAGGAGGATGTCTCAAAGTGCTTCACAGCATATATTGTAAAGAGGATGTCTCAAAATGCTTTACAACTGAAGGAAGCTCGAACTCTGGATTGGGGGGGGGGGGGGGAGCTGAGGAAGCAGTGTGTGTGGGTGGGGGTAGGGGAATGAGGCCGACGCACTCCAGGATAGAGTTCCAGAGAGCGGGTCAGAATGGCTGAAATGGCGAGGCATGTCAGGTGGGGAATACCAGTGGGAACTGACCAGAGGGAACAGCCAGGGTGGTATGGTTGCAGGAGGTCCAGAAGTAGACCATAAACCCTCAGTGATCTAACTGAAACCCCCTAACCTAATGATCTTTGCAATGTACAACAGGATGGCTCAAGATGAGGAGCTCTACAGGAGTAGTCTTTACGTACTGAGGTTATATGAAAGTGAGTGCTGTTTGGCTCTGCATCTAGAGACTCTGCAAGTGCAGTATAAAAGTGTCAGAAGCCCATTTGGCTCCACATCACAAGTCTCTGGATCCACGAAGTGAAACAACATTATTCCTAGTTCTAATTGTTAGTGTGAAGTTAAATCAAATTGTCAAGGCATAGGTTGACTTTAATAGGAGTTTGTGTTGATGGCATCTGAGTTTAATCTGATTGATAGCTCTAGTAATATAATAGCATATGAACAGCAATGAATCCCTCAAACGGTAACTTTCATTTAATCCTTTAATCTCCTTAACTATTTTTCTCAAAATCCCTTGTTTCATTTTACTTTATTTTAAGACTATTAATTAGGTTTCTATTCAGTATTTTCAGGAACCAGATTAAAAATCATCTTTCTATACCTACACACATGATATCTTTATAGTTTGGAGATCTTTTTGAAGGCCATCAATAATAACTGGAGTCATTGTGCAATCATTTTCCTTTCTTCTTTAATTAACTATTCTACATGCTGTTTAGTGAAACACTGTCAAGACTAGAACCTTTAAACAATTAAATGTGTTTTTTTCATTACAATGATCACAAGTTCAGCTCATAAACCCAATATTTAGCTTTGAATTTAGAAACAAAAGGAGTTCTAAATAGGATGTAATGTTAAATGAAATAGAATGATTTATAACAGAGACGTATGCTAGTAATTAAAATCTGTAATTTGTCTCTTGAAAGGTCTGAAGCTATTGTGAATACATCAAGAGCAGTTTTATCTTTAAACTAATCTATTTTGTTTTCCATTTTTCAACTTATTATACCGAAACAGCTACAGAAACTAATATTGCAGCAATGATGTTACTATGTCAGCAGTATAGATTTTATTGTAAGATTTCATACTACTAAACACTTTAAAAATAAAATTGTTTCAGAAGGTTTTCTGTTCCCATCTTTCCTTTTCCAATTCTTATTTTAAAATTGATTTTTATATTCTAATTTGTATCAGTTGGGACTATTCATATAATATGACTTATGCGAAGTAATGCTATGTTCAAGTCAGATTTATATGACTAACACACAGCATATATACAAGTATTGTACTGGCCCTGACATTAAGGCAAGGTTTCTGTACCATGTTTAACCCATGATTATTAAAGCTATGGTAACCCATCCTTTCCATATACAAACTGTACAGTACTGTAACTCGTGCAGAAAACATGTATTGGTCAATGAATGGCACAAAACTGTTCTAATAGAATATAAACTCTTACAAAGAACTACAGTGTAACTGAATTATCAATCACTTTTCAAGAAAATGTTAAGTCAGGCATAAACCCACAATTCACTCTGTCTGATCTCCCCCTTTCAAAGTCTGTGGTTTCAAATCAAATTTGATTTTTTTTCTTTTGACTGATTTCTTTTTCATTTCAGGATTTGTCTCACAAAATTGGAGAATCTGGTACTTCTCCTGATATAGGTCCTTGTTACTAATTTGCGTTTAGTTGGGGTATCTGCATTGCCTGAATCCATAATGGCTGGTCAAAACCTCGTCTTCTGTACGTGTTCACTGTTCTGTACTGTGCACATGGTCCTTCGCCATCACAGCTGTATGTGTGCATTACTTGTCAGGACTTAGGTTCCTGTGATTGTCTTACATGGAGCATTTTGTATGCTGCTTCAAGGCCAGTAAATGTGCATGCAGTGAAGGGTCCCCATCACTCTCCACATGATCAGACATTGTGCCCTAGTACAATGAGCATTTTTTGTTGCTTTCAACCAAAACTAAGTACAAATATATGATACGCAGCACCAACATTTCTTTCAATACAACAAAGATGTAGATTGAATTTCAGTAACGTTCATATTCTATATGCTCCATACTGTGCTCCTAGTGCCTCATCAGCACTTGAAGAACTTACCATTTCTCAAGATAATCAATCTATGGGTGCAGCAGGTATCCATAAATCATAACTTTAAGGAAATACTGCTCTAAGTATTTGATACTGGCGTTTCTTTCAAACTATTATTTTAGTATTTAAAAGGCAATTTAAGTAACAAATATTCCTGTGCTTTGAGAAGTGAAGGCAAGTTGGATGAACCTAACAAATGAAGCATTGATGAAATGTCATGTTTTGTGCAAATGGCTTAAAACCAATTCATGTCCTTAAATATGCTTATTGATTTCAATGTGGAGAATTTATTTTCTATTTTCACTTTTTGTGCAACTTTTTTTAGTTTAATAAATAAAACAATCAATAAAATATTAAAACAAATATTTTAATCATGGTTAACTAAGTGTAAATGCCCACAAAAGATAAGTCTTACAGTATATTCTGCGAAACGCTTTGGGTCGTCTAGAAGACGTAATAAGACGCTATATCAAATACAAAGATTATTATTATTATTATTATCTTCAACCTTGAGTAATCCTATCATACCATATTTTAATTTGAATGAGGCTGCTGATTAAAAACATCTGCTGAAGTGTTTATATATTATTTATTCCAAGAGTGTTGCCTGGTACTGAGGGCATGCTTTATGGATTAAGCTGGCTCCCACTGAGAAGCTGGTCTGTTCTTTGGTGATGCTGTAAAGTTCATAGGAATCATACGTCCAAATACACTTGAATAATTGATGCAGGATAGTTCCAGCTTCAGCACTGAGTTCCGCAGATCCTATTTTTCCTAGCACAATGCAGCGAAGGTTGACTGAACCAATGTCTCCTGTTATGTATTGCACATCTTTACATAAACAATGCTACAAGGGTTCTAAATCAAAAAGGTGGTTGTGCTGAAGTTGATCAGTGTTTCTCAGAAAATATTTTTTGTAGAATGGTAAAATGTTGGAGATTAGAGGTTCACACATTCAATTAAAAGACTGGTAAATGTTGTTGATGCCCATTTTGGCTGATGCATTGTGTGCTTATTCAAAAGTTTGATTTGAATGAAGCTACACATTGAAAACACAGCAGTACATAAATTAATTAGTTTATGAAACTGGTGGAGCCTAGCTTGGTTTTAAATAAAATTCATTCCATTTTTCTTATTTACTTTTAAGGAAAAATAATAAGCATTGTGATACTGAATACCTGGCATTGTGTGAAACTGCTCATCATCCCCCAAATCCCTTGTGTAGTGTCAAAGTTATATTTGTGTTTGTATCTTATCTTAAATACAATTCATTTTCCAAATGAATCATGGAAATCGCATAACTATTCAGTTCTAAAACTCTGCAGGAAAACCAAATTAAAATGTTTTGTATAATGAACATCAATTAGAAGTAAACAAAATACATCACTAAATTACATTTTTACAGTGTCTTTCACGTCGTGAGGATGTCCCAAGGCGCTGAACAGTCAGGAATTTGGATCCGAGCGGTGGGGGTGGAGGGGGGTTGGGATAAGGGAGGGTGAAGGGAGGGAAAGTAGGAGGATGGCAAAAGGCACAGTTGAAGAGGAGGGTCTGAAGGAGACAAGAAAGAGAGCGAGGTGAAGGGAATGTGGGATGGAGTTTCAAAGGGTGGGGGCGGAGAGGCTGAAGGCCCAACCCCAATGGTGGGACGGGCTGGACGGGGGATGTAGAGCAGGCTATAGCCTACTGAGTGGAGGGAGCAGACAGGTTGATAAGGGGTTAACAGGTCACAGAGGTATGAAGTGGCAAGGCCATGGAGTTGGCGTAGTCGAGCCTAGATATGGTGAATGCGTGAATGACAGTTTCTGCGGCCCAAGAGATGCCCAAGCCTTGGTTCTTGCCAACCTGTACTCAATGCTTTCCGGAATTAGGGAGCGTGTGCATTCCATTGCAACAATCTATCTCTGGGATTTCCATATGTAAGGTTGCATGGAAATCTCAGTTTGATTTGGATACTCTTAAGCACGGTGATGGGTTTCCGCACGTGTCAGACACCCAGCTGACTCCCCCCCCCAAAAAAAATGACAATGCATGGTTAGGAATTTCCATTTTCAATGTTCTCAAAATGTATTACTCTTCCTAGGCTCCAGAACTGCCTAAATCCCTGCTTCAGAATGGGAACATTTAATAATACATCTTTCTCTTAGTAAAAATTGATATCCCTAAATAAAGTTATTGAGTGCAAGAAAATTAGAAAGCTGCGGATTTTGAAAATAATAGACAATCTTCGAAAGAGCAGTAAAAGTCTTTCATATAAAGTTGAGATATTAAAGGACCTCTACATTTAGGAGCTCTAAAAGCGCTCAAAAGCGAAGGGAAGGGAGGGAAAGGGGGTGACCGATAGCATGGTCGAAGAGGAGGGTCTCTAAGTGGGACTTAAAGGAGGCTAAGGAGGGGGCGAGGCGGAGTGATTGGGGGATGGAATTCCAGAGGTTGGGGACAGAGTGGCTGAAGGTTCTCCCACCAATGGTGGGTCGGGGATGTGGAGCAGGCCGGAGCCGGCTGAGCGGAGGGAGCGGGTGGGTTGGTAGGGGGTTAGGAGGTCGCAGAGATAGGGTGGGGTGAGGCCATGGAGGGCTTTGTAGGTGAGGACCAGGATCTTGAACTGGATCCTCTGAAGGATAGGGAGCCAATGGAGTCGGGCGAGAATGGGGGAGATGGGGTCGCGGAGTCTGGTGCGGGAGAGGACACGGGCTGCAGAGTTCTGGATTATCTGCAGCCTGTAGAGGGAGGAGTTGGGAAGGCCGACAAGCAGGGCATTTGCATAGTCGAACCTGAAGGTGATGAAGGCATGAACAAGAGTTTCAGTGGCCTGAGGGGTGAGGTAGTGGCAGAGTCGGGTGATGTTACGGAGGTGAGGGAAGGCAGAGCGGATCATGGCTTGGATGTGGGGAAGAAAAGATAGTTGAGGGTCGAACAAGACACCGAGGTTCCTGATGGCTTGGTGAGTTGAAGTGTGCAACATGGAGGTTGATGACAGAACCTGAGGTGCAGAGGCGCTGGCGCGAGCCAATCAGGAGGGCCTCAGTCTTGTTCACATTCAACTGTAGGAAATTTCCCCTCATCCAGGACTTGATGTCCGACAGACAGTCTGTCAGGACAGCAGTGGTCCTGGAGTTGAGGGTGGAGGCAGAAAGATAGAGTTGGGTGTCATCCACATACATATGGAAGTTGACCCCATGTCTGCGGATGATGTCACCAAGGGGGAGCATGTAGATATTAAAGAAGAGAGGGCCAAGGACAGAGCCCTGGGGGACGCCAGACATGACAGTGCGGGGGCTGGAGGAGAAACCGTTAAAAGGCAACAAAGTGGAGATGGTGAGAGAGATAGGAATCGAACCAGGCAAGGGCAGGTCCCCAAGGATTAAGTAAAGAGGAGAGGCGGTGTATGTGGATTTAGTGGTCGACAGTGTTGAAGGCGGCAGAGAGGTCAAGGAGGACAAGGAGGCAGAGGGAGCCCTGATCACAGATGTTCAGAATGTCATTAGTGTCTTTGACCAGGGCTGTTTCCGTGCTGTGGGCATCGCGGAAGCCAGATTGGAGGGGTTCAAAGAGGGAATGGCGAGAAAGGAGCAGAGCTGGGACGAGACGATTCGTTACAGGATCTTGGAGAGGAATGGGGGGTTAGAGATGGGGCGGTAGCTGGAGAGAAGGGATTGGTCCAGGGAAGGTTTTTTCAGGAAGGGGGTGATGACGGCTGTTTTTAGGGGGGTGGGAACTGAACCAGTGGACAAGGAGAGGTTGATGACGTCGGACAGGAGAGGGGCCAGAAGGTGGAGCTGGGAGATGAGGAGACAGGTGGGGATGGGATCGAGGGAGCAGGTGGTGGGTTTGACAGCAAATAGGCTGGTCTGAAGTGGCAGCCCCTATACGTGAATAGAACTGGTAGCTCTTCTCGATCAGTGACATGACCAGAGCAATCAAGAAGAGCACTGAACTGGAAATGATGGAAAAGGTTTGGACACGATTTTGTAAAGGTGTATGATGTATGTACTGATGGTTTGGGAAGGGATTCCCCACTTCAATTCAAAAGGTTCTGACATTCCTCTGCAGTAAGAAATTTGAAGTGTTGCTTCTTAAGTTATCTTAACTAAGCTATCACCACATTTTTTTCAGATATACTGTACACTAGAAGAGTACTTTGAATAAAAATAATAATAATCCTTGCATTTGATATAGCGCTTTTCACGTTGGGAGGACGTCCCAAAGCGCTTCACAGAACACACTGTAAAGTGAATTGACTGTATATTTGTGGGCGAACGCGGCAGCCAATTGCGCACAGCAATGTCCCACAAACAGTCGTAGATTGAAAATGACCAATTTATTATTGTTTTTTGTTTTGGAGGGATTATTATTAGGCGTGTGGAGTAAGGAAACTTGCCCAAGGTTTCGCCCTCTGCCTGGAATTGAACTCAGGTCTCTCACTTGCAAAGCGAGTGCTCTAACCACTGAGCTACAGGACTCCTGGACGGTAGTCCCATTCACCTTTCCTATAGTTCTATCATTAAAAAAGGTTTAACTTTATTTCTCCAGCAGTTTTTCCCCCTTTTCAAAAAAACATCATTAATGGCTGGCATACGATTTTAGGTGGTTATTTTAAGTTAGCAAATGTCTGTGAGCCCCATCAGACCTTTCCTTGTATTGTGCAAAATCATAGAAACGGGTTGGAAATGGTCTTGGGCCAGAGACCGCCTGTTGGGTTGCTCTGATATAAAACAAAGTTTCAAAGCGTTCAACAACAATCAGGGAAATAGGTTTAAAAATGTTGACCAAAGATAACTAAAGATGCGTACTTAGGAGTTTTTTAAAACAAGCAACACGGTAGTAAGATTTTCTAAAAACAGAAAGGATGACTGAAGCTGCTTTTAAAGTTCACATTTGAGCATTCATGCCACATAATAGCATGCTCATCACTTTCCTGTAGTGCTAAGAGGGAAAAAATATTTCTGTTGTACACAACAGTACAGTAATTCCAATAACTATAGAGTTGGTTGGAGTAGCACAAATGTTTTAAATATCAGCTTCCCAAGATGATTTTAATACATACAAGCACTGGAATTCCCCTTATTAAAAAGGCAAGACTTCATTACATTCCTTACATTGCAGTAAATTTGAAATTTATAGCACACTCGACTGCACTAATGTAACAAATGTAATAATTCCAAGTCATTCCTATGCCTTTGAGCAAGAATGTCAGATTAGCATCAATCGTGTAGGTTTATGGGCAATTATGTGCAGTGGACACTCATTTCACAAAGGACACTTGAAGCAATCAAGGAACACAAAAGCAGTAGTATCTCTATTAATATTAATCCAAATCAATTTAATCTCAGATTTATTAAAAATAGTGTACAACCATGCAAGAAAATTGGAAAATGTACATGCATAGTTAGTATGGAAATGTGGAACTCTCAGTCTGGTTTGGATACTTTTAAGCATAGTAATAGATTTCTGCCAGTGTGGAACACCTGGCCGACCAAAGTAAAGCAAGGCAAAAAAAAGCCAAACTCCCCCAAATACTCATTGGTTAACTCACTGGTTCTTAAACTGGGAGCCGCGAGATAGTTTCAGGAAGGGGGCCAGGGGGCAATCACAGTCCTTGTTCCCTGTGCACCAGTCACACCCCCGCAGCTCTGAAACCGTACGATACTCGCTGAAATCAGGTCAGTGGTTGCCAAAGGCGGGTGAGGTGAGAGGAGTTTTCTCATTAAGTATGCAGAACCCAGAGTTTGTGTGATATCTACATTGTCAATATAAGCATTACTTTATTTTCTTTAATTCTTTTTAAATGTTTGCAATTAAAGAAAGGCACTCAATTTCTATGGATTTATCACGTGGGGGTCCTCAGCCAGGATGCCTAATGTCATGGGGGGGGCCTTGAGCCCAGATAGTTTGGGAAGCCCTAGATTAACTGTTAATGCTGACATGAGCAATTCACATAAACACAGTACAGAACATTAATTCTGCCAGCCACCTTATGCTGGTTCAGATCATGCTTGAATTGCTCTCTCATACTTTCCGTAAATAAGGACTAAATGTACACAAAAAAGTTACCAAAATGACACAGTGATATAGCTTGGATTTTTCTTCTCCCCCTTTCTCTTTTGTCTTCCCCCAATCAAAACTATAAGGTTACATTTCTTACATTTCCATTCTTCACAGTGAAATTCAATGTTTGTTTAGTTTTAAGCTTCTTGTAAGACCTACTGGAAACAATGGTGAAAATCATGTTTATTTATTACCATTAGTATTTGCCAAAGAAATGTGACAGTCAACACTTGACCCAGCAGTTATCGTACTACTTGGTTTCCAGAGTGCACAAGAGCAATATTTCTAGTTTACTGCACTGTCTAGACACCAACAAGGTATGAATTATGCCTACATACAATCATTGTTTATCACAAGACTTGGTTTGATAAACTGTTCAACTCAGTAGTGTTAACTTACCGTTGAAATGAAGTTTAGTGCATTAATTATGCAACATTAACATATCAGAATTGAAGGACAAAGCAGAAATGTAATGGGAAATAATCCATTCTCCCACGCTTAAATTCATTCCAATATAATAATAATGCTTGCATTTGATAAAGCGCCTTATTACGTCTTTGAGATGTCTCAAAATGCTTCACAGAATATACTGTAAAGTGAACTGACTGTATATTTTGTGGGCGAAATGCAGCAGCCAATTGTGCACAGCAGTGTCCCACAAACAGTCGTGGATTATTTTATTTTTGAAGGAATTATTACCCCCGGAAAAGCAATCCGCCAATCGACTAACAACCAGATTCCTACTTACTGCTAGGCAAACAGAGGTGGGTGGAGTAAGGAAACTTGCCCAAAGCTTCACTCTGCCAGGAACTGAACCCAAGTCTCTCACTTGCAAGGCAAGTGTTCTAACCACTGAGCTACGGGACTCCACTGTAGCTCAGTGGTTAGAGTCATATCTCAGTTAATGGAAAACTCGAGGATTTGAAAAGCAATCATTTCAATACTATTCACCATAATTGCTGCTAGTAAATGTATTTATTTACTATCCTCTATGTCCTTAAGTAAGATATTCTGTCTGGAGATATATTGTCTAGCACTCTAACAAAATGAGTGCATTAAATAATAATCCTTGCATTTGGTATAGTGCCTTATCACGCCATCGAGATACCTCAAAGTGCTTCACAGATTGTACTGTAAAGTGGATTGACTGTATTTTGTGGGTGAAATGTGACAACCAGTTTGCGCACAGCAGTGTCCTACAAACAGCAATGGAGTGAGTGATCAATTGTATTTAGGAGATTTGTTGGCCAGGACATTGGGAGAAACTCCCTTCTCTTTTCAAATGGTGCCATAAGATCTTTAACATCCACCTGAAGAGGCAGACGGGCCCTCGATTTAACGTCTCATCCGAAAGACAACATCTCCGACAATGCATCACCCGCACACCCCCACCCCTCCCCAGTACTGCATTGGCGTTTCATCTTAAGGCTGTGTGATACCAAGTCTTGACGTGGAGCTGGAACCCACAACCTTCAGACAACGAGTAAGCGTGACGCACGCATTTGTAGTTAATATATTTCAGAGGCTAGCTCCCTCTATCCTCATATCAAGCACCAAGTGCAAAGAGGTCCTAGACTTCTTCACCTCAAAGAATGAAAACATCCGCTTGGCGGCGTCTTCCTCTCCCCACCATGTCCCCTTTCACCCCACTCAGACTATCCACACTGCCTTCTCCGCCACAGCTCCTGCCACTCCCCACTCCTTTGCCCCCATTTCTCCCTCCTCCTTCTCAACCACAATCACCCAGATGAAGTTGTTGCCTCGACCCCTCCCTACCCAGCTGCTGGTCAATCAACTCCCCCTCCCGCACCCCCCACCCCCACTAGCTGATACTGTCAACCAGTCTCTCTCCTCAGGTTCTCTTCCACTCCCCTTGAAAACCGCTGTTATCACACCCCTCGTCAAATAACCCACCCTCAATCCCTCTAATCTTGCACACTACCATCCCATTTCCAACCTACCCTTCCTTGCTAAAGTCCTGGAACGCATTGTTGCAGGTCAACCTCGGTCACACCTCTCCCTCCACTCGCCCCTCAAGCCCCTGCAGTCTGGTTTTTGCCCTGCCCACAGCACAGAGACAGTGCCTGTCAAAGTCACAAACAACATTCTCTCTATCTGCGGCCAGGGCTCCCTCTGCCTCCTCATCCTCCTGGATCTCTCTGCTGCATTTGACACAGTTGACCACGCCATCCTCCTCCACCACCTCTCCCCCCTTATCCACCTTAGGACTCGAACCAGTCATTCGCATGGTTCGAGTCCTACTTAACCAACCCATTCCACTTCATTTTGGCAAATGGTTTCTCTTCCTGCCCCCGCCCGTCATCTGCAGGGTACCCCAGGGCTCCATCGAGAAGTTTGTGCTCATCCAGGCCCTGATGCCTACCAGACAAGCTGACAGAATATCGGGGGACTGCAGTCACAGTTGGAGGAGGAGAATAGATTTTTGTCCATGTCTGCAGATGACATCGCCAAGAGGGAGTATGTAGATGAGGAAGAGGAGGGGGACCAAGGATGGAGCCCTGAGGTACTTCACAGTTGAGCCGGTGGGGGCGAGAGGAGAAGCTGTTCGAAGAGTCAAAGTGAAGGTGCCAGGTAAGACTCGAACCAGGTGAGTGTGGTCCCAATAATGTGGATGAGGATGGAGTGGTTGACTGTGTTGAATGTGTCAGAGAGGTCCAGGAGGACAAGGAGAAAGAGAGGTCACAGAGAGAGCGAACGTCATTTGTGATCTTCACCAGCATCATCTCTGTGCTGTGGGCAGAGAGGAAACCAGACTATAGGGGCTTGAGGAGGGAGTGGAGGGAGCATGTAGATGAGGAAGAGGTGGGGGCCAAGGAATCCACCCTAGTTACCTTAGTATCAAGAGTAAAATGCATACTGAGAACAGAAGAATTGACAAGAGAATTGACATATCTTCTCTCCCCCCAAAAAAAAATTATTATGACTTCAGGGAAGTTCATACTGTTGTCCCCAAAATATACACACTATTATTATAAGGCCCTACAAATAGATGATTGAATTGGCCAAGGCGCAAACAAACAGGAAAGTCTATTTTTTTTGTAGGCATATGTCAGGCTTGAATATCTATCAGTGGCAGGAAGACTCTTCAGGAAGAAAGATAATGCTCTGATAAGTGCTGACAATGCATCGGTTTGCTCCACATTACCGTTTTATATGTGGTCATTAATTACTCAGAATGCACTTACTATATTCTCTTGCTGGCATTGCTTCTTAAAATCCAATCAACTGTAAAATATCCTTTATATAATCAGGTAACACTACTTTTCAAAAGATGAAAACAAACAAAAATTACTTATCCACAATCAGTGGATAGTTTTACATGAGAATCTGATACAGGTTACTTCTAATGATGTAAATATTCCCAAGTAGTAATGGTTTCACTATTTTGTTCTGGGAGTAATATTGATTCCATTAAAAAAAATCTATGTTGTAACTTTAGTGTAAAGTGACATGCTGTGGGCATATTATTGGAATGGCATAGAGAACATTTCTGGAGTCATTACTGTCAGAAAGAGTAGTTGCCAGTAGGTAAAGAATGTGATTAGATGCTGTCTGATGCAAAGAGCACGCAGAGACCAGAAATTGTGCAGAAAGGTCACCAACATCCCGAAGGTGTATTAAAAGCAAGAGATTTAAAACGCTTTGGTGGAAGACAATCAATGCAATGACTTCCTGTCACTAGTCACACTGGTTTGCAATACCACAATGGGGTCATTCAAATGCAATTCCATTTGAATACAATATCAACTATACATCAATTTGTGAATATAAGCAAATGCTGAGATAGCTGAAGTTCTAGCATAAATGACTGAATACTGATTGCCTGGAAATAAAAAATTAAGTTGCATATAAAGCAACACTGAGGTCATCCAACAAGTATGCTTTGTTTAAATCTAAATCAAACATACAAAAATACAAATGTTTTCAATAACCTAATCGCTAGGTTTTCAGTTTAGAGCATCGAAGGCTTGTGCCAGATTTTCCCACCTCAGGCAGGGACTGAACACATTTGAAATGTAAAATCTCCAAAACCTAGACGCGCCCCCCAAACCCCCATGAACTGTTTTTTAAAAAAAGGTTCATGGGGACGGATGGAACGGAGTGATGACTCATACAAAAAACATCAAAAAAAAATTTCACTGTCCCCCTCACCCCCCCATTAGAAAATGTAGAGCTTCATCCATAACCCCCCCCCCATGTAGTGTACTTGTTTTAATTACTCCACTGTAAGCACTGTCAAGTAGTGGCCTATTACTTCTCAAAGAAGTTGGGCGGGTGCGGGGGAGGTAGTATTGTATTATAGTTTGCATTAATACTACAGTTGATATTCTCCATTGGTCCTGAATTAAGTCATGCGATTTAATTGGAATTCCTTGTTTTTTCTCACTGGACAGCTGAAGAGTAAAGAGGATGAACCACAGCTCTGTCATCCCATAACTGAACACAAGATTAGGCCCAAACAAATATATGGACAATAAATCTGCTGAGGGCGAATGAGAATGGAAGGTAGGCCTCAAAACAGCATATTATAAGTACAGTAGATCTACAATAAGATTACATTTGCATAGCGCCTTTTACATTGGGAGTACGTCCCAAGGCGCTGGACAGTGTACGCATTTCAGACCCGAGCTGGGGTCAGGGGGGAGAAGGGGGGGAGGGGAAGGGAGATGACCAATGGCATGGTCGAAGAGGAGGGTTTTGAGGCAGGACTTGAAGGAGGCTAAGGAGGGGGCGAGGTGGAGTGATTGGGGGATGGAGTTCCAGAGGTTGGGGCAGAGTGACTGAAGGCTCTACCGCCAACGGTGGGGCGGGTGGGTCGGGGAACGTGGAGCAGGCCAGAGCCGGCTGAGCGGAGGGAGGCGGGCGGGTTGGTAGGGGGTTAGGAGGTCACAGAGGTAGGGTGGGGCGAGGCCATGGAGGGCTTTGTAGGTGAGGACCAGGATCTTGAACTGGATCCTCTGAAGGATAGGGAGCCAATGGAGTCGGGCAAGAATGGGGGAGATGGAGTTACGGAGTTTAGTGCGGGAGAGGACACGGGCTGCGAGTTCTGGATTATCTGTGGAGGGAGGAGTTGGGAAGGCCGACAAGCAGGGCGTTTGCATAGTCGAGCCTGGAGGTGATGAAGGCATGAACAAGAGTTTCAGCGGCCTGAGGGTTGAGGTAGTGGCTGAGTCGGGCGATGTTACGGATCTAACCCACTTTCTGCAAATTCTGTTAGTCAAAACAGAGGATGGAATAGCTATTTTCAGCAAAAAAAGAGGGCACTGGCAGTAGTTTACAAAGATAGCACAAAATGTGATTGTTATATGCATGTGGTATTGCACCCTGTCTGACTCCCACTTCTGACTCAGAATATTGTGGATTCCAGCCCCACGTCAGTACTTTGAACTCTGTGTACCCCGACACAACAGTGCAGTGCTGGGTCTGCTGCATTGTTGGAAGTGCTGTCATTAAAATGAGATGTTACACTGAGGCCCCACTTGCCTGTTCAGGTGGACATTAAAGATCCTTTGGCACTCTTCTGGTGTTCTGACCAACAGTCCTCCCAAAATAAAATTTTCCATTCACTTTGTGGCTGCTTTATGGACAATGTTGTGTGCAAATTAGCTGCTGCATTCACTTACAAAATAAATTCACTTACATTCACTCCACTTTACAGTATATCCTGTGAAGAACTCTATAATCTTCCAACGTAAAAGGCTCTATATCAAATGTAAGGGTTTCAATTGCATTTTATACAATATAATTTGCAGAGTGAGAGATCCCTGGGAGCAGGGAAGAAGAGAAAGGGAGAAAACAGATAAGTGAGAGTATATGTACCTCAATAAGATCGATGACGTAACCGGACCCTGTCTGAATGCAAGTGGGTATCGTTGCTCTAGAAGCTCAGAGGATTTGAATAACAATACCAGAGCAGTCCTGGCAATTATACCACCGTTATTTCTGTACCATTGGTTGTTTTGACACCATCAGATGTCACATGACCAGCTATAATTACTGTCTGGGAAATAGGATAAAAAGCACCGTTAAGATCATAATTATATGAGGGTACTTATACACCCACTTTTAGGCAAAATCTAGATTAGGAGATGTGGAAACAATTTTTCCACTGAATGATTTCATGGAGAAAAAATACTAAGTACTGAGATCATAGAAATCTGGAAAAATCAACGCCACCAGCATCACAGGAAAGAGCCAGAGAAAATGAAAATGAAGTGTCAATGAGACTCAGTTTTAAGGACTTAGAAGAATTTTTAAAATAAGAAAATAATTCTATGTAAAGATTATGAAAAGTCAGAACAGATCTTGAGTCATGATAGTTGTATCCTGCCTTCTTTTCACTTATTATAAAAAAAATTAGATATTTGTAAGTCATAATTTAGCCTCTTACCAAGTACAGGATGACCTGTTATAATGCATTTTGCATGAGTCAATTTGTAAAGTTGGTGCATTGTTTTCCCTCTCTGCCTCCTTTATAATTATTCTCCATTCTTTTCATATACCACTCTACTAGAGCTATGGACAGTGGGAAACGCCTATGTTTTATAAATCCATTATTCGGCGAAACCTAGATTAGGAGATGTGGAGTTTTTTTTCTCCACTGAATGATTTCATGGTGGAAAAATACTAAGTACTGAGATCAAAGTAAGGAATTCACAGAGACATAGAAAATTCAACATCATTAGCACTTCAGCAGGAGACTTGCAGAGGGAATAAGACAAATCTTTTCACCTGATGATAAAATATTTAAGAACTTATTTTTATAGCACCTTATCACATCTCAAAGCATATGCAGGTAATTATTGTCAAGTCTGTAATTACTTTGTAGTGCAAACAGCAACCATTTTACAGACAGCTCTTTTCAATTAGTGCCATGGGATCTTAACAATTATCTGAACAACAATAAATTACATTCGTGCAGTGCCTTTCACGTCAGGAGAACATCCCAAGGCGCTGAACATGCAGCTGGGCCTCAGTTTAACATCTCAGTCGAAGGACACCACCACCAATAATGCTACACACTCCTCAGTACTGCACTGGAGTGATTACTTGGATTAAGAACAAAAGTTTGAACCCACAACCTTTTAAGTCCTTCCAAACTTGGGCAAGTTTCCTTACTCCACACAGAGCCTAATAATAATCCCTCCAAAACCAAAAACAATAATAAATTGGTCATTTTCAATCTACGACTGTTTGTGGGACATTGCTGTGCGCAATTGGCTGCCGCGTTCGCCCACAAATATAAAGTCAATTCACTTTACAGTGTGATCTGTGAAGCGCTTTGGGACGTCCTCCCGACGTGAAAAGCGCTATATCAAATGCAAGAATTATTATTATTATTATTATTAATTTAGCTAAACTGACAACCATTTATTACTCCTTTGGGAATACTGGTCTAGATGAGGATTAAATACAATACACTGAGGGTAATTAACAAATGGAACAGGTTACCAATAAGGTCGGTTGAGGCTAGAATACTGCATGCATTTAAAATAGCTTGACACCAGGAAGACAGTACAACGGTTATTCTGGAAGGCTGAGATCAAATGGGGTGAAGGGTCTTCTTCATCTGAATACCTTGTGAATATTTTTGAGAAAGGCCAAATTCCTAAAATGTATTGATGGGATGCAAGGCTGTATCAAAGGGATAAATCTTGATCTTTTAGATCTATTAAATATATTGGTCAATTGCTCTACCAATGCTGGGCTATGCCCAGGCTCTCTTGACTTTCTCACTTAACAATGGACAAGCAATTCTTTTTTTGGAGGTTTTCTAAACCTGTTCAGTCTAAAAAGCACAGTATAAATAATAATAATAATCCTTGCATTTGATATAGCGCTTTTCACGTCGGGAGGACGTCCCAAAGCGCTTCACAGAACACACTGTAGAGTGAATTGACTGTATATTTGTGGGCAAACGCAGCAGCCAATTGCGCACAGCAATGTCCCACAAACAGTCGTAGATTGAAAATGACCAAATTTTTTATTATTGTTTTTGGTTTTGGAGGGATTATTATTAGGCGTATGGAGTAAGGAAACTTGCCCAAGGTTTTGCTCTGCCTGGAATTGAACTCAGGTCTCTCGCTTGCAAAGCGAGTGCTCTAACCACTGAGCTACAGGACTCCAAATCAGAGTCGAGCAGCTTGATATGAAAGCAAATCAAGCATAGCTACAGAGGCAAAATACAATAATACAATTTACATTTATATCATCCGTTTCACATCAGGATGACTTCTCATAGGACTTCACACAGCTGGCTGGGGACCTGAGTGGGGGGGTGGGAACTGAAGAGGGTGGGAAAAGATGAACACTTACACAGTGGAAACGGTAAGATCTTAAGGTGGGCTTTAAAAATAGGGAGGGGGCAGGGCGGAGGGACTTTTATACACAAAATATACAGTCAATCTACTTTACAATATACTCTGTGAAGCACTTTGAAATGTCTCAAAAATGTGATAAGGCTCTATATCACATGCAAGGATTATTATTATTCTCGAGATGGAGGTTCTGAGACTGGAGACAGAATGGCTGAAAGCTCACCCACCAAAGGTGAGGCAGATTGGGCAGGGGACGTGAAACCGTCCAATGTTTGTTGGACCCTGGGTTACAGGAAGTCACAGAGGCAGCAAACATAGGGCAAGGACATGGAGGGATTTGAATGCATGGACAAAGCCCTTGAATTCAATTCAGTAGGGGATGGGGAGGATGGGCTGCAGAGTTCTGGATGGGAGGCATTTTGTGTTGGAAGAAACTAGATTGTCCGACGAGTAGCGTGTTGGGATAATCAAACTTGGATGTTATGAAGGCATGAATAAGGATCCTGACAGCCTTTGCTGATTGCAACAATGATTACAATGTAAAATCAAACAGTGAACAAATTCAGACTCTACTCAGAAACAGTTCCTTAATAGCTCTTGAGCCATTGGATCATATAAAAATATTTCAAGGACCTTTTTACAAGTTATTAAAATGCTAATCGACTTATAACCAGCTATTTAAAAAAGATCATCAAATTAAATATTGGTTATTTGAGCTCTGTACTAGCTTAAAACTCTTCTCAGCCCTGGCCAATGTGATTAGAATCAAGTAGCGTAAATCAATTTTTCCTGTGCCGAAACACTTTACAAGTAGAAGAAAATTTAATTTGCAGCAATACAAACTGCATATAAACAATTGAATCGTTTAGTTACCACAATAATATTTTTAAACTGTGAAATCTCATTAAGCCAAATGACATTTGTAGAAAAGATCCAAGGTTTACAGGTTATTATAATAGTAATAAGTTTAAAATTTGTTACTGCTGTCACTAAAACAAAATTAAATCATAAATAGTCTAACATGAAATTAGATTTAGAGCGATCTAAGGCAGAATGTAGCTCTAAATGACTGGTTATCCAATCAGTAAGAAGCCTAATTATACACTATGAAAACACTTAGTGGAAAATATTTAAATATGTATCAAAAAGTAGAATTAATCATGGGTTTCTGTTCATCTACTTGCAAAACATTTAATTAAACGTGGGAAAGATCAAGTCTCCTGAAAGTGCTGTAAACAAGAGAATGTCAAAAATGTTGTTCAACAAAGAATAAATCTGTTTGCAAACCAATTTATCATTTGCAGATGACAGAACACTGCTTGATCATTTGAATTTTTAGTTCCAATACTTTTACTAATTTTCATGTATGCTCTTATCATTAGCTGTTACTATCGCTTGATGGTGACTTTTACTTGGGAATGGGGAAAGAGAGTAAGGGGTAGGTAGGGTCTCCTTGGGGCTCAACCGGCTCCAAAGAATATCAGAAAAGAGTTTATCCCATGTGTTGGTCTCAGTAGTCCTAAGCCAGGTGGTACAAGACACAGTACTCCAAGGCACTCTTTATGACAGACAAGTCAACCTGGCTCATCAGCAGTTGGTAGAGCAGATACTCTTCTCTCTTGGCTCTCATTAATCCTGCCAGCCCAGCAGGAAGGTTGCCCCATCTAGCACCCAATGCTGCTGAAACACTCTTCACTACACCATTAAAACAATTCTTTAATTGTACTGATGGTTACAATTAACCCCACCTTTACGAAATTCAGGCCCAAGTTCCAGTTTGCCTTGAAGAGTGTAGAGCCATTTCCTGTAATTTTTCTAGCCTTACTATAAACAAATAAGCTAGTTGAAAAGTAGTCTGGTTATGCACTGTGATGGTGTTATGAAGTGTTACTATAAGAATAATGCAGCTACATAAATGCAAGTTGTTGTTGGTTCAACCCTTTTCTTTTCACAAAGGAATAAGCCAAGCTAGGAAACACAAAGTGGAAAGAGGTGGAGGGGGTTATCACCCCTCATCGTTGACCTCCTAAGCTATTCTTATATCAGTTAATTTGGCTCAAAATTTAGTATTAAAGTGGAAGAGCTATTTTTGCAGGAAGTTTGCTGAGAAGATGGAATGCTGTACATGGAAAATGTAAAACATCTTTGTGTAAATGGCATGATAACTTCAGAGATATAAATGTGGAAAAATGTCAGCAGTTTACTTCTGATTTCCCTTTTCACAATTATGCTAACTGAGGAAAGGGATGGGCCTGAATATTGGGCAACTTTCCTCCTAGTCCTTCTCCCCAAGCTGCTACCATTTATTTGAGCAGCTGAGAGAGGTAAAATAATATTCTAATGCATCTGCACATTTGATGTATTTGTGTTACTTATGAGATGGTATAAGTTTATTACATGTCCATAGGTTTATTACATGTATAGACCATGCCCCATTTCTCTATTGTTAAACTTTTGTTCAGGAAAAGGAGGCAAAAGTTTTCGGAGGCAGTGACTAAACTGACTTCAAAAAGGATTTTGGATAATGCATTACCCGGAAATTTGCTTGAGTGAAGTTGTCTGGACACGACTCTTATAAACTCATACTGCAGTAAAACTTACATAAGTCATATCAGTCGGTACTATAACATTTAATATGATTTACGTGAAGTCCAAGTTGCAGGCAAACTGCATAAGTCGTATAAAATCTGATTTAATCAGTAATCTACACTGCACACGTTTAGTTCACTGCAGCCACGATGACAGGTTAAGACTACATTTCCCATGATTCAATGTGTCTTGACCCATCCCTGCATTAGCACTTACGGGAAAGAGTTGGAATCAACAACAACAACAACAACAAGATTCCATTTATAGAGCGCCTTTCATGTCAGGAGGACGTCCATTGAATCACAGGAAATGAAGTTTTCCTGTGCATGCCTCCTATAATTCAATGCAGCCGATAAGTGCGGGAGTAATGGAGGATAAGGAAATAGTATTACTAGTTAGGAGATGATTAATACAAGTAATGCAAAGAAATTTAAGTTTTAGTGTATGAAAGGAATCGTTGAGGCCTTACTGGGTTCATAGGTTGTCTGCTCATTTTTTCCAGACAGGGAACTTTGGATAGCCTGGGGACAGAAATGAACTGGGGGAAAATAACTTGCACAGTAGGGCAAGGTGAAAATAAGATTAATTTAACAAGTTACTCTCACATCAGTGAATTTTACAAATGAACTGCATCCACACCAATTGTTTCAACATTCTGGCTGAACTGTATGTTCAGGTGAACCTCATTCCTTGAATTGCACACACCTGTGAAATGTTAGACAGAACCAGAGGATACTAGCACATCAAATAAGATGGTTCTTACTGGAGGCACTTTATTAAAACTCAAATATACACCTGAGAGGTGAACCATGTTGTCGCAGGCATACACCTGAGCATGACTAACTGGAAGGCAAAGTTCTTTCAACCATTTTCCAGATATCATGGAGCCACTGTTACTGATTGCTCTGATGCTGAGCATTCTCTCTACAAAAGTGGCTGGACAGCTTTCAATTAAAAAAATGTCACTTATTTACTCGGTCTAAGGCCATTATGAAAATTAAATAGGAGTATGGTAATGCAGGTAAATAAAAAGCTGTTATCCAATTATCTTTTATACAAAATATACACAAAATCATAGATTGTTACAGCACAGAAACTGGCTATTGGGTCTATCAAGTTTGCACCATTTTTTCTCAGGGACCTAGAATATTCCTTATCAAAAGGATATTCATGAATCATTCTACACATTAATTACCTCCACAAATATAAAAGCTAACTGTGCTAACCATAACAGCACCATCCACAGGCGTGAACAAACCCCTTACAGATCTCCTGGGTTATTTATGATGGTTTTAATGGTGTGGTTGAAGACGCTAGAAATGCTGCACTAAAATGGAGATACAACTGCATTTCAAGATATTTTTACATCATCTTTCCACTTCGGGAGGGCACTTTCAGCAAAATAGTTGCATTTGATATAGCACCTTATCACATTGTCGAACTGTCTCAAGGTCCTTCAGAGGATATGTTATAAAGTGTATTTTGTATTTTGTAGGTGAATGCGGCAGTTAATTTTCACACAGGATGATAGGGAAAATTGTATGGAATTGCATGGTCTAGAGATGGTACAGATGCAAGGACTATTACTTTTAAATGGGAGGAACTGACTGTTAGACATCTTGCACACTCATTTTATTATTGTTTTGGTGGGAGGAAATTAAGGAAAAAATAAAATATGGTGTAGAATCTCCAGGCACTAACTATTGTGGTGTATACTGTTCTTTAAAAAATAACCTCAGGAACTGATTTCTTGACTGGAAACATTTTCATTTAGTACACTAAAAAACTAATCACATTAAATCTTATAACCACATTAAAATGTAAACATTATGTGCAAACAAGATACATTCTTACAAGTAAACAAAGCTGCAACTGCAGCAGAACCACAAGTGTGGTGCTAGAACTGCCAGATATGCACTCTTGGAAGGATTTGAATTTTATAGGCAGTAAGGAGCTAACTGTGGAGGAGAGATAATTGGCACGAAAGAGTAAACCAGTTAAGCTTCATGGAAGCAGCTTTAGCAATGGAAAAGATGCGACACATCCACTTCATATCAGAGGATATGTAAACCCAAGAATATAAAATATGAAGGACTACGATAAAAATTGGTAAATAGAGTAAACATGCAGATGGAAACTGGTAAGTATCAAATAACTGGGATATCCAGCATGTTCAAAGGTAAGTTGTTAGCAGGGGGTGGTTGCTGAATGGAGATGTTTGCTTGAACAGGTTTGATGTATTTATGGACCTACAATAACTCAACATAAGCATAGCTGATGTATGCTTTGGATCATACAATGAAACAATCTGAAGCCAGTGTCTGGTCTAATTAATGTTACCAAATGCACAAATTTCATTACTGTGCCTATGGCCTCAACTCTTCATAGTGAACGAGTTTACCCACAGGGAAATAAACTAAACATGAGAATGGATACCATTCCTTTAAACTCCCATGGTAAGTAACTTGGCCATTTTTCTTAAAAGCAGCAGCATTGTGCCACATAATATTACTGTACTCTGCATACAGTAATTTGAAATATGGCCTTCTAAGCAACTATATTCACAGTTCAGCTTTTAAAGCTAGATTTGAGGCTAAATGAAATTACAGCTGGTCCCATGTTTGCATTTTCTTAAGATTACTACAATATAACTGAGATGCTGCATTCTTTTTCCCATTATATTTCAAATTTAAAAAATGCAGTTTGCTTCATAAGGCTGGGACGAGGCCCGCAGAATTATATGAACTACTCAGTTTGTCTGGAGTTGGGTAATCTCAGACACGGCTGCAGGTGGGGCTACAACTGGCTTTAGTATTACTTTGAGTAAACAGGGGACAAACAGCCAAGGTTCTTGTTCCTGATTGTTATCCATTTGCCCTTCTGAAAAATGTGTGCATATGGATGTTGGGTGATAAGATCCAGCTGAGCTGTGATGCACTCCACAATTGAATAAGAATAATAATCCTTGCATTTGATATAGCTCTTTTTATATCTTCTAGACATCTCAAAGCACTTCACAGAAAATACTATAAAGTGAATTGACTGTATATTTGTGGGCATAATGCATAATGTCAACTGTGTAATGCACTGTCTTGGCAAATGCATGATAGTCACTTTGGTTGGATACCTTGATGGCTGTTTTGATGAAACTGCACCCCAGCAAGAGTCAGCCCCTTCGGAGTACACAGGGAAGAAAATGGCAAAGAAAAAGAAAAATATACTTTCAGATTTCTGAAATTGGTGACAAAACCCTGCCACTGGTTAATCTTGCCCAGGGTAATCAAAACCCTGGGTAATCCTGCCACTGTATAAATCATTGGTGAGACCATACTGAGAGTACTGTGAACAGTTCTGGTCACAAAAAGAATATTGGAGAAATCGAGAAGCTACAGAGGAGGGCAACCAAAATGGTTGAGGGAATGGAAGGACTGGAGTATGAGGAACGACTAAGTAAATTGGGCACGTTCACGCCGGAAAAGAGAAGATTGAGAGGCGACATGATTGCTGTCTTTAAGATTCTAAAGGGGCTCGACAATATAGATCATGACAGGCTGTTTCAACTTGTCCAGAATAGCAAAACCAGAGGACACAGCCTGTGATTGAAAGGGGGTAAATGCAGAACAAATCTACGCAAACACTATTTCAGTGAAAGAATAGTGAACCTGTGGAACAGGCTGCCTAGGGAGACAGTTGAAGCAGGAAGTGTTGATTCTTTCAAACACAGATCAGATTGTTTTCTTTTCGGGAATAACATTATGGGATACAGTACATAGGTAATTTGGGATATATGTCCAGGTGACCGCTAGGAAGGCAAACTAGATGAACTGTGGCAGTTCTGATGAAGGGCCGAAGAACCGAAACGTTGACTCACTTTCCTTTCTCAATAGATGCTGCCTGACCTGCTGAGTGTTCCCAGCGACTTCTGTTTTTGTTTTAGATGAACCATGGTCTTTTTTCGTCTAGCATTTCTTATGTAAAAACCAACGGTGACCATTTGAAAATGAAGCTACATGCTTGGGATATAATATTTTGATCTCTTTGGGAATATTAATCATATCAGGCTGTCTGTGGGAATCGCCTACAAAAACACAGTCACAAATTACACTGGTTGTTAGTTGATCAGCGGATCACTTTTCCAGGGTAATAATCCCTTTAAAAAAATACTAATTTGGTCACTCAATCCATAACAGTTTGTGGGACACAGCGGTGCACAATTGTCTGCCTCATTTAGCCCATAAAATTCACAGTCACTACACTTTACAGTATATCATGTAAAGCACTTTGAGACATCTCAAAGACTTGTAAGGCGCTATATTAAATGCAAGGATTATTATTATTATCAGGCTTTTCCATGAGTAATGGAGTTCTGTAAAGATTGAATACTTAAACATTTTTCCATAACCTAATCTTTCCGCATTGAATTGTGGGGGTGAGGGAAAAAAGAGAGAAGTGAGGATGTCAGAAGTTTTACCCAAAGTCATTCTGGATATAAACATATTTGCTACCATCCCTGTCATAAACTACTGGGAATTGAATTGCAAACCTTTCCACTGCAGAACCACCACATTAGATTGTCAAAATATTCATACAAATGAACACATTCACTTGCCAAATTTTTAAAATTGCAAATGAAGAATAAAATAAAATTGATTAATGCAGTCAGTCTAAAATCCAGTGAATAGGCTGCACCTTTATGCATCACCTAGGATTTATACCTGTGTATGAGTACGATGTTACTAAATTATCAACCAATTAGCATTGAAGTTGTTTTTATGCCATAGGTTTTTTTTAGCTGGAAAAAAAGGCAACTGGAAAGCCAGTTGCTTTTTTCCATCTTGAACTCAATCTACCAAATGGAGTCCTGTAGCTCAGTGGTTAGAGCACTCGCCTTGCATGAAAGACACCTGGGTTCAATTCCAGGCAGGGCGAAACTTTGGGCACTTTTCCCTACTCCACATGCCTAATAATAATCCCTCCAAAAAACAAAAACAATAATAAATTGGTCATTTTCAATCCACGACTGTTTGTGGGACACTGCTGTGCGCAATTGGCTGCCGCGATTCGCCCACAAATATACAGTCAATTCACTTTGCAGCATATTCTGTGAAGCGCTTTGAGACGTCTAGAAGACGTGACAAGCGCTATATCAAATGCAAGGATTATTATTATTATTATTAAAAGACACAACCATATGGCACAAATTTCTGTACATGTGCATAGTTGGTGCCATTTTCATAAAAAGGAAGACTTTTTTCGCATTTGGACATCCAAATGGGAGCAAAATACCACACGCGCTCATACCAACACATCAACATGTCCACATAGGACACTGAGCTTTGAATGAAATGTCAATCACAGTAAACCACTGTAAGCTATTTTATAAATATTCTTTGATCACAGGTAGAAAATATTTCTGTATATTAATTCATATCTGCAGAATAAAACAATATAACATCTGGTAAAACTGTTAATGAAAGTTACATAACCATATTTTATCAGAATATCTCAAGATGTTACTGAGAGAAATATTAAGACCTCACTAGAAATCAGAAACAGCCATAGGTTATTTGGGCCTTGGGACATCCTCCTGACATGAAAAATGCTATACAAATGTAATTTGTTGTTGTTGTAACATTGTAGCCTTATAATCAAGTAAGGTCAAGTAGCAAATTTCATGTGCTGTTTAAAATAAATATTTTCTATCTCATTATTGAACTTTAGCTCTTCCTCCATGAGATCTGACAGGATGCATTTAGGACCCATTGAACAAGTAATTCAGTGCATTCTTTCCAATGTGACGTGCCAAATTTAATTGAAATTTGAAGCAAGTCTCATGCCAGTTTCATTGCTTTATAAGTATGAACAGAAAGTTCCATGATTGATGTTGTGCTTTAAAAGACATTTTGTTTGTTACAATATTATTCAGTTCATAATGCACAAAACATATGGGAAAATAGGAGCTAAAATTAATGTCGTGTAACATACAGGGTAGTTATCGTGCAGACTATGCTATAAGGGGAGTTCCAAATCTCTACCATCCTTTTATGCTGAAGACCTAAAACTAGGCTAAGTGCTTTGTTACAGAAAGCTAGCGGGAAAGGGATACAAACAATAGGTTGCACTCACATGTTAAACCACTGCATAGAGTATCACAGGCAGAGACCGAAAGTAGAACTACATGCACTCAAGGTAAAAAAAAAGTAGGATGAAAAAAAACTGAAGAAAAAATGTTAATCAAAATTTTTTTATTAGTTGGAAAAATATAGGTTAAAATGAAAAGGGATGATTTTTAATGTTAAAGCAAATTATGTTCTTTTAAGGGTGGAATGCTTATTTAATGGAACATTAGGCACACGCATTTCAATTTTTAAATGGTTCTGAAAAACAGTTTTACACATCGTTTCCAGTGTACTACAGGCAAATAAAGAACTTTTTTGGTACCTCAAATACTGTAAACGACTTTTAAAATTAATTTATAAACAAATACATTTCCATCAGTTTAAAAATAGATTTATAAATAATGTCTTACTCTCTTAGATTATTATCCAAGGCAATGAAAAGTGTGTGTTTGCGTGTGCACGGGTTAAGAAATGACCCAAATCTTGACCCAAATCTAAGTCATATAGTAGCTGTCTTGTAATAAAACACTTGAAAGTACTTTGAAATTATATAATTTATCACTTAAAATTCTTATTGTAACAATAAGGTGGAAATAAATCAAACTACAAGAAAGAGTGTTTTCTTTGAAAAGAGTGGCTTGTCATAGTGTTCAATCCCAATTTGTTGTAAATTGGCAAAGTAAAACAAATTCACTTTCCCGAAACAAAGAATGGAAGCTTTCAGATTTTAAAGCCACATCTGTTACAACACAGTCCCCTCATCCACAATTAAACATTTCCAAAACCCCAAAGTATTGAACACCCAAGTCTCTAAAGAACCGACTCAGCAGTCGAGTTTACGCCACACAATACACTCTGGATTGCAAAAAAAAATCTTCTGGCACTGAATGGAAAAGTCAGTTCCCAGTACTTGTCACTTTTCCAATACTCAGCTGTGATTATGCAGGCTCTTTATATACAGCAAGGATTCTAAATATTCAGAGCTGAAACAACCCAACCAAAAAATAAAATCAGTCTTTAGCAAATTTAACGCTGCCACCCTCAGATTTAATAAAAACACAATGAGATATTTTCTAATTGGTATTCTAACACAAAACTATGCACACAAACGATTATTTAAGGTTCAGAGCAGATCCAATCAAATCAGCTTCATTAAATAGCCTTATATCTTATATTCAGCGTTACTTTGACATTGGTATTAAAGGATTATAAATAAGAACTGTAAAAATTACACACAATAACATTTTGAGTTTCATATTTCTTTGATTTAAGTATACAGTGGCTTAGCTACACAAATCAATATGAATTTAATCTCCAATATTGCCCACAGTTCAAGTGACACCAATACCACTTGGCAACCCTAAATTGACCAACAGCCGCAATACAATTTGGCAAAAACAAAGAATAGTAGATTAACCTACAGGAGTTTCTCTTACTGCTCTCTGTTGATCCTGGAGCTGACATTACCGCAGAACGGAAAGTAAACAGGAGCACTGTATTGCCTGAGCCACACTCTGTTATTAAGCCTCTCTGGCAATCGGCATCTTCTAACCACAAAAGGAACGAAAGGCACCAAAGATAGACAAGCTGTGGATTTCAGATGCAGCAGAAAACACTGAATGCCAGTTCTCCACAGCTCACAGAGATAGCCCATCCAAAGGTTAAACGTGATCTGTCAAGAGATTTGCAGGATACGCAGTGGAAGAAGACATACTTTGGAACAAACCACAAATGGTTTAAAAAGAGGGTAGGTAGCAAGACATTAAAGGGACACATACATGGAGAGAAATCAAGCTTACAACTTACATGACTACATGAAATTGAGATTTTGCATTTGAAAACATAGTAGTAAATCAATTTTTCATAAATTAAAATACCAAACATCTTTGTTTGTAGTGCACTCTAAATTCATTCATAAATCTCTCCCCTACACATTTCTTATGCTCCATTCCAAACCTTCATAGGTTGATTTGAATGCAACAAAACCTTGATCATAATTGAAGCAAATTGCAGATTAATATACAGAATTCAAACAAACTTTATTATATTAAAAAGTTGCTTATTACAAGTCGAGTGCACAGTAGCAGTTTTCCATTAACTTTTCTTCATAATTTTTAAATGCAGGATTTGAACTGATTTCCTTTATGGGCTGTACTCCCAGCTAGCCTAGTGGCAATACTAAGAATTATAATGTGTAAACTGTGTCAGTGATTTTCATTCTGTGGAGGGGTACCTTAGGAACGTATTCATGTTTTTCACTTTTGTAAATTCAGCATTCCTCCAGTACACACTATTCCCTATCAACCTGCCCGCTCCCTTCATTCAGCGGGCTCCGGTCTGCTCCATGTCTCCCGCCCGACCTGCCCTACCATCGGTGCCCGGGCTTTCAGCCTCTCTGCCTCCACACTCTGAAACTCCATCCCGCGGTCCCTTTGCCTCGCTTCCTCCCTTGCCTCCTTCAAGGCCGGTCTCAAAACCTTTCTCTTCGAGCCTTTTGTCTCCCTCCCACCTCACTGCCTTCTCTCATCCCTACATCACACCTCCCCCATGCTCGGGCCCTGACACCTGACTGTTTAGCGCTTTGGGATGTCCTCCCGATGTGAAAGGCGCTCTATAAATCCAATTTTGCTGTTGTTGTATCGTACCAATAGCCTGAACCAGGGGGGTTCATCTGGCGGCCCAGAGACCATAACCAGCCCAGGAGATGATTTCATTCAGCCCCCAAAAAAATTTCACTTCGACCTGCCCGCTCCCTCACTGGCGAACCATCCTCATGTGGCAGCAGCAGGAGTCAGGGGTTGCAGTGGGTATATAGACCCTCTTAGCTGCACCTCAGCTCCAGAGGTGCTTTCTGACATACTGCATCATTGGGCGACATTATTTCCATTTCCCCAAATCAGCCTTGGGAGGGGCTTCCTGACACTCTGCAGTGACGGCTTCAGGAAGCCCCTTCCAAGTTGAGGGAAAGGCAAACTAGTCTCCTTGGCAATCGGATCTTCCCATTTTGTCCCCGCTCTCTGGTGCTCTATTCCTAGAGTCCCTCACTTGCTCCCTCCCGTCTTTCCAGGCACGTCAGGACCTAACTCTTTGACTGGGCTTTCAGTCATCTTTTCCCCTCCCCAACACACCTCCCCAGGTCAGGTGCCCAGCCAGCTGTGTCAAGGGCTTTGAGACATCCTTCTGATGTGAAAAAGGTACAGTGTAAATGTTGTTATGTTTCTGGAAGGCAAACTCAAAAATACTGCATATGTGGCCGTTTCTCAAATAGCCCTCAGCAGCCAAAAGGTTGGACTACCCTGGCCTAAACTATGAGATTAAGTTCTAACATGGGGTTTGAATTCAACTATTAATGCAAGAACATTACCAACCGTAACAAGATAAAATTAAATTAGCAAAATCTCATTGCAAACAAGTTTGGTGAAGAACTTTTGTTCAGGTGCAAGACCATTGTAAATTTTTGAATTACCAGTGCATAAACATAGCAATGCTCAGTTTTTAAGAAACAATCTTAAAGAGTTACTGGTCACACAATCTATTCTGTCCCCTTTGATATTGTAAATTTCATAATTTCACAATTCATTATTGTACATTGAAGTTTTTCTACCAGACAGAGCATGTACATATAAAGTGTGATATAGTATAAACCTGTTACGTAAATAAAGCAAATGTGCAACATTTACAATGAACTAATGTTAGTCAAATTCAATTTTGATATATTAGCAACTATGTCAAAGAATCAAATTTGAGAATAAACTACAGTGCACATACTACGCCTGGTCTTTTTTTTAAATGAACGGAGTGAAAGAACCAGATTTTTTAAAATATTGTACTCCATAAATGCACACATGCATGTGCAGAAATCAATGTTGAAGCTATATTTCACAATGTTCCAATTTTGAATTAAAACTAGCATCAAACTAGAATAAAAATTATACAAAAATGTACGTGCCCAGGTGAGCAGAATTGCTTAATTTCTTGGTATCTATTGTCTTGTCAATAGACACAGTTGAAAACAATACAGTAACTATACAAATAACAATCTGAGAAGCAGCAACACACAATGCTGGAGCCTCCAATGTGGTGGAACTCGCTGCACTTCACATCATGGGATGGAATTCACAATGGTGGCAATGACGGCACATGCATAAATTTGTTTCTTCAGTTGCAAACTTAGAAACTTCCTGTTCTAGCTGGCAGATCTTTCAGCTATTGTAGATTAGCAGCCACATCTCGTTTCATGCCTTTTTACACATCAAAGATTAAACCTATCATGTGTTCAGGGAAACCATGGCAATCTTTAGACTTTGAACTCTCTTTTTTAAAAAAACACCATTTAGAGCCAGATTTTTTAAATCAATGGAATGGAAATGAATATATTCAGAAATGGTTCCCACCACTACAATAAACTGGAGGTCAAGAGGAAACCCCCTCAGATTTTAAAGACATTTAGGAAAACAAGTCAAAATTCTATTAGATTAAAAAAATTAAGAGAGAATGTATATTTTTAAAGTTTGAGTGTTTTTGTATGTTGGTTATATAATAATAATCATTGATTATATAATTATTATTGGTTTTACATCATTATTATTAGATCAGTATAAAAATACAGAAATAAAGCCACTTGATTTTTTTCTACCAACACTTGCAAGATCTGGAATTTATTAAAGTAAAGACTCAAAAAGAATTTCCTTGGAGCTACCAGTAGTCCAAGAGTTAAAGCATAAAACTTAAGTCCAGAAATTGAATAAAAAATGTCTGCCAGGGACAACAGTAATTAAATCTCCAGATTCTGCTGACGTTCAGGAAGGTTAGTCAACCTTTCTTCACACAATTTGTCAATAAGCCATTCGATTGAAATTCTGCCTTGTATGCCATCCATTCTCCCACATAACTTATAAATAAGCTCTACAAAAATATCTTTGACAAATAAAATGTGAATGAACCTTACGTAGTTTAATTTATTAAATGACAGTAGTAATAATTTATTTGTACCAAGACCATGAATGAAAATTTGTCTCCATTCAGACAAACCTTTACAGCAAAGTTTGCAATTAATAAATAAATAGATAATCTAAGTCCAAGATGCTTCAGCAACACATTCAAGCTTCAGTCTCTGCCACTGTTAAGCGCTCTGAAACACTAGCCTGCATGAAGGGTACTACATACAGTGGCATCCACTTTAGGCAGACGCCAGTTAACCCGGGTCATCGGGTAAATCGTTCATTTGTCTTCTTACCTGTTTTAAATATGCCGGTTGTTTGGACAAAAATCTGGTTACTCCGGACAAAATGCCATGCTGGTCACCGCTGAATGTACTCACTGAGTTCTCATCCAATGAGAACGGTAATGGGTGGGAGGATCCCTGACATCTTTCCTCTGCTGGGAGGAAGAAGAGGTAAGAGAACCTCCGCTAACCTCAGACGCCTCTTAAGCCTGTCAAAACATCCGAACCCGAAGTGGCCCTCTTAACAGGCTTCCACTGTAAATGCAACCTCTTGTTGTACAATGTTTCAACATCAAGTGTTCTGATGGTGAGATTCCCTTCAAATCATTGGTGCCTTTTGTTTGAAGCAAAATTGTTTTGCACTTGGATGTGCACTGATGTGAGCACAAAGCAGAATTTTATATTTTCTGTTCCACATTTTGCATTCTGCAGATTAGATGTTTTTAAAGAATCGCACAACTAATTATACAAGAATATTTTTGTTTCTGTATCTTTCAATGGAGAGATATAAGCAGATCACAAGGCTGAAAGCCCAATGCATTTAGTATCTACTGTATTTATACTATAGAAGGTGTGAGTGCTACAAGCTGCTTCCCCACGTGAAGGGCACTATATAAATGCAAGTTGATGATGATGAATCTAATTTCTATTAAAGCATTCATCAGGAGCACCGATCAAGCTATATCTAATGAACTACTGTCAAATGTTCAATACAAATGCAGCACAAGTCACACGACTAGAAATACAATTTCACTACAGATTCAGTTCAATCACCGCTTCAAGCAGAAAACCATGTTGTATGTTTTGCCAAATAAACAGAAGTCAACATTGTGATTTTTCTAGAAATTCAGTTAAAGAAAACGAATCCTGCATTTAAAAAAGTCAATACTTCAATATGGGATTAAAACATCTGACATAGTTGAATTATCTGGTGGAATAGGCTCAATGGGTTAAATGACCTCCTCCTATTCTACAACAACAAAATTACATTTTTATAGCGCCTTTCACGTTGGGAGAACGTCCCAAGGCGCTGGACAATTAGTCTTTAAGACCTGAGCTGGGGGTCGGGATCGAGGAGGGTGGGGGGGGGTGGGGAGGAGGAGTGTGACCGAAGGCACCGTCAAAAGAGGAGGGTCTTGAAGGAGGCAAGGGAGGGGCCGAGGCGGAGGGACTGCGAGATGGAGTTCCAGAGGGTGGGGGCAGTGTGGCAGAAGGCCCGTCTGCCAACGGTGGGGCGGGGGACATGAAGCAGGCCGGAGCCCGCTGAGCGGAGGGAGCGGGCAGGTTGGTAGGGGTTAGAAGGTCACAGAGTTAGGGCCAAGCAAGGCCATGGCGGGCTTTGAAGGAGAGGACCAGGATCTTGAACTGTATCCTCTGTGTGATGGGAAGCCAGTGGAGTTGGGCGAGGATGGGGGTGATAGGGTCGCAGAGCCTGGTGCAGGAGAGGCCATAGGCTGCAGAGTTCTGGATGATCTGTAGCCTAGGGAGGCTGACAAGCAGGAAGTTTGCGTAGTTGAGCCTGGAGGTAATGAATGTGTATATGAGGGTCTCGGCTGCCTACGGAGTGAGACAGTGGCGGAGCCGGGCAACGTTGCATTTTATGTCCCTAATTGGCTGAATAATTTCAATCTAACAGTATTATGCAATTATGTTTACTCTTTCAAGTATTTAACCAGATACTTCATATTTTTCAGTTGTAATTTAAACTGCCACACATGACAGGCACCTCAAAAATGTTTAAATTGGTCTAACGCTACAATGTGGAGTCCTGTAGCTCAGTGGTAAGATCACTCGCCTTGCAAGCGAGACACCTGGGTTCAATTCCTGGCAGGGCGAAACCTTGGGCAAGTTTCCTTACTCCACACGCCTAATAATAATCCCTCCAAAAAAATAAATAAATAACAAATTGGTCATTTTTAATCCACGACTGTTTGTGGGACACTGCTGTGTGCAATTGGCTGCCGCGTTTTGCCCACAAATATACGGTCAATTCACTTTACAGTCTCTTCTGTGAAGCCCTTTGAGACGTCGAGAAGCTGTGAAATGCGCTATATCAAACGCAAGGATTATTATTATAATTATACCACTTGCCTAATCATTTAGGGAGAAAATTACAGTAGTCACATGTCTCTCTTCGCTCTGTTATTCATTATGGATTATGGAAGCTGTCTGACAATCATTACAGGGTTCTCATAACACATTAGAAAACTTACGTGCAAAGGTATTACTGTAACTTACTGCTCAGCTCCCTTATCATTCTTCCTCAGCTCCTCCCCACCACCAATACTTCTCGTGGAAAAAGTGTAACGTTTCAGGTAGACTGGAAACCCTTTGCTTAATGTCTCTTACAATAGAGCAGACAAATGTTACTGTTAACCCCACAAGGTTTGCCCACAAGTTTTAAAAAACACATTGTGGAAAGGATAAAGCAAAAGTTGTTAATCCTGAACCATTTGAAGGTTATGACAGTCTGTGGGTTATAATAATTAATGTTTGTTTATCTTGTGGTATCTTGTAAAACAATTAAGCATAATTTTTTTCCAGATATGTCAAGCGTTTATGATTTGTGGAGTCCTGTAGTGCATTAGTCAGAGCACTAGCTTCACAAGCGAGAGGACCTGGCTTTGATTCCTGGCCAGGGCGAAACGTTGAGCAAGTTTCCTTACTGCACACATCCTTGTTTACCTAGCAGTAACTAGGAAACTGGTTGTCAGTCAATTGTTAGATTGCTTTTCTGGGAGTAATAATCGCTTCAAAAAATAAAATTTGTTCACTCAATCCATGACTGCTCACAGGACACTGCTGTGCATAATTCGCTGCCCCGTTTCGCCCACAAAATATAGTCAATTCACTTTACAGTATTTTCCATGAAGGGCTTAGAGACGTCTCAAAGACGTGATAAGGCACTATATCCAATGCAAGGATTATCATTGTTGTTGCCGTGTATTACAGTATCGGACTCAATGCATTGTAAATACGTTACAGAATAATATATTGCTAAACTATCTAGATGACAAATTTAAAACTGATTTTTATTGCACTCAGTCTTTAAGCAGCAGTCGAGTGACAGGCTGGAACAGAATAGTACTGCGGTGATCTTTAAACAAAATGGCAGAGATTAATGACATTAAAACTGAAAGGGAGGGAAAAATTATGTAAGAAGGAAACCAGTTCTAAAACCTTTATTATGTTCTCAATGAGAAGCCAATATACTCAGTCTATTTTCCTACCCCTGAATACTGCGAAATGCGTTTCCTCTCCGATATATAAATCGACTTGATTTCCTATTTTTTGCCACATTTTGTTCCTCATTATTGATTTGAATAACGTGAAGTAGAAAATACTATTATTCAAAACCAATCTGATCAGCAAATTCCCACAATTTACATTTGGTCATTGTGTAAATTAGCAAGTGCAAAGTTCAAGCACTGGTTTATGTATAAACAGGTTAGAATTCCTGGGTACAAAAGCTTGAACTGTAACTAGTTAATATACCCTAACTACAACTTCCACGCAGGATAGCATCTTAGAGCGCTTTACAGTGGTGGAGCCTGACTCCGAGCCGGAAGGTGGAGGGAGGCGGTCGTAAGCACAGTCGAGGAGGAAAGTTTTCAGCCAGGACTTGAAACGGGAGAGAGGGGGCAAGGCAGAGGGATTGATTTGCACTTGTGTGCAAAGTGGTGACGTTTTCAAGTTTCATTGGTTTCTCCAAAAAAATACATACTCCTCCCCCATCTTTCCCCAATAAAGTCATCTGATGCATTAATGGAGAAGACAGTTGTGTAGGTTTGTAACTATTGGACTAGAAACTTCCTTGTCAACTTTCCCACTGCCAACATTTGACAAATATGTAGATAATAGAAACAAAAACAGGAGACCGCCAATGTAGTTTACTGCATTTGCTGCTCACGATGTGATCTCCTCTACATTAGAGAGACGAAATGCAGCCTGAGTGACCGAGTTGTCGAACACCTCCGTTCTGTCCGCAAGCACAACCTTGAGCTTCCGGTTTCTTGCCACTTCAACTCTCCCTCCCACTCTGACCTCTCCATCCACGGTCTCCTACACTGTTCTAATGAGTCACAGCGCAAGCTCGAGGAAGAGCACTTCATTTATCTACTAGGGACCTTATAGCCATCTGGCCTCAATATTGATTTCAACAATTTCAGACCATAATAGCTCACCTTTCCCCTCCCCCTCTTCCGTGACCATTACCACATCATTTGGGTCCCAGAAACACCTTTTCTCTCTCTGGTCTGCCTCCTTTGTTGCAATTTTTTACCCCCATTTGTTTTGCATTAACACCCCTATTCCCCCACTTTGTTTTGCATCATTAACACCTCATTATCATCCCCTCTACTCTACGCCCATTTTCTCCTTTGTCTTCCTTGCCCTGCCTCCCCCCTCTCTGTTAGCCCTTAAAAGCCTTTCCCTCCCAACATGCTCCAGTTCTGACGAAGGGTCGTGAACCGAAATGTTGACTCACTTGCCTTTCTCCATAGATGTTGCCTGACCTGCTGAGTGTTCCCAGTGACTTCTGTGTTTCAGATCTCCAGCATCTGCTGTATTTTGCGTTTTATGTGGACAATAGAAATGGTTTCAGTGCAGTAGCTTATAATACAGTAACTATCAAATCGTACAGACCATTATCTTATGATTTTGCTGGCTATGCAAGTGTATTATTTTCATATCAGATGTGTACCTTTCATATCAAATATGTATACCTACATATTTTTGCATTTTTGTATCAACAATAGATTTTTGGTTTGCACATCTGAAAATGTTTGCAGTATCTTATGCTGGAGAGGAAAGAATGGTGATTCATCTATATTATTAGTGGCTGCCAGGCTGGCACAGTGACATCCTCACCTCTCAGTCAGAAGGTTGTGGGTTCAAGTGCCAGGTCAGGTCTTGGAATCACATAATCTAGGATGACACTCCAATCGAGTGCTGGGGGTATGTTGCATTATCGGAGGTGCTGACTGAGATCCCGTCTGCCTGTTCAGATGGGCATTAAAGATCCTAATGCACTATTCAAAAAGAGAATGGAGTTTCTCCCAATGTCCTGGCCAATATTCCCCCAAATAAAAAATTGGTCACTCACTCCACAGCCTATTTGTGAGACATTGCTGTGTGTTAACTGGCTACTGTGTTTCGCCCACAAAATACAGTCAATCCACAAGTATATTATAAGTATATCCTGTGAAGCATTTTTTGAGACATCTTGAGGACCTGATAATAATAATAATAATCCTTGCATTTGATATAGCGCTTTTCACGTCGGGAGGACGTCCCAAAGCGCTTCACAGAACACACTGTAAAGTGAATTGACTGTATATTTGTGGGCGAACGCGGCAGCCAATTGCGCACAGTAATGTCCCACAAACAGTCGTAGATTGAAAATGACCAATTTATTATTGTTTTTGTTTTTGGAGGGATTATTATTAGGCGTGTGGAGTAAGGAAACTTGCCCAAGGTTTCGCCCTGTCTGGAACTGAACTCGGGTCTCTCACTTGCAAAGCGAGTGCTCTAACCACTGAGCTACAGGACTCCACACTAAGACACTATATCAAACGCAGAATTATTATTATACCGCAACAATTGTTATCAGCAATTTGATTATCCATTATTCACAATGGGGAGGTCTAGCACAGTTATTGGATGCAGCTCTTTGAGACTAAAAGACCTTAGTTTCAGAATCACCTGTTGAAGATGGAACCTGAACATGAAAACTCAAAATAAAAATCAATACAGATCCTGCTGTTAAGCTCCTAACATGCAAACATTCAGAGAGGAGGCCAAAGCAATATTCCACTGTGCAATTTATATTTAAATAGATTCATACATTTGTGTCCAATATTAGGTCAATGCTTAATATCTATTTTCAAGTCTCATTAAAAAACTCACTAGATGAATGCACAATGTGCAAGCCAGATAAACACTGATTGTCATATTAAAGGCATTTGGAAAATAACCAGTATTCTCTTTCTGTACCACCTGAAAAAAAAGGTTTCTTACATTTCTCTCACTGACTCTCTGCCAAACTCTTAACCAAACACTGCACCTGTTGGATCATATGATGGAGATGCAAGTTCACAGAAAATGGCTGGTGATTGACCAACTGTAGTTTTGGAAGCAGAACTAAAAATCGAATTAACATGGTCTGAAAATGGTCTTATAGTACAACTAATACATTTGTATTGATTCGATTCAGAAACAGTATCAAATTGATTCTAAAAAATACAGTATAAATGGGTGTTAATCTAGAACATTTCAGACGGTACAATCACCCGCCAACACAATCAAGGGACAGTCTCAGTCCAGGCTCTCACTAACTTTGGGGCTCAAATCTTCAAACTCCCTGCTACTTGGACTTCCCAGCTCCTCCTACACAGGTTGCAAACAATCCAAAATTCGGGAGTTTGCGCCCTCTTCCACCTTCAAGTCAATCAACCCTATCCTCGCTCGACTCCACTGGTTCCCCATCCCCCAGCAGATATTAAAATCTTTGTCCTCACATTCAAATCCCTCCACAGCCTCACCTTACCCTTTCTCTGGAACTTCCTGCAACCCTTTTACCCCAACCGCTCCCTCCACTCCGTGAACACCAGTCTGTTTCATGTCCCCTCTCGAAACACATCCCAAAGCGCTGAAATCCCATTCAGATTCCCAGTCAGCTGCATGAACTACTTTGTTTCCGATGTGAAAGGCACTTAAATATAAATGGTTGTTGTAGTATACACATTTTCCAAGAATCTCACTTCACGAGAACAGTGAGAAAATTATTTCCCAAATCTGACAAAATTCCAACAATTATTTAAGTTTTGTTTACTTATGTAATAATTCACTTAGATTTATGAACAAACCATAGCAACAATTATGACCAGAACCTTTCTAAAAGCCAGAACACACTTACAAAGATCGATTCAAATTGAGCGATATTAAGTACTATTAAAATAATTCCCTTGTAAGGAGGTTAGGATGAGCATACTGAACAAACAAGTTAAAACTAAAAGAAGAAAACTGATTAAGAGAAGGAAAGAACACAAAATTTGCATTTATATAGCAGCCTTCTCATCGGTAGCATCTCAGAGGGCTAATCACAAAATGGGGAAGAAAAAAAGCTATGTTTTCCTCAAACAACAGAAACTGTAATGGGAAGAAGGTTGTAAAACAGTGGTAGGAAAAAAATATATACATATTAATTGATGAATTTGGAAATTGGAACCGATTTAAACAAGTTCAATTGATCTAACGATGTCTGTAGCTTTACCAATCCATAATCTTCACCATCAACAAAGCAGAACTGAAAGCAACTTTTTTTGAGAAATTGTAATTTTGCCTTTCCAAATGATTAGATCTGAAAGTTATTAACCAGTAAATCTATCACTGACAATGTAGATCATTAAGAGTTTTAAATTTAAGAAATCGTGGTTTAACAATGAAAAGTACAATTTAATTTCCAGTTCTATATTCACGCATCAACAAATTCAATTATGTGGCTTCAAACAACTACAATACAAAAATGTTACCCCTAGGAAATGCAGCAAAAGATTTCAACAATTGCAACTGCTCGTCATTACTGCTCCGGAAAGCCTTCCTAAAATTGCTGCAAAAATGTGTTATGCTTTACCACTGAACTGGTTTTACACCATAGGAATAAACTATTTTTTTTGGAAAGAAGTGCAAATTAGTAGTCTGGAAATTCATTGCTACCATCTGAGTTTTATTAAAATAGAAATAAATACTAGTTGTCTATTGATAATAAATGGATTAATACAATACAAGGTATGTTTATACAACTTAACTACATGTACTTGCAAGCATTCGGGCAAGTGTATGTTTTAGATCACAAAATACTTTTGATATTAGTCATCTTCTGGTCACAACATCAATAAGTTTACATTCTTTCTGAGTTCATTTAATGTCAAAGGCAAGTATTTATTCTATTAAACAGAAAATAAACCTTGTATCCTGCTTAAGAATACCTCTGAATCAACAAAACTGAAGTTGGAATATTTCTATGAACCAATCTTTTAATGATTTATAAGAATTTAATTTTAGAATGACAATAAAGAAACATTCAGCACTTTACATTTTGTACAATTCTTTCAAGAGATTGTTCCTGGACTGGTGCAGGATATGGAACAATAATTCACACAAGCCCACAGTAGTGCCAAGAACTGTTCCAGACTGGATTTAATTACATCCATTAAGTGTAAAGGGCCCGTTTACATCGCTACTGTTTTGTAATTAATGTACAGTCCCTAAATTCAATTTTTAAAATACTTAAAATTGCAAAAACTCTATAAGCTAAGCTCTTGCTTAACTTAAGAGAAGCGGCATCTTGTAAAACCTAAACTGCATTTTTCTAAACTATGTCCTTTACAAAGTCATAAAGAGCTACTTTCTAAAGTACTTAGTTTTAAACACATTAGGCAAAATACTTCTACAATTCTTAGATTTGCATGAAATTTGAATTGAAAAGAGTGAAAGTTTTTGATCATTATGACAAGTCAGAAATCTGACTCCGAGTGAGTCACTAGTGAAACTTAAGGAACTCTGTACATACAGACAATCCATGATCAATATTGTTCAAATTCCATGCAGATATGTAATACTGTGCATTTATATTGTATTTTCTCCTAGTTTTAAGTTTGTTTGAAGGCAATGAGTAGCTTAGAAAAAATTCATTCTGTGAAAGAAATACACTCAAAATAGATACAGTAGAAGGTATAGCAAATATATTTGTTGTCATTGTAGCCAAATAATCTTTGAAAAACAATTAAATACAATCTAGAATTGAATAGCCTAAAAGTTCACCTACCATTACAGTTAATTTTGTTTTTTGTCCTGTTTTGTCATCCTATTAGTGATAGAACTGTATGCCTGAATGTTCACAAAAACTTGCTAGGTTCTTTTTGGGAAAAGCACCCCTTTTGTATACACTTCCTGCAGTAGGCAGGAAGTATCATTTCAGTAATTTCCTTCATTTCTTTAACATTGATGATGATTACTGTAGCTGGACATAAAAATAACTCATTCTATAATTAGATAGGTAAACCCAGTAGAGGAAGCATTTGCAAAAATAACATTATTTGTGCTCTTTTCTAAGGCAGCAAAATGGTGATCATTGCTCCACTTGAGTAAAGGCAGAATTGTTTTCTGCACCAACATGGTTGGCCAGCTGTTAAGAGAAAACTGTCACAGCAGTAAATCAGTTGTGTATGCACTTATAATTTGAGTTTGCACACACACACCCCAAACATTCATAACCAACTTTAACCTCAGTGGAACCCAAAAACTTTTTTTTAAGATTTGATAAGCTCATAAAAGTTAAAATACAAAAAAGCTTACCTTTGAAAGCTTCTATTTCTTTCCTGTTAAAAAAATAAAAAGAACATTACAATACAAATTCCAAAACAAATTTATATTTACACAGCGCCTTTCACATTTGAGTAGACATCCCAAAGTGTTTAACATAACTGGCTTGGCTCCTCAGCTGGAGGTGGGGTGGAGAAAGTTGATCAAAAGCGCAGTAGATCTTGAGGCCGCCCTTGAACAAACTGAGGGAGGGAGGCAGTCGGCGGGACTCTGAGATGGAATTCCAGAAAATGGGATCAAAAAGACTGAAATCCAGCCTGCTGATCAGGCAGGGGCAGATAAGGCAAGAGACATGAAGCAGGCCAGTGCTTGCAGAGTGAAGAGAACGGATGGGTCAGCAGGGTAGAGGAACTAAGTCGCCAAGCTATGTCCCCATTGTAATTACGTTTGTGTACACGTCTTTCATAATTACTGAAAAAAATTAATCATCATTAAATAGAAAGACAAACGGTACATTTGATATTGTTTCAATTACCTACAAACCGCATATTCCTTTTATGTTACTTTTCATATTATTTAGGTCAGGTGGGTGCTTGACACACGCAGAAACCCATCACTACACTTAAGGGATCATTTTATAAAACTAACCAATAACAAAAATAAAACTTGGAAATCCCAAATGAGATAAAGTAGGAAAGCATTAAGAAAAAGCATTAAAATAATCCTTGCATTTGACATAGTGC
Source organism: Callorhinchus milii (assembly GCF_018977255.1). NCBI lineage: Eukaryota > Metazoa > Chordata > Chondrichthyes > Chimaeriformes > Callorhinchidae > Callorhinchus > Callorhinchus milii. The sequence goes on from NW_024704743.1 coordinate 33,845,459, forward strand.
CTTATCACAGCATTGAGAAATCTCAAAACACTTCATAGGATATACTGTAAAATGGAGTAACTGTGTACAGTATTTTGTGGGTGACTGTAGCAGCTAGTTTGCACACAGCAATGTCCCTCAAACAGCCATGGAGTGAGTGACCAATTTTATTTTGTAGATTGATGACCAAGATACCAATAGAAATTTGCTTCTCTTTTCAAACAGGGGCATAGGATCTTTAATGTCCAACAGGACAGGCAGACAGGACCTTGATTTAACAGCTCATCCAACGGACTGCAACTCCGACAATGTAGCTCACCCCAGTACTGCACTTGAGTGTCAGAATAGGCTATTTGAGTTCCAAGTCCCAACGTGGGGCTTGAACCCACAACCTTCTGATTTAGAGGCTGATACAAAATTATATTGTTGTGATGGAAAAATACAAACAATACTGCATGATTAAATTGGTGTTCATTGTTTTTACAACTCAGACAGTATATTTTTCTTGCATCGAGCAGCTGTATTAAAACACTCCCAACCCAGGTAGAGCATAATCAACACAAAACCTCCATATACTATGCTTCAATAAAGCTCATCTTCTGAAGGCAGCCCTCAATATATGATTTTATTCATCAGAACAGCTGTCCCAGTAACCTCTGAATGACATTGCCAATTCAAAGCCAACTGTGCAGTTGTTGGTAGTTCTGTGTTCCATGACCTTGCCCACAAGACATAAATTGACTCAGAAAGCAGATTTACTAAGATTTACTTTTTTTATAAGTAAAGAAAAACCTGTGAAACAAAACACATTTTCATCTTATCAATTAAGTTGGATTCAAATCTAATCATATGTTTTGCAATAAAAACAAAATGTACTTTACAAATCAACCATTCACTTGGCAAGATAAAAGATCTTCATGGCACTTTCATCCTTACTGTTAAATTGAAGTCATGCAATCTAATAAATTAGATTAGGAAACCATTTTTGATTCTCTCAAGGAAGCCAACAAATTTCCATTAGAATGCACCAAATTTCAAGACAAAACTGAACTGTTCTTTCATTGTTTTATTTTTCAATAATTTTACAATTGTAATATGGATTTGCAAGGTCAACTTTTTCCACAACTAGTCTGGTCCTTATGAGGATAACAAAATCTCTATCTGCTCCACGAATCAGAGTAGGACCACGGTCTACCTAATTCATTTTCTGCAAATTAGTGGCATCCATCAACCTATTGTCACAAGACCTATTTGCGAAAAGCACAATACCAAATGTATGGATTATTATATCCTTTACAAAAAAGATTTTAAAATAAAAAACATCTAGTGGTTTAGAAGTAGAGGTAGAAATACAGAAGAAAATTAATTCTTTACAAGCTTACAAAGGGGGGGACGTGTAAATAAAAGCTAAAACAACTGTTATAATTTTTAGATGCACTTCTGCATGAGAAGATTTTGGATTTTATCACAGCGTACAAAACAGATTTAATTGAGAAGAATCAGCATGACTTCCAATCCCAAAACAACAAACTATATTTATATAGCACCTTTCATGTCAAGAAGACACCCAAGGTGCTGGACAGTGAAGTGTTTGTACTCGAGTTGGGGAATCAAGGGGTATGACCGAAGACATGGTCAAAGAGGAAGGTCTTGAGAAGGGCCTTGGAGAAGGCAAAAGAGGAGTGAGTCAAAGGGACTGTGATGGAGTTCCATAGGGTGGGTTGGAAAGGCTGAAGGCCTGACCACCTATAGACATGTAGCAGGCCAGTGTCCGCCAAGCAGAGGAAGCGGGCAAGTTGGTAAGGTTTTAGCAGGTCGCAGAGGTAGGGTGAGGCAATACTGTGGAAGGCTTTGAATCCAACGATTGATGAAACTGCAAATGCATCATCCTTGAGTTCCCATTATGAATCGAAGTGGCTATGCTCATAGCTTAATAGAGTTCATTTTATACCAAGAGCCCAAAGCGCAATCCAATCTTCCATTACATACAGTGGGAAATAGTTCTTCAAATTCAGAACCATTCAGCATATTACAATGTGAACTTAAGGTTAGAAAAACATCCATTCCTCAAAAGCAATGCAATAGGATAAGCCTTCAGCCCAGTAATTTTGAGTGTAATTGTTCCGATTAAAATGTCATCTGTATGTTTGAAATTCATCATGTAATAGGAGTAAAGGATCCCAATCAAATGGGTGCTTATTTTTTAATGAAAGTTTCATATTCATGGAGCAAGAAAGATTCATAACCTGCACAAAAATGTTTTGGGGTTTCTTCTCCAATACGTCTTAAGCTTTATCTGTATTGATTACTACAAAATTCAATATACAATATCTATAGAGCAAATTATCATGGCGGTTTTAGGTGGAATAGACTTTATGCATCTAAAATGAAGCCCAATTTTTTTTGGGGGGTGAGGGTGAGGGAGGGAATGAAGAACAAAATCCACTGGATTTGTTCCATGAATCAAACTAATTCAGTCATTCTGAGACATAGGCACTAATGACAATTTTAAAAATTGTAGTTTTGACACACACAAACTGTAGGTTCATTACAGTAAATCGTATCAGTTGGGACCATAACATTTACTTTGACTTATGCAAAGTCCAAGTTGCAAGCGAACTGTACAAGTTGAAGAAAATCCAATTTAGTCAATAATCTACCCAGCATATTCGTAATTTAATGCAGTTAGTAAGTGTGCACGCGGTAATTCATCACTCTAGTTGGTAAGGGCACATGCAATGACAGGTTAAGACTACAGTTCCCTCAATTCGATGCATCTCGAGACATTGGAATTGCAGGAAATGAAGCACTTCCATGCATGGTTTGATGGATCAAGACTACATTTTCCATGATTCAATGCAGCCAGCAGGTAAATGTGCATGCGGGTTAGAACGTCATTTCCCGTGATTCAAGGCAGCTGGTAAGTGCAGGAGTAATAGTAGGGGAGCGAATTAAGAGATGATAAATATGAGTAGTAAGACTAGCAAAGAAATCTAAGTGGTTTTGATAGGAAATTGAATGGGACTCGGGTGAATGTACAACCTAGGCAATAATATGATTTATAAAGATAAAACTTATGCAAGTTTTACTGTATTATGCTGATATGGGGGAAAAAACTGAAGACCAACCCAGCAGAGGAATAATGTACAATGGGAAAGTACAATTGATACAAAAATCTAAATAGAGACAGTCCCTTTGGTTTATCCCATCTCCTGGGTGTGTCAACAACCACAACAAATTGTAGTTATGTAGCACTTTTCACATTGGGAGGACGTCCAAAAGTGCAGGACAGTCAAGGGTTTGCACTCGAGCTGTGGGCCGGAGGGCAAGGGGGTGATGGTGGTGTTTAGCCACATTGCTAAACAGAAACCTCAACACACTGAAAGTAGTTGTTAGAACAAAACTGGGAAGGAACCAACATAATTATAGAGTATAGCAAGCTGTAATTACCTCACTCCAAATCTTAAAGTGAACATGTTCTTGCAATTTTTCGTTGGGGAAACAAAATTCACTAGCAAGCAAATAATAACCGAACGTAATAAATATGGTGTGCTTTTGTTGACAATTACCTTTTTTGTTTCTTGTAGTTTTCCAGCTGAAGGATCTGTTCTTGTTTATAGCGCTCAAATTCGCACTGTTCACATATATCCTCCAAGTACAGTAAGTGACTCTCCAACTCCTCAAAGTCAGCTTCCAATTGAGCTGCAAGAAAAGGAAAGCTTTCAAATGTCATTGTTAGCAATTTTGTTGCTGAATAATTTATTACATCTTTGAACCTAAGATACTTCAATGTTTTGCTGAAATTCAAGATGTCATGTTATAATTTATAGCACAGATATTTAGATCAAGTCACAAATCTACCTGAAATGAAGAATGACATCACTGTTCTTATATACCAAACTGAAGCAGCACAACTGCTTTCACTTTAGTAAGTTCCAGAAAATTACACGATCACAAGATTGGTCTGGATGAAGAAGTCCCCTCAATCCATCCAATCTCGCCCAGGATCATCTCAGGAGGAACTGTGATAAACATCAAGCATGGTAGAAATCTTGGTAAAGAAAAGTGAATGTTTTGGGTGCCTAAGCTGCGATCAGCCAGGCTCAGTTGGTAGCACTCTCGCCTCTGAGCCAGACGGTTGTGGGTTCAGACCCTACATTGGGACTTGAACTCATAATGTAAACTGTCACTCCAATAGTGTTATGGGTGTGTTGCATTGTCGGAGATGCCGCCCTTCGGATGAAACATTACACCCAGGTCCTGTCTGCCTGTTCAGGTAGTCATTAGGGTTCCCACAGCACTACTAGAAAAGAAAATGGGAGTTTCATTCAGTGTCCTGGTCAACAGTCCTCCAAATAAAATTGGTCATCTATTTCATGTTTATGCGTTGCTGTACGCAATTGGACTGCCACATTTGCCTACAACCATAGTCACTCAACTTCACAGTAAATTCTGTGAAGCACTTTGGAATGCCCTCCTGAGATGAAAGGCGCAATACCAAATGCAAGGATTATTACGATTACCCCTTCAGAACATCCATCCTTCCATTCCCCTCCATTACTGCATCAAGCTGCTTTTTTTCCCCAACATTCTGACCTGTACAACAAAATTACACTTGTATAGCGCCTTTCACGTTGGGAGGATGTCTCAAGACGCTTGACGGTCAGTGTTTCTACCACCTTTCCTGCCAAAATGTAAAACTTCCTCCAACCTGGAACCATCCAAAATCAGAAAATTCAGTCAGGCCAAGGATCCAATAATATCAGTTTGATTTCTCCTTTAAGTTTTAAATAGCCTCTGTGTCATGACTTATTAGAATAGTATTGTAGCACTTTTCAAAGCCCATAGGTATTGGGTCTTATATTAGTAAAAAGAAATCTGCACATTTAACAGCATTACTAATGCTCCATCGATTGCGTGACTTTTTTTGCTACTGTCAGATCCTTCTAATTAGACCAGTCAAGAGACTCAGCATTAGAGGTTATAGCAATTTATTAAAGATTTCAAATTCACTTTGCATTACTTATTCCCTGCTGTCAAAAATGGTTTCTCCATAGTAACTGAAATGGTCAGATTCTTGTATTCAAGTTCCTGCACTCCTCTGCAACCCCCTACCTCTCTGACATCCTCTCTCCTCAAAACAGTACCCATTGCCTTCGTTCCTCCGGGTCTGGCCTCCTCCTCGTCCCCCGAGTCCTCCATTCCACCCTCGGTGGCCGTGCCTTCAGCTACTACGCCCCGAGGCTCTGGAACGCCCTTCCTCACTCCCTTCGCCTCGCTCCTCCCTTCCCATTTTCAGGTCTCTGCTGACGACCTTTCTTTTCAACCGCCCCTTTGGTCACCTTCCTCCCCCTCCCCCTGGCTCAGTCCTGGGATCCGTTACTGTAAAGCGTTCTGAGACGCCGTCCGACGTGGAGGGCGCTATATAAGTCCAAGTTGTTGTTGCAGTAATTTATGAAAGGAAACAAACTCGTTATTCAATGCAGCACACTTTATATAACGTGAAAGAAAATTCCTATTAACCGGCTGAATTAGTTTGAAAAATAATCATCAAATGTAATCATAACAAAAGTACGTTCAGATTATTCAATCTCATAAATTTTCACATTCGGTAATCCAAGTCTCAAATGTATGCAAATTATCATTGATTAAGGCATCACTGTCATTTGTTGCATTTGTCTTTGATCTCATTTCTTCAGCCCTTTATATTGGATATCACGTAGCTTTTCTACAACCAATCATATCTCTGCATTCTTTACACGAACAGCTACCATTGCTGGCAGGACCATAATTTAACAGTATTTGGACATGTCCAGCTGTTCTGCTGCTAGTAGATGCATAACTCACTTACAATATATACTACATGGATCCCACAGCACCCAGAACCTTGCACAATGATCAACGGCTTAAAGTGCAGGAAGCAGCAACCAGCAATAAACGAGCGCTGGAAGAGCAGAGTGCAGGCTGAAATATAAGGCTGGAGAAGAATGCATAGGTATGACAGGAGTATAAAGTTTGAGAAGGCCATGAAGGAATTTGAAGATCAAGACAATGATCTTAAGATCGCTTTTTTGAGTGACTGGGAGCTAAATCAAACACTCAATTAAAATATGAATGTTGGATCTTTTGAATTTCTTCTCTAAGCACGATCAAATGATGGGCACTAATGTATTGAGATAAAAACAACTTATATTTAGTTAATCATATACAACTGAACCCAAATCCTAAAAATCAAGTAAATCAAATAATTCAGTCATACATTGGTACTGACATGAGGCACACACTTGCAGTTCATTAATCTATCATGTATTTTGAGGCATATCTGCTGTAGAGTGGAAACTTGTTACTAAAAGCAGAAATACACCACTATCAATAGACAGGCTGATTTTGCCCTCATTAATGAGTGAGGAAATTTGATTACAGTCAGTTTAAAATTGAAACAAAAATACTGAGAAAGTGGCCTGAATACTGTAGTGTATTGCCATCATTACTGTGGGTCCGTCCACAAGGTGAGGCTCTACTGTAAGCAAGTTGAAACAGAATTACAATTTGGGATATAAAGAGTAAATAGCTGGATATGATTACAGCAGTGATTCAAAGCTCTTAACTACTTAAACTGCTTTAAGGCTATTTTATTAGGATCAATTGAATAACTGCCTTGTAACACACCACTTGTGTAGCACATGTCATAAATAATACAGTAAACCGCCACATATCTCATACCAATTATTTGTATGTAAAATTATCCTTTTTTGTCAGTAGTAAGAAGGCATTTATTTAGCACTGTACAGTTTTAGGCTAGTCAGGAGAAAGAAAGAGAGAGAGGGATAGAAGAGAGAAAAACCTAGACTTAGAGAAAGAAAATGAGAAAGTTGGAGAGGCAGAAAAAGAGAGGGGCTGGCACAGCATGTTAGTATTTTAACTCCTAATGGAAAAAGTTTGTGGGTGGAACCATAGACAATTTGCATGTTGTGTAATGACCACTTATTCAAAATGTTTGCTTATTCACAATGGCCTGGTCCCGATTAGTGCAGATAATTGGCTTTCCACTGTTACTTGGCCATAGCAACATTTAGATACGTGAATGCTGTGTTCTATTCAGCCCTCCTTGTCAATGTTAAAACGAATAATCATTCAAAATAAATAAGATGCCCTAAATGTGTATGTTTTGCCAACAATAACCTTGACACTATCATTTCTAAAACAGTGCATTACACACCATCTAACAAGCTATATAAAAGCTATACTTTTATATAAAATACATGCAGGTACATGTAAGTACATTCCAGAAAGAGGAAATTTTGTAAATCTTTCAATAGAAATAAATTATGGTAAATTCAAAATTACATTTCACTTATGTGCAATGAACCAAGACCCCCTTTGTATTAAGTGCAACATTCAAATCGAATCAAAAAAATATGTCATCTATTGTAACATAGAATGACATCTATCAGTTAGCAGCTCAGCAAACATACAGGCATCTTTTGACCACAACTAACCACAACATGACATCTTGGTTAACAGAATGTTGAATTCCTTGTCATTTGGTTTGTTTAAATAAAATCCAAACTGGTAACAAAACCAGTCAGATTCAATCAAACCCTGAATCAAAATAGAAAAATTCTCTTCCAGAGATATTGCATGCTATACAATACTAATTGGTGGAAGTTGTTTAAGCCTTCCACAGGTATTACCTCTTGCTGTAGTACACCACTGTTAACAAATCTAAATTAATTTCTCCAACCCTGATATTTTTAGAGTCAAATGCCAACTTCCTCTTTTAAGGATGGTCTTTTTTTTAAATAATATTTTCCACCTTTACTATTTTTCTAGCACCTGAGTGCTTAACATCTGAAAATATAGCTACTCACCACTTAGTGACTCATCTTCCTAGACCAGCTGAATGAGTTTGAGACTGTTGATTTAATTCACCAAATGCACTGCATGTGCCCGCGCCCGAGCGTGTGCCTGTGCCCGAGCGGGTGCCATGCCCCTGACCGTGTGCCTGCGCCCCTGAGCGTGTGCCTGTGCCCCTGAGCGTGTGCCTGCGTGTGTGCCATTCTTTGTGTCTGTGAGTTTGTGTCTGTGAGTGTGTGTTTCTCGTTCTGCGGGTGTGTGTCAGTCTCTCTGTCTGTGCGGTGACAGGTTCCGAATGGCAGGAGGTAGTGATCTTCTGGAGCCCCTCAGTCAGGACTAATTCCCTCCCTTGTCCGGACAAAGCACTGGACAGTCAGGGATTTGGACCCAAGCAGGTGGTTGGAATCAGGAGGGCTGAAGGGCAGGGAGAAGGGTGGCCAAAGGTGCGGTCGAAAAGGAGGGTTTTGAGACATGCCTTGAAGGAGGCAATGGAGGGAGCAAGGTGAAGGGACTGTGGGATGGAGTTCCAAGGGGTGGGGGCAGTGCGGCTGACGGTCTGCCCGCCGATGTTGGGAAGGGCCGGGCATGAGGAGCAGGCCGGACGGAACTTGCTGAGGGGGGGGAGTAGACAGGTTGATACGGCATTATCAGGTCACAGAGGTAGGAAGGAGCAAAGCCATGAAGGGCTTTGAAGATGAGGATGAGGATTTTGAACTCTATCCTCTGGGGGATTGGGAGCCAGTAGAGCTGAGCGAGGATAGGGTTGTCACTTCAAAATCTTCTTTGCCTTGCAGCCTACCTCACTTCCAGCTTTCCTGCTTCATCTCGCAGTTCAGCCAAAACTCAGCATAAACTTACAGCTGGCACTTGAATTAATACTCTTTAACAGAGTCCTGTGCTTAATCAAAGGTGGTACTGGATAGCACTCCATAGCCTTCATTTTCATTTTTCATTTTTTTTAAAAAATGACAAATTAACTCCCTGGCTAGCTGTCAGAATTTATTTAAACAAGTAGCTCCTCTTAATTTTTTCAGACTTTCTGTTTCAGTGAAATTAGATTCCAAAACCCAAAAGCTATAAACACATTATTTGCAAGATCCAAAACAAATCAATACTGATTTTGTAAGAGAAAATGACGGGAATAAATTATTCATAACATCATTTTGAGGACTTCATTTAAGCTTCCAGCCTTGGTGTTGCACTCCAATTATTCTAGTGCTCCTGGTCAGTCTTTCAATGCACGAGTGCAGAACTCCTGCTGTCAAGTCTAGTTTATTGTAAATGGACTACCACCTCACAAACAATAACTTATTTTACTAGCTGTCACTTTTAATGCACATCCTATATACGCAAATAAAATCAAACTATAACCACCAAGTATTGCAACTGAATTGACTCTCCAGATCTAGGCATACCTAGTATTTATTTTGAATAATAGCAAGGACAATGTTTTAAAATTAGAAATATAGGGCACACAAAATTGCACACATGAAATCTCTCATTTAATCTACAGCTGAGGCACATCAACCATTGAATGAGAAAATGAAGTTTAAACTATCATCGCCTTTCTCCCGATTTTAATATTCTCCATTCCAGTTGGCCTCCGAGTTTATTAAACATTGCGATGGCATTTATCTCAACAAACCTCTATTAGGAGACATGGAATGTTACTGTTCATATAGGTTGTTCTGCATTAGTGCAGTACAGAAACAAGTATATAGAACTTGCATTAAAAAGTATGAAAACAATGCTTCCATCAACAGTAATCAATGAAACTTTGTTTTACACTACCCATCAGCATCTCAGTCTTAGTCAATTATCTTAAAATTGTGCAAATTTTGCAAAATTCCTCAAGTTCAGTCTCAATCTGGAAGCCTTTGCTGCAGTTCTTCCACACAATTCAAATTTTAAAGCAGTGGCATTTGACACAGGAATTTAGGGCCTCCTGAGCCAAAATATGCTTTATTTTCAAAATGTTACCATTTGTAAACCCTGGGCATTTTGCCCACAAACTATAGTCAATTCATTTTACAGAATATTTTAGGGTATTGATAGCAAAAAACATGCATTTACTAATAATGCCTGTCTAGATCAGCAAGAAATCAGTTTGCTCCGAATACCCTTTGCATTATGAAGTAAGAGGATTACTTTGACAGGCTGACCAGAGTTTCTGAAATAAAACTATAGCTGCAACAAATTGATTATTAAACCACTGAATTCATTCATGTGTTGGCTGTGGTCCTTATCAGACTCTACAGGCTTCTAAAACTCCAGATTGTCAGCGTCTAAAACTATTCCCTTATTTCTTGCTTTTTCGTTTAACCTTTTCAATCTGAGCAGTATACCTCACCTTGGATCTCAACCTAGGTTTCTGAAAATGTGGTCAGGAATTATTTTTTAATGGAATTTTAGTTTATACCAGTTTGTAAAAGACAGTGAAGCATTCTGCTCAAGATCTGTGGTAATCAGCTCTTATTTTTAGATAGAATTGCTATATGGTTTTACACCACAAAACCAAAGAAATTTATAGCATGTTCTAGTCTCCTGCCCAAACCCACCCATAACCATTTATACTTCTCCTGTTCAGATATTTATCCAACTCTGTCTCAAAAAAGAATCATAATATTTCACCCTTATATTTTGGCATTCATCTGCAAATTATGCAATAGCTCCTTTGTATATTATTGCATATAGTTCAATGAAAATCATTCATAATGAGTGGTCTTGGATTGAAATATTAACAAGGCATAAAAGATTTTCAATCTGTTTAAAACTTTAGGACAAAGGCAAACTACAGGGCAGATTCATTATAAAGTGGTAGGTAGTCTGGGTCCATAAACTCATGTCCCATGTTAAAAATTAAGGGTGGAAAAAAAGTCCATCTTTCAGGTCACCACTGACCTCAATTCCTGCCTGTTGTGTACATGTGCTGTTTGCAGGAAGCGTGACTGACATTACTGCATGCACACTACAAAATAATGTCAGCAGTGATTCATGTGCATAGCTTGTAAGCAGTGCACATCAAGCATCATTGGTGACAACCTGAAAAGCAGTATTTGTTTACTGCAGGAAACCAGATAGTCAGCATTGGAAGCCAAGTATTCATATTATAGTACTGCTGGGTATATAGTACACCAGAGCTGTCGGCAACCAGTGCTAAACTGGGGCACATATTAACACTGTATAAGGCTCAAGTTTTTCCACAATTTCATTACAGGCAAGAGCACTCTAAACAAGACAATATCCAGGGAAATCACTTAAAGCGGAGTGTTTTTATAAAACTAGTATTGTCCACAACCCATTATAATGGCTCATGCAGGAATAAAAATACATGCAGTGTTATTCCAGGCTGCTGATTCTAAAACACCTTAAGCAACTTTCAAAGTTTAACATTTGATGTGTAATCACACCACCCTCTCGTGGTAGTAGAACCTAAAAACTGAAGTTCACAGATCAATACAAACCCTTTACAATACTATTGTTTTAACTTGTGCAAAGGGAAAATGCTATAACTACTTAAAAAATTATGTAGAATCTGCATTCAATGGATACTTTTTCAGTCTACCCAACTGATTCTTTTAAATTCACCTACAAATAGTCATTATACTTTGCAGTAAAATCCTGTGAAACGCTTTGAGACTTTGAAGACATAAGGCCATGTATGAAAAGCAAGGATTATTGTACATTAGTATTATAAATTATTTTTAGAAAGCATCAGAGAAACATGTCAGCTAACGTATTGCATGCACATATTACGTTTTTTTAGTATTGTATTTTGTTTCTATGATAGTAAGTGTTGAAATGCACTTGATTTTTCATGGTTTAATTGTTTCTTGTTGATCAAAATAATATCAGGATATTACAGGCTTAAAATCAGTTTTGATATTTATAAATTACAGTAATTCAGCTCTGAAATAAGTAAAACTAAAGTTGAGATGTGGCAGCATTCTACAATTAAGAGTTAAGGTCATAGAAGAATAGCTGTCAGATCCTCTCTTGTACAGTATTGTGTAGAATGCCTGGTCTCGTTTCAAATTTGTAGATTATAAAGCAATAATTTAATTTAGTAATGCTGGTACATTTGTACATTTAAAATTCAGTACTTCCAGATCACCATTTGTCATATGACAACTTTTTTTTGACATGGCCATTTTCTCAAATTCTGAAAAGTTTTTTTTCAAAGAGCTCCAAATTCTGAACCACAAAGCTCATGTGGCTGATGTATTACATCCTTTTTTAAAGTGTAGCAGTTAAAAAATAATAATTCTTATGAGAATCTTTATACTAAATATATATCTTTAATTATCCAAGGTCCTGTAGTCTTCATTCTTCAAGCAGGCTTTCTTTCACATCCTTAATTTTAATGATCTAAAGCCAGGAGAGATTTGTAGGTTATTTGTCCACTTAAGAGCGAACTGATCTTCCCATTACTTAACTTGCCCCATCTACAACTGTTAAAGCAATCTCACTAGTGTTTTTCATCATTTATTTTTAATTCCTGAAGGTATGATTAACATTTGTCAATAAACAAAAACAGAACAACCAAAGACAACCATCTCAAAAATCAACTCACAATATCCAGAAACGTAAGGATTGATAACCCATTACATGCTCAATGGTTTTACCGGTTGAATCTTGACAACTTAAGAACAACAGCTTGTCAGTGTTGGATGCCAAGCAAGAAGTAAAGGAGGAGTGGGGGTAGTGATCACACGCAGAAAAAATAGTTTTTAAGGTGGTATTTGAAGATATTATTTATTATTTATTTGAAGATAGAGAGGGGGCGAGATGGAGGGAGAGGCAAAGACTGGCAGATCAAAGTATAAACTATGTTTGTGTCCTTACAATTCCATTTGGTCTGTAACTGGTTGGTCACTATGATCTGCATTTTACTGGTCCACAGATTATTTAATGATAAATTTAATTTACATCCCCCACCTAAATCACGTTTATCGATAAAGTTTCATCTTCGGCATCACAAGACTTTTACTAGCATTATTGCTTGGTTCTACTGGCTCACCATCACCCAGCAGATCAAATTCAAGATGTTAAAGACCCCATGGAACTATTGAAAAGAGAGGGTATTTCTCCCAGTGTCCTGGCTAACAAATCCCTCAACTAAAATACTCATCACTCATCCAATGCCTGTCTGTGTACAATTGGCTCTGTGTTTCGCCCCCAAAAATACAGTTAACCCACTTTAAGTATATCCTGTGAAGCGCTTGAGAAGTTTCAACAACATGCTAAGGCTTTATAATCAAATGCAAGGATTATTATATTTGCAGCCACACAGAGATCTGGCAGCATCCAGATGAATAAACTTACCCACATTATCCTAAGGGTTAAACATGGAGATCATCTATCTTTCTGGCACGATCCAAATTATTTGCTTTTGCAAATCAGGTGAACATTTTCTAATCAACCTAATCTATACTAATTCAATTTTAATTAGCATATATAACACATTAACACATTCTCAATTTTAACAGAGCACAAAGTTCATTCTTATTTCACGAGCACTGCTTTTATATTACAGCACTGATGGATGGCACTGTGAGTAATGTTCGAGTTGAGGGGCTGACATTGGAATATTGCCCATGATAATGGTGGTTGAAGCCAGCAGGTTCACTTGCACGTGAAGCTATCTGGTCTAGAATGAGTCAGCTCACATTTGTCACATAGACCTCTATAAAGAGCCACATGTTATTTCAGAATTTAAAGGGAACAGATTAAAATCAATTGGTGACTGTGCACAATGTTGTATACTCAATCTACATTCTGCTGATATCTGTAATGACAGCACATAAACTCTAAGTGGCAGTAGCAGCACAAGGATGGAATACTAACCACAAGCAATTTTCAAACTACAAGAGAATTACAGATTTCATCCTCACTATTTTGTTCTGAACCCTATAAAGCGCAATGCATTTTTTTAGTTGAAAGGAAAGACCAAATTGTCTCCTTTGGGCTTTGGAAGCAGTTCCAATATAATGATTCTTGTGTTTCTTTAAAAAAAAGTCAACAAAGTTTAAGAGTTGTAGATTTCAATACAATTTTCAGAATAGATGTCTAACTCTAGCAAGGGACATAGGAAACCAGAGAAAACCCAAAGTATTAATGACATGAAATTTCCTTAGCAACTGTCCCAAATGGAGGAGGGTAATTTCATAAGATGTTCAAACAAAGGCAGCTCAATTGATCTAATTTTTCCAAAATACACAATCTAGAGTCCTCCAATTATAGCATCAAACGTTTTTTTAAATAATCCTGCCCTTTGGCCTCAACTACCCTGACAGTCATTATTAATTACCCTCTGGGTAAAGAAATACTTCCTGGTGTTAGGCTTGAAATTGTCTATTGTAATCCTGCACCTTTCCCTGACGCTTCTTGTTCTGCTGCGATAGTGTATCTGAAAGTATTGTTCTGGGTTTACTTTCTTAATCACATTTAAAATCTGACTAGTCACAGGGGCCCATACGTTCTAGTTCGAACCCTGCAAGTCAAATCCCTTATAAATAGTTCTCACTGAAACGCAGTGGGATGCTTGCATGTGAAGCTTATTAAATGGCAGCAGTACCCCAAGGTTTGGCTCTCTTGCACCGAATACTTTCCAGAATTAAGTAAGCAAAGTACATGGGTAGAGTGAACATAACACACAAGACAAAGGGAAATTTCACCCACAAAAAATACAGTCACTCTACTTTATAATACTGTATATCCTGTGAAGTGCTTTCATATATCTCCCTGACGTGAAAAGCACAGTGTGAGCATTATTATTTATGTCCATTTGTACATGGCATGCTTATGTGGAGCTTTGACTTGTAAGCATCCTTTTGATCATGTGGGTCACTACATGTCAAGATATTTTTGTGACCAAAACCAAAATAAATCCCCTCGGAATCAAGGGATCACTGCCACTTTGAACAGTGAGGGTAAAATGTAATGTTCTTAAAATTGTAAACTCACTCACTCGCACGCACACACGAGGAAGTCAATCACTTTGATGTGGTTCCAACAGATTGGAAGCAAGCAAATACAATTGTTCCCATATTCAAGAAGCTTGGTGGTACCATACCTACCAACTATAGACCCATTAACCCGGTAATAATTGCAAAAATTATGCAGTTATTATAACAATAATATTAATCCTTGTATTTGATACAGCGCCTTATCCTGTTGAGACGTCATTCATCAGAAAGAAAATGGAAAGATTACTTATATATAAATAATCTAATAAATGACAGTCAAAATGGATTCAAAGGAAGATGGAGTTCCTCATTGCTGGAGGTGCCGTCCTTCAGATGAAGTTAAACTGAGGTCGTCTTTGATTGTTCAGATGGACGTTAATGATCCCATTGGCACTATTCAAAAAGAAAAGGGAGTTTTTCTTGGTGTTCTGGTCAATAATCCACCAGATAAATTTGGTTATTGAATAACATGGGCCTTTGTGGGACACTGCTGTGCCTACAAAATATCATCACAATACTTTACAGTAAATCCTTTCAAGCTCGTTGAGATGTCCTTCCATGGCGAAACGTGCTCTGTCAAATGCAAGAATTATTATTGGAAGACAGTAGGGTGGATATTCTGGAAGGATGAGATCAAATGGGCCAAAGGGCCTGCATCTGAACCTATCTTGTGACATTTTCTGAATGTTCTGTATCCTTGTAAATTATACTCACTTCAATTATCCCAGATTAGCCAGGATCTCCGTGAGTCTAGAACAACATTTACATATATCTTTCATCTTTCCCAAGCTGGAAGAAAGCTTGCATTTTATGCATCTAATTATTGTCCTGCCCCAGGACAAGGTTAACCAGTGTAGGACTGGAAACAGACAAATAGAAAACGAAAACTGAAAACTTACATGCATTAGAACAAATAATTATTTAAATAACAAAAAAAACCTTCACATTAGAGACAATAGAAGCACATGTGTACTCCAAGCAATGACTCTTGCTTCAGTAGTAATCAAGCTTTTAAGAAACAGGAGCACTTGCGTAATATTTTGACTAAATATAATTTTACAGAATAGTTTTAAAGGTATCTACTTTAAAGCTGGATCTACATCATGTAAGCTAAATTTTCCATAATACTAACCAAATGTAGAGAACAAGAAAACACACTCAATGTTCAGGACTGCATCCAACATGTCATTCTATACCATAAACAAGTGTACATTTTGTACATTGCAATAGAGAGGATGGGAGAAAGGCTGTTCTTTCAGCAGCAGATGCATCTACAAGCACCAAACTATTTTAACTGCAAATTATATTTACCAAGTTATAGTAGGAGCCCTATTGTAGGCTGAAGTCAGCCTTTTTGGTTTTGTATGTATTAAAAAATGGCCAAATTCTGGGTCATCGGGGTATTGCCCACTGAGAATATTCAGAAAATGACAACTGCAGTGATCTAATAACAAGAACAACATTACATTTGTAAAGTGCCTTTCACATCGGAAGGATCTCCCAAGGCACTGGACAGTTTTGCACCTGAGCTGGGGGTCGGGATTGGGGAGCGCAGAGGGGGAAGCAGGGAGATCAAAAGCATGGTCAAAGCGGAGGGTCTTGAAGGAGGTAAGGGAGGGGGCGAGGCGGAATGGAGGAGTTTCAGAGGGTGGGGGGAGAGTGGTAGAAGGCCGGCCCGCCAATAGTGGGGCAAGCGAGACGGGGGACGTGAAGCAGGCCGGAGTCCACTGAGTGGAGGGAGCGAGCAGGATGGTAGGCGGTTAGGAAGTCACAGAGTTAGGGGGAAGCAAGACCAAGGAGAACTTTGAAGATGAGGACCAGGATCCTGAACTGTATCCTATGTGATGGGAAGCCAGTGGAGTCAGGCGAGGATGGGGGTGATAGGGTTGCGGAGCCTGGTGCAGGAGAGGACACGGGCTGCAGAGTTCTGGGTGATCTGCAGCCTATGGAGGAAGGAGTTGGGGAGGCGGACAAACAATGAGTTTGCATAGTCAAGCCTCGATGTAATGAAAGAATGTATAAGGGTTTCGGCGGCCTGCGGTGTGAGACAATGGCGGAGCTGGGCGATGTTACAGAGGTGGGGGAAGGCAGAGGGGTCATGGTGCAGATGTGAAGTAGAAAGGATAGTTGAGGGTCAAACAAGATGCCACGGTTCTGAACTGACTTAAGCAGGGTGGCGTGTGCAACCATGGATGGTGATGCTGTGAGCACCTGAGGTGAGGAGGCGCTGACGGAAGCGAATCAGGGGAGCCTCGGGTCGTGTTGACGTTCAACTGAAGAAAATTAGCTCTCATCCAGAACTTGATGCCATGGAGTCAAGGGTGGAGGATAACCAGGAAATTGAATATTTTTCTGCTTTCGGCTTTCTAAGCCAATGAGTAGTAAATATGGAGGTAGTAACCATAATTTTTATTAATCAGGGATTTTATGAACCCCCAAATACTGCCTTATAAAGGAATTCTAGTGTATTTTAAATATGTTTCTTAAATGAACACATTCAGAGAAGTGTATTACTTCAATAAGAAAATAAACATGCAATTAGTTTTCTATGTTACAATAGTCTTATTTGAACGAGAGAAAAATTAACTCACCAAGTCTACATGTAAGAGTTTCCAGGTCGACTGACAGTGCTGGGATCTGCTGGAGCTGTTCCTGCAGCTCGATTAAATGGTTCTTCTTTTTCTCCCAGTATGCCGACAATACCACCACTTCACCATCTACTGCCTGTAACATTATGAATCAGAATTGAGTCAAACCTCAAAACGCAAAATACTGTAGATGCTGGAAATCTGAAACAAAAACAGAAGTCACTGGGAACAATCAGCAAGTCAGACCACATCTATGGAGAAAGGAAAGTGAGTCAATGCTTCAGGTCCACGACCCTTCATCCAGTTCCGACAAACGGTTAACTCACAAAAGGTTGACTCACTTTCCTTTCTCCATAGATGCTGCCTAATCTGCTGAGTGTTCCCAGCGACTTCTGTTTGTGTTGAGTCAATCCTCTATGGCTGTGTCAGCAGCTTGATATCCGATCAGCAGTACTCCAGGGCACTTGTGATAGATCAGCCAGCCTGGCTCATTGGTATGACGTGGAGAATCACAGGGACTGAGAATCTTCCCACTTGGCTCCAGAAAACCCTGCAAGCCAACAACCTAACGGGCAGACGGTGCTAACTGGACAAGCAGTGGGAAGTTTAATAGTCCACTGCAATGGCAGGCTGCATGATTTTAGCTGGTTAAACTCCAGCAAAACTATACACACACACCGGGGCACATTCAAGTAATTAGAGTGGAGATAGCATACCACTCTATACTAAATAAACAGAAATTATACATGGAACTCTCAGTAGTTTAGTTAAGAGACTCTTTAAATCCCAGCAGAGTTTGACACCACCACATAGGAACCTTGCAATTTAATCAGACAATCTGACATTTCCATGTTGTAGACTGTAATGAAGTAATCTACATACTTCATGTCCAAATCATATCCTCATGATTATAGGGTTTGCTTTGTAATGGACTGTTTTATAATGACCTACATCATTCTATAATTTGTGCTTAATCCTCCCAAATCTTTTTAACTTTTATTGCATTCTCGATTTCTGACGTGACAGATGAATAACTTGGATCTAAATGAACATTTTGTGATCAATTCTGTTCAAGAAAAAGAAAAACTGCTTTAGCTCTACCATCGACTTCACCATTTATCAGAATGCTGCAGACAGTTTTGACAGCTGTAGATTGGGTCATCAAAAGGTTTTCACTGATGTGGATCACTTTCCAATATCAAATACTATGGTTTATAACTTTACTGTCATTCACCACTCATGGTACCCAATACATCCTCAAATTACTTATTTGACTGATAAGAGTATATGAGCCGGTTAATGCAAGATAATTTTGCAGCAGCTTTTATTGGGTAACGTTATTCTCCTCATTTATTTCTAAAGGGAAGGCAATGCATAGAACATTATTTGCCAATTAGGTTCCACTGCAGTTCACTTATTTTATTCATCTTTCCAAGGTTCGATGGGATAATGCTTTAGCAAGAACGTGTTTGGTGCAGAAAAATTATTTACTGTTGAGCAGAACCATTTGTGGCCTGCCATTTTGGGAAACTTTCAGTTCAACTTGATGGCTACATATTAAACTTGTGTGGATTTGATTTTTTTTAAAAAAAATCAGTACACACCAATATTAGTCAGTTTTTGCAATATTCTACAAATAAATTTGCATCAATAAAAAGATATTTTTTTACAATGCTGGAGGGTGCAGAATTGAGAAAAAAGTAAAACAACAAGATATGTAATCAAAGGTGAGGGATGGGGAAGAAGAGTAGGAGTCGCTAAAAACACAAGCTTGGAGTGAGTGACACACCTAAAGGTGGTTCAACAGGCAATTTCACACAGATAGTAAAAATGGATAAATTATAATTCTCAAATTGTCTCAGTTTTGTATCTCCCATGTATAAAAATTGTAGGCGATAAAAAAAATTGTCAATATTACTTAATCCATAAAACTCACAAAAATAAAAATCTAGTTCTACTAACCCTATTGATTTTCCATTTGTGCACCAACTATTTAATTATTACTTTCCAGTGCTTTTTTGGTCAGCTAGGTATCTGATACTTGTAGCAACCCATCACCACAATTATGAGCCTCTAAATCAGACAGAGGTCCATGCATGTCATATAGAAATTGCATATGGAAATTCCCATGTATGGAATAAATACACATTTCTGGAGTGAAACACCCCGATTACTAATTCTGACTAGTTTTAGGTGCAAATTGCCAAGAGTCAAAGCTTGAGGACTCCAGAACGGGTGTTAAGAGTTCTGCTGAAGTCTAACTAGTTAAACGTCACATAGGTTGCAATTGAAAACAATGCCTGGAAAGCTTCCTGCTTCTTGTGCAGCTATTCAATCCTTTATTAACCACTGTGCCGTTGCTCTCAATATGTTCCTTTGTTCACCCTTCACTTAGTAGTTCTTAGCTCCAATCACACTTAGGCCTCTTCTTTATGTATCCATTCCACACTCTTCATTCACTTTGCGCATTTCCCAAGTTACTCTTCTAACATTTTCTTTCTACCTCTAAACCCAACACCCTCCCTCAGATTTCCTTTAGCCCAGTCCCTTCATCCTTACTTTCTAGAGCTGTTGTTGCCCTCTGACACTATCTCATTACTCAACATCTTTCCCTTGAGGCATTTGTCACTGACTCAACTGATCTAATCCAGATAAACAGTTACCAGTGAGCGGTAATCTCTAACCCAGTTTGTCTGCAGCGCGTCTGCTAATCTTGAGGCAGAGCACAAATTTAAATTGAGGGTGCCATCTGGCTCTGTAAATTTAAGGAAGAGGATTCAAGCTGCAAAGGGGCCCGTGATCAAAAACAAGAGCTCTTTGAAACATGGGGAGGGTAATAATGCACCTTTTTGCAACTCTTGATGTACATCTATTCAGTATCTAAAATAAAATTAAAGCAGTTTAAACTTCTCCATACTCCTTATTCACAAAAGATTGAGGATAGTACACTCAATCAAACACACTAGCATTGACAAAGAACAAGAACTTCTGTAGGACTAAGGAAGATTGAATAATCCTTTTAACGAGACTTCACCAGTATGATTAAAGCAGTCTGCTTTTTGAAGCTAGAAAAGATGCATCCTACTCAAATCTTAATTTAGAGTTGAACAAAAAGATGTTGCAGCAAAAAATGCTGCATCAATGAGAACTACAAATGGTTTACAGTAAAAACAGTCAAATGTGCAGAAGTTATATTAAATCCAATTTAATCAATAATCTGCAGGGCGCATGCATAATTTAATGTAGCTGGTAAGTGGGCATGTCGGCAGGTCAAGACTGTTTCCCACGATTCAATGCAGCTTGACTCGTTGCCTCATGCGCACTTATCGGCTGCAGTAACAAATTACCACATGTTCACTTTCCTACAAGCATTAGAATTGCACTGAATTGCAGGAATTGTAATTCTTCTGCGCATGCGACGAAGGGTCAAGACTATGTTTCCCACGATTCAATGCAGCCGGAAGGAAGTGCACATGCGTCGACGGGTCAGGAAGCCATTTCCCCCGATTCAATGCAGCTGGCAAGTACGGAAATAAGGGAGGGCAAGAGAGAGCTGTTGTGCATTAGAAGACGATTTCCTTATAAAATACGACTAGTGCAAAGAAATCCAAGTAGTTTTGGTAGGAAACTAAATGGGACTGGGGTGTTCATGTACGACTTAGAAAATTATACAAATTATATAAATAAGACTTATGCGAGTTTTACTGTATTACACACGTTAGTAACTTGCTTGTATTAACACTCCACAACACCTGCAATGCAGTATTTTCTGCTTTCTGTAGCTATATTTTAGAGCAAGTAACCATTAAAATTACAATATAGCTTTTCCTTGTCAAGCTCTTATCCTTAGCTGGGTTTAATCAACTCTCAATAAAAAGCTGCGCTGAATCTTAGAAAGTTAATTAGTGGTTTCTATCAGCAGTTCATTTTAAAAGTTACCCCAGGCCTACAACATCCAAACATCCCTATTTGATTTATTTTCAGCTCACGTTATTAAAAGTCACTGTTCATTTTCCAACTGTTCCTTTGCTATTTGAAGTGAATAATTCCTCATATTTAATTTTGCTGTCATTTCTAAGGGCAAGTTAGAATAAAACTAAGAGACAAGGAAATAGCATGTCACAACTGCAGGAAATAAAAAAAGTTTTTAAAAAAAATATTTATAAAAGATTGCCTCCTATAATAACAGTATGATAATCAAAATATTTTAATAATTGAAAAACTAAAGTTTTTCTTGTCAATTTAACCTATTACTATTTTAAGAGCTGAAAAATGAATGTTTCCAGTCAATTTTATTATTTGTCATTGATATGAAACTGGGCAACTAGTTGAAATAATTTTTCTAGTCACAGATGTGCAACAATACAAATTTACATAGCACCTTTTATAACCAAGGACATCCCACATTTACACCCAGTTGGTGCTGGGGAGAGTAAGGTGCTATATAAATTTAAGTTATACAGTAAAACTCTCATAAACCTTATTTCTATAAATCATATAAACACACAAGTCATACATTCATTGGAGTCCCATTCAGTTCCCTATCAAAACCACTTAAATTTCTTTACACTACTCATCTTACCTCCTAACTTGGAATGCCGCTCCCCTACTCTCCATTAATCTGACGCTTCATAATGGAGGTTAGGGGAAGCCTTGTATAACGAGAAATGATGTCTTTATCTGTCGACTCATGCGCACTTACCAGCCGGCTGCATTGAATTGCGAGAAACGTAGTCTTCATCCGTCGACGCATGCACAAAACTTCATTTTCCAATGGGATTCCAACATTTGCCAGTAAGTATGTATGGGATGACATGTCAAGATGCATTGAACTGCAGGAAATGGACTCTCAATCCATCAATGAACGAGTGCTCACCGATTGCAATGATGAATTACCCCATGCATGTTTACCGGCTGCACTAAATTACACACGCGCAATAAAGATTAATTAAATTGGATTTTACATAGGAACATAGGAATTAGGAGCAGGAGGAGGCCATTCGGCCCCTCGAGCCTGCCCTACCATTCAATAAGATCATGGTTGATCTTCTAACCTAACTCCAGCTGCCCGCAAACTTGCAAGCAAACTAGAAATTTTCTACGATTTCTATTTTACTTGCAACTCAGACTTCACATAAGTCACATGTTATGGTCCCGACTGATACAACTTGTGGGTTTTACTGTATTCTATCCCTCCCTATTAAACAGGATTGGGGGTACCGTGGTGCATAGAGCTGCAATTTATCTACCAGGAGCTTGCTGGTTCAAATCCTCGTTCAGTCCCAGCATGGGGGGTTAAATTGACCCAGCATTACTTAGTTTAGAGAGGATAAAAAAACACAGCTCGAGTTCCTGCTTCATGCCCCTCTTCAGTACCTAGTGTCAAGTCATTTATTCATGCATCAATGCTCAAATAATAAGACAATATCACACAGAAGTGTAACATTCCAGTCGTGTTAGTACTCATCTAATATTCTTGCAAGAACTTTAATAGAAAGAGTAATTGCAGTCTACTTAATGCAATAGTTACTAAATGTGGGTGCTCATACAAACACCTTTCATTTCACTCCAATTTTTCCATGTCGTTTTGAGGCGGAAAACAAGGCCACATCAAATTATTAAATTTAGTTATTCCATTTGCATACAATTATTTACATACAATTATTTACATTCAGTTGTTATCTAAATGGCTATCAAATAAAAATATAACATAAAATGAACATTTCTGCTGAATGTTTTGCCTTACCTCTCCAACTTTAGCACAGTCCTTGGATCGTTTGTGTAGGGCTGCCCATGTATCTTCATACCTTTTTTGAAACAATGAAAAATATAAATAAATCCACAGCCACACATTTAATTGATGTTTCAAAAACATAAAATTGAAAGCACATAAACTATAAGAGCTAGCTTTCAACAAACATTTAGAACTTTCTACCTCCATCCATTACATACCTCAGTTTTATTTACTTCTTTCAACAGAGGTGGGGAAGCATTTGATAAGTTTTCTACAGTTACTGTTAATAATTTACAATGAGCAACAGAAGGTTCACCTACTGCAATAGGCTTGGCCTCCAAAACCATTTCTGCCCTTATTCCAAATTTGGAGGACATTGTTCAGAGTAAAGGAGCAACACAATTTATTTTAAAACTTTGTTCTAAACCAATGAATGTGGAATATGCTGTATACAATAAAGCACATATTCAAAATGTTTTACACAGGAACAGAAAGAAACATAATATGCCAATGCATTTTCATTCCAGCTTTTATATGATCATAGCAAAGTATTTAAGGTATAGCTATATATAGACACACACACATAAAAAAAAATCCAGTCACAGTGAAAGAAACTGTAGAAAAAGTACAATTGGTAGTTGAATTCGTTAATTCCAAAAGAGGTTATACAGGACATTATTTATTTTGTTCTTATTAACCTATGCTTCAGGCACACTAGTAAATTCATAGCACAGGCCAACTCCATTATAACAGTGATTTGGGTCCATAACAAAGCGCTCTGGAACCTACCCCATGTGAAGGGCATTATATAAATGCAACTTATTGTATAACAGGCTCCAAGTTATGACCAGGAGGTTAGATCAGTCCCTGCTTGCTGGACACAGGAAGCTGCAGAATCAAGCAAGCATTCCTAGTGGTTGCAGACACTGCTAAATTTAGTGCAAATTGATCAATTACCTTTACAAAGAACAATGTAAAAAAAGCAAATATTCGGCATTAACATGCAGTTGGCGATTATTTAAATATAATTATGCATTGCTTCCCCAGTTCTCTGGTATACGAGAATGCTGTCTCTCAACCCTGACAAAAGATACCTTCATCAAATATTGGAAAATAACATTACATCACCCACATTTTAGGCAGTGTTTTGAAAGGTGAAGGAAGGTAATACTGTAGGGATGTTTATTTCCTCTGGAAACAGTTTGATCAATATCTAGTGAGCACAGATCCATATGTTTCTTCTGGTTGACTGCAGAGCAATTTGGTTTATTAACTCATTTCAACACCATCTTGGTTCTACTTCCTACCTTATTAAATTGAATAGGATCTATTTCAGTCTTGGATGGATATTTGCATTATCTCCAAAAGTACAAAAAGGTGAAACACAGAAAATGATTGGACATTGGGTGGAAAGTGGTGTTATTCCTCTGCGTGTACTTGTACTTTGTAAAAAAAATTAAAAAACATAACATTCAATTAAGCTGTACATGGGTAATGTTGCAAAGAAAACTGAAATGGTTAAATTCAGGTAAACTCAGAATTCAAAAACTTCTCCTTTTTAAGGAGACCTGCTGCACCTATTTCACATTCCAGAAGGCCATCACATTTTTACCATAAATGAAACAATTTTTAATTTTACAAGCAGTAAATTAAGAATTCTCCATAGTGCAAAGCAAAAGCTAGAAATCTGCATTTTCACTAATTGCAACATTTTACGATTATCTGAATATTGTGGTTTAATCTTGATCAGTTACACCCAAATTTTGATTTAAGAAAAATAAAATCTATAAAACAAAGAAATTGCACACTTATCGGTCTAGTCAACATGGAAGACTACCAATAGCATCCAAAAGAACATTTGTTCCAGGAACTACATCTGCTTTTATATTTTAACCAGATGACAACAACTTGCATTTATATAGCACCCTTCACATTGGAAGCTTCATAATAATCCTTGCATTTGATATAGCGCTTTTCACATCGGGAGGACGTCCCAAAGCGCTTCACAGAACACGCTGTAAAGTGAATTGACTGTATATTTGTGGGCGATTCGGTGGAGGCTTAACAGTAGCATGGCTTAACACCAAACGAGAAAGGTGGGTGGATGGTGACCAAAGGCATAGTTGAAGAGGAAAGTCTTCAGGTGTGAAGATGGGAAGAGAGGGATCATAATGGAGGGATTGAGACAAGGAGGCCATTTGAGACAGCAAATGTACCCGATGAAAGGAAAGCAGAGCTGAGTAAACACTGAGTGATCAAATGCCTGAAAGACAGGTTTACCAGAATCTGAAACTAGAGGCACTTCAGCGAAGTGACAAACAGTGTTCGAATAAAACTCCAAATTTCAAAGAGCAGTCCCATGTAAAAGGCAAGGTTTCCATGGGACTGTTAGGCAAGTTTTCTTACTTCACACGCCTATGTTTACCTAGGAGTAGGTAGGAACCTGGTTGTTAGTCGATTGGCAGATCGCTTTTCCGGGGGTAATAATGCCATCAAAAAAAATAATAGTTTGGTCACTCAATGCACGACTGTTTGTGACGATTTGCTGCCTTGTTTTGCCCACAAAGTATACAGTCAATTCACTTTACAGTATAATCTGTGAAGTGTTTTGAGATATCTCAAAGACGTGTTAAGGCTCTATCTTGAATGCAAGGATAATTATTATTAAAAGAAATCAACCAACAACTTCATGAAGTTATAATATTAAGCATTGCCAATCACATTACGGGTTTGAAGAGGTTGAATCATCAGATTCCATCTGATTTCCCCCAAATGAATTGCTACATTTACTTGACAAGAAAAAAATTTGACAATTTAAAAAAAAAGGTAACCCCATAATCAACATAATACCCATGAACTTCTATACATGAATCAAATTATGAAAAGCACCAGAATTACTTGCATGGGAAAACCCTGCAAATAATAATCCTTGCATTTGATGTAGCGCCTAATCATGTCTTTGAGATGTATCAAAGCGCTTCACAGAATATACAGTAAAGTGGATTGACTGTATTTTGTGGATGAACTCTATCTCTCTGCCTCCACCCTCAACTCCAGGACTACTGGCGTCCTGGCCGACTGCCTGCCCAACATCAAGTCCTGGACGAGGGACGAGGGACAGCTTTCTCCAACTGAACATCAGCAAAACCGAGGCCCTCCTGATTGGCTCGCGCCAGCGCCTCCGTACCTCGGGCGCTGGTATCATCAGCCTCCACGGCTGCACACTCAACCTCACTAAGCCAGTCAGGAACCTGGGTGTCTTGTTTGACCCTGAACTGTTCTTTCTTCCCCACATCTACGCCATGACCAGCACCACCTCTGCAACATTGCCAGACTCTGCAACTGCCTCACCCCTCAGGCTGCCAAAACCCTCACCCACACATTCATCACATCAAGGCTCGATTATGGAAACTCCCTCCTCATAGGCCTTCCTAACTCTTCCCTTCACAAGCTGCAGATCATCCAAAACTCTGAAGCTCGTGTACTCTCGTGCTCCAGTCTCCGTGATCCCATCACTCCCACCCTCGCCCGACTCCACTGGCTCCCCATCCCCCAGAGGATCGAGTTCAAGATCCTCGTCCTCACTTTCAAGGCCATCCATGGCCTTGCCCCCTCCTACCTCTCTAACTTGCTGACTTCCTACCAACCTGCCCACTCCCTCCGTTCAGCGGGCTCCGGCCTGCTCCATGTCTCCCGCCCGAGCCGCCCCACCGTCGGTGGCCGGGCTTTCAGCCTCTCTGCCCCCACACTCTGGAACTCCATCCCAAACACGGAAACAAGCCATTCGGCTCAACTGTTCTGTTCGGATGTTTATACTCCACATAAGTCTCCAGTCCCCAAATCCCCTTTCCATACTTTTCTATTCCCTTCTCTCTCAAGAGTGCATCACTTTTCCTCTTAAATACATTTATGCTTTCTGCTTCCAACCAAGCTTTTAGCAATGAGTTCCAGATATTCACCACCCTCTCTGCCTCAAGAAATCCCTCCTAAATTCATTTTGAGATCTGTTATTGTCTTATCTTATATTTATGCTTCATCATGTGGGACACAACAACAACAACAAAATTACATTTATAAAGCGCCTTTCACGTCGGGAGGATGTCCCAAAGCGCTGAACAGTCTGGTGTCGGGACCCGAGCATGGGGGAAGGGTGGTATAGGGGTGAGGGAAGGCAGAGAGGTGGGAGGGCGACCAAAGGCACGGTCGAAGAGATCAACAACAAGCTTTCATAATTTTAGGCACATTAGGATCTATTTTGTTCTATTTACAGAATGGAGGCACTGCAATAATACCCGGTATTTACCAGCCCTTGGACATCTGTAGACTCAGATAGGTATTGCCAAGACTGCTGGTGTTGTTTGATTGATCCATCCAAACTACTTTTCAACATTTTCCTTTATTCCTCACACTACTTAAGTTATTTTCTTCAGATCTCAAGCAACCTCCTTCTCAATGCTTTACAGATCTCTAAAAGAGACCCAAACTAGCAGCGGTGTCCTTCACTAATCTACCCCCTTTACTAGCTGGTGCTGAATTCTGAATCTTGCAATCACTTATACAGCAGTTGTTGCAGTGATGCAAAACTTTGGCACATATTTCATTAACTGAATTTCCCAACCATTCCTTTATTCAGGGACCACACAGGCTTCTTTTGATTTTGAACAAGAGCAATGAACAAATGAAGTTGAGGCTACTGCTGTGCAGATGTAAGCACCTTTGAAGTTCTTTGCGACATTTTGACATTTTTTTCCTTACATTTCCATTCATTGACATGATAAGGCACTATCAAAATGTTCTTTCTTTTTTCTTACAATGATATATTACCCGTCTTTTACAAATGAGTAAAGATGCTGGCTCTCAATATGGTGAATCACTGTACTTTTCTAACCTTAAATATTTACCAGAAGATAAATTGGTATCAGGACTCATTTTTACAAACAAGGCTTAAAAAAATATTAGTGGCACAGATAGGTGGCTGTAAGCACAGTCGAAGAGGAAGGTTTTCAGGCGGGACTTGAAAAAGGGGAGAGAGGGAGAAAGGCGGAGGGATTGAGGGTGAGTGTTCCAGGGTTAAATGTAGCCCTTTCCCCAGATGTGAAGAAAGTAAGGCACAGATGTAACATAACTACAAGCCCTTGCAGTAGTTAATTGGTTTCTCGTACATGAGACACTATTGATTATTCTACAAAAATGTATCTATTATACTTTGCTACATACGCCTTAATATGAAATTGATAGATGTGCTCAGGGCAAGTCCAAGGTTTAAAAACTCTGAGTTTGTTTGACTTTGTACTTCGTAAACCAATAGTAGACACAGAACCAGAGGTGGTTATTCTGTTGCATTTGCTAAATGTATTGACTGATAATAATTATCTGAATTTACATAGCATCTTTCACTGAGGTTAACTGAATATGTTAATTTACACTGAGTTATTCTGCTCCGTTTGCTAAATGTATGGATACAATTAATAACAATGGCGTTTAAATTCTACTTAAAATGAAATTCCTAACACAAAATCAAACTATAATTATAAAATATCAGCATTTATTTTTAAGGGCCCAGCAAAAAAAAAGCTAAATTGCATTGTAACATCAATTTACATTGCAAACTTTTAGGTCGATAGGACATCTCAATATGTTTCAAATGACTAACTGGAGCACGAACATAGCTGCCAAGCGAGAGATGTGGATAGTGATCCCAGATCTTTTTGCAACAAAACGTTAACGGAAGGAAATCACAGTTTGTGAGTGCTGGTTTCTGGAAAGTTTCAAAACTAACAATAGCATCATAGCCAAATGTACAGTTTCCAGCCTAAAGCTTGGGGGTCAGAAAATGTGATAACTTTCTTACACAATCTTATTGGCTTCTTTTTCACCATTGCTCAGTGTCACGGAAGGACCATGGTCTTGTACAGGTGACGCACTAGGTCAATGGTTCTCCATGCAACATGTCGGTTGTGGAGGTGAGAAGGCTTTTCGAACATATGAAGATCTATGGAGTCCTGTAGCTCAGTGGTTAGAGCACTCGCTTTGCAAGTGAGAGACCTGGAGTTCAATTCCAGGCAGAGGGCGAAACCTTGGCAAGTTTCCTTACTCCACACAGAGCCTAATAATAATCCCTCCAAAACAAACAATAATAAATGGTCATTTTCAATCTACGACTGTTTGTGGGACATGCTGTGCCAATTGGCTGCCGCGTTTCGCCCCACAATATACGTCAATTCACTTTACAGTGTAGTCCTGTGAAGCGCTTTGAGACGTCTAAGACGTGAAAAGGCTATATCAAATGCAAGGATTATTATTATTATTATCTATGCAAAGGTAAACTTGGTATAACACAATGCTGTACACAATACCATTGGGAAATAAATTCACACCATTACATTTCTGCCAACAAATGGGGTCCTCATGATGTTGATGCTTGGTCTAATGAGCAGCTCTTCTGCTTTAACCAGCAGAGAACTATGGGGATTCACTGAATGAGACAAATTGCTTCAATTTGTGCAAGATTTTTTCATTGCGCAATATAATCTATTTATAACAGTGGCTGTTTGATTTCCCCCGCAAAAATCAGGTTTAATTGTATTGGCTAACAGAAAATAATACCATAGACAAGTTAACAACTGCAAATGGGTATTAAAATGTTACGCATACTTTATTGCATGTCATTTCAAGAAATTGACTTGTTTGTAACAACATATTTACAAGATTGTAGACAGGTAATGGTGAAAGTAAAGTACAATACCAATAATGACATACAGGTACAATCTAAACTCAACATTGTGTCAAGACGCATTATATAAACAGTGTACAGAAAACTCAACATTATATCAGACACCATTGAGACTATTTGTGGAGCATTTTACATTGATGAGTTTTGACAGAAAGCCTCCTGTAAGCTAAACTATTACAGTGTTGTCCATGAACAACTTGGGGACATTTCAACATGATGGGACACTACAAAAATGTGAGCTCTTTCTCTCTATGAAGTCAGAAAGCTGTTATAATAATCCTTGCATTTAGCTAAATGTCTTATTACATCATCGAGACATCTCAAAGTGCCAGAATGTACTGTAAAGTGCTGTTGCTGTGTGAACTTGGTGGGTGAATGCAGTAGCCAGTTTTGAGCACAGCAATGTCCCAGAAGTAGGGGATTTGTTGGCCAAGATACCAGAAGAAACCCCTCTCTTTTTGAATAGTGTCATAGGATCTTAAAAGATCACCTGGACAGGTAGTCAGGACCTTGGTTTAACATCCCATCTGAAGACGCCACCCCTGCCAATGCAGAACAGCCCCAGCATTGCATTGGAGTGTTAACATAGATAATATAGGTTCCAAGTCCCAAAGTGAAGCTTGTACCAACGGCCTTCTGACTCAGAGGCAAGAGTGCTACCACTGAGCCAAGATGATAACATAGCAACTACAGCAATTCCTCGTAATAAATTCACCTAGAAAAATGAACAATTTGTGATTTTAAAGGGTCTTAAAAGAAGAGTTATTCTTGCTCAACATCCAGCGAAATCGAAGAACAGTCTTATCAACAATATATTTAAGTATCAGCCAGCCCAGTTGGAGGCACTTTTATCTCTGAGGCAGAAGGTAGTGGGGTTGAAGCCTCAGATCGGGACTTTAAACTTGCATTTGATATAGCACCTCAACATGTGATTGGGACATCACAAAGTGTTTCACGGGATATACTGTAAAGTGGATTAACTGTGTATTTTGTGGCTGCGAAACACAGTAACCAGGTGCGCATGCGCAACACAATGTCACACAAACATCCATGAAGTTAGTGGCCAATTTTATTTGGGGGGGCCTTATTGGCCAGGACCCAGGAGAACAACAACAACAAAATTACATTTATAGAGTCTTTCACATGTCGGGAGGACGTCCCGAGGCGCTGAACAGTCAGGGGTCAGGATCTGAGCATGGGGGAGGGGTGGAGTAGGGGTGAGGGAAGGCAGAGAGGTGGGAGGGCGACTGAAGGCATGATTGAAGAAGAGGGTCTTGAGACCGGCCTTGAAGGAGGCAAGGGAGAAACTCCCTTCTCTTTTTGAATAGTGCTATAGGATCTTTAACATCCACCTGAATAAGTAGATTGGACCTCAGTTTAACGTCTCATCCGAAGGAGGGCACCTCCAACATTGCAACACCCCCCCAGCATTGCATTGTCTGCTTAGACTATGTGATTCCAAGTCCTGATATAGGGTTTAAACCCACAAACTTCAGAGGCGAGAGTTCTACCACTGCCCCAGGCTGACACACGCTTTAAGTTTATATATAGCGAACAGTTTTCAAAGCGTGGGTGTGTGTTAACCTCTGGTGGGGCACAACATTATTTGATGCTGATTTAATCAGATGAGTTTTTGTACGATATAAGGCCCTATGTACGCTATTATGGTACAGAGATGTGTTACAATGTATTAAATTCACTGTATACAATGCAGAATTATTAGATACCTTCAAAGTACGTTATCAAAACCTTTACTGCTTGGTTTGTCCTATTTGTATAACATTGAATTTTCCGTACTGGCAGTAATAAATACAAGGTACCACTCCAGAATGGAAATGGAAACAATCTCAGAGTGTCTGTTTACAAAATCCCCCCACAAATTGATAAACTTTTCTGCAGAGAAACAGACCACCCTTCACATTAATAATAATAATAATAATAATCCTTGCACTTGGTATAGTGCCTCATCATGTCGTCAAGATTAATTAAGTCATTAATTTGTTGAGTACATGTTCATTTGAATCCTCGTAAGGTTGAATCATGTCATCTGTAATATCTATTAGGTGTGTGTTCATTTTTTAAATGTGCTATCTAGGGTATGTGTATATATGTGTGTGTCTGGGGGCAAACAGATGCACTAACAGAAAGGGGGTCTTCAGTGCTCAAAGTTTAAAAATTGCTGGTTTAGGCTGTCACTCGAGTACAGTGCTGATTGTATGCTGCATTTTTGGAGGTGCCGTCCTTCAGATGAAAAGTTAAATCGAGGTCCCATCCCCCTGTTCAGAGGATGTCAGGGCACTATTCAAAAAGCGAAAAGGAGATTTCTGCCAGTGTCCCGGCCAAAAGCCCCCAAAAAATAAATGGTCCCTCACTTCATGGCTGTTTGTAGGACTTTGTTGTGCACAAATTGGCTGCTGCCTTCACCTACAAATACACAGTTATTACACTTCAAAGTCAATCCATTGAAGTGCTTTGAGAAGTTTCGACAACGTGACAAAGCAAAATATCAAATGCAAAAATTATATTATATTTGGTCAAATTAAATTGATGTTCACAACTTGTGTCCTCTTGCTCTCCTCGCGGTGCATCCAAAAGTATTGTTCTGGCTTTATTTTCTCAATCTCATTTAAAATCTTATTACCTCTATAACATCCCCTCTGAGAGGTTTCTTTTCAAGAATGTATCAAATGCAAAGACTATTATTGCCTATACAATAGTCCTGCTATTTGGAAATACGGAGCTTGAGCAGCAGCTGCAAACCAAACTAGTTGCATTCCACTTTCTTAGTTTGTAGAACTGGGTCTATCAGCATCTTTCGTTAACCCTACTAGGTATGGTTTGCAGAATAATCCTGATGTACCGCTTTACCACCCCAAGGAAATATTAGATGCACGTTCTGTCTTTCACACGTCTATGGTCGGAATTTTTAACCACTATAGTAAATAGTAAATTTGCCAAACTAACCAGTAAATATTCACCTCGTTTGTAGCAGGCTGGTGTCATTAGCACAAGGCTGACTGAACACTTCCTTGGTAAAGCTGTTCATGACTAATGAAATCATTCATGCCTGTGGATATTTATTGAATGTGGATATTTGATGATTGTGTTCTCTATGGGGCTATAAAAATGGGACAGGATATTAATATATGAAAAGTACATTGTAGCTTAAGACTACCAAAATATCAGACAGCCTTCTCAAGTTCAAATGCTGCAAACATTTTGCCAGCTGATATTCAATGTATGATTCTGTAATTAATGTGTTAAATAATATCTTAAATTATATTTGCGATGCTTATATATTTGAAACATATAATCAATCTTACATCAGGCAAGCTGGTTGTGACTAGCTTCAAAGAGGATCCTTTCTCAAGGAGGAGAAACAAAAGACCGCTTATAAACAACAAACTATTTTCATTTCCTTATCAGTCATTTTCTCATGGAAACTTGGTCTGCAGCTGGAGAGAGCTATGTCGAATTTGTTCTTACAAAGGAACTATCTTGAAAAAGACTATAGGTGAAAGGCCACCTAATCAATGGTATAAACAGAGATTGATTGGAAAGAAGAAGAGAGAAGAAAGAAATTGGAACTTGGAGTCGCAAACCATATTCCAGCTTCTAAAGAAGGAAGATCAAGACTACAATTTAAACAACACAAAATGTACAATAATACTTGGATACTTTTGGGCGATATCGAACTGGGAACCGTACAACAATACTTGGATACCTTTTGATAACAATTATTAATCTGAAATAATAAATCTTGATTAATTGTATAACATTTGTGTCAGTCTTTACTTCACCACAGGGTCACAAAATTAAATTAACCCTTACAAGATCAATGTAGATTTCAATTAAATCAAAATAAATTATAATATGTTATCCTTTCGCCATGTGAAGATATTAAAAATGCAATTGTCATTGTTCAGTAAAAAATCTGATCTGGTCATGGAATAAGAACACCAAAAAAAAGTAAGGTCTTCATCTGCAAAGCAGGAAAAGCCGGAAGACTGAAATGTGCTTTTATGATACCATGTCCACAGTTCCTGGAACAATTATTAAACCAGTCAGTGCACTTCACTGGTGACAGGAGTAATGTTTATTTTTGATGTATTAGCTAGAATCCAAGGCAAATAATTATTACTGTTCCAAACAAATGAATCAGAATAGGCCATAAAACCGTTTTGTTTTTTTGACAAACATATGAGTGTTTAGTTTATCTGTTCCATTTGGGCTCTTGAATACTTCAATACAATCTCCCCTACGACTTCTCTTCTCCATTGTGAACATTTCCGGTTTATAACTCAAGTGTCTAATTCAGACTATCATTTTAATTACCTTTCATTGCACTCAGTTCAATAACTGTAATATGGCAGTACCTTATAGTCAGACCAATGCCCTGTACAAGTTCAGTATACAATCCAGACAATAACCTATTTGGTCCATTTTTGTTGACGGTTACCTATTTTCTTCCTGTAGTTTTCCAGCTGAAAGATCTATAATTGTTTATAAGGGTCAAATCACACTGTTCACAGATATACTCCAGGTGCGGTAAGTAACTCTCCAACTCCTCAAAATCAACTTCCAATTGAGCTGGAAAAAAAGGAAAGCTTTCAAATGTCATTGAAGGTCATTCATCTCTTGAGGACTCTCAGGTTGAAAAAGCTCTCTTTAGGATAGTAGTAGCATTAATAGCTCCTCTCTTCTAGAAAACACGCTTTGCAATGACAATTGTGTTTCCAGCAGGGAACTCCATGTGTGCCATGACGCAAAGACTTTGGCTCCAAGGTTATCTTTGGAACGATCTTTGGGATGTTGGCTTAATGTCCCTTATGAACATTCAATAAGTTGAACAGAATCAAAGATTGTGAGATGGAGGAGAGCCTTTGTTGATTTATAACTTCACAGATTCTCAAGGAACTGGGATTTTTAAGGTAGCTACTTTTTATAGACTCATGTCTTTATGCCACAGAGGAGGGAATTTGGGTCCATTGTGTCTACTATGATAGTGCAATCTCCCTGAAAAATCTAATCCAAACTCAATTCTTTGCTCTTTCATGAAACTTTTAGTAGTATTTTTTAATTGGATTTCTTGACCTAGCTGATTGACACTTATTTTAACCTTCCCAACTAAAGATTAACTTTTAAAAGAGACAGAGACAAAACAAGTTGAGTTGCTAAAGTAGAACATTCATTTATGTACAAATGAATGATTTATTGTCTTACATTCATTCAGCATTTCATTGTCATGGAAAATCTTTGTACATTATTAATTGCTTTATTATGAATCTCTACCACATCAAATTTGCATGGCTAATTTAATTCCCAAACTTTAATAAAACATTAAATACGTAGACCGTTAGACATCAAGATTGGTGGTTGATTCAATAAACCATGCATGGATAACGATGTTGGGAAGTTCTGATTATTAAAAGTTCACAGAGTTTCTTTTGTCTGTAAATCAAAACCAGTTTGTGGTTAGACCATCTTGTTCTTTTTCTATCTGCTTCAATATTTCAGCAAAAATGCCTCAGAGGTTTTTGAGCAGTAGAAATAACTCACTTCTGCTTCAGCGTGGGTCCCATGGCAGTCGGAACACACAAAGTGCTTAACATAAAAAGGGTCAGGACAACATTTGGGGCTTACTGCCAAGCCAATTTAGAGGAACAACATGCATACATGGATTCCTATAGCTCAGTGGTTGGAGCACTCACCTCACACCTTGATTCCAGGCAGGGCAAAACGTTGAGCAAGTTTCCTTACTTCACACGCCTATGTTTACCTAGAGTAGGTAGGAACCTGGTTGTTAGTCGATTGGAGATGCTTTTCCGGGGTAATAATGCCATTCAAAAAAAATAATATTTGGTCACTCAATGCACACTGTACTGTGTGTGACATATTGCTGCCTGTTTTGCCCCAAAATACAGTCAATTCACTTTACAGTATATTCTGTGAAGTGTTTGAGAATCTCAAAGACGTGTAAGGCTCTTATCTGAAATGCAAGGATAATTATTATTGTTATTCTTTATTATTGGCAAAATTAGAAGTGTGTAAGTAAAGGAAGGTGGTACTGATCATTTGTGGCATAAGGGGGCTGCCTGAGCTTTAGAGGCAGTGCAATGAGCAATGTGGATGATACTTATTGTTAGAGGAATGAGCTATAATGTTTAATGGAACGAGATAGACTAGAATTTCAAAGTTCTAAAGTGGGGCTTGAACCCACAGCCTTCTGACTCAGTGGGAAGAATGCTGTAAAGTAAGACAGGTTGGCACCCAAGATAGCCCACAAACAGATTCTCTCTCCTTGATTCAGTTTTGTAAGTGACCCAGACCCTATCCAATGAATCACTTGGTGATAGCACCTATAGTTCAATAACATTCAATCCGATTTGGAATATAGTTACAAACGCACAACGAAACACCAATCTACAACACTTTAACATAGAATTCCATAGATTCTACAGCACCAAACAGGCTATTCACCCAAACTAACTAGTTCATGACAGTGTTTAAGAGTCCACTTGATATTCCCCTACCATCTTCCTTCCCTCCCAAAATGTATTCTCTTCTTCTTGTATGCCTCATTAGATGGAAAACTTATAAGGGCTGAGCTTAGAAAGGCAACGCTATACAGAAATGGGGGGGGGTTGGTGAGGGAGAACAACTGAAGGATTACTTTTTCTAGGTGTTGATTCTCTATATAAAGAATTACTTCCTTTCGTTTCAAATTCAAGGACTATTATTATATGAAGTTCTTCAATTTATGACTAAGATAAATGATCATTGACAATTTTATATTTTTATATTTGGGGTTTGTTCTTGGTCACAAGTAAAGAATTTGACACATTTCTACACGTCAGCAATTATTTTGTCACACCACTTACCCGCCAATGAGGTGGAGTATGTTATGTCAGTGTACCTTTAGAAACCTTAATTAAACTTTGCTTTCCTTTGCAGTGAAAGGAAAACACATGTTACTTTTATTTCAGCCTCCATACTCTGTCTGCTTAGTACCACAATCTTGACTGTGTCAACACAGCTTTTATAATTTGAACTGTGACATTTGGGATTTTTATAGTCCATTTCACATGCAATCATTTACACATTTTATGTCTCATTATTATTAAACACCCTTTGCAAACATCCATATTTTTAATGATTCCTTTTCATCGTTGCTCAGGGCTCTGTCCTCGTTCCCCTCCTCTTCACCCTCTACATGCTCTCCCTTGGTGACATCATCTGCAGACATGGGGTAAATTTCCACATGTATGCGGATGACACCCAACTCTACCTCTATACTCCCCCTTCCCCCCCCACCCAACACACACACACCACAAGAGGAAGTGGAGGGGAAACATAAAGTGAACAACACAAGATAAATCTACCTTAAAAATGTAGAAGGAAATATGTCAAAATATACTTTGCATCTCTTATTTTTCTCTGCTTCTCTTCACATTACATCCCAGATACAATATCCTCATTAGGAAGACAGTGACACAGACTTGCACCAGGCAGCTTTTTCTCTGACAGAATCTCAATTGAAACTGACCAAGTGAAAATGTCTAACGAAGTTGAGACTTAACTGATATTCCAACTGACGCAGCTGTTGAAATAGAAGATCTAGATTCCTATCTAGAAAGCAAACCATCTGGGGGAAGTCGTTTGCAACTAATGTACACCAAAAAAACAGTCAATAAAGTTTGTCAAGTGTTCCTAAATGGAAAGATCAATAAATGTCTGACATGTAACTGTTGGTAAAAATGCCTATCTTTCCTTGAGTTCTTCAGTCCTCGCCTTGTCCGGAAAGAAGCTGCCAACTTGTCATAAAGCTTGCTCGGCATCCAACTTTGCAACACAGCAGTATCACATTATCCTGGTTGAAGGGAGCTATATAAATGCAAATTGTTGTTATTTGATATCACGTCTAATTATTGCCATAAGTAATAACTTTTGGATTATAATGTGAAGCAATGTAGAAGCCTTAGGGACATGCTAAGCATTACCTGTTCAAAGAACCCTCTGAAATAATTTCTTCCAAACTTCCCCCTGAATTCTTCCAGTGATAATTCTGAATATATTCCCTCTTGCCCACCTCCGTCCATACCTCACAGCAAAGGTAGCCGAAACCTTCATCCACGCTTTCGTCACTTCCCAGCTGGACTATTCTAATGCCCTCCTCGTTGGTCTCCCCAGCTCCACCATACACAAAATTCAATAATTCAAAACTCTGCCTGTACCCCCATCAGGCCACTCCTTGCCAGGCTCCACTGGCTCCCAATTACCGAACAGTTCGATTTCAAGATCCTTTCACGCGTTTTCAAATCCCTTTATGTCCTGGCATCTCCCAACCGATCCAAACTGCCCTTACCCCCCACCCCACCACCCACTGCCTCTGCCTGGCCATATGTATTTTCTATGAAAAGTTGAATCTATTTAATGTCTAAGGTTTTGTTTGCTTCTATTAAAGACTTGGCATAAATAGTATTCATTAAATTTAGTTCTTCCTTAGATTAATTTCGAAGGATTGGTGGGAGAGAAAGAGGTCAGGATTTGGCCAAAGTACAGGTAAATTATACAGTTTTGGCAAACCTCAAAGTGTTTTTTTTGGGGGGAGGGGTCATGACCCACCTGACACCCCAATACTCGCCCCACCTCCCCCCTCACAGCCATAATCTCACCCTCCAGAAAGAGCAGGGACTAAGGTGGATTACTTGTTCGAGGAGAGAAAAAAAATGTGTTGAAAGTCCTTATGATTCTCTGGATCTATTTTCCTCTTAAGGAATCCATAAGTTAATGCTGGAAATGTGATTTATAGTAGTTGAAAGCTAAGTAACAAATAGCTAAAAGCTGAGTCTATGAGTAGGCATTCACCTACAAAATACACAGTCACCACACTTCACAGTAAATCCTGTGAAGCGCTTTGATACATCCTCACAGCATGAAATCACAACATCAATATCAAATACAAGGATTATTGTTTGTTGCAGTTTGTGGTGTAATGTAAACATTCAATACCGCTATTGAAATTGTACTTTCCAGAGGAATATAGCAATAATCCAGTGATCTATCACACTTAACAATGTTAACAGGATTAATGAGGAAGGAGTGTGCCATTACTCATTAATTATTTTCTGTGTTGTATTCGAGTTGTTGCATTTCTGAACAAAGCATGGATAGAGGAGAAAAACTATGATTTGTGAAAACAGCAAATTACATGTGGCATTTGTATGAATGACCAGTACATACACTCCGCAACAGCCTAGCCAGTTATGAATAAGTAATTTTAATAATCAAGCAAAGAAAATGTTTAAAATGTATTCCAAAAACTTGATTAATTGATGACTTGAGTGAGTTTGATGGTTCTCCCCTGAAATTGTAAATATTCTAATAATTATTGTAAGCATCGTAGAAACAATAAAAGTCTTTATTACACCAAGGTTATAGGAATTGCAGTCACAGTGTAATGATTAATGCTCTGGAAGTGCAACAGATGCATCATTCCTTATTATATACATGGACATAATATTAAAATGATAGAACAGGAAAGCAATTCAGCGCATACACCATACTGTTATATGTCCATTATGCAAATAGCAATGAAAGTCTGGTCTGGCTGAAATATAGGGCAATCCCACCTTAAGGTGCCTCACTAAAGCAAGAGTTCAATTATAACAAGAATGTGATATGAGAAGTGGGACCTGGGGTCATTTTTTTCTGTGGACCCATTCTAATGTTGTGAACCCAAAACATTGCTTTATAATGTATACAATTACATAATAATTACATAGAGCATGATAACACGGAAACAAGCCATTCGGCTCAACTGTTCTGTTCGGATGTTTATACTCCACATAAGTCTCCAGTCCCCAAATCCCCTTTCCATACTTTTCTATTCCCTTCTCTCTCAAGAGTGCATCACTTTTCCTCTTAAATACATTTATGCTTTCTGCTTCCAACCAAGCTTTTAGCAATGAGTTCCAGATATTCACCACCCTCTCTGCCTCAAGAAATCCCTCCTAAATTCATTTTGAGATCTGTTATTGTCTTATCTTATATTTATGCTTCATCATGTGGGACACAACAACAACAACAAAATTACATTTATAAAGCGCCTTTCACGTCGGGAGGATGTCCCAAAGCGCTGAACAGTCTGGTGTCGGGACCCGAGCATGGGGGAGGGGTGGTATAGGGGTGAGGGAAGGCAGAGAGGTGGGAGGGCGACCAAAGGCACGGTCGAAGAGATCAACAACAAGCTTTCATAATTTTAGGCACATTAGGATCTATTTTGTTCTATTTACAGAATGGAGGCACTGCAATAATACCCGGTATTTACCAGCCCTTGGACATCTGTAGACTCAGATAGGTATTGCCAAGACTGCTGGTGTTGTTTGATTGATCCATCCAAACTACTTTTCAACATTTTCCTTTATTCCTCACACTACTTAAGTTATTTTCTTCAGATCTCAAGCAACCTCCTTCTCAATGCTTTACAGATCTCTAAAAGAGACCCAAACTAGCAGCGGTGTCCTTCACTAATCTACCCCTTTACTAGCTGGTGCTGAATTCTGAATCTTGCAATCACTTATACAGCAGTTGTTGCAGTGATGCAAAACTTTGGCACATATTTCATTAACTGAATTTCCCAACCATTCCTTTATTCAGGGACCACACAGGCTTCTTTTGATTTTGAACAAGAGCAATGAACAAATGAAGTTGAGGCTACTGCTGTGCAGATGTAAGCACCTTTGAAGTTCTTTGCGACATTTTGACATTTTTTTCCTTACATTTCCATTCATTGACATGATAAGGCACTATCAAAATGTTCTTTCTTTTTTCTTACAATGATATATTACCCGTCTTTTACAAATGAGTAAAGATGCTGGCTCTCAATATGGTGAATCACTGTACTTTTCTAACCTTAAATATTTACCAGAAGATAAATTGGTATCAGGACTCATTTTTACAAACAAGGCTTAAAAAAATATTAGTGGCACAGATAGGTGGCTGTAAGCACAGTCGAAGAGGAAGGTTTTCAGGCGGGACTTGAAAAAGGGGAGAGAGGGAGAAAGGCGGAGGGATTGAGGGTGAGTGTTCCAGGGTTAAATGTAGCCCTTTCCCCAGATGTGAAGAAAGTACAAGATGTAAGGCACAGATGTAACATAACTACATGCCCTTGCAGTAGTTAATTGGTTTCTCGTACATGAGACACTATTGATTATTCTACAAAAATGTATCTATTATACTTTGCTACATACGCCTTAATATGAAATTGATAGATGTGCTCAGGGCAAGTCCAAGGTTTAAAAACTCTGAGTTTGTTTGACTTTGTACTTCGTAAACCAATAGTAGACACAGAACCAGAGGTGGTTATTCTGTTGCATTTGCTAAATGTATTGACTGATAATAATTATCTGAATTTACATAGCATCTTTCACTGAGGTTAACTGAATATGTTAATTTACACTGAGTTATTCTGCTCCGTTTGCTAAATGTATGGATACAATTAATAACAATGGCGTTTAAAATTCTACTTAAAATGAAATTCCTAACACAAAATCAAACTATAATTATAAAATATCAGCATTTATTTTTAAGGGCCCAGCAAAAAAAAAGCTAAATTGCATTGTAACATCAATTTACATTGCAAACTTTTAGGTCGATAGGACATCTCAATATGTTTCAAATGACTAACTGGAGCACGAACATAGCTGCCAAGCGAGAGATGTGGATAGTGATCCCAGATCTTTTTGCAACAAAACGTTAACGGAAGGAAATCACAGTTTGTGAGTGCTGGTTTCTGGAAAGTTTCAAAACTAACAATAGCATCATAGCCAAATGTACAGTTTCCAGCCTAAAGCTTGGGGGTCAGAAAATGTGATAACTTTCTTACACAATCTTATTGGCTTCTTTTTCACCATTGCTCAGTGTCACGGAAGGACCATGGTCTTGTACAGGTGACGCACTAGGTCAATGGTTCTCCATGCAACATGTCGGTTGTGGAGGTGAGAAGGCTTTTCGAACATATGAAGATCTATGGAGTCCTGTAGCTCAGTGGTTAGAGCACTCGCTTTGCAAGCGAGACACCTGGGTTCAATTCCAGGCAGAGGGCGAAACCTTGCGCAAGTTTCCTTACTCCACACGCCTAATAATAATCCCTCCAAAACAAAGCAATAATAAACTGGTCATTTTCAATCCACGACTGTTTGTGGGACACTGCTGTGCGCAATTGGCTGCCGCGTTTCGCCCTCAAATATACGGTCAATTCACTTTACAGTCTATCCTGTGAAGCGCTTTGAGACGTTGAGAAGACGTGAAAAGCGCTATATCAAATGCAAGGATTATTATTATTATTTATTATTATCTATGCAAAGGTAAACTTGGTATAACACAATGCTGTACACAATACCATTGGGAAATAAATTCACACCATTACATTTCTGCCAACAAATGGGGTCCTCATGATGCTGATGCTTGGTCTAATGAGCAGCTCTTCTGCTTTAACCAGCAGAGAACTATGGGGATTCACTGAATGAGACAAATTGCTTCAATTTGTGCAAGATTTTTTCATTGCGCAATATAATCTATTTATAACAGTGGCTGTTTGATTTCCCCCGCAAAAATCAGGTTTAATTGTATTGGCTAACAGAAAATAATACCATAGACAAGTTAACAACTGCAAATGGGTATTAAAATGTTACGCATACTTTATTGCATGTCATTTCAAGAAATTGACTTGTTTGTAACAACATATTTACAAGATTGTAGACAGGTAATGGTGAAAGTAAAGTACAATACCAATAATGACATACAGGTACAATCTAAACTCAACATTGTGTCAAGACGCATTATATAAACAGTGTACAGAAAACTCAACATTATATCAGACACCATTGAGACTATTTGTGGAGCATTTTACATTGATGAGTTTTGACAGAAAGCCTCCTGTAAGCTAAACTATTACAGTGTTGTCCATGAACAACTTGGGGACATTTCAACATGATGGGACACTACAAAAATGTGAGCTCTTTCTCTCTATGAAGTCAGAAAGCTGTTATAATAATCCTTGCATTTAGCTAAATGTCTTATTACATCATCGAGACATCTCAAAGTGCCAGAATGTACTGTAAAGTGCTGTTGCTGTGTGAACTTGGTGGGTGAATGCAGTAGCCAGTTTTGAGCACAGCAATGTCCCAGAAGTAGGGGATTTGTTGGCCAAGATACCAGAAGAAACCCCTCTCTTTTTGAATAGTGTCATAGGATCTTAAAAGATCACCTGGACAGGTAGTCAGGACCTTG
This sequence comes from Callorhinchus milii, assembly GCF_018977255.1. Lineage (NCBI taxonomy): Eukaryota > Metazoa > Chordata > Chondrichthyes > Chimaeriformes > Callorhinchidae > Callorhinchus > Callorhinchus milii. The sequence goes on from NW_024704743.1 coordinate 33,888,611, forward strand.
GTTTAACATCCCATCTGAAGACGCCACCCCTGCCAATGCAGAACAGCCCCAGCATTGCATTGGAGTGTTAACATAGATAATATAGGTTCCAAGTCCCAAAGTGAAGCTTGTACCAACGGCCTTCTGACTCAGAGGCAAGAGTGCTACCACTGAGCCAAGATGATAACATAGCAACTACAGCAATTCCTCGTAATAAATTCACCTAGAAAAATGAACAATTTGTGATTTTAAAGGGTCTTAAAAGAAGAGTTATTCTTGCTCAACATCCAGCGAAATCGAAGAACAGTCTTATCAACAATATATTTAAGTATCAGCCAGCCCAGTTGGAGGCACTTTTATCTCTGAGGCAGAAGGTAGTGGGGTTGAAGCCTCAGATCGGGACTTTAAACTTGCATTTGATATAGCACCTCAACATGTGATTGGGACATCACAAAGTGTTTCACGGGATATACTGTAAAGTGGATTAACTGTGTATTTTGTGGCTGCGAAACACAGTAACCAGGTGCGCATGCGCAACACAATGTCACACAAACATCCATGAAGTTAGTGGCCAATTTTATTTGGGGGGGCCTTATTGGCCAGGACCCAGGAGAACAACAACAACAAAATTACATTTATAGAGTTCTTTTCACAGCGGGAGGACGTCCCGAGGCGCTGAACAGTCAGGGGTCAGGATCTGAGCATGGGGGAGGGGTGGAGTAGGGGTGAGGGAAGGCAGAGAGGTGGGAGGGCGACTGAAGGCATGATTGAAGAAGAGGGTCTTGAGACCGGCCTTGAAGGAGGCAAGGGAGAAACTCCCTTCTCTTTTTGAATAGTGCTATAGGATCTTTAACATCCACCTGAATAAGTAGATTGGACCTCAGTTTAACGTCTCATCCGAAGGAGGGCACCTCCAACATTGCAACACCCCCCCAGCATTGCATTGTCTGCTTAGACTATGTGATTCCAAGTCCTGATATAGGGTTTAAACCCACAAACTTCAGAGGCGAGAGTTCTACCACTGCCCCAGGCTGACACACGCTTTAAGTTTATATATAGCGAACAGTTTTCAAAGCGTGGGTGTGTGTTAACCTCTGGTGGGGCACAACATTATTTGATGCTGATTTAATCAGATGAGTTTTTGTACGATATAAGGCCCTATGTACGCTATTATGGTACAGAGATGTGTTACAATGTATTAAATTCACTGTATACAATGCAGAATTATTAGATACCTTCAAAGTACGTTATCAAAACCTTTACTGCTTGGTTTGTCCTATTTGTATAACATTGAATTTTCCGTACTGGCAGTAATAAATACAAGGTACCACTCCAGAATGGAAATGGAAACAATCTCAGAGTGTCTGTTTACAAAATCCCCCCACAAATTGATAAACTTTTCTGCAGAGAAACAGACCACCCTTCACATTAATAATAATAATAATAATAATCCTTGCACTTGGTATAGTGCCTCATCATGTCGTCAAGATTAATTAAGTCATTAATTTGTTGAGTACATGTTCATTTGAATCCTCGTAAGGTTGAATCATGTCATCTGTAATATCTATTAGGTGTGTGTTCATTTTTTAAATGTGCTATCTAGGGTATGTGTATATATGTGTGTGTCTGGGGGCAAACAGATGCACTAACAGAAAGGGGGTCTTCAGTGCTCAAAGTTTAAAAATTGCTGGTTTAGGCTGTCACTCGAGTACAGTGCTGATTGTATGCTGCATTTTTGGAGGTGCCGTCCTTCAGATGAAAAGTTAAATCGAGGTCCCATCCCCCTGTTCAGAGGATGTCAGGGCACTATTCAAAAAGCGAAAAGGAGATTTCTGCCAGTGTCCCGGCCAAAAGCCCCCAAAAAATAAATGGTCCCTCACTTCATGGCTGTTTGTAGGACTTTGTTGTGCACAAATTGGCTGCTGCCTTCACCTACAAATACACAGTTATTACACTTCAAAGTCAATCCATTGAAGTGCTTTGAGAAGTTTCGACAACGTGACAAAGCAAAATATCAAATGCAAAAATTATATTATATTTGGTCAAATTAAATTGATGTTCACAACTTGTGTCCTCTTGCTCTCCTCGCGGTGCATCCAAAAGTATTGTTCTGGCTTTATTTTCTCAATCTCATTTAAAATCTTATTACCTCTATAACATCCCCTCTGAGAGGTTTCTTTTCAAGAATGTATCAAATGCAAAGACTATTATTGCCTATACAATAGTCCTGCTATTTGGAAATACGGAGCTTGAGCAGCAGCTGCAAACCAAACTAGTTGCATTCCACTTTCTTAGTTTGTAGAACTGGGTCTATCAGCATCTTTCGTTAACCCTACTAGGTATGGTTTGCAGAATAATCCTGATGTACCGCTTTACCACCCCAAGGAAATATTAGATGCACGTTCTGTCTTTCACACGTCTATGGTCGGAATTTTTAACCACTATAGTAAATAGTAAATTTGCCAAACTAACCAGTAAATATTCACCTCGTTTGTAGCAGGCTGGTGTCATTAGCACAAGGCTGACTGAACACTTCCTTGGTAAAGCTGTTCATGACTAATGAAATCATTCATGCCTGTGGATATTTATTGAATGTGGATATTTGATGATTGTGTTCTCTATGGGGCTATAAAAATGGGACAGGATATTAATATATGAAAAGTACATTGTAGCTTAAGACTACCAAAATATCAGACAGCCTTCTCAAGTTCAAATGCTGCAAACATTTTGCCAGCTGATATTCAATGTATGATTCTGTAATTAATGTGTTAAATAATATCTTAAATTATATTTGCGATGCTTATATATTTGAAACATATAATCAATCTTACATCAGGCAAGCTGGTTGTGACTAGCTTCAAAGAGGATCCTTTCTCAAGGAGGAGAAACAAAAGACCGCTTATAAACAACAAACTATTTTCATTTCCTTATCAGTCATTTTCTCATGGAAACTTGGTCTGCAGCTGGAGAGAGCTATGTCGAATTTGTTCTTACAAAGGAACTATCTTGAAAAAGACTATAGGTGAAAGGCCACCTAATCAATGGTATAAACAGAGATTGATTGGAAAGAAGAAGAGAGAAGAAAGAAATTGGAACTTGGAGTCGCAAACCATATTCCAGCTTCTAAAGAAGGAAGATCAAGACTACAATTTAAACAACACAAAATGTACAATAATACTTGGATACTTTTGGGCGATATCGAACTGGGAACCGTACAACAATACTTGGATACCTTTTGATAACAATTATTAATCTGAAATAATAAATCTTGATTAATTGTATAACATTTGTGTCAGTCTTTACTTCACCACAGGGTCACAAAATTAAATTAACCCTTACAAGATCAATGTAGATTTCAATTAAATCAAAATAAATTATAATATGTTATCCTTTCGCCATGTGAAGATATTAAAAATGCAATTGTCATTGTTCAGTAAAAAATCTGATCTGGTCATGGAATAAGAACACCAAAAAAAAGTAAGGTCTTCATCTGCAAAGCAGGAAAAGCCGGAAGACTGAAATGTGCTTTTATGATACCATGTCCACAGTTCCTGGAACAATTATTAAACCAGTCAGTGCACTTCACTGGTGACAGGAGTAATGTTTATTTTTGATGTATTAGCTAGAATCCAAGGCAAATAATTATTACTGTTCCAAACAAATGAATCAGAATAGGCCATAAAACCGTTTTGTTTTTTTGACAAACATATGAGTGTTTAGTTTATCTGTTCCATTTGGGCTCTTGAATACTTCAATACAATCTCCCCTACGACTTCTCTTCTCCATTGTGAACATTTCCGGTTTATAACTCAAGTGTCTAATTCAGACTATCATTTTAATTACCTTTCATTGCACTCAGTTCAATAACTGTAATATGGCAGTACCTTATAGTCAGACCAATGCCCTGTACAAGTTCAGTATACAATCCAGACAATAACCTATTTGGTCCATTTTTGTTGACGGTTACCTATTTTCTTCCTGTAGTTTTCCAGCTGAAAGATCTATAATTGTTTATAAGGGTCAAATCACACTGTTCACAGATATACTCCAGGTGCGGTAAGTAACTCTCCAACTCCTCAAAATCAACTTCCAATTGAGCTGGAAAAAAAGGAAAGCTTTCAAATGTCATTGAAGGTCATTCATCTCTTGAGGACTCTCAGGTTGAAAAAGCTCTCTTTAGGATAGTAGTAGCATTAATAGCTCCTCTCTTCTAGAAAACACGCTTTGCAATGACAATTGTGTTTCCAGCAGGGAACTCCATGTGTGCCATGACGCAAAGACTTTGGCTCCAAGGTTATCTTTGGAACGATCTTTGGGATGTTGGCTTAATGTCCCTTATGAACATTCAATAAGTTGAACAGAATCAAAGATTGTGAGATGGAGGAGAGCCTTTGTTGATTTATAACTTCACAGATTCTCAAGGAACTGGGATTTTTAAGGTAGCTACTTTTTATAGACTCATGTCTTTATGCCACAGAGGAGGGAATTTGGGTCCATTGTGTCTACTATGATAGTGCAATCTCCCTGAAAAATCTAATCCAAACTCAATTCTTTGCTCTTTCATGAAACTTTTAGTAGTGTTTTTTAATTGGATTTCTTGACCTAGCTGATTGACACTTATTTTAACCTTCCCAACTAAAGATTAACTTTTAAAAGAGACAGAGACAAAACAAGTTGAGGTGCTAAAGTAGAACATTCATTTATGTACAAATGAATGATTTATTGTCTTACATTCATTCAGCATTTCATTGTCATGGAAAATCTTTGTACATTATTAATTGCTTTATTATGAATCTCTACCACATCAAATTTGCATGGCTAATTTAATTCCCAAACTTTAATAAAACATTAAATACGTAGACCGTTAGACATCAAGATTGGTGGTTGATTCAATAAACCATGCATGGATAACGATGTTGGGAAGTTCTGATTATTAAAAGTTCACAGAGTTTCTTTTGTCTGTAAATCAAAACCAGTTTGTGGTTAGACCATCTTGTTCTTTTTCTATCTGCTTCAATATTTCAGCAAAAATGCCTCAGAGGTTTTTGAGCAGTAGAAATAACTCACTTCTGCTTCAGCTTGGGTCCCATGGCAGTTGGAACACACAAAGTGCTTAACATGAAAAGGGTCAGGACAACATTTGGGGCTTACTGCCAAGCCAATTTAGAGGAACAACATGCATACATGGATTCCTATAGCTCAGTGGTTGGAGCACTCACCTCACACCTTGATTCCAGGCAGGGCAAAACGTTGAGCAAGTTTCCTTACTCCACACGCCTCTGTTTACGTAAGCAATAAGTAGGAACCCGGTTGTTAGTCGATTGGTGGATTGCTTTTCCTGGGGTAATAATTTCTTCAAGAAAAATAATAATAATTTGGTCACTCAATCCAGGGACACTACTTGTGGGACACTGCTGTGTGCAATTCGCTGCCACGTTTTGCCCGCAAAATATGCAGTAATTGTACTTTACAGTATATTCTGTTAAGCGCTTTGAGACATCTCAAAGACGTGATAGGGTGCTGTATCAAATGCAAGGATTATTATTGTTATTCTTTATTATTGGCAAAATTAGAAGTGTGTAAGTAAAGGAAGGTGGTACTGATCATTTGTGGCATAAGGGGGCTGCCTGAGCTTTAGAGGCAGTGCAATGAGCAATGTGGATGATACTTATTGTTAGAGGAATGAGCTATAATGTTTAATGGAACGAGATAGACTAGAATTTCAAAGTTCTAAAGTGGGGCTTGAACCCACAGCCTTCTGACTCAGTGGGAAGAATGCTGTAAAGTAAGACAGGTTGGCACCCAAGATAACCCACAAACAGATTCTCTCTCCTTGATTCAGTTTTGTAAGTGACCCAGACCCTATCCAATGAATCACTTGGTGATAGCACCTATAGTTCAATAACATTCAATCCGATTTGGAATATAGTTACAAACGCACAACGAAACACCAATCTACAACACTTTAACATAGAATTCCATAGATTCTACAGCACCAAACAGGCTATTCACCCAAACTAACTAGTTCATGACAGTGTTTAAGAGTCCACTTGATATTCCCCTACCATCTTCCTTCCCTCCCAAAATGTATTCTCTTCTTCTTGTATGCCTCATTAGATGGAAAACTTATAAGGGCTGAGCTTAGAAAGGCAACGCTATACAGAAATGGGGGGGGGGTTGGTGAGGGGAGAACAACTGAAGGATTACTTTTTCTAGGTGTTGATTCTCTATATAAAGAATTACTTCCTTTCGTTTCAAATTCAAGGACTATTATTATATGAAGTTCTTCAATTTATGACTAAGATAAATGATCATTGACAATTTTATATTTTTATATTTGGGGTTTGTTCTTGGTCACAACTAAAGAATTTGACACATTTCTACACGTCAGCAATTATTTTGTCACACCACTTACCCGCCAATGAGGTGGAGTATGTTATGTCAGTGTACCTTTAGAAACCTTAATTAAACTTTGCTTTCCTTTGCAGTGAAAGGAAAACACATGTTACTTTTATTTCAGCCTCCATACTCTGTCTGCTTAGTACCACAATCTTGACTGTGTCAACACAGCTTTTATAATTTGAACTGTGACATTTGGGATTTTTATAGTCCATTTCACATGCAATCATTTACACATTTTATGTCTCATTATTTATTAAACACCCTTTGCAAACATCCATATTTTTAATGATTCCTTTTCATCGTTGCTCAGGGCTCTGTCCTCGTTCCCCTCCTCTTCACCCTCTACATGCTCTCCCTTGGTGACATCATCTGCAGACATGGGGTAAATTTCCACATGTATGCGGATGATACCCAACTCTACCTCTATGCCTCCACCCTCAACTCCAGGACTACTGGCGTCCTGACCGATTGCCTACTCAAGTCCTGGACGAGGGACAACTTTCTCCAAATGAACATCAGCAAGCCCGAGGCCCTTCTGATTGGCTTGCGCCAGTGCCTCTGCACCTCGGGCGCTGGCAACATCAGCCTCCATGGCTGCACACTCAACCTCACTAAGCCAGTCAGGAACCTGGGTGTCTTATTTGACCCTGAATTGTTCTTTCTTCCCCACATCCGCGCCATGACCGGCACTGCCTACCACCACCTCCGCAACATTGCTAGACTCCGCCACTGCCTCACCCCTCAGGCTGATGAAACCCTCACCCACACATTCATCACCTCAAGGCTCGATTATGGAAACTCATCGGCCTTCCCAACTCTTCCCTTCACAAGCTGCAGATCATCCAAAACTCTGCAGCTTGTGTATTCTCACATACCAGGCTCTGTGACCCTTTCACTCCCACCCTCGCCCGACTCTACTGGCTCCATCCCTCAGAGGATCCAATTCAAGATCCTCATCTGAACTTTCAAGGCCATCCATGGCCTTGCCCTTTCCTACCTCTTTGATCTGCTGACTCCCTACCAACCTGCCCACTCCCTCTGTTCAGGGGGCTCCGGTCTGCTCGATGTCTCCCGCCCGACCCACTCCACCATCGGTGGCCGGGCTTTCAGCCTCTCTGCTCCTGTACTCTGGAACTCCATCCCAAGTTCCTTTGCCTCGCTTCCTCCCTTGCCTCCTTCAAGGCTGGTCTCAAGACCCTCCTCTTCGATCGTGCCTTTAGTCACCCTCCAACTTCTCTGCCTTCCCTTACCCCTACAGTACCCCTCCCCCATGCTCGGGTCCTGACCTCTGACTATCCAGCGCCTTGGGACATCCTCCCAACATGAAAGGCGCTCTATAAATGTAATTTTTGTTGTTGTTGCAGTTTGAGATTGGTTGACCTCTAGTTTGACACTGTAGGCGTCCTGTAGCTCAGTGGTTAGAGGACTCGCTTTGCAAGCGAGAGACCTGAGTTCAATTCCAGGCAGGGCGAAACCTTGGGCAAGTTTCCTTACTCCACACGCCTAATAATAATTCCCCCAAAACCAAAAACAATAATAAATTGGTCATTTTCAATCTACGACTGTTTGTGGGGACATTGCTGTGCGCAATTGGCTGCCGTGTTCGCCCACAAATATACAGTCAATTCACTTTACAGTGTGTTCTGTGAAGTGCTTTGGGACGTTCTCCCGATGTGGAGGATCAAATGCAAGGATTATTATTATTATTATTATTACTGTAATGCTGTATCGCCTCAATGCTTCCTTTTTTTTTATAAAAGTCTAAGTAACTGGGAAACGTTGATAATGTAGGAAAGGAAATGTTGCACAATATTTTGGAACACATTTTTGTAGTTTTCAAATCAAGGTATTTTGAATGTAGACAAGTCTAATCCCTCCGAACAATAACTTCGTTATTGACCTCTCAACTATAATGATAGAATTTTAGAAATTTACAACAAGATTATATTTGTATAGCGCCTTTCACGTCAGGAGGACGTCAAAAAGGCGCTGGACAGTGTACAGCATTTCAGACCCAAGAACATTGAGCAAGTTTCTTTACTCCACACGCCTCTGTTTACCTAGCAGTTAGTAGGAACGTGGTTGTAGGTCTCTTGGCGGATCGCTTTTCCAGGGATAATAATTTCGTTATAAAACATAATATATTGGTCACTCAATCCACGACAGTTTGTGGGACACTGCTGTGCGCATTTGGCTGTCCCGTATTCCCTTCAAAATATACAGTCAATTCACTTACAGTATATTCTGTGAAGCGCTTTGAGACATCTCAAAGAAGTGGTAAGGCGCTATATCAAATGCAAGGATTATTATTATTATTACTTACCTCTTGAAACCCACAATGGACTCTTCTTCTTCTGCATGCATATTGTGATTTTTCAACAAAAGTTTAACCTGGGGGCTTGCAGAATAAACCAGTCTTAGTGCAACCTCTCTCTCAGCACATCAGCTCATCCATTTGAGAATGCTACAGCCTTATGTACAAGAGCCAGAATTCTGCATTACACTCATGTCATTGTTGTGAATGGCTCTTTACGGCAGCAAGGTTTTCAGCAGGTGTTCTTGACAGGTTTATATTGAAAAAATTAATTGCTTGGAAAGATAATTAAGTGTCCAGTGATATGAGGAGAAAATTTACTCCCTAAATTAAGTGCTTCTCAATATCACAACAATAATTGAAAATGTAAGACAGTGCTTGAAACAATAGGTGATTCTGGTTCTATTTATTGACAGTCTGTTCAGCTCTTGTCTTTCAGAGTCTTTGTCAGTACAGATGCTTTAGCTATCAGATTACCAACAATGAAAAACACAGGATAGCTCCATCCTTTTGCTTATCCTTTTTGCTTTGTGGAGTCCTGTAGCTCAGTGGTTAGAGCACTCGCTTTGCAAGCGAGAGACCTGAGTTCAATTCCAGACAGGGCGAAACCTTGGGCAAGTTTCCTTACTCCACACGCCTAATAATAATCCCTCCAAAAAAAAAACAAACAAAAATAATAATAAATTGGTCATTTTCAATCTACGACTGTTTGTGGGACATTGCTGTGCGCAATTGGCTGCCGCGTTTGCCCACAAATATACAGTCAATTCACTTTACAGTGTGTTCTGTGAAGCGCTTTGGGACGTCCTCCCGACGTGAAAAGCGCTATATCAAATGCAAGGATTATTATTATTATTATTATTATTATAGAATCATAGAATTATACAACACAGAAAGAGGCCATTCAGCCCATCGTGTCTGAGCCGGCTCTTTGAAAAGAGCCATCCAAATCAATCCCACTCTCTTGCTCTCTCCCCATAGCCCTGCAAACTTGTCTTCCCCAAGACATGGGTCATCTTCAAAGTAAATCTGAAACAGCAACTGCGCCCTCAAAGCTATTACAACTGGGAAGGATTGCATAAGTGTGGATAGAGAAGAACATTCAGAAAAGCAGCACTGTACTACCTTTGTCCTTCAGATCAAGTCTTCTCCATCCACAAAGATTTCTGAAACAGATTAAAAAGCAGAAAACACTAAAGGAAGATTGTGTGGGGTGGGGGAGAGGAGAAGAGGGGATGGAAAGAAGGGAAAGTCAACATAAAAGGTTGGAAGAGTATAAAAATTAAATTGGAGGCTAATTGGTCCCCTCACCAGCCTTGGACTTTGGAATTGTAAAGATTCTTAGCTTAAGAATGTTTTTTCTTCTTAATCATCATTGAAAAGGTGCATAAATTGTGCACTTTTCTGAGGAAAGGATAACTCATACCACCTTTAACTCCACAACTTACATTGGTTTTGTAGACAAGTCTAACCAAACTGATGTGGTGGTGATTCAGATTTAATGCATAAATTCTTTATAACCTTTGGATGGTGATGAGAGTGTTTGGAGTGTTATATTCCATCAAACTAAGCCTTGCAGGTTATCACAACTCTCAAGCTTTAGTTGCTCACAGCATTTCTTTCTAACCCTGGCCTGCACCAGCTCTGAATATTATTTACTCACAATGGGTGATGCAGCATCTGATAATATAACATCATCAATGATAATATCAAATGCTACATTTCCATATCTTTCCCCTTCCCGATTTTCAGCACTGTTGTTGGCTTTTCCAATGTCCTGAATGCTATTGACTACACCTACACACTTGTCCATATTGATCTTTTAAGACTTGGTCGATTTGCAATATAAATTAAGGGTTTAATTTGCTGAATGTTCTTGAGAGATAACCTTGAACAGTGCTCGGTAAGTGACACCCATAGCTGCTTTAATTAGGGAGTGAGGCATATGTAGAATGTAAGCACTCATGTTTATTGGCTTAACTCCAGTGGGATATTATCTGCCCAAATCATCTTTTATCTCCTCACACAGTCACAAAGTAGCGAAAGTATTGATTTAAATATCTGAAAATAGTTTTTGTTAAACCAATTAATAAAATAATAGGACATGTGTAAATTGTGGAGTCCTGTGGCTTAATGATTACAATACTCACTTCGCAAGTGAGAGGACCTGGGTTTGATTCCCAGGCAAGGCAAAACGTCAAGTTTCCTTACTCCACATGCTTCTGTTTACTTAGCAGTAAGTAGGAACCTAATTGTTAGTCGATTGGTGGATTACTTTTCCAGGGGTAATACTCCCTTCAAAAAAAATAATAATAATAATTCGGTCACTCAACCAATGATTGGGAAACTTCTGTGCCCAATTGGCTGCTGCGTTTCACTCACAAAATATAGTCAATTCAATTTACAGCATATTCTATGAAGCGCTTTAAAATGTCTCGAAGATGTGATAAGGCGCTATATCAAATGTAAAGATTATTATTATTATCTTGAAGGATGTTTCTGTTTTTGCAATAAGAGAATAGTTATACAACTAATTCAATTTCATCACTGGGAAATTGTCAAAACAATGAAACAGTGGTAACCACTATACTCTGTACAGTTATTTTCAGAGCTTCAGATCACTATAAACAGTGGCGTTAGAAACCTGATACTTCAAAGCAGGTTTTTTTAGAGACATAATATCATACAAGCACAGTTGGGAAAGCACAAGAATGTACAATGCACTAACTATAAACATGAAATATATTGTACAGTAAGAAATAGCATGTGGAATAATTCTCATTGCAATACATTGTGATAGACAAGAGGGATCTCGCTAGATTAGGGAGTTGGCCTGAAAATTAACAGATATTTAATGTGAATAAATGTAAAGTTATGAGACTTATTGGAGTAATAAGCAGTGGAAATGTAAGCTAAATGGTAGATGTTTAAAAGACCGAAATCGGTAGAATGATTTAATCACTCTGATAGGCAACTAATTGAAACCATCAACTCAGTATTTGGTGAAGAGAGAAAAATAGATTTTACGGTGGATAGCTAGATGGATAGAGCATAGGTCACAGGAACTGAAAATGGCCTTGTACAAATCACTGGTCTGGTTAGTTTAGAGAAGCAAATTTCCTCTCTATTGATTTAGCCTCTCTCCTTGTAAATCCCATTACTCATGGTTTACTGTTCGAAATTAGGGACCGATGCAGTTCCATACATCTTCTACTTACACCCTGATTATAACATAACAAATCATTTTAATGCCAAATTTGGCTTTAAAAATGATGTTATGTTATTTTTATCAAGGGTATATGACCATTCCACATGGTTCCTGACCTATGGACAGTCAAAGGTAGATGAGATGAGTGACATCTCCATTCCCCCCCTCCTGCTACTGAGCCCGAAAGCTATTAGATACATAGATATTATCCCCAGCAAGTTACACTCTGATAATGTTAGCAAGCTGACAGAACATCAAGAGCACAATTAGGTAATAAATTAAGGAAACAAAAACATTAGCTCACTGATAGTAGATACACATTTATGTAAATATGTCACCTTATATTGAACATGAAATCCTACTACAGTTTCTGCGTCTTTACACCATACAGTAATTGCGCAAGTAATAATAACTGAAATTACATTATTTCCCCACAGGTAACATTGAGTCGTTTTAGCGTGATAAAGTGCTATAAAAGCGCAAGGATTTTAAGGGTCAGTGTAATTTCAATGGTAAATTAATTTGTGTTAAATTTAGTGGCAGCTAAAAATCACTGGGTGGAAAAGCACTGGTTAATTCAGGTCCTTTTTATCACAAATTATGCATTAGTTGACACCCAGAGGCAATGCTGCTAAAATGAACAGCAGCTGGAATTTCACCTCCTAGACTTTCACTTCTGTAATTCAGTAACACGGTAACTGTTACAAAAATCTGAACATATTTCACATGGACCCTACATGCTTCTCATTCTACTTGCCCGGAGGTCAGTGAGGAATGTTGAAATGCTCTCTGTGTTACAAGACGCCTCATCAAAATAAAAGTCAAGTATAAATATTTATTCCATACTTATTATTATTATTCCATACTTATATACAGAGTGCAATCCATTGGAAGTAATTAACTACAGAATTTCTTCCACATGTATTCTACATAGTTCTTGTGTAAATGCATCACATTCATGTCTCCAGGCTTCCTTTACAGTGGTTTACAATTGACTAGCCTTTAATATATTTTGTACATTATAGTGTTCCAAGTGAGTGCCATTACTCCGTTTAATTGGCATGGTTTCAGGCACAGACTTCTTTACAGCCCAGATCCAATCAAAATCAGTTTGTGAACAGTCAACAAGAGATGTGTTTATGTTCTGACAACTTTCTCTGCCTCAGAATGGTGTTTATAATATTCCTTGCATTTGATGTAGCACCTTATCATGTCATTAAGATGTCTCAAATCTTTCACAGAAAATACTGTAAAGTGAATTGACTGTATATTTTGTTGGTGAAACGTGACAGCCAATTGCACACAGTACCCACAAACAGTTGTGGATTGAGTTAATTTTGTCCAACCAAATCTGAGTGATAAGCTGGTCTGTACTTGGACTTTGAGTCTCCTGGTTCAGAGCCATAATTTATAAAGCGCCCTTCAGCGGCAGAACCTGACTCCAAGCTGGGGGAGGGAGGAGGTGACCATAAGCACAGTCGAAGAAGAGGGTCTTTAGGCATTATCTGAAAATGCAAAAGAGCTGGCAAGGCTGAGGGATTGAAGGGGAGAGTTCCAAAGTTGTGGCGTGTAGTGGCTGAAAGCACGGCCGCCGATGGTAGAGTGGAGGGGACGAGGGACAAGCAGGAGGTTGGAACCAGCCGAGCAGAAGTGGTGAGGCAGTGGAGTGGGGAATAAGCAAATCAGAGAGGTAAAAAGGTGCCAAGGAACAAAGGAATTTGTAGACAAGAGTGAGGTTCTTGAAATTAATCTGTTCTGTGATAGGGAACTAGTGAAGCCTGGCCAGGACCGGTTTGATGGGGTATGGAGTTTGGTACTGGTAAGTATACGAGTGCCAGAATTTTGAATTAATTGGATATTGTGAATAGTGGAGCTGGGGAGATCGGAGAGGAAGCATTGGAATAATTGAGGCAGGAGGTGGCAAAAGGATGAATAAGGGTGTTTGGCTGCGTTGGGTGTGAGATATGGTCAGAGATGGGCAATATGATGGAGGTACAGGAGACCGGTCCTGGTCAAGGACTGGTTGTGGGGAAGGAAGGATTACTGGCAGCTAGGCTACGGACAGGTTCGGTAAGTCTTAGGGAAAGGTCGGGGAAGTTGAGGGGAGGTCAGAGCCACACAAGAGAAGTCGTTGACAAGAGCCAAGGAGTATGGCTTCCATCTTGTCAACATTCAGCTGCAGAAAGTTTGCACTCATCCAGGCCTTGACAAGCAAGCTGACAAACACCAGCAAACCTAGAGTCAAAACTGGAGAAGTGAATTTGGGTACCATGCGCATACATGTGGAAGTTTACCCTGTGTCTGAGGATGATATCACAGAGAAGGAGCAAGTAAATAATGAAAAGAATGGGACGAAGGGGGTTACCCCTCAAGTGACCGAGCGGGGGTGGGAGGAGAAGCCCATTTGCCAAGATGTATTGTTAGCGGTTTGTAAAGTAGTACTCGAACCATGCAAGTGCAGGCTCACTAAGGTGGATGAAGGCGGCGAGGCGGTGGAGGAAGATGGTATGAGCGACTGATTCGAATGCAGAGGAGAGGTCCAGGAGGACGAGGAGGCAGTGGGAGCCTTGATCACAGAGAGAGAGGACTTAATTTGTGATTTTCATGAGCGCTGTCTCTGTGCTATGAGCAGAACTCCCGGACGGGAGGTATTTGATTAGGAAGTGGAGGAAGAGGTGTGAGTGACGTTGATTGGAAACAACATGTTCTAGAACTTTAGCAAGACTGCAAGTTACTTAGACTATTGGATGGGCACCCAATGATTGCTACTCCTAATTTTTGGGGGGTTAGCCGAATGTCTGACATGTGTGGAAACCCATCATCATGTGTGGAAACCCATCATCATGTTTAGAGTATCCAAACCAGACAGAAATCTTCATATATATGCTACCTACACATTGAAATTTTCCTTGTGTCAGGAATGGAATACACACTCTCTCTCCCTGGAGGAACGCACCCTGCTTTCTGCTCCTATGGTGATATCTTCTCCCAGAGATGTTCATTGCATTTATCCTTCCAAAAATGCCAAGTGCAAGGTCTACTGGATCAATCATCACTGACTGAATATGTAACACCACCATTTGTGGTTGTTGAAATGATTCTGTGAGCATTTTTTAGCTGTTAACAAGATAGTTGGCAGAAAATGTGGTCTTAACCGACCCAATCATTCAATAAAATTACCTATTACATATAATTTTATTTAAAAAGAAATAGATGAGTATGTACTTTTTTTTGGTCAGCTAGGCATCTGACACTTGCAAAAAGGGGCAAGGGTGGGTAATTGGATTTGAAGTACAGATCAGCCATGATCTTATAGAATGGCGGAACAGGCTCAAGGGGTTAAATTACCTACTCCTGTTTCTGTGTTTCTAATGGGCGTTTCATTGCTGTATTAACCTTTGATATGATTTTGGGGAATTTACAGTTTGTGTGTTAGCAGTGCTGTGAGGCAAAATTATTTTAGTGTAGGGATTGAGATTCAACACAATGGACCATAATATTAAGTATATTCCCTCTACTTCATTTATAATTCTTTGTTATCTGTGCCCTGATGGCTAAACGCAGTGCCTGAGAAAATAGTTCAGGAAAATAATGACACAGCAAAGAACACCGCATTCGTATTCCCTCAGGTAGACTATGACGCAATAAAAAGTTTGAATAATTTATTTTTAGACAATTACTTGAGTATTAATATGTAGGAATGTCTTATATTTCCCTGATGATTGCACAGTTTTGTCAATTGTCTTTTCAGGCTTTTTTTCCTCCCGAATATATAAATACACCAATAATGCTGCATGTGCTTTAAGGGCTGATTCGTACCTGCAGAATGCAGTGTTTGTGATGATTAATTTGCATTGGATTGAGTCTATAGTTGTTGATATGCTGAGCTGGAAGAATGTTCAATGAAACAAATGCTATTTTCAAGTATATTGTGAACCACAGAGCCTGCAAATTCTACTCACGCACTTCCAGCTACATATGCTGCATCCATCTCAAATACTGGCACTTGTTGTCTATTTCGAGACTGCCTGAACCACTGACTGCCCTTCACAGAGATGGAAATACCCACAGCTCCTGTAAACAGGTTCAGTGATACCATCTTCTGCTCTCTGGATCGTGAAAGAGAGTGATTCACAGCAAGATGATGATGTATTGCAGCCAGATTGAAAGCCACCTTTGTTTGCAGCTTTCCCTGTGTTCCTGTGTTTGAACCATTGTTGCCCACACTCTGTGATTACTGGAACAGGGGGGCGAGTGGCCCCTCCATTGACTCAGTCTCTCACAATGTAACGAAAACTGAGCAGCTTTGTTTATACTTTCTGAAAAAAAGCTATTTGCAGAACCCGCTAATGTACTCATCCGAGTTCTTTATTTTGCTTTACTTTTCATTTACTTTTTCATCTCTCTAGTCTATACAGAACCACATTACACAACATTGCATCTAACACTGGATATCTGCCAACGATTCACAGGGAAGTTTCAATTTATGATGCCATGTTAACCTCAAAATTGGATTGATGGCTTGCAATTCACTGAAAGACATGCTGTAACCTCTATATTGTGAGCTGATGAATATTTTCACACTCCAATCCTTTTGAAGCTTATAAGTATCTACTTCAGTGACCTGGTGGTAAATGAACTGTCCAGCGCAAATACTTGATGGAGGGCAAAATCATGTAGGGTTGTTGGTCTGGATCTCTATCGAAGGTTCGTGTGAACAGTTATTGGACAAAAGCAGGATCAGGCTCGGTTGTGATGCCTCTCGTGGTTCAATAGCCTGTAGATGTTCACCATAAAAGCTCACACAATAGATCACAGTAGATCACTAATAATCCCTCCCAAAAAATAAATTCAAAAATGGGTCATTCAATCCATGACTGTTTGTGGACATTGCTGTGTGCAATTGGCTGCTGAGTTTCACACACAAAATACACAGTGAATCAATTTTACAATATATTCTGTGAAGCGCTTTGCGACGTCTCAGTCAGTGATAAGGCGCTATATCAAATGCAAGGATTATGATTATTATTATCACAAGATCAGGAGTGCAACTGGTGTCTGTGCAACCATCTCCTAGTGGAAGACAAAATAAATCAACTAGCTTCAGGAGTGGAGGAGGAGTAGGAGGAAAACTGGAGAAGAAAATTGGGGGCATAACAAATACATCAAATTCTATAGGGGTCAAAATTCTAAAGACATAAATAACAATCCTTGCATTTGACATCGCATCCTTCAAATTGGAAGAATGTTTCAAAGCGCTTCACAGGATTTTTACTCTAAGCTGTATTGTATTGTGTAGGCGAGCACAGCAGCCAATTTGCGTTCATTTTATGCACTTGCCTGAATGGCTACTTCTTTTAGGCTCAGCTGCATGAATGTATGAAATACAGTTTTGTGGAGTCCTGTAGCTCAGTGGTTAGAGCACTCGCCTCACAAGCGAGAGACCTGGGTTCGATTCCTGGCAGTGCAAAACCTTGGGCCAGTTTCCTTACTCCACACGCCTGATAATAATCCCTCAAGAAAAAAACAATAATAAAATTGGTCACTTCAACCCACGACTGTTTGTGGGACACTGCTGTGTGCAATTGGCTGCCGCGTTTCGCCTACAAAATATACAGTTAATTCACTTTACAGTATATTCTGTGAAGCGCTTTGAGACGTCTAGAAGATGTGAAAAGCGCTATATCAAATGCAAGGATTATTATTAACCCATCTAATAATGCAACAATTTAGGATGTGTTTCCTTACATCTGTGCAGCTGCCTAAAAACACAGCAACTTGGGAAGAAATGTCGGTTGCGAATTGCAAATATGGCTTTAGCCAGTTCTTGACGTCTTTGAGCAAGCAGCCAAACAATGTGGCTTTGGACCACACGGAAAGCTGATGTTCTACATCGTATATACTCAGAAGTTGTCTGGACAGAGAAATGAGACTAATCATGTACAGAGTAAGGTTATAAATATGCAAATAGTAATTATTCAAATTATGCTTTTGCCGTGACTGAAAAGTGAATGTGCTTCTAGCGGGATTTGGCAAATCACTTTATGCCCTGTCCTATAATAATATTAATAACAATTCTTACACTTGATATAGACCTTTCAAGTCATGAGGACATCTCAAAGCACTTCACAAGGTTTACTGTAAAGTGTAGTGACTGTGTTCTTGTGAGGAATGCAGCAGCGAATTTGCGTTCACAACTTTCTGACTCAGAGGTGAGAGTGCTGCTAACTGAACTAGGCTGGGATCTGACCATTATACACAGTTAATGAACTGTTGTCAAAATTGTTACACCAATGAGTCTTCTTATTGCATTCTAGCTTAGAAACGTTTTCAGAAAGCGTGGAACGAACTGGCCTGAAAAGTGGGCAAAAATGTTTGTGAAAATGTGAGTTAAAGCAGGTGAATAAGCTTGTCAACTGATAGCTGACAAAACAATCTTAGTGAATCAGTAAATAAAGGGCTCAATTGAGGTAATTAGGAGGGGAGCAAAGGGGAGATGAGGAGGATTTTTATTACATAGTGAATTGTTACTATCTGCTGGGTGCGTTGATCGAGGCAGAATCCATTTTAGCTCTCAAAAGGAACCAGATAGCTTTCTAAAATGGAGTAATTTGCAGGGTTATGTGAAAAAGGTAGTAAAGGGGACTGAATGGATTGCTTCTTCAAAAATCCAGCATAGATACGATGGACTGAACAGCCTTCTTCTGTGCTATAAATTTCTATAGTTCTATCCCCATCGTATTGCATGGCGATTGAGACAAAACATGAGTAGTGCAATTTATCTGTACTGTGGGAAAGAGATGCATTTGCAAGTACCTTTTTGTACACCACCATAAGTTGTTGTTTGGAATAATGCCAACTTCAGCCTTTGAGTTTTCATTTAATGGGGCAGGTTACGTATTGATGGGGTAATGCTGTTTTTAGTCAATGACACACAGTGTAATTGGCACAATTTTTCATCATGAGAAGATATGTCCATCTGATAAAGTACTCTGGCATTAATTAGATTGCATTTGTCTCTGAAGAGCAAATCTATAATTTGCTCGAATCTTATTGCAGTGGTGCAGTATTTTGTATTATTTTCACTAATTGTTGAGAGACTTTGAAAATGTACATATAAATGCTTAGAAATAATTGCAACAGTGATCGGATCCAGAACAGATTTGAATAAATAATTATGTCCCTATAAAGACAGCAGGCAACTTCTAATAATAAATCTGAATAGCACAAAATATACTCAGTATTTTGGGACTAGCAGATGCCCCTTTTCTGTCCTTTACAATCCTATATCAGGGTTTGGTCATTTTGCAGAAACTTTAAGTGTGAATGCTTTTACATAGTAAAACAATGTATATGCACATTTTTACCACTGTAGTGCTGTGCATATCCTCTTTCCTTGCTGCTTCAGCATGGTAGGAGGCTGCTGTGGGTTCCTCTGTAAGATATATCTTTAGACAGGATTGCTGGGGAATAAGGTTTCATCACATATCATATCCACTGTCCACAAATGATAAAATGGCGACCATACCTGAGAGTTTATGGAAACAACAACAAATTACATTTGTATAGCATCTTTCACGTCAGGAGGACGTGTCTTGAGACGGGTCTTGAAGGAGGCGAGGGAGGGGGCGAGGTGGAGGGACTGTGGGATGGAGTTCCAGTAGGTTCTGTTTAATTCTTGTGACCTGCTTCTCCTGCAGTTATTGTTTAAAGAATTAATTTCTATTTAATCTTATTCTAAGAATTTCTTGCTGTCTGATGAGAATAGCATGAATCTTGGATATATAGTAGTGTACGACTTGTATTCTCATTGTTTAGTAATCAACTAGAAAGCGTGGTTGGGTAATGATGACATATCATAATCGATGAGATACAGTTGAATTCAACCAGATATTGCTGTGGTTCACATTCTATTCAATAGCACTTCAGTTCCAATTACTTGGTGCAATGATAGGTCAAATCTATGTTTGGCTGATATTGTATTGCAAGCATTACAAAAAAGCTGGAATGGAATAAATTTACTAACATCGATAAGTTTCAAGAATATACTGTACGTATAACGCAGACTAATGTGTGGTCGAAAATACAACTCATCTCAAGGTGGAGCTGTTCATAACCCTTACGTAGCTCAGCACTTCTTTCTCAGCTCCATGATCTGCCTGTTTAGATCTGCTAAATGTATCGTATTATTGTCTTTCAAAGTATTTCTTCCATGATGCAGGAATAGGATGTCTCACCAGGGTTGTGACTATCACATTCCCTCATTTTTAATTGGAATTTGAGGAGCCAGCTACACAAGGTCACAAGCTCTTTAATATTTATTGAGACATTTTGGAAAACAGCACATATACTCATTGAAAGGTTTTACAGTCACCATGGTCTCAGTTCACAGTCAGTACATATGATGCCACTGTTACAGCGACCTTTTCCTGCATTAGCTCTGCCCGATGTGTACAGGGAGAAAAGTGTCCTTTCAGATCATTTCCCTTTGCAAAGAGAGCTGGTGCAATCTAATCTAATCATGTTCAACATTTTGAGAGGATAAATGTTTTTCTTACAGGTTGGTGAATTGGTACAGGAGGCTATAAAGTCAGGATAGCCACTGAAAGAGTGAAATCAGAGGTTAGAAGAGATAACAACAACAACTTGCATTTATATAATAATAATAAAGGTTTTATCACATCATCGAGATGTCTAAAAGTGCTTCACAGGGAAAAGGATTATTTGGTCCTTTCAGCGTTCCAATTACTGTAAATGAAACCTATTGTATAGTGAAAAAGAAACAGCTCCTTTTAGCTACTGAACTACTCATCTCCAAGAACAAAGTAACTTGCAGCATTGCCTCTTGTGCTAACTCTTCATAAAATAATAATCCTTGCATTTAGTATAACATTTTATTGGTCATGGAAAAGTCTCAAACGCTTGACTGGATTCACTGAAAAATGTGGTGACTGTATATTTTGCAGGCAAAAAGAGCAGCAAAATGTGCGTAGCAATATCTCGCAACAGCCACAAAATTACCATGTTTATTTGGGGATTATTGGCCAGGACACCAGGAGAAACTGTTCTCTTTCCAAGCAGTCAGACGGGATCTTTAATGTCCACTTGAACAGGCATACGGGAACTCAGTTCCCTCATCCAAAGGACGTCACTGCTGACAATGCACCACTTCTCACAATACCTTAACAAATCGATATTAAAGTTTATTTTCAACAACATTCCTTGTTTCTCCTGAATTTAGGGAACACAAACAGATATTTTTAATAATCATTTCAGTTTATTTTCTTGAATGTCAGGAGCAAATAGTACGAACAATTGTAAAAGGTGTCTGTATACTCTGGCTTGTGGTATTATGCCTGCTTCATGCCTTCACTATTTTCCAGAAATCATTGCCAGCATTGTCACATTCAGACTCCTTTGTCAAGTGGCTCACTGTTAGTTCTTTAAGAGAAAAGATTTGCATACTTTCTGGATTGAATCAAGTGTCTGAACATCCCACTCACAAAATTATCACAGTCTCAGCTCCCTGCCTTATTTTCTAAGTGACCATTGTTTCTGTTTAGGAGTGCAGATGTTTTGCCTCAACTCGAATGTTTCGAAAGCTATGTCTGCCCTTTGTTTCTCTCAATTCGGATACTTGCCTTTCAGTGAATTGCAGCTACAAGTAGTCTTTTGAAAGTGCTCTCTGATCCAGACTTCAGTGAATTCCAAAAGGCGCTGAAACCCTGGTCCATGCCTTTGTCATCTCTCGGCTGGACTATTCAAATGCCCTCCTCGCCGGTCTCCCCTCCACTGCCATTCACAAAATCTAGCTCATCCAAAACTCTGCCGCCCGCATTCTTACCCGCACCAAACTCTGCTCCCCGATTACCCCAGTCCTTGCCAGTCTGCATTGGGTGCTTGTCCCAGAGAGGATCGACTTCAAGATCCTCACCCTTGTCTTCAAATCCCTTCACTCCTCTACACCCCCCCTACCTCTCTGACCTCCTCTGACCTCCACTCCACATTGGCGACCGTGCCTTCAGCCACTGCGCCCCGAGGCTCTGGAACTCCCTTCCTCACTCCCTTCGCTTCACCCCCTTTCTTCCCATTTTCAGGTCTCGGCCGAAGACCTTTCTTTTCGACCGCACCTTTGGTCACCTTCCTCCCCCTCCCCCTGGCTCGGCCCCGGGATCCATCACTGTGAAGCGCTCTGTTGTTGTTGTTGTTGTTGAATTAAATATAGGAATGTTTGCCTCGGGAATTAAGCATGTTTTCGAAAATTGTTTTCTGTGTTTTGTCATTAAAATGACTCTCCATGCCTCGATCAAATCATGTTTAAGCGCATTTGGTGCAGCCGGGTGTAAGAAGATGAGACACTAGTTAAGATCAGGATGGGTATCTCATAGTGAAAGGGAAGATCCGAAAGCATTGACCACAGTTAAGGGGCATTAACAATTAGGTCTAAGTTCAATAGTAATTAAAAGTACCTGTAACTCTCTTGGCTTCTCACACACTCTTCTACTCCGCTCAGCTTCAAAAAAGCACAATAAAAAGCAAAAACTATTTACTGATTTGTCTTTGAATTCTTTGTTTCTCCGCATTGGCTTCCACTGGAATGAAGTCACTGTCAGGAGAGGATAGTACTAACAATTGTACAAGTGGTCGGTTTCCCTGGGCTGAATAAAAATGGACATTTTAGGCTGTCTGCTCCTTCCCTGGCCTGTCAATGGTTTCTTAGCATCTTTGCACAGTTAGGAAAACATTACAGACCTGAAAGCCCAGTTGTTCAACATCCAGCAATTAGAAATTGATTAACCACCAGTGTCAGCAGTTGCCCTGTTGTAGCCTTGTAGTGCCTGAGTGCCTTTACATTATCCACTGAACAGAGGATGGTGGTGTACCTTTCATTACTTTGTGGTGGATCTGATCCGGCATTCAGATTCCCTATTGGTCTGCTGAAGAGATTGGGAGGAATGGTGACATTGAAAACAGACGTTTTCAGTGAATGATGTGTGAAAAAAATGCATTAATCATCATGAATGCATAAATACATTATGCAAATACAGCCATCAATCCATAACTGTTTGTGGGACACTGCTATACACAAACTGACTGCCGAGTTCATCCACAACATACACAGTCAATCCACTTTACAGTATATCCTGTGAAGCGCTTTGAGACGCCTCAATGACGTGATAAGGCGCTATAAGAAATGCAAGGATTATTATTTACTACACTCATTTTATTAAATTGTTACTCAATGTATCTCCACACAGAATAAGTTACCAGTGCCAGGTGGAAGGTGTACTGAGAAACTGAGATGTTTTGCAGTGGTAAGTAAATAAAGGATGAAACCTTGAGTCTGGCCCTTTCTAAAGCGTCAATGTGTTTCTGCAGGAGACCACTTACTAATGACTTCCCACCACCTGAACTGGGGAAACACAATTTTAACTTTTAAAGAAGCATGTCTCATTTATTATTAATCCTCAGTTTTTTTCTAATATTTTAATGCCATTGGTGATGTCCAAGTGTACAGATGGTTAAATTTGCCCATTTAGTAAAACTAAGAAAATTGCTTTTTGCAGTTAGGAGGTATTAAAACAATCATTTACTTCCACATCTGTCTGATGCTCATTATCATGCTGGTTAATGATGTTAAAGACTTTGATGTTTTTTAACTCTTAAGTGTGCTAATACTGAAGCATTTCTAAATAAAGCACAGTCTCAGCAGCAGCTTTGTGATGAATGTCAGGCGGAGATTGTATTATAGTTTTGTGCATCTTTCAATCATTTTCTCCCTTTTCTCCCCTACTTTAGGCTGATATCCCCACAGACTATTTTAAGCCACTGCATGCAGAAGGAAAGATGTAGAAACAGAATTATGATGTAGCAAAGGAGTATGTTTACCACTGCCGTGCAATGCAAAGTGAATTCCGTATGTCCAGCAAGTTGAAGGAGGGATAAAAAGAAACCAAGAACAAATGCAAGCTGTTTCTTGTGAGTTCTCTTTCTATGCATTGCTCAACTCAGCCAGCAACAAAAGCAGAGAACTTGGTGTTTTCTGGTTAACTCAGCCACAAAACAATCTAGCTTCTGTACAGTGGAAGCATATTGTATCTATCTATCACAAAGCAAACTGAACTACTGTCTAGTTCTTCAAATGAACAGTATATTCAGCCTGTGGCGAAACCTGCCACACATGTGTTCTCTAACAGTTAATGAAAAAACGTATCTGCTTTCAATTTGAAAAATGATGTTAGTTGTGTCTTTTTGCTTGATATATTTGGAACAACCTTTTAACATTTTCAAATGAAGTTTACCTGCGAGAACCTTAGAGAAACCTGTGATAACATTAGCAAATCTTTTCCAGCCCATTATGGCCAGCTCAGTTGACTGAAAAGCTACCACCCAGAGCTCCATATTAGTCACTTCTTCTCAGTGCCAGTCTTTCTTTTGACATATAAATGCTGAAAATTTATTGACTGTATATGGAAGACCATCTAAGCCAGCGATCAGAACTGGTGGCATCTGACTTGCCGCCAGCATACTGGGGCTTTGGATAGAAATTATGTGACAGGAATCAGTGAAACTGACACAGACTATCAATTCCATTAAAGCACCTGTAAAGCTAAATCTAGTGCAGAGGAGATGGGAAGGAAAACACAGCAGAGTTTGCCAGAATTATATGGGATTACGTAGACTGTGCAGCATGGAAACAAGCCATTTTTGCTACTTAACTAGTTCATGCTTCCACCACTTCTAATCTCCTCACCCATAACAAAAACAACAACAAATTACACTAGTATAGCAGCCCTCATGTCGGAAAGACATCCCAGGGCGCTGGACCTGCTGACTCCCTACCAACATGCCCGCTCCCC
The DNA here is from genome assembly GCF_018977255.1 of Callorhinchus milii. Classification (NCBI taxonomy): domain Eukaryota; kingdom Metazoa; phylum Chordata; class Chondrichthyes; order Chimaeriformes; family Callorhinchidae; genus Callorhinchus; species Callorhinchus milii. The sequence goes on from NW_024704743.1 coordinate 33,913,374, forward strand.
CCATTCAGCGGGCTGCGGCCTGTTCCATGTCTCCCGCCCGACCCGCCATACCATCGGTGGTCGGACTTTCAGCCTCTCTGCCCCCACACTCTGGAACTCCATCCCACGGTCCCTTCGCCTCACAAAGGCACGGTCGACGAGGAAGGTCTTCAGATAAGACTTGAAGGAGGCAAGAGAGGGGTGAGGTGGAGGGATTGCGGGATAGAATTCCAGAGTGTGGGCGCAGAGATGCTGAATGCCCGACCACCATTGGTGGGGCAGGAAGTGCAGGGGATCTGAAGCAGGTGTCTGCTAAGCGGAGAGAGCAGACAGGCTGATATAGGGTTACGAGGTCGGAGGGGTAGGCGGGAGAAAGACCATAGAGGGACTTGAAGGAAGAACAAGGGTTTTGTACTCGATTCTCTAAGGAATGGGAAGCCAGTGAAGCTGGGCAAGAACGGGGGTGATAGGTTCCTGGACTTGATACGGGAGAGGACATGAGGTACAGAATTCTGAATAATCTGCAGCTTGTGGAGAGAAGAGTTGGGAAGTCCAGTGAGCAGGCATTTGGGACTTAATGAAAGCGTGGATCAGGTTCTTGACGGCCTGAGGTGAGAGGCAATAGTGGAGGCGGGCAATGTTGCAGAGGTGGGGAAAGGCGGAACGGCTCACGCACAAATATGGGTTTGAGGACAGCTGAAGGTCGAAAAGGACACCGAGGTTTCAGATAGGCTCAGTGAGGTGAAGAGTGCAGGCATGAATGGTGATAGTGTCAGTGGCTGAGGTGAGGAGGCTATGCCAGGAGGGCCTCTGTCTTGCCAACATTGAGCTGGAGGAAGTTGACTCTCATCCAGGGCTTGATGTCAGACAGACAATTATCCAGGACATCAATGGTCCTGGAGGTGCGGGTGGAGGTGGCGAGATAGAGTTGGGTGTCATCCGCATTCATGTGGAAATTGACTCCATGCCTGTGGGTGACATTGCAGAGCAGAGATAAATTGAAGAGGAGGGAAGCAAGGAAAGAGCCCTGAGGGACACTACACGTGACTGTGCAGGGGCTAGAGGAGAAGCCGTTGGTGGCCACAAAGTGCGGACAATGGGAAAGGTAGGATTTGAACCAGGCAAGAACAGAACCATTGAGGTGGAGGTGAGAGGAGAGGTAGTGGAGAACATTATTAGTGGAGAACATTAACAGTGGAGAACATGTGGTCAACATTATCAAAAGCGGCCAAGAGGTCGAGAAGGACAAGGAGACAGGGAGAGCCCTGGTCGCAAGTGGACAAAATGTCATTTGTCACTTTGACTATACCCCTTTATTCTCTTCTCCCTTGTGTTGCATTGAGATTTTGATAGCTATGCTCTGTGCATTGCAGTACAGGCAGTTTATCAGACTCCTGCCTTTCACTATTTTCTTGTTGTTTTAACAGGTACCTTATGATTAATGTTTTTAATCGTTTCTGTTCCCTGAGTGTTTGTATTTTCACTTTCCTTTCTCTTTTACTCTTTCCATCTTTATCATCAAGTTTTTTTGTTCAAACTGCACCTCCCTCTTCAAAATAATTAAAATTTCTCCTCACAATCTTCTGTATCCTTTTGGCTAGGTCCAGGGTCTGTTTAGATGGTATATGTCCCCTTTGTTACTTCTCTCTCCTTTGAGGCTCAAAATTGATACCTGTGTCCCATGAAGTGGAGCTCCTTTGATAGAGTAGATAGGGAGAAACCGTTTCCACTGGCTGGTGGGTCAGTAATCAGGGCACATAGATTTAAGATAATTGACAAAAGAATCAGAGGGGAAATGAGGAGACATTTTTTTACACAGAGCGTTGTTACGGTATGAGCGCTCTGAGACTCTACCCTGCGTGGAGGGCGCTATATAAGTGCAAGTTGTTGTTGTTGTATGGAATGCGCTGCCTGAAAGGGTGGTGGAAACGGATTCAGTAACAACTTTGAAAAGGGAATTGGATAGGTACTTGTAAAGGAAACATTTACAAGGACATAGGGAAAGAGTGGGGAAACGGGATTGATTCGATATCTCTTCTATGATTCTATGATTCTATAAATTAATAAGAAAGTTACAACAGAAGAACTAATTATTCCAAATAATCAAACTGTCTATTTGAAGATTTGTTAAGTATTGGATAACTGACTACTATTTTTCTCCTGGGACTCTAGGGTCAAAAGCAATTTTTTAATTTTAAAAAAGCACATATAATCAGTAGAATCAGTAGCTAGCATATTGAAACAACCATCTTTTGTACTAAGCTGTGTAATTGTGCCAGAGATAATTACTATTAAGATATTTTGCTAAAACTTAATTTCCTGCTGTTTTATTTATTGCAAACCTCACTAGTTGCCATTTACCAGCACATCTGAGAAAACAAATTGGTGCTTGTTCATTGATTTATCGCTTGTGGTGTAACTGATAGCATTGATAGGAGTGGAGAAAATCATACATCTACTATCTGTAGCTGGAAGAATGCAATGAAGCCTTATGTTCCAGGATGACTATTCTGAGCAGGTGAATATAGTAATTAGAGAAGGCTATTTACCTATTGAGCTTGTTCCACTATTGTATTAGATATATTAACCCCCATTACCCTTTTCTCATATCCCTTAATACTCTTACTTCCAAGCATAGAATTAATATTTATCTCCATTTAAACATCTTAATCGATTCTACTTCTGAAACCAACCTCTTTTCTGGGTGCCTGAGCTGCGAGGGTAGCCAATTACTCCTTGACCAAACTGGCTCCTTTTTTTGAATAGTACCTGTCGATCTTTAACATCCATCTGAAAAGGTAAACAGGAGCTCAGTTTATTGCCCAATTTGTTGATTACATTTTCTGTGTAGAATCTGAACATTGAGCATTTCCCACATTGATTGTTCGCTTCATGGCTGTTTGTGGGACATTGATGTGTGCAAATTGGCTGCCTCGTTTGCCTACAAAATACAGCTAAGCAACTAAACTGCGCATGATCGTCAAGTGTTCACCTGCTTCAGTTGGTAGCACTCTCGCCTCTGAGTCAAAAAGGAGTGGGTTCACTTCTCAGCGCAAACTGGCTGCTACGTTCGCCTACAAAATACGGTCACTACACTTTACAGTACATCCTGTGAAGCGCTTTGCGATGTCCTCCCGATGTGAAGGGCACAAAATCAATTGTAAGAATTATTATTATTTTATTATAGCGGATGCAGCCAACACTCTTTACAAATATTTTACTATGGTTCACACTCAGCTGAGTTACGCTACTCTTCTCTGTCATTTCTCCCTCAGCTCTTCTTTATATTTACATAATATGGGAATAACAAGTGGCGATGGATTTAATAGATCATTCAGAAGGATGAAAATCTTATCTATTTGGTGAAACTGCTGGTTGCAGAATCCAAGCTTTATAGAGAAAATTACGTTTCCTCAGGATTGACAACATTTTCAAGCATAAAAGTCTGCAAAGTGAACTGCTCATGTGTAACCACCTGGTCAGTAATTATGAGAACTGCTATAAAGAAACACTATGATTAGTTTTGGTGGATAGTTGTTTTCAAAGCTGTGCATGTGTGGTAAAGTAAGAACCGTACAAGCAGATCAAATGGAAAGCCTGAAGATTGCAATCTGTTTTACAAACTGGCCTTTCTGCCATCCCTTTAAAGCGGAAACACCTCACAGTATAGCAATGTAAGGTAGGCAATCCAATTTTGGCTCCCTGTTCCACATCCCATCATATCACTTCGGGGCTGTTTGTGGAACATTGCTGTGCGCTTACTCTTTGACTACAAAATGCACAGTTACTACACATCACAGTAAATCTCTGCTGGTCTGGGACCAGGCCTAGGGCTCATGACCAGCCCGAAGTTGGTTAATGTTTAGAATGGGAGAAGGGGTTGTTGTGAGTGCGTGGATCTGTAAGAGGAGTGGCAGACACCCAGGTGCTTGCACCCCTCTGTGGTTGTGGTGTTACTAGTATGGATTAATAATAATAATCCTTGCATTTGATATAACGCCTTGTCGGGTCTTCGAGACATTTCATAGTGCTTGAAAACCGAGAAGAAAGTAAGCCCGTGTTGGTGTCATATGAGAGTCTCTGTGTGTCCGTATCCACCTGGGGGGGGGGTGGGGGGTCTGCTCCACACAATCTTTAAATCTGCACCTTAAGATCTAGCTCTTCAACCCTGTCTATGATCACCTCCTCCCTCCCTCTTCTTCCTAGCTCAGCGCCCAACTCCGCCACTGTACTACACGCCAAGATACGATCCTGCATGAAAAGTGCTACATAAATCCAAGTTGTTGTTGTTACATAAGAAATGTCAAACAACAAAAATGTCCATTGCCATTGCCTGTTTACGGTTACTCCTCCTGAGCTTATATCAGTTTCTGTCTCTAAAACCAACTTAGCACCATGTGAATAGGCCTGAGAATTTGGGTCCTTGTTCCAAGCACCTTATTAAAGGTTCACTTATGAACCTATCTTGCATTACCTGCACTGCTCCTTCCCTCAGGGACCCACCAGAAAAGCTCAACTTGCTACTGGACCTATTGTAGAGCATCTCCCCAACAATCAATACCCACCCATCCAATAACAGCCTTTTGGCACCAAAATAGTTTTAATTTCAGGCGTGTTATTTGGCCCTTATTTGAAACATCCAGTGGAGTTAACAATGAACAGTGAAATTCACTATTTGAACTTTCATGAAAAGAGTGCTAACTTTTATTTCCCCATTGCAATTCCATAGGCGGCAAAATCTAGTACAGACACGTTAATTTCACACCATCCTTTGGCAGACGTTAATGAGAACTCACAGGGTGTAAGCCAAAAGCAGGAAGTGTTACACTGGAAGAGAGCAGTGACGGTAAGTACCAGAAACCCCTCCATTGCTTCTATAGAATTCAATAAGTTGCACAATCAACTCCTTTGTTCCCTGAATGCTTTTTTGATCTCATAATAATAATCCTTGCATTTGATATAGCTCCTTATCACATTCTCGAGACGTCCCAAAGCGCTTCACAGAATATACTGTAAAGTGAATTGACTGTACATTTTTGTGGGTGAAACAATTCCAAATAATGGCCCACAATTCCACCTAGTCTTAACCCGTAAGATCATTTTGACGTAAAATTTAATGTTGCGAAGAATTATGGTAAATTCTTCAATGTAGTCTTATTAGAATACATTAGAATATACAGCACAGAAACAGGCCATTCGGCCCAACTGGTCTGCGCCAGTGTTTATGCTCCACTTGAGCCTCCTCCTGCCCTTCCTCAACTAAACCTTCAAGCATAAACTTCTATTTCTTTCTCCCTCATGTATCTATCTATCGCCTGGCAAGCGAGAGACCTGGGTTCAATTCCTGGCAGGGTAAAACCTTGGGCAAGTTTCCTTACTCCACACGCCTGATAATAATCTCTCGAAAAAAACAATACTAATTTGGTCACTTCAATCCATGACTGTTTGTGGGACACTGCTGTGTGCAATTGGCTGCCACGTTTTGCCCACAAATATACAGTCAATTCACTTTACAGTATATTCTATGAAGCGCTTTGAGATGTCTGGAAGATGTGAAAAGCGCTATGCCAAATGCAAGCATTACTATTATTATTATTATTATTATTATTATCGAGCTTTCCCTTAAATACATCTATGCTATTTGCCTCAAAAACTCCTTGTGGTAGCTTGTTCCACATTCCCACTACTCTCTGTGTGAAAAAAATTCTTCTAACTTCCCTATTTGAACTATTTGTGATGATTTTATATTGATGGCCCCTGGTTTTGGTCTCCCCCACAAGTGGAAACATCTTCCCTATGTCTACCCTATCAAAACCTTTCATAATTTTAAAGACCTCTATCAGGTCACCCTGACCTTCCTCTTTTCAAGAGAAAAGAGTCCAAGTATGTTCAGCCTTTCCTGACAGGTATAACCTCTCAGTTCTGGGATCATCCTTGTGAATCTCCTTTCCACCCTCTCCAGTGCCTCTACATCCCTTCTATAATGTGGGGACCAGAACTGCACACAATATTCCAAGTGTGGTCTAACCACGGTTCTATAGAAGTTTACCATAACATTCCTGCTTTTCATTTCTATCCCTCTAGAAGTTAACCCCAATGCCTGGTTTGCTTTTTTATGGCTTTATTAACCTGCGTTGCTACTTTTAGTGAATTGTGTATGTGTACCCCTGGTCCCTTTGCTCCTCTACCCCATTTAGGTTTTTATTTTCCAGGATGTATGTGACTTCCTTATTCCTTCTACCAAAATGTACCACTTCACACTTATCTATATTGAAATGCATTTGCCATTTAAATGCCCATTCAGCAAGTTTATTAATGTCTTGCTGTAATTTATTGCAGTCCTCCTCTGTATTAACTATTCCACCCAATTTGGTATCGTCCGCAAATTTTGAAATTGTACTACTGATTCCCGAGTCCAAATCATTAATGTATATTGTGAACAACAGTGGTCCCAATACTGATCCTTGTGGAACACCACTGCCCACCCCCTACCAGTCTGAGTAGCTACACGTTACCCCTACTCTGTTTTCTGTTTTGTAGCCAGCTTGCTATCCATTCTGCTATTTTTTCCCTGACTCCACATGCTCTGACCTTAGTCATTACTCTATTATGTGGTACCTTATCGAACGTCTTTTGGAAATCTAAATATATTATATCTACTGCATTAACCTTGTCTAGTCTTTCTGTTACCACTTCAAAGAATTCAATGAGGTTGGTCGAGCATGACCTTCCTTTTTGGAATCCGTGCCGACTATTCTTTATTATGTTTTCCATTTCTAAATGTTTTTCTATTACCTCCTTCAGTAAGTATTCCATTATCTTTCCTATCACCGATGTTAAGCTGACAGGTCTATAGTTCCCTGGGCTTGTTCCATCTCCCTTTTTAAATATAGGTTTAACATTAGGTATCCTCCAGTCCTCTGGCACTACTCCCTTTTCTAATGATTTATTACATATGTGTAATGGTGCCTCTGCTATCTCTTCCCTCGATTCTTTTAATATACACGGATGCAATCCATCTGGACCATGGCTTCTCGATTCGAAAGCCGGTTTCTTTTCAAGAACTTCAGAAGACGTGTGGAGTCTCGTAGTGTAGTGGTTAGAGCACTCGTCTCGCAAGTGAGAAAACCTGGGTTCGATTCCCGGAAACCTTAGGCAAGTTTCCTTACTCCCTACGCCTCTGTTTACCTAGCAGTAAGTAGGAACCTGGTTGTCAATCGATTGGCGGATCGCTTTTCAGTGGTAATAATCACTATATTTTGTGAAGTGCTTTGAGATGTCACTATGATATGATTAGGCGCTATATCAATTGCAAGGATTATTATTTATTATTCAGATGGGATTCCAAATTGAGGCTGAATCAAACACCAAGTGCGAAGAGATCCTTGACTTCTTCGCCTCAAATATTGAAATCATCCACTTGACTGCATCATCCTCCCCCACCCCCCCATGTCGCCTTCCACCCCACCGAGACCATCCACACCACCTTCTCCCTCCACCACGGCTCCTGCCACTCCTCCCTCCGTACACCCCTTTGCCCCCATTTCTCCCTCCTCCCTCTCAACCACAATCATCCACATGAAGTTCATCACCTGCTGCCTCGACCCCCTCCCCACCCAGCTGCTAGTCAATCAACTTCCCCTCCTTGCCTCTCCGCTGGCCGACATGGTCAACCAGTCTCTTTCTTCAGGCTCTGTTCCACTCCCCCTGAAAACCACTGTTATCACACCCTTCGTCAAAAAACCCACCCTCAATCCCTCTAAATTCGCACACTACCATCCCATTTCCAACCTACCCTTCCTTGCTAAAGTCCTGGAATGCATTGTTGCAGGTCAACCTCGGTCACACCTCTCCCTCCACTCCCTCCTCAAGCTCCTGCAGTCTGGTTTTTGCCCTGCCCACAGCACAGGGACAGTGCTTGTCAAAGTCACAAATGATGTCCTCTCTATCTACGGCCAGGGCTCCCTCTGCCTCCTCATCCTCCTGGATAATAATAAATAATCCTTGCATTTGATATAGCGTTTTTCACATCTTCTAGACGTCTCAAAGCGTTTCACAGAATGTACTGTAAAGTGAATTGACTATATATTTGTGGGCGAAACGCGGCAGCCAATTGCCCACAGCAGTGTCCCACAAACAGTCGTGGATTGAAGTGACTGTTTTTTGTTTTTTTTCTTGAGGGATTATTATCAGGCATGTGGATTAAGGAAACTTGCCCAAGGTTTTGCCCTGCCGGGAATCAAGCCCAAGTTTCTCGCTTGCGATGCAAGTGCGCTAACCACTGAGCTACAGGGCTACGGATCTCTCTGCCTCGTTCGACACAGTCAACCACGCCTTCCTTCTTCACCGCCTCTCCTCCCTCATCCACCTAAGTAGCATCGCACTCATGTGGTTTGAGTCCTACTCAACGAACTGTCTCTATTTCATCTCGTCAAATGGTTTCTCCTCCCACCCCTGCCCGGTCAACTGTGGGGTACCCCAGGGCTCCAGGGATGTAATGGACTGGCAGTATCGACTTTATTTGGTGTATCATTTCTAAATCCTTCTTTGCCTTGTCTAATAGTCCTGAAGTATAAATAAATAGTGCATTTGTCAACTAATGCCTCCATTTCCTGGATGCAGTTCTGAGAATAATAAACCTATTAACGTTTCCCTGCTTATCTTAACCAGGTCCTAATGATTTGTTTAAGGCAGTAGCAATCAAAACCCAAACATGTCTCTACTTTTTGTGAATCACCTGATTGTGCATTAAATTGTCTTTCTAAGGATTTGAGCTGGTAATCTTGGCTGATTCTGCACTGTAGCACTGAGAAGGACTGAAATATCAGGGGAACGAGCATTTCCATGAGACATTAAGCAAAGACCTTATCTCTCTCCTCAGTTGGAGTAGGTGGATATTAAAATCCTGTGGCATTACAGTATTTCAAAGATGAGCAGGGAGTTTTAGAGGCCAGGATCATTTATCTATCTCACTGTTGCTCATGGCATGTTGCTGGCATAACTTAGTTGTTGCATTTAAATCAAATTATAAAATAAAAGTCAATACAAGGCAAAATAACTCACCATGTCAAGCAATTTTGTGACATGATAAGACACTATATCAAATGCAACTACCTTGTAGTCTCCTGTATTCGCCTTCAAATCCAGTCATAACACTTCTCTGGAAAAGTCTAAAATCCAGGTGGGCTGTTAAATGAAAGGATTATTATTATTATTATTATTACTTCACTGGGAGCATCGGCCTATTTTATGATCTCAAGTCCTAGTGTATAGCCTCAATCCATCATGTTCTGCAGCAGGGGAGAGAGAGTGACTGATCTCTCCAGACTCTTGCTATGGGAAATCCTCCAAATAAAATTGATCATTCACTCCATTACTGTTTGTGGGACTTTCCTGTGTGCAAATCGATTGCCACATTTGCACAAAATACAGTCAGTACACCTTGCAGTATATCCAGTGAAGGCCATGAGATGTCTCAATGCTGACATAAAGCACTATATTAAATGCAAATATTACTATTATTATAAATATACCACGTACTATTCAGAAAGAAAAGGAAATCTCTCTTGGTGTCGTGGCCAACAAATCCTACAGTCAAATTGTTCATTCACATCCTGGCTGCTGGTGTGACATTGCTGTATGCAAATTTCGTGCCAAATTTGCTGACAAAATACAGTCACTACACATCACACTAGTTAACGTGAAGCTCTTTGAGTCATTTTGAAGTGATAAGACATCAGATCAAATGGAAGGATTATTATTATAATTATCTATTAGCTCCTTGTGTACATTTCAATCAATTACAATGTGCATTCAATGTTCTATATATTTGTATAGTTTTGCAAAAAAATATCTTGAAGATTTCTACACCCCTATCTTGTTATCCCAGTTCACCACATTCTGAATTAATTCCAAACTACCGAGATTGGATAAGGCTGGTGGATTGATTTTTATGTCTGGATTTTATAAGTGAATCTGAGATAGTGGCAATTAATCTGGTTTATGCAATATTAATGTTGTTAACTCAAGTAGGTGAGATGAAACCTAATATTTCATTCACAGCCAACAGGGTCTGGAAGAGAGCTCTGTTACAAGAAAGCAGGAAATTAACCGCAATGCCAGAACCACAGCAATAAAGCAAAACAAAATAACAATGATAGTATCACAAAAACTGTTAACTAAACGCTTATGAATGTGTTTTCTTGGATCATCAATTTTCTGATTGCTATCTGTCTTCCCACACTCAAATTCACGATTCAAATTCCAAACTCCTTGGGTCTGGGATTTTCCCATCAAATTTTAACTTTAGTGTGATCACAGAATTACAGAAATTTACTGCACAGAAGAAGTCAATTTTACCCATCGAGTCTGGATGGGCTCTCCGAGCAAGGTGTTTGTTCATTCCCACTGCCCAACCTTATCCCCATACCTCTTCAAGCCTCTGTTTTTCTCTGTCTACTTCCCTCTTGAAAACCACAATGGATTCTGCCTTACCAGAATTTCCCATCCCAACAACTCCTGTTGTTAATTCATTTAGATGTGACCTGACACTTCATTCTCCACTACCGGGAGCTCGAATAGGGCACGTCTGCTGTGGTTAGTGTCTCTGTAAGAGTGAATGGAGTAGCACACATCTTCTTGATTGGTGTTTCTCTGAGAGTATACAGTATGGTAACAGGCCATTCATCCCAACTAGTCCATGCTAACGTTTATACTCCACAAGAGCCTCCACTTCTTCTAATCTCCTTTCCTATATCCCTCTATTTCCTTGTCCCTCGCGTATATGTCAAGCTTCCTCTTAAATACTTTGCTGCTTTTTACTTTAATGACAGTTTCTGGCAATGCTCACCACACTCTCCTGGCTCTTATATTTATGGCCCTTATTTTGGATTCACCAATGGGTGTCAGCCTGGCTTGGTTGGTACCATTTTCATCTCTGAGTCACAAGGTCATTCACTGTCATCCAAAACACAATGCTGGGGATGTGTTGCATTGCTGGAGGTGCCATCTTTTGGAAGAGATAGTCCTGTCTCCTGTTCAGATGGGAATTAAAGATCCATATCCTTATTGAAAAGAGAAAGGAGCTTCTCCCAGTGTCTTGGCCAATAAATAAAATTGGCCATTGACTTCATGGCTGTTTATGGGACATTGCTGTGTAAAAAATGGTTGCCGATTTCACCTACAAAATAGACTCACTGCACTTTACAGTAATTTCTGAGAAACATCCTTGAAAATCCATGTTGCACTCTCTCAATATCCTTCATCTAGTCTTCTACATTGCCTCAGTGCCATATTAAAACCAGTAGCACATAATGCACGGCACACCATGATCGTACTTTTGTAGTCATCGGTACTTACCTTGGGAGGTTTTCAGATACAGACCGGAAGTTATTGTCAACTTTAACGTATTTCCACTTTTCTGGGGGTAATAATTCCTTAAAAAATAATAATAATAATAATAAATTGGTCACTCAATCCACGGCTGTTTGTGGGACATTGCAGTGCGCAATTGGCTGCCGCGTTTCGTCCAGTATATTCTGAAGCGCTTTGAGACGTCTCAAAGACATGATAAGGCGCTATATCAAAATGCAAGGATTATTACATATATTTCTTTATTCAGTAGCACTTTCCAGGAAACCGAAGCTATAAAATCTAAACTATTTTGATGAAGCAGGATTTTACTTTGAGCAACTTTTATTCTCACTGTGCTGTTATCTCCCCAAGTGAGTTGGAGGGTTGCTGGGGGCATACCAAAGCCTTCAAGCAGCTGTCTTTGAGCTTTTAGTGCTTCACTTAATGCAGCATCTACCTCTGCTCCATTGGGATCTAAGAAAAGTGAAGCAGGGTTGTTTAAGTATAAGAAATCACCTCCTGCAGGTGATTCGAAAGATCTGATCATAACCTTGTGAATCTCTCTAATTAAACTGTGCTGAATTATTAATCCGTCATTCAACATGGATCAGTTTAAAGTACATTCTGTCTTCTGGCAGATTGAACAAAAAATTATAAAATAACCTTTTCATTTAAAAAAAATTTCAAACAGAATGAAGTGCCGTGCGATTTATTGAGGTTTAAGTGTTTGAGGTTTAAAACAATTCTTGCAGCTTTTGGTTTTGTTTAGTGTCCAGACTTGGATGAGATTGACATGTTAATCGGCCACCCAGAAACAATGCAATGCTAATGTAGAAGTGGTCGGTGAGGACACTCTAAGTCCTTCCAAAGTTTGACCATTACTTAACAGCTTTCATTTGAAAAAAAATGGCATTTACAAAATATACATTCATGGAATATTGTAAGAACAGAATTACAGCAACTAGCATTTATATAGGACCCTTGATGCATGGTAGCATCCCAGAGTGCTTGAACGGAGGAGCACGACACTGAGCTGTGGGGCTGCAGGAGGTGACTGTAGGCATGGTCGAAGAGGAAGGTCTTCAGCTGCGACCTGAAGATGGGGAAGGAGGGGGCAAAGTGAAGGGATAGAGAAAGAGTGTTCTGGAGTTTCGTGTCATAGTGGCTGAAAGGCGGCTACTGATGGTAGAACGGAGGACGTGAGCGACAATCAGGAGGCTGAAGCCAGTTGAGTGGAGCAGCGGGTAGTGGGTTGGGGAATAAGCAGTTCAAAGAGGTAGGGAGGTGCCAGGGCAAGAAGGGATTTTAAGATGAGCATGAGGATCTTGAAATCAATCTGTTTGGTAATAGGGAGCCAGTGAAGCCTGGCTAGAATTGGTGTGATTGGGGTGAGGAGTTTTCATTAAACAAAATGGCATTTACAACATACTGGGTAAACAGAGAAGAACAGGAAATTCTCCCAGTATTCTAACCATTATCTATTGGCCATTCACCATCTCTCTGATGTTTGTCAGATGTTGCTGTCACAAATTAGCCACCGTGTTTGCCTGCAAGGAAGGTCACAACACTCCATTGTGTTAAGCACTTTGTTCCTTTTTGCATGTGATAATGATATCATATCAGACTCGAGCAGAGGGCCCAGAGTGAGCTATGTCTGGAGTGAGGTGAGGCCAGAGTGAGAAGGAATTGGGTGAGAGCGGGAATTAGGTGCAGAGGGGGAAGTAGGTGTAAGGTTGTAGTATATCTTCTAAGGTAGGAGAGCGCGGGGCGGAGCCAAGGCCTAGCCATGTATATGAAGCACAGCCAAGGTGAGGAGCCACTCAGTCGGGAGCGGAGGTAAGTGAGGGGGTGGGGTGGGTGCATTTCACAAAATGATGTCAGCGTGACGTCACAGTTAATAAAAAAAATTATTAAAAAACCCCAGCAACAACAACAACAACGACCTGGCAGCCACTGCCACTCGGCCATGACCTAGGAGGCTAAGCCTAAGGGCTGATGCTGTCCTGCTGATTGCTTGCTCCCGGTCTCTGTGTGCGCATTTTGGTTGCCGCCCCGACCCGAGCCTCCCCCTAAATGTCTCTCCTCTCATTCCCCTCTATGTCTCTCCTCCCACCCCCTCTATGTCTCTCCTCCCACCCCCTCTATGTCTCTCCTCCCACCCCCTCTATGTCTCTCCTCCCACCCCCCTAAATGTCTCTCTTCCCACCCTCCTCTATGTCTCTCCTCCCACCCTCTTCTATGTCTCTCTTCCCACACCCTCTACCTGCTATTCCCCCTCTGTCCTTCTCTCCCACTGCCCTCCCCGCCTTCTCTCTCTCCTTGACCCCATCACCACTTCCCTCTGCTCCAGCCTGGGCATCCTCCGCCGGGCCCATCGTGGCTCCCGGCACTGGCTGCCCAGAGCAGCAACCCCACGTGTCCCATCACTCACTCCCTCTGCTCAAACCGCTTCCTTAAGGCAAACCCAACTCCCCCTCCCTCATACATACCCTCCCCAACCCCACTCACACCACTCTCCACAACCATCTCTCCTATACAACCCAAAATCCTCTCCACATCACTCTCTACTCCCTCCCCCCCTTCAGCAAACCCACCCGCATTTACCTCCAAAATGTCCGGAGCCTCTCAAATAAAGCCCTCACCATCCACGACCTCATCCTGGATGAGCACCTTGATATTCTTGGGCTCACCGAAACCTGGCTCTCCCCCAATGACCCCGTCCCCCAAGTGGAAGCCTCCTCTCCAGGCTACACCTTCACCACACCCTCCGTCCAAACCAACGTGGCGGCGGGGTGGCTTTCATTTCCAAAACCTCCCTTGGTCTCACCCCCTACTCCTCTGGCTGCTTCCCCTCCTTCGAGCAACTCATCCTCTTCCACCCCTCTCTCCCTTTGAAAATCCTCCTTGTCTACCACCCCCCTAAGCCCCCAGCTCCTTCCACACTGACATCTCTACCCTCCTCTCTTCCCTATCCCTCTGCTCCGAGCGCCTACTCATAATGGGCGATTTCAACCTCCACCTAAACTCCCCTTGCACCACTTCTGCTGATTTCACTGCCCTCCTCTCCTCCCTAAACCTCACCCTCCATATAAACTCACCCACCCACAACCGTGGTCATGCCCTTGACCTCGTTATCATCCACTGCCGTGACATTTCCGACCTCAGCATAGTGGACAAGGCCATCTCGGACCACTTTTTCATCTCCTTCTCCTCTCACATCCCTCTCTCCTCCACCAAGCCCTCAACCATCCTCTACTGCCCTTGGAAAAGGCTACCCCCTGAGACCCTCACAAAGGCCCTCTCATCATCAAATATCCTATCCCTCTGGCCCTCCACCTGCGGAGATCCTGAAGCAGCTGTCCAGCTGCTCCATGATCGTCTCTCCTCCACCTTCAACTCCCTCGTGCCCCTGAAATTCAGGACCATCTCCAAACCTACCCGATCCCCCTGGTACAACAACAGTCTCCGCCACCAAAAAACCCAAACCCGTCTGCTCTAGCGCAGATGGCGGAAAACTGGCCTGACAAGTCTACCGCCAACTGTGGCTCGAGCATCTCCACAGCTACCGTCGTTCTTTAACTCGTGCAAAAACGGCCTTCTACTCCAACATCATCTTGGAGGCTAAACACAACCCAAAATTCCTTTTTTCCACCACCCACTACCTCCTCCGTGCCACCCCTCAGGCCTCCTCAATCTTCGTATCAAATGCCAAGTGCGAGGAGGTCATGGACTTCTTTTCTTCTAAAATACTTAACATCCGCCAGGCAGCCTCATCCACCTGCCCCTTGTCACCCACCACCACGCCCTCTCTGTCCCCCTCACCTTCCTCATCATCTGCTCCTACCACCGCCCTCATCCTACATTCCTTCCTCCCCATCTCTCCCTCCTCCCTCTCACCCACCATCACCTCCATGAAACCCACCACCTGCTGCCTAGACCCCCTCCCCGCCAACTTGCTGGTCACCCAGCTCCCCCTCCTCTGTCCACTACTGGCTGACATCATCATCCAATCCCTCTCATCCGGATCAGTCCCTGCCTCCCTCAAAACTGCTGTCATCACCCCCCTCCTCAAAAAACCCTCCCTGGATCCCTCAAACTCCAGCCACTCCCATCCTATTTCTAACCTGTCCTTCCTCTCAAAAGTTCTAGAACACATCGTTGCCAACCAACTCCGCGCACACCTCTCCTCCCATTCCCTCTTCGAACCCCTCCAGTCCGGTTTCCGCCCACAGTACAGAGACTGCGCATGTGAAAGTCACAAACGACATCCTCTCTATCTGTGACCAGGGCTCCCTCTGCCTCCTTGTCCTCCTGGACCTCTCCGCCACGTTCGACACAGTCGATCACGCCATCCTCCTCCACCGCCTTTCCTCCGTCATCCACCTCAGTGGGAGCGCACTCGCCTGGTTCGAGTCCTACCTCACAAACCGTCAGCAGTACATCTGCACAAACGGCTTCTCCTCCCACTCTCACCCAGTCACCTGCGGGGTACCCCAAGGATCCATCCTTGGCCCCCTCCTCTTTCTGATCTATATGCTCCCTCTTGGGGATGTCATCCGCAGACATGGGGTACATTTCCACATGTATGCAGATGACACCCAACTCTATTTTTCCACCTCACTTTGCGACCCCCAATCCCTTGATGTTCTGTCAGGCTGCCTGTCAGACCTCAGGGTCTGGATGAGCGCAAACTTCCTTCAGCTGAACGTTGACAAGACGGAAGCCATACTCTTTGGCTCTCGTCAACGTCAAATATCTCATGGCTCTCACCTCCTCCACTACCCTACCTCGCCCTAAAACTCTCCGAACCCATACTCAACCTAGGCGTCAGGTTCGACCCCCAATTATCCTTCCTCCCCCACATCCGGTCCCTCACCAGCACCGCCTTCTTCCATCTCCGACGCATCGCCCATCTCCGGCAATATCTCTCCCCAAAAGCCGCTGAAACCCTGGTCCATGCCTTTGTCACCTCTCGGCTGGACTACTCCAATGCCCTCCTCGCCAGTCTCCCATCCACTACCATCCATAAAATCCAAATCATTCAAAACTCTGACGCCCGCATTCTCACCCACACCAAACTCCGCTCCCCGATCACCCCAGTCCTTGCCAGACTGCACTGACTGCCTGAACCAGAGAGGGTCGATTTCAAGATCCTCACCCTCGTATTCAAGTCTCTGCACTCCTCTGCACCCCCCTACCTCTCTGAACTTTGAACTCCTGAAAACAGTGCCCGTTGCCTACGTTCCTCCGGGTCTGGCCTCCTCCTCGTCCCCCAAGTCCTCCGCTCCACCCTCGGCAGCTGTGCCTTCAGCCATTACACCCCGAGGCTCTGGACCTGCCTTCCTCACTCCCTTCGCCTCTCTCCCTCCCTTCCCATTTTCAGGTCTCTGCTGAATACCTATCTTTTCGACCGCGCCTTTGGTCACCTTCCTCCCCCTCCCCCTGACTCGGCCCCGGGATCCGTTACTGTAAAGCGCTCTGAGACGCCATCCGGCGTGGAGGGCACTATATAAATCCAACTTGTTGTTGTATGAAAAACAATATTATTATAATTATCAATGATATCCATTAATAAAGAGGTTTCAAAAGATGACAAATGTGGTTTTCAAGCAATTATGTACCATTTTGAAATATAATAATAGTCCTTGATTTGATATAGTGTCTTATCATGTCATGGAGACACCTCAAAGCCCTTCATAGGACTTGATTGTATTTGTAGGTGAACAAAGTGGTTAATTTGCGTACACAATGTTTTGCAAACTGTTATGAATAGGTGAATTTGAGAAAGCTGTGGCACATAATTGTGGTACATATTTATAACTTCTTGTGCAGTTTATTTGTAATCAGTACAGTAATTGTCTTGCTAGAACTCTGTATTTCTCTAGATCAGTGAGCTTTCCATGCTGAAGGACACTGAGATATCCTGCCGATATGAATAGTGCTATATAAACCCACGTTATTGTTGTTTGACTATTCCGTGGCTAAGATTTGGTTGGTTTCTGAGTGCAGATAAACCAGATGTCATTGCTTGTTGCATTGAAATGAACAGCCTTCAGTCCAGCTATGATCTTAACATCTGTATATTAAAATGATGTTAAAGCTGTGGTGTTAAATTCTGGTTCAAGTGTGACTTATAGTTCAGAATATTTCATGGTTTCGTAAGAGTGTGGAAGAATGGTTTACTTTGCTTACTTGGATTTATTCCTTAATAAATTGCCTCAATTGGTGTTTTTAGTTGACTGTATGTTTTATTGCTGAGCTAAACACATATAGTACTGAAAAATGCAACTTGTCATTGAAAAGCTTGAACAAGCATTCCCACAAAGTCTATTTTCTGATCGACATCATGTCAGCTTAAAAATTGCTGCCTCTTGCAAAATAAGCTCCTACAATGCTTGCATTCAGTGTTTGGGAACCACAAAGTGCAAGCAAAAATGCGTTGCAAAATCCAAAGGAAATGAACTGCCAACTAGGTAATGCACTAGTCTCAGCCTAACTTCACCATCTGATAGTGTAGTTTTCTTTCCCAACAGTTATTTTCTTATAAAAAATGTATGCGGAAAAAATGTACAAGATACCTTCGGGACCATTACATTTATTTTTTACAGTAATCTGTACAAACGTTGTCCAAAAATATTTATATTTGCTGATGTGATGGTGACCTTGTTGTCAATGGGGGGAAGGGATAAAGTAGATGCTATTTTCTTGTTGAGCGATAAAGTGCACGAATGAAACTTTGACTAACTTTTCATGTCTTTCAATTGAGTTTTGGCAATGTGATTCAACTGCAACATCAAGAAAATTGTTTGCATATCGTTTTCAATTATGGCAAGCAGGTCAAGATAAAATACAAAATATATTATTTACACGATTGCTCGGTTACTTTCTGGTGGTGCTCATGGAGGGACCTGGAGCGTATTCTAGATTCATAGAATATGAAGCACAGAAACAAGCTATTCATCCTATCAGGTTGGCACCAGTGTTTTTCTCCATGTGAGACACCTGGCCTCGTAACCTCGTCCCACTCTCTTGCTTGTTACCACTTTCTTGGGGCACATTTTTTTACAAGCACCCAGTTGCCTTTTCAAAGAATGAATCTGTTTTGACAGTAGAATGATGCGCATGTGTTGCTAAATGCTGGTTACTGGAGTCTAATATACAGCAATGTATAACAAGATTTAATAATTAAGAAAATGACAATGATGTCTTACAAAAAAGCTATTGGATTTGATCTCCTTTGGGAGCAGTGTTTCCGCATGGATCCAGCTCAATGTTAACAAATACCCCCATCTCAAAACCCTCAACTGGTGCCTGTATTGATAACAAAGCCACTCAGAGATGTAAAGCTAATCTAGGATTGCACCAAACACATCCAACACATGGGAGGAGAGAAGCAATTTGAGGGCATTGAGGGCACAAGATCAAAGACCTACATTTTTAAAAAGGTTTTGAGGACAGCAAGAAAATGAGTCAGGTGAACGTTTTTAAGCACTCCGCGATGCTGTCTGGTGTGAAGGGCGCTATATAAATGCAAATTGTTGTTGTTCTTATCATCTGTATATTAAAGTTGTAGAGAGCAGTGTACCGTGACTAAAGCCTCAGTCACAAATGGTGCGTATATTGCATATGCTCCTCTTTAAAAGAGAAAATAAAAACAGTTTTTTTCACCCATCTATATATCGTGTCTTTATGTGCTACGTTTCTGGAGCAAAGGCAAACTGAAATGGATTTGCATATGTTAATCCTTGTTGAAAATAATACAGCCATGAAAAGAAATGATTAATTAAGGTGCAATTAATTGATGTGGTAGAGAACTTCAACAACGTCCTCAAGAGCTACAACTGTTGAAATGCACAGGTTCTACCGGGCAATCCTAATCATCCTGATTCAGTGTAACATGAAGGTCACTGACCTGCTCCAAATAAACACCCCTCTCAATAGCCGTGTTATGCAGGATTCAGCAAGTTTGATATGAACACCTCTGGATATTCTACATGATCCTGCCAGATCAGATCAGTCCAGCCACCCTGAAACATTACTTCAATATCCTTATATTTTTTGGTATGTGTTGATTTGATACCTATGTAGCCATTTTCCAACCCTTCCTTCCTTCCTTTTCCTTGCTCTCATCTTGTGTTTAACTCCAAATAATTTTGAATACCTTGTAATCCTTTACACATAATGTATTAAATTGGGAAAAATTCAGGATCAATTGAATATAGCATTTGGTGCATTTGATCTTTCTGCAAAATTAAATCAAGCATGGATTTCTGATCACTAAATTAATATTTCTGCAGAAGTACTCAAGTTGTGAGAAGTGCGAAGATTCCTTTGTGCGCCATCTTTCTGACTCACAGTTTCATCAATATGAAGAGGGGACGCCTCAAGAAGCATAGAAATAAGGGGAATTTGGGAGACCTTTGGAAGGAGAGAGCAGATTTATTTGCCATTTGGACCGAAAACAGTTTCTCAAATGATCAGGAAGCAAATCACAAAGCGGATCCAAACTGGGCAGCCATGCATTTCAGAGACCTACAGGAAACCGAGCTTGATACCAAGTATTTGATTATTGCAGAATTTGAGAATAATAAAAATCAATAAGGATCAACTCATTATTTGATTTGGGCAGACAGGCCAGGTGTGTGAGTGCGTAAACCATATTGTACAATTTCACAAAGATACGCTTTCTAAAATGATAATGGTGAACCCAGTGAATGTTCTGCTATTCAACCAATCCATTCCCCAATTTGTAACTTCGTCTTTTATCTGATAAATTTTCATTTTGGCTTCAAGTCCCCTGTGAGGGTTCTATTTAATTCAAAGCATGTCACTTTAGTCACATATCTTTGACCCATTAATTTGAAGGTGTCCTGAAAGAATTGCAATAAAGTTAAGCATGTCTTGTCTTTAATGAAACCAGGTTGAATTTCCTTTATTGCTTTTCTCTCATTAGGTGCTCCTGAATTACTTGTAACAAATTCTACTATTTTTACCTTACATGCCAACCAGCCTATAGTATTGGGATTAAAATGACCCAAGTCCTGAAGATCTAAGCCACATTAATTATCTTTCAGTCTTCTCCTGCTTTTGGTGTATCTAAAAAGCTTTGCAAACTTTCATTGGAAGCAGTCACTGCTTCTATCTTTGATGTTTTCAGCACTCTCATTGAATTCCTTCAGGTCCCTGTGGCTTATGAATTTTTTAAGCACTTTAGCTCTTTAATGATCACTATTTTGTCATGATCTCAGGCAAACTAGTTCCTGGATTAGGAGACCAGAACAATTAGCATCTTTTGCAATAATGCTGCAAGGAAAATTCTTTAATTCAACTATACCATTACTATTCCCACTATTATGTATTTTTCATCCTTAAGGGATTATTGTCTTATTTAGACCTAAAACAATTTTGTCTTCAATTTTAAGATAGCTGAATATTGTGAAAGTTTCTTCATAACCTAGCTTGGAAGCTGGTTTCTGCTTCCAATATAGGAATGAATTTAAGAATATTTTCACAATTCTACGTAAACTGTAATCTTAAACTGACTAAGCCTGGGCGGTACCGCATTTTGGATTTCACATGAGCTCTGACATACTTTGCCGAGTAGCTATACAATTAGCTCTACAGTTCCCAATACAACCCGTGAGATAAGTTTACATGTGAAGAAGAATAAATAAAGAGTAGATGTAATATATAAAGTAATTTATATGTACAAATATGTAAGAATATAAAAATATATTATTAATATGATTGCACGTAAAACAATCATGCCAAATATTTGAATGATATGATTTTTTAAAACATGTGCATTTTAAGATGTGACATTTGCAGAATGAAATTTTAATAACCATCTACAGACAACTCAGATTGGGAGAACTCTGTAGTTTTTTCAGGCTAGTTTATATTTAAAATATAATCTCTGTGTAAAAGCATTGTTCTGCAACATGGTAACCAACTACAACAACAAATCTATATATAGCACTTTTCATGTCGGGAGGATGTCTCAAAGCACCTGACATCCCTGGTTGAGGACCCGAGCTGGGAGTGGGAGCTGAGAACATGGGGAGCGGAAAGATGACCAAAGAATCAGTATCCAGATGGACCTTGATCAAGGTGCCAGAGAGAGAGAGTGTGTCAGAGGGACTCTGGAGTCCGTGGAACCCTTTATACTTATCACAGAAATAGCTTACAAAAAGCTGCCAGGCAGAAGTGTAAAGAGAAGAAATGTATTGAACAGCAAATCTTTGAAGAAATATTTTGGTAACCATGCAAAATGTTTGATTTAAATGATGAAACCTGAACCTCCACCACTCCTAATTCCCTCTCCTATACCCTTCATCCTCATGTATACATCAGGTTTCCTCTTAAATATGTTGAGGCTTTCTGCTTCAACCACAGATCCTGGCAGTTCCGTCCAAACTGTGTTTATATACAGTAAAACTCACATAAGTCGTATCATTTGGGTCCTTAATATTTAATATGACTTACACAAGTTATAAGTTATGGCAAACTTATATAAGATGTATCAAATATCATTTCAAACCAGAACTGTTTTTAACGGAACATAAAATTAATTTGTATTTAATTTGGGTATCTGTATTGCCTGATGCCACGATGACTGGTCAAAACCTTGTCTTCCATACTTGTTCACTGTTCTGTACTGCTCATGCGGTCCTTTGGCATCGCAGCCAAAGTGTAGTAAGTGTGCATGCAATAATGGGTCAGAACGTAGGTACCTATCATTGTCTAACATGGAGCACTGTGCATGCTACTTCAAGGCCAGTAAGTGCCAATGCAATGATGGGTCCCCTTCACTCTCCACTTGATCAGGCATTCCCACCCCCTCGCTCACCACCTGATCAGATGACACTCTTTCCTCTCTCAGCCCCCACCCCCCCCCTACCGTATTTGCCAACTTATAATTGCTCTAAAATGCTAAGAAAATAGTGTAAATCTAGACCAAGGTGGAATTGATTTGTTGAAGAGGGCTACAACCTGCCCTCTCCTTGGCCAGAAATTAACATTGGGCGATCCGCCCAAAGGTCTTTGGGATTAACCCATTCGATCAATCAAAATAACTGTGCTGGAAATTTATGGCAGAAGTTTCCGTGAAAAGATTACGGAATTTTTTCCAGAAAAATATTCTGCAGCCTTCATTTTACATCCCAACTTATTCAAACAAGTTCTTCTGTGTTCTCTTCAAAGAAACTGTGGTTTCAATTGAGTCATCTTCTTGAAATAATATACCTCCTTTTGTATGATTCATCTCTCCTTTTGTGTGATCTGCCCCCTTTATTGCATTTATAAGTATGTGCGGGGAAAGTATAAATTTCTTTCAGCAGAGTACATTTTCCAAGTGACTGCATGTGGTTCTTTTAGTAATCTTCCTAATAGTTTGTAAGTTAAAATAGATCTGTCAGCACTGTCGAGACATATTATGAGAATACCTCAAATCTGAAAAATGATGCCTGAAGCTTAGTAACTATATTACTGACTGGTAATTCCTCTGAGAAGATTATAAATAATTCATATCAAATATAGTGGTAGTGTTGCACTTATCTTGAAATCCCTGCTTCGCCTTCCCTTTGCTCCACCAATTGCAATCAGAGCTACTTTGAGCTACTTTGCCTCCAATCTTTGGGACTCACCTCAAATTTCATTGCCTTGCAGCTTTTATCGCAATATCACAATATTGGTTTGGAAGAAGGCCCATCTGATTTCATCTTCCAGATCTTCCGTCCTCCCAATATCAAGCTGCTTTTTAAATAAGTCTAGTGTTCTAACCATAGCCACTCTTCCTGGCAATGTGTTACAGTCATTAATTACTCTTTGGGAAAAGAAAAAACTTCCTGGTTTCTGGCCTGAAATAAACCTATTATTCCTCTTACTCCCGTGTCTTGGTGCAACCTTAATGATCTGAGTTTATTTGTCCAATCCCATTTAAAATTTGATATACCTCTATAATTGTTTTCTCTCAAGAATGAAGAACACCATCTTGTCTAATCATTGCTTATAGGCTGGCGGATCGCTCTAAAACTGGGGATCATCCTTGTTGCTCTCCTCTGTACTGCTTCTAGGGCCTTGGCAATTCCTTTATTTTGCAATGACCAGTATACTATGTGCAGTAGTCTATGTCTGGCCTGACCAGTGCACTGTACAATCTGAGTATGACACCTAATCTCAACAGACTATCATTAGCTTCCAGACACCTCTTTTGCCTTGAGTTGCTCCCTTTCTCCTCCCTGCTCAGTGATCCCTATCCTCTTTGGGAAGCATTTTGAAAAGTTCAGCCTATGCAAAGGCTCATAATATGAATGTAAATTGTTGTTGTAAATATTGCAATTAGATTGTTTCTTCTAGCAGATGCTTAAGGCACAAACTTTCAGTGTGTCCATATGTCTATTTGATATTAGAAATAAAATCCCAAATTTATCTTTGGATACAATTCAACTAATATAAGGACTCATTCTAACCTGGAATTTAGGTTTCCCTAGTTACATCAGCTTTGTATCTAAAATTTCTGAAACCAGTCACCTTTGACGAATAATGTGTTAGCTGTTCCACCTGACAACAAGGTGGGGTGCTCTGGGGAAATAAATACAAAAACTGGAACAGTTCTTGGCAAGCAACAAACTGTTCTTCCTACTTTGACTGGGTGGTGTGTTACAACCTCCGAATCTTATTGTTCTTTACTTACGTTTTTTTATAAACCCCAAATGGCCCTTTTCTTACTAAGTGTATCAAAGAATTTCATACCATGGTTAATATTCGATGTTAGCTGAACTTTCTTACCTCCCAGGCATCCCTTATCCCTCCATCTTTCCTATCCCTCCTATTATTGCCACGAGCTCTGCAAATTAGCTGCCGCATTCAACTACAAGATACACAGTCACACAGTCATTACATATTACAGTAAATCCTGCAAAGCACTTTGAGACGTACTCCCAATTTGAAAGGTGTATATCAAATGTAAGGATTATTATTATATGTTATTAAATAAATAGTAATTAAGAATGAACCCTGAAGGAATGCAATAGCAACCTTGTTCCAGAAAGTACGGTATAACAGCTTTATTTTTTTCATTCTATTCAAACGATTCCATAAGTTCAAGCGTATGTTGTGGTGTTGCTCAATTTGTAATAGAATTGATAATGATTGCACAGATTTTATCTAAAAGCGAAGACGTGTGTACTGCATTTTGAAAACTGTGATGATATTTTTAGTACTGTGCTGAATGGTCTGATCAATGCAATGCATCATCAAAGGAATGCAGAAGGATAGCAGCTGTTCAGAAGTGATCTATGTGGAGATATGTAATGCTAAGTCAGAACTGGCTGAATGAACATAAAACAAGTCAGGAGTTTGTTTTACATGCGATCTCAAAGAATGGATAGGTCAAATACACATTATTATTCTAAATGTGTATGTGGGAAGGGGGCTAGAAACAAAAAGTGTACAGATCAATGTGAGTCTATAAACTTCCAAGAAGATCAATGGACCCACAGCATGTCGCAGTCCAAAGTGATTTACGGCATAAATTTTACTTTACAGGCTGCAAATTACTGGCACATGACCACAGGGAAATTGTGTAATAGATACCTTCTTGTTTGGAATAGCAAATGAATTTGCATCGAATGAATTTACTGTCTTCAGGGACTGACCCAAAGATTGCGATGCAGTGAGATTAATAATCCAAAGTTCTGTCTCGCTGGGTCTGTAGACTTATTTGCAGTTAAGCAAGCGGTATGAAATATGGACTTATAGATGGAACATGCGCTAAATGAGCGTAAAATGAGTTGGAAATTGTATTTATTTAAAATACAAAAGGAAATGCTAAAGGCTTGCATCAGAAATATTAGCTTTCTTTTGCAGAGGCTGATTGATCATCTCTGCAGTTCCAGCGTTCTCATTTTTGGTATATTTCCACCACTAGCTTATTTGTTTTAGAGATCTATTTGCATATTTGCTCCAATCAAACCAAAACAAATGTTTAATTAAATTTAATAAACTAATTCAGATCCTGGAATGGCTAAAGTCCAAAAATAAATAAAACATTGCTAAATAAACATTAACATTTAAATATTACTTCTGCTTGCCTCCTGATCTTTTTTCTCCTCATCAATAGTCTCTTTCTCTTTTTGATAACTTATTATTATTCTTTTTCCAACACATGAATAATAATTATTAGTAATCCATACATATGTTATGGCATCTTTCATGTCGGGAACACATCTCAAAGAGCCTCACATGATTTATTGTAAAATGTAGTGACTGCGTATTGTTTTAGGTGAATGCAGCAGCTAATTTTGCATACAGCAATGTCTTACAAACAGCCATGCATGAAGTAAATGACCAATTCCTGGCAGATTGTTGGCCAGGAAACGGGAAGAAACTCCCTTCACTTTTCGAATCATGGGATCTTTGATGTCCATCTAAATAGACAGACCGGATTTGGTTTAACATCTCATCTGAAGGACGATACCTCTCACAGTGCAGCACTTCCCCATTGTCAACCTAGATTGTGAGTTGAAAGTCCCAACATAGAGCTTGAATTCAGGGCCTTCTGTCTCAGAGTCGAGATATACCTTACATAGTGAATTATGCTTAACAAATTTGATTAAAATTTGAAAATGATTAGCAAAACTTATTTAGAACGTGGGTCTTACAAGTTGGACTTTCAACAACTTTAAAGGCAAGTTTTAGTCATCTAGAATTCACCTAGGATATACACAGAGTCACCTTGGGGCTGAGCTGGCTCTAAGATCGTGTGTCGGCAGTTGAATGTCAGAATCAAGCTGATCCTCTGTGGTGGTCTCAGTTATCTAGTTCCAGACCCAGGCGGGTCTAGAGTACTGTTGATGATAGCACATCATAGCTTGTTGACAGGACATGGAGGGGCAGACCAGTCACTGGGATAGGGAGTAATCCCACTCATCTCCTGTTAACCCTACAAGTCAAAGCCCTAACAGGTAGGGTTGTCCCAGCTGGACAAGCAGTGGGAAGCTTGGCAGACAGTGCTTTCAAAGGCAAGCAATGCAGTTTTAGCTGCTTAAACAGCAGTAACCCAGGATCTGGGATCCTGAAGCCTTGGCTCTTGCCCAACTGCACTTGATACTCTCGGGAACCGGTTTAGCAGGATACATCCCTCCAGGAAGAGACTACATATTCCATTCCAGACACAGGGTAATCGACATGTGTTGGTGGCATACATATGTAGAACTCTCAGTCTGGCTTGGATGCACTTTAATGTGAATTGTAATCACTACGTATTTGTAGGCAAATGCAATTTGTACACAGCAATGTCCCACAAACAGCTTGAAGTGAATGACCAATTCTATCTAGATGATTCTTGGTCAGGAGATAGGGATGAACTGAATCCTCTTTTCGAAAAATACGATGGAATCATTAACGTCCTCCTGATCAGATGTCCATATCATGCATTTTTAATAGGCATGTACATTCATCATGTTCAGGCTTGACTACGCCAATGCTCTGCTCATCAGTCCCCCCAGTTCTCCCCTAAATTAGTGGAGAACTATCCAGATCTGTGTAGCCTGTGTCCTCTTCTGCACAAAGTTCCACGAGCCTATCCGTGCCCCTCCACCCCCCAATCTCACTCCGCTCCCCTCTTGGCTCCCGCCCTCAGCCTGAGTGCCATCCAGAAATGTGAATGTGCTTTGGAATGCCCTTACAAAGTGAAATGCGCTAAATAAATATGTATTGTATATTCAACTGCTTACATTTTTCAGTCTATCACTGTGAGCCTTTATGCTCAATATTTTTTCAGAATATTGCTACAATTTTATTTCTGAGGTTTACTTCAAATAACACAGGGAAAAGGTACTGGATTGAGGTCTTCACTTGTATAATTGATTGCTTCATCTAATATGTTGTAGGATTAGAATTACCGGAAAAGACAATCCTGAATTCCAGTTTAGTGAAAGTTCAATTGTTCAGCAGATGACGTCGCTCACTGTTTTTGAACACAGTGTTCAAACACTGTAAGACTGCGACAACCAAGGTAAACAGGAAGCAGGGTTGCTTTGCCAAACCTGTTGCATTCAGATACCCTGAGAACATGTTCAAGCTGTACAATGCTTTGGTCAGGCCACACTGCGGAGCTGTGGGTGCAGTGCTGGTTGCTACAATGTAAAGGATCCAACAGAAGCAGTGTAGAGGAAACCACTGAGGCAGTTAAGTAGATGGGCTAAGTCCATGAGAAACAACTTGATTGGGGGAGATCTTTAGTTTCAAAAAGATACAACCTTAAAGGGAGAGCCATGCAGAGGCATTTAGGATGCCAACTATGATAGAGAAAGTAAACCTGGAACAATGCTTTAAGTGGCAGAATCTGACAATGAGCCAGGGGGAGAGGGGGGTGGGGATGTGACCGTAAGCACGATCAAAAAAGAAAGTATTTAGGTGGAATTTGAAGGTGGGGATGGAGTGGGCAAGCCGGAGAGATTGAGGGAGATAATTAAATTTTGTGGCTGAAGGCACGGCCAGTAATGGTGGAGCAGAGAGGACAAGGGACAAACAGGAGTCTGGAGCCAGCCGAGCAGAGGCAGCAGGCGGTGGAGTGGGGGGTAAGCAGATTGGATAGGTATGGAGGTGCGATGGCATGAAGGTATTTGAAGGGATTTGTGAGAGGATCTTGAAATTGTTCAGTTTGGTAATTGGGAGCCAGTGGAGCCTGGCAAGCACTGCTGTAATGGGGATATAGAGTTTTGTGCAGGTGAGTATCTGGGCAGCAGAGTTTTGGAATAATTGAATTTTGTGTATGGTGGAGCTGGGGAGACCAGCGAAGAGGACATTGGAATAGTCCAGCCGGAAATTAACAAGATGTGGACGTGGGTTGACAATGAGATGTGTGAAAGAATTATCTATTAGATACGTTATTGATACAGTTGGTAGCACTTTCATCAGAAGGCTGCGAGTTGGAGCCTGCAATTGAGCTACGGGTTCATGGTGTAGGTTTTCACTCCAGTGCAGGGATAGGGGAGTACTACAGTATCAAAAGTACTGTTCTATAGGTAGTTTGGGACATATGTGCATGTGACCACCAAGAAGCCGTACTAAATGGACTTTGGTCTTTTTTCATCTAGCATTTCTTATGTTCTCATGTTCTATAGATGAGACATTACACAGAGTCTGCCTGTTTAGGTGGAAGTTAAAGATCTCATGACACTTCAAGGCTGTTTGTGGGAAATTGTTGTGTACAAATTGGTAGTTGGGTTTGCCTACAAAATCTACAGTAAATACATTTTACAGAAAACGTTGTGAAGTGCCTGAGATGTTTCGCCATTAAGGACACCATACGAAATGCAAGGTTCAATTATTAAGGTTATTATTGTTATAATTAAATATGAGGAAATGATAGAAGAGCCTCCTGAAACATGCTTAAACTTTACAGAGAGTCAGAATTTGTTGAGAGCAAATAAAATATATAAAATAAAAAGAGGAAAATGGAGGCTGTTTTAGGATCATAGAATCCCACTTGAGATCAGAGGGCGAGATAGTGTGGCCTGGAATACTGACAGAAGAAGCAAATTAAGAGAGGAGCTTTTGAATCTCAGTGGCGGGAACTGCTGATTAGATTTGCCTGAGACATGAAGAATCTGCACTTTTGAAGAATCGAAGCAAGAAAACAAGATTAGCAGTGGCTCTTTGAAAGGCATGGAGGTGATTCAAGGTTAATGATTCAAGCATTGTGCTTTGAAAGGAATAAAGGTTATGTACACTCAAGGTGTCTGATCTGAAGGGAGTTGATCAGTATAGAATTCAATCATCAGTATTGCCCATGATCACTGAGGTGTCACATTGCTACAACCCATTTCCACTGTGCACAGTTGTAGTACTGTACTGTTGCTTACTGGTGTTTTCATGGATAAAGGAGACAAACAGGGCATAATATAAATAAACTGTTATCCACTCATCTCCTGTCATTCTGGCTCAGTTGGTAGCACTCTCGCTTCTAAGTAAGAGTGCTGGGGAAGGCTGAACAGACAGACCATACATTTCAACAATAAAAATAATAATCCTTGCACTTGATATAGCACCATATCACGGCTTCAAGATTCCTCAAAGAATATACTGTAAAGTGAATTGACTATATATTTTTGTGAGAAAAATGCAGCAGCCAATTGTACACAGCAGTGTCCTACAAACAGGAGTGGATTGAAGTGACCAATTTTTTAAATTTATTTTGAAGGAATTATCACCCCCGGAAAAGCAAGCCGCCAATCAACTAACAACCGGGTTCCTACTTACTTACTAAGAGATGTGTGGAGTAATGAAACTTGCCTAACATTTCGCCCTGCCGGGAATCAAACCCAGGTCTCTCGCTTGCGAGGCGAGTGCTCTAACCACTGAGCTACAGGACTCCATGATTCCCCAGCAATGCAACACTTCCCTAGCACTGCATTGGAGTGTCAGCCTAGTCTGTGAGCTCAAAGCCTCAATGTGGTTTATCAATCTGTAAACCAACAGAGAATAATATGTTCTTACCACCAGGGTCGGAATATTTACAGACCACCGTCTTGACCTTCATGCCATTAAAAATGTTGAAAGCTTTCGAGCCAGTGCTTGTATTTTATGCCCTCTAATAGCTTCCATTGCCATTTGTTTTTTGAGATAGCTTCTGCTTAGCACAAGGAGCTAAAATGTACAAGATGGGTCTGGATCTGGGTCTGGTGAAGACAGGAGCCGGTGTACACAGCAGAAGAGGCAATTTTCTTGCTCCATAAATGGGTTTACTGTAAAAATGCCAAAAATAATACGAAAAATAATTCAATAAGGTGCCAAGTACATTAATGCAGTGTGTGAAATGTCAGGCTTCTAACTTGGTAAGAAAGTGGAGCTATTTTTTGGGAAATACTAATAATCCTTTCTGCACAACAGCCTATGTATGGGCTTGAGGAAATTGCATTTAGTGTGACATCTGCCTGAACCGAATTATACATTTGCTTATTGGTGTCATTAGTGGGTGTTTCTTCTTTCAGTTAATGGTCTAGGAACATAGAAAAAGAGGAATGGGAGGAGGCCATTCAGCCCTTTGAGCCTGTACCACTATTTTATTAAATCTTGGCAAATCCCAAATCCCCATCCTTTTGACATTCATAGCCCTTTCCCTGCTACTATAAGGGTGCTCACTAATAATATCAGACTAATGTAATGTGTTCACTGTAATACCTTGTAATACCAGAGCAAAGGGAGTCAATTGGTGGTGTTCAAAGAGGTCTTTAATGAAAACACTCGGCTTATGATGGAATTATAACACAGAGGATTTGTTAATGTCCTTGTGCAGCACATAGGCATATCAGCATCACACCACCATAGCAGTGATGGGACATAGGCTCTTATAAAATCATATATATTTAACCCAAGTTGTACAAGATTCACAGATCCTCCTCAGAGTGCAATTAGCCCTGATCTTCTTGGGCCTGAGCTGGCCCCAAGGTAATACGCTTGGGAATGGAAAAATGGAATCAAGTCAACCCGCTGTGGTTCTGTAAAGGTTAATGTCAGAGTCATATAATGGTGTTCACTGTCTCTACTTTTAGAGGTTTTTTTTCTCATATCATGCTATGTAGAGATAGCGTGTGGAATACTACATATTTTTTGTGGGTATTTCCGCTTAAGGAAACTGGAGGAGTGCAACCAGATGGATCCCCATTGTTTGAGGATGAGCTATGAGAAGCAATAATAATAACAATAAACTTTGCATTTGATACACTGCCTTATCATGTCATTGAAATGTCTTAAAGTGCTTCACAGAATATACTGTAAAGTGAATTGACTGTATATTGTGTGGGCGAAATGAGGCAACAAACAGTTGTGAATTGAGTGACCAAATTATTATTATTTATTTTTTAAAGTGGTTATTACCCCCTGAAAGCAATCCGCCAATCGACTAACAACCAATTCCTACTTACTACTAAGTAAACAGGTGTGTGGAGTAAGAAAACGTTCTACCCGGGAATTGAACTCAGGTCCTCACTTGTGAGTTGATTGTTCTAACTAGGTGAGGGTTGCTTAAACTAAAATGATGATAAGGATGATAAAATAACTGTGGTTTAAAAAAAATGCTTAAAGTTACTTTTTTAATATTTTAAAACTTTTTTTTAAAAAAGGTTATTAGGACAACAATACTCTACCAAATACATTGGTTAAAGTGGAATCAGTAATTACTTTTAAAAGGAGATTAGACAGACTCTTGAAAAGTAAAATTGTAAAAGAATATGAGGAAAGGCTTTGGAGTGGGACTAAATGGAAACTCTTTATAGTAACCTGTAACGCTTCGAGATCACCTCCTGCAAGAGGTTGCAACTATGCCATTAGGGGTTAATCATGCAAAGCCACCTTTAGTACAGTACAAATCGGTATCACTGATGTAAAGATATGTACCTACAATCCCACTGGTTTTCTAGAACTCTATGAAGAGGAAGGAGTGTAGGGATGTGGAAAGATTAAGGTAGCTTCCATTCCATTTGAGGACACGCCCTACTCCAGGTAATGATTCCCTGGAAACTGCATTGCCAAGTAATATTGCCTGGGGTTGGGGACAGTCAGGTCGCTTTCCTTTCATGGGAGCTACAACCTCTGTAGGTTATACCCTGTTGGCTTTCTGTTTCCCAAAGGAATCTGCTTATGGATGTCAGGAGATAGCTCCTTGCTCAGAATATGGTTCAGATGGAGTCCCTCATATAGTCCTATTTAGCTTCCACCATTCTGGAGTGTGCTTTCTGTACCATCTGACCGATTTGTCTTGTGCTATGTTTCCAGGTCTCTCTGAGCATCAAGTACTCTGCGTTCTTCATTCTTACATGGCTCATGAGGATTGCTTTGGCATTTTCCCACAACAGTATCAGGAGGTGTCAGGGCTTTCACTCTCTAGGGAACTAGACTCATTGTAAAGGCTAGAAATTCATAGTCACTTAGAAGAGAGGAGTTGACGTGCCAGTATCAGAGATGAGGGATAGATAGTCTAGGTGGAGTATAACTTGTTTGGGTTTGAACAGAAGATGGGTTCATTACCTAAGTGAAAATTTATTAAATGGGATACAAAGTAAAGCAATACTTTCAGATCTGTCAAGAGCACAGGGAAAGAGGTCAGAGGTACAAAGTTGGTTTAGGTGGTTGGTGGTTTTGGCTGACCGCTAACCAACAGTTTCAGCTGGTTAGACTCCAGCTGTACCCCAACGCACACTCTAGGGTCCCCAAGCCTTGTCAACCTGCGCCTAATAGTCAGCTTGGCGATATAATGGAAAGAGACTGTAGTATAGAAGGATGAAATTAAATGTGGCGAAGGGTTTTTTGCATTCAAACCTCTCCTGTATTCTTGTGAGCTGGTTTCATGCACTTCCAATATATTTTATAGTAAGAAGTCAAAGATTAAGCTGAAAATCCATGCATAGTTCTTCACTGACATCTAATTCTTGCATAAATGCATTGCCAAAACTGTAATAAATTTACGTGTTCTGCCGTGCTGCTGAAATGAAGTCCATATGAGTTAAAGACCTGAGGGATGAAAGCAGTTAGACTAATGATAAATCTTACAACTGTTCTGGAATATATAATTGTGGTACAGTTTAAAAAGCCCTGAAGAGGTCAACCGGCATTATTATCAACCGACTCTCCCATTAAAGGGTCAGAGCTGAATATGACCATGTCATAGTGTGGGAAGACCATTTGAAGAAAGCACTTACATCTGAACAGCCATAGACTCACGGAGCTCATGTTTCACATAGTTCACTTACCAGCGAATGAGAGAGAGAAAGAACAGATTATTCAGTATACTAAACAAATTCGATCAAGTCACTTTTTGGACAAAAAACTAAGCCTGAAGGCAAGTAGTGTATAATTTTACAAAGTAGGATACTAAATGTTGTTGTGTTCCTTAATTAAAAATAAACTACCAAAAAGTAACACTAGCTGGTGGATATTTGGCTTCTGCGTTGCAATGTTCAAGTTTAGCAGAAAGCACAAAGCAATGTTCCGTGTTGCTGGCGCCTGGTAAATTTAAGGCCTGGAAGGTAGGAAATATTTTGAGCCTGGTCAGATGCCCCGCAATGTTCTGTACATTCCTATGTTCTTATGTATTACCATGTAAAGTCTTGGGCATGGTAATGCATAGGAACATAGCAATGTATCCTGGCCAATCTCTAACATTTCTCCCACATTGTGATTTTTGCAGCTCATGTTTATTTTGCTTTTGTCAGTCAAGGTTTTCTTTTGAAAGAATAGCCTTCACTGTGACTCATCAAATAACAAGAACAATCAGAACAATGTTACTAACGGGGTTTAAACCATGGGCAATTTCTAACAGGATTCATTAAAAATAACTCCCACGCAAAATGGTATTAAAAATATGGATTTCTTCAGAACCTTTTGGCAATACTTTCTTTTGATGTTATCAAACATTAACAGGATTTTTCCATTCTATCCGCACATTGCCAATGGGGCTCTTTGTAATACTGAATGGAATTTTTACTCTACGGGGTGACTTTAATGAATTTTGCTACAAATAGACGTGTATTAAACCCCAACACCAATTACAAGTCTTTCATTTCTTGTTTGTGACAATGAAAAGAACTTGTCAAGAATGCAAAATGAATTGGAATTTACCTGTTTTTGTACAGCTCAGAAAATGTGGTGGATGGGTTAGGGGCACTGGGAGAAGGTTAATGAACACCATTGGTTAAAACAACATTTCCACCTCAAGCGTCCGTAGTGTTCTCCTGAAATAAAAAAAGTCAGGGAATTTTTTTATTGATCCAGGAAGGTACTCAGTTCGATTAAAAGCTGGATAAGTGCCAGCTGCAGTGAGGCCAGTTGTGTTCTGTGTAACAGAGGCTGACGTACACTCAACCTGCGATGAGAGGGTCTGCAGGTTACACTCAAATTGTGGCAGTCGCCCTCCCACAAACCTTACAGCTCTACTCGAGTTTACCAGTGTGAGCATGACTGTGTCCATTGAAAAGCTGGTAGATTACACACCTCAACTCTCAATTAAGCAGAATAGTTTGGCTATATAGTAATACTAAAAAAATTTAAAATACAAAAGCATAGTTAGAGTAGTGTTAGAGTTAGAGTTGTGTTATTGTGTTAGAGTTAGAATGCCCCAAGTGATCTACATCTACTACATCTATATATCTACTGTATGAGAGTCCCTTCACCTGACAGTGTACAAATATGGAAATGATGATGTCCAGGAACCAATGAAATTGACAATGGTTCAGTTCACTAGATGTGCAGCTTTAATTCAAAATTTGTTGTAGTTTGCCACCATTTATTCAACAGGATTTAAAATGCCAGATTTTCTATAGTGTGCAAAATGATTGCATCAATCATACAACAATTTATATTTATATAGTACCCTTCTCTTCAGGAGAACGACCAAAGTGTTTCACACAGCTGAATGGGGAGCCTAAGCTGGGGAGGCAGGAGCTGGGGAGGCTGGGCAGGGGAGGGGAAGGCAAGGTCAAGATGAAAGGCGGACTTTAAAGGTGTGGATGGAGGAGGCTGGGCAGAGGAAAAGAGGGGTGGATAGAGATCCAGGAGCGAGGGCAGATGGCTGAAAGCTCACCCACCGATGTTGGTGCAGATAGGGCAGGGGACATGAGCAAGCTGAGCAGAGGAAGCGACTGGGATGATAGGGTTGTAGGAAGTCCGAAAGGTAGGGTGGGGTAAGGTCGTGGAGGGATTTGAATATGAGAACGAGGATCATGGCAAACAACCGGGTGATGGTCAGCACTGTTTTTTGAAAAGGAATGCACTTGAAGTAAAGTATAACACAGTAAAGTACAGATACCTGTTGTTACATTTGGCTGAGTCTGATGGACCTCACTCATCTACAATTGCCTCCTCCACTGCCAGTTTAGTGATGCCTGGCTTCATCCACACAAAGAATGTACATATTCTCCCTGTTTTATTTCATACACAACCTGTCAGTAGGCTATTAATAAGATTCACCTTCTGTCTCACCTTTTCACCTTGTTTGCATGACTTGCTTTTTGTCTGTGTATACTATTTCTATTTCTCAGTAATATGATAGTGGAGCCTTGCAGTTTTAGCTAGGAGATTGTTAAGCAAGCATTCCTGTTAAACACAAAAGAAATGACTCTAAAAGTACATTTGCCTCAAGTTGTTTTAAAACAGGCAAATATGTCCAGATAGTGTACCAACAAGCATATTGTATGTTACATTATTAACACTATTCTTCCAAGTGCAAGCACAATCTAGTTTTCTCATGTATTTATATTTTCACAAAATCTGTAGCAATATAATTTCCTACATCTATGTTTTATTGCTTGGTTGCAAAATTGGGTGACAGCCTGGCTTAGTTGGTAGCATTCTCACTTCAGAGTCAGAAGGTTATGGAGTCAAGCTCCACGTCGGGATTTTGAACTCAGCCGAGGCTGACATTCTTCAGATGAGATGTTAAACCAGGGTACCATCTGCATATTCAGATGAGCGTTAAAGATTAGCATTATTTGAAAGGAGAAGAAAGTTTCTCCCAGTGTCTCAGCCAGCAATCCCTAGATAAAGTTGGTCATTCACTTTGTGGCTGTTCAGGAGACATTATTGTGTGCAAGTTGGCTGTTGCATTCGCTTACAAAATACACAGTCATTATATGTTACAGTAAATGCTGTGAAGCACTTTAAGATATCATTCTGACATGAAGTCACTAGATCAAATGTAAAGATTATTCATATTAACTTGGTAAAATAAATAATCTTTTTCCAAACTCAGAAGCTTTAGATGTTTCTCATTTGCTGCTCAGTTCAGCTTAATCTTAGCAAAACGCAGATGGAATTCTCTATAATCCTGTCATTCATGGTACTTTTGTACATCCACTGAAACCCTGCAGAAATCCCTCTGTAGTATTTCACAGCTTTACCTTCATCTTTTATTTGAGGCATTTATTGGGCTGTTGTAAGCAACCAGTGTTACATTAATTTATGTAGTTGGAGGGAAGACAACAGTCTTTACAAGTTAGTCAGGATATGGATTGAAGGCTATGCTTCACTCATGGCTGGAAATGTTTTTTGATGTTTGAACAAATATACATTACCGGAGTCTTTTCACTCAGTTGATGGGTGCAGTTGACTGTGAGTATCCAGTGCTGCTTGTCATTCTAGCTTAATCGCAGACCAGTTTTGCTTGGACCAGTTTTGTCAGATTTATGTTACCGGATGATGGGTTGCATGGAAATAAGATGGGTTGCATCTCACAGCGCTTCACAGGACGTAACTGTAAAGAGTGGTGGCTGTTCATTTGTAGGCCAACGCGACTTGTATTTATTTTCAATAAATTTACTCATAGCAATGTCCCACAAACTGCCATGAAATGAATGATTTGGGGGATTGTTGGCCAGGACACTGGGAGAAATTTTCTTCTTCTCTGGCAATGCAACCCCCCACCCCCACACCAAACTGCACTGGAATATCAGTCTAGACTATGAACTAAAAGGCCTGAAGTGGGGCTTGAATCCACATCCTTCAGACTCAGAGGCGAGAGTGCTAACAACTGACACCAATTTATTTCATAAAGGTTTGGAAAGCAGGTTCATCTTAACTCATATAATTAAAGATTTATAACAATTACATGTCATAAAACAGTCCATCCAGGCTACTAATGCTATGCTGGTGCTACCTCTCTCACTGAAGATATCTCCTATAATCTCAATTCTGCTTTTTTCAAGTGTACTTTTATATTGTAAAATACATCTTTTGTTTTGAATGAAGACTTGAGCTATCTGATAATACAGAATATGTGCGCAGAAAGCTATGGCCAGACCATCTCCCAATCCTTATTGGAGTGTGCCCATGCATTATAGAACACCATGACTGGTCAAGAAATTGTGGCTTAAGCAGAAAACATTTGCAATAAATGGAAAACCATGCATTTCTGTGGTGGACTGGGTGTTACAATGAGTTAGAATAAAGACTGAATTTAAGGTATTTCTCATTTCAGCTCTTTGGAAAGTTGAAGCAAAGTCTTAATGTTCAACAACAATAACCTGCACTTATACAGCTCCTCAAAAATAATCCTTACATCACCCTTTCAACAATAACAACAAATGCATTTATATTGTGCCATTCACACAGGATAGTGTCTCGGAGCACTGAACAATGGCAAAGTTTGACACAGGGTGAAAGTGGAGGTGACCGTAGCCATGGTCAAAAGTCGTCAAATTAAATAAGAAGACGGGCAAAGAAGGTTAAGGTGGAGGGATTGAAGCAGGGAGTTCCAGAGGTTTGGCTGATGGCATGACTGCTAATGGATGCCAGATCATGGTTTGTCAGTCACCAAATACATTTCTTTGTTTGGTGACTGACAGACCAGTGCCTGAAAGTGCCAATTAGATTTGTTCTTAGAAATATTTTACTTTAACTGTGATGGTCCTGAGAAAGATCTCACATATTTTTGGGGGGAGATGGCGGAGAAAAGAACAGAAGATGGAATGTCTATTCATATCTGTGAATCACAATGAAACCTTCTGGATAACTTCAAATGCCTTGTTTTGAGCCAAAAATATGAATTCTAACAAGCTGGGTCTAATTCCTACAGGATAAGATCTGGCAGCAACAGTGTCATTCCCAGCACACATTTGTCAACGGTTTGCAAATTGCATCTTTATTTAGCTCACTGGGCTGGAAGTGTAAAATCCATCAGGTACAGTAGACAGCATGTCTCTAAGATTTGGGGTTGGATTGTTTTTTGAAAGAAAATTTAAAATAACTATTTGCTTTTCACTGTACTATATTTTGGACCATATTCCTCTTGTTCATTACACATTTCAAAGCTAAAATTGAATCCTGATTATTTTTTGATACAGTATATTTATGCTGTATTTTCAACACCTTTAGGCAGATTTAGGCCTGA
Organism: Callorhinchus milii; assembly: GCF_018977255.1. Classification (NCBI taxonomy): domain Eukaryota; kingdom Metazoa; phylum Chordata; class Chondrichthyes; order Chimaeriformes; family Callorhinchidae; genus Callorhinchus; species Callorhinchus milii. The sequence continues at coordinate 33,951,592 of NW_024704743.1, forward strand.
AGACATAAATAATACTATATGATTCCATAATAGGAATCATTATTATTGCAAACGACTGGAAAAAAAATGCCTGCCACATGGGTAATTTGCCACATTTTCCTCTGGGATCTTTTACCTCCAGCTGCCTGTGGATTCAAACTCACTGAGTTGCAATGTATATTGCTTTGGATGGGTATACTTTTAACATTTTAAACTATCTTAATCAAAACTAAATTCTTCTCCCTGGAGAAGCTGGACATTATGGAAATAACAAGATTGAGCAATAATTATAGACTCCTCCTCCTCCTCCTCCTCCTCCTCCTCCTCCTCATTCTCCCAGTGAAAGATAGCAATGTAAAAATAGCCTGAACAATATTATATCACATTAAGGTTTTAGAATCCAAACTGGATGCCCACATGGTCTACAATTCTGAACGCCGAAAAACCTGTGTTTTCTTTGAACAACTTACTTATGCCAGACTTTTGTAAAACACAAGTTTCCAAGACAGCGTGCAACACTTATTACCCTGTTATGAACAGTTACAGTATTATTAATGCATTATATAATAATAACAACAACACTAACTATAACAATAACAACAACAACAATAATAATAATAATATAGGATCTGTAGTGCCAAATAAGTGGGATTCCAGATTCAAAATTTCAATGTCACAAGTTTACATTGTTTCAAAATGTTTCTGACTATTAATCTGCCCAAATGTCTTAAACACTCTCAAGTTCTAACAGCTAACCTTTCATACTGATGCAAGTACATATTAAATGGGATATTAATCAGTAGTTTTGACAACTCGCCCATTCCTAGCACTACACTGTCAGTCCGAGCTACAGATGACTTTGTGGGCTTTGTCAATGTTCTGCAGTGATCTGCTGACAGCAGATGTGCTTCTGTGCAGTAAGGCAGCTGTAACACTTCTCTTTACCAAATGGTCTATCCTGTAGCTCAGCTGAGAAACAGCATGGGACAGCCATTGAATGTAATCAAGTTAGAATAACAGCTGATGTTGAATAGGAGTCCGACTTTGCAAACATACAGCCAAACCAAATATTTAATGCTTCTAAAATTATTAAAAAAGGCTTGTTTCAAAATATTTTGAAGCTTGTTTTTACTTATTGAAATATAAGGGCCTAATTGTGCAATATTACTTAAGTCAGCTTGGCTCACTTGGTAGCACTTTCGCATCTTGGTCAGAAATTCTACCCTGATAGTCTAGGCTGAAACCCCAGTGCAGTAATGGGGTGGGAGAGTTGAGTGGTGGGCACAGTAACAACAACAACAAAATTACATTTGTAAAGCGCCTTTCATGTTAAGAGGACGTCCCAAGATTCTGAACAGTCAGGGATCAGGACCCGAGTGTGGAGGGCAGGGTTGGGATGAGGTAGAGCAGAGGGGGTAAGAGGGCGGCTGAAGGCATGGTCAAAAAGGAGGGTCTTGAGTTGTGTCTTGAAGGAGGCAAGAGAGGGAGCAACAACAACAACAAGATTCCATTTATAAAGCGCCTTTCACGTCAGGAGGACGTCCCAAGGCGCTGAAAGGCGAAGGGATTGTGGGATGGAGCAGAGGCAGAGAGGCTGAAAGCCCAGCCGCCGCAGTACTATCTTTCACATTAGATGTTCCATTAATGTCCCATCTACCTGCTCCTAGTTGACCATTACAAATGCTATGGCCCTATTTCAAAAGAGAAAGAAGTTTCTCCCAGTGTCCTGCCTACAATCCCTGAGATTAATTATATATTTATCTCAACAATTTGCACTTATATGCCACCCTCCATGTAGGATAATGTCTTGGAGCTCTTCACATTGGTGCAGGCAACAAGCAAAGGAGAAGTGGGAGCGGGAGGTGACCATAGGCGCTGTCAAAGAGGTAGGTTTTAAGGTAGGATTTAAAAATACCTAAAGAGAAGGCAAAGTGGAGGGATAGATGCAGGAAGTTGGCTGAAGGTGGTGTGGGGGGATCAGGAGACACATAGCAGGCCTGTATTGGCTCAATGTAGGCGGTGGGCAAGTGAGTGGGGTACAAGCAGATCAGAAAGATAGGGAGGTGCTAGGGTGTGAAGGGATTTATATGTGATTGTGAAGACGTTGAAGTCGATTTGTTCAGAAATAGGAAATTCATGGAGCCTGGCTGAAGATTGGGGTGCGTAGTTTGGTGTGGTGAGGATATGAGCAGCAGAGTTTTGTATTAGTTGGACCTCAGGATTGGTGGAACTGTGGAGACCAGAGAGGTGAGCAAGTTGTTGATGAAGGTTTTGGCAGCTTTAGATGTGAGATAAGGGGTGGAGGCGGGTGGTGGTGGAGGAAACCGGTCCTGGTCAGTGATCGAATGTGGGGTAGGAAGACAGCTGTAGATCGAACTGATGCCAGGGTTGTGCACAGAATTGGTGAGTTTTAGAGATAGGCTAGGATGATTGCTTTTTATATGTCATTACTATTATGGAATTTTGAGCAAAATAGCTACTGTTTGGCTACAAAACACAGAGCACTTATCCATGTTATTGGCATTATAAAATGCAAGTTCTTTCTAAATAAAGAATTAGAGTTGCAGCATTGAAAACCGTAATAAGTAAAGGTACATCACACTAAAGCACAGGAATTCCTCTCTGACACAATCTGCTTCAAGAGTAGAGATCCTGTGGGTGTACAGAAATTCTTGCGAGATTCCTTATTAAATAACTAAAGTAGACCTCAAATGCACAAAGATTCACCGTAGTCTAACTAATGCTGGAGCGATTATGTAAATAGTATTCTACTAATTATGACCTTCAACCCAGTGAAAATATGAAAATGTATCCTGTGTATTATAAAATAATTAAGATGGGTATGAAATGAGAGAGTATCATAGCAAACTATTTTTGCATATACGATGCAAGTGTATTTAACGTGAAACCTCAGGCTCCAAACAACGTATCTCAAATACACAGAACACTCCTATGTGATCTGGTTGCCCAAACTAATTATTTTTTATCCTTTCATTTTCTCAGTTAAGAAAGTTTAATTTCCTCTCACTGACAGTAGACAAGTTTCTTTCGAGAGATTCTTGTCAGATGGTCATGTCACAATGCTTGGAATTACTAGACAAAATATGTTGGATGCCCAAAAAGCCAGAATTAATTGGGATGTATAAAACAACAACAAAATTACATTTGGGGAGACCAATAAGTACTTGGGAAGCAAGGGTATTAAGGAGTATGGAGAAAAGGCAGGGAAATGGACTAAAAGATGTGCCATGGTCTATTAAACCTGAGGAACAATGTTGGATGGGCTGAATGATCTCTTTCTGTTAATATTGGTTAAACGTTGCAGTACTGAATTCCTTAAGGTTTTTCTGTGTGAATTAGCTTTAAGGATTACTGTACCTCTAAATTTTTGCTTAGTATCATGCTTGCCAATTAATAATTTTTTTCAGTCACCTTTTCCTCTCCCACCCTCCTCAGCTCACCCTAGTCAGCTCTGTCAGGTCTTTGATATGTAACTTCTGACATAAAAGGCGCTACATAAACATTGTCTTATAAGAGGTAAATGGTCGGTAACTAGAGGACAAAAAATTAAGATAATTGACAAAAGAACCAGAGGGGAGACAAAGATAATTTTTTTTACCCAGAGTAGTTACGATCTGGAAAGCACTGCCTTAAAGGGTGGTGGAAGTAGATTTGATAGTCACTTTCAAAAGGGAATTGGATAGGTACTTGAAAAGAGTAAACATTCCAGGGCTATGGGATAAGAGCAAGGGAGTGGGACTAGTTGGATAGCTCTTTCAAAGAGCTGACATAGGCACGATGAGCCAAATGGCCAACTTCGGTACTGTAAGTTTCTATGATTCTATGAATTCCAAACGATTAGTTGACGTTTCATGCTTCACGTGTGGAATCAATACAATAATCCTGACTTACATCAGGAAACTGACCAGATATCTCACCACTCACTCCATCTTCTGGGAGGTAGATCCACATATATAGTTCAGAGTATTCACTCTCCCACCACATCCATCTAGTTATACCTGATTCCCTTTTTTCTACATACAGCAACCCCCACATCCGACATCTACAGCAACACAGAAATTATTGAGGAAATGTAATCATCTCAGTCTGCATTTAGAAACACAGAAATCAGTGGGGAACCATTCAGTCCATCAAGCTTGCACTCGCTCAAAAAGCAAGGAGATCGCTTCAATCCCACCGCTCTGCCTTATCCTCATATCCCTTTCAAGCCCCGCTCTTTCATATGTTTTTATAGCTATATCCTTGAAAATGGTCTCAAACATATTTCTAATCAACTCACATCAATTTTTTTTTCTTGGGAGCCTGTTTCACACATCCTCTGTGGGAAGAAAATATATTTCTGTAAATGGTTAACCTCACTCGGAGCTTTTAGTTTTAAACCTACGCCCTCCAGTTCTGCTTTTGCAGTCTAGGTCAAATAGTCTCATTAATGGCTCACAATCTTTCAATCTTTATTCCAATGAGAACAAGTTCAGTTCTGCAAGTCTCTTTTTATAATTTAAAAATAATAATCTTTGTATGTGGTATAGCTAACTATAGATCCTCTAAAGTACAGTGACAGTATTATGCAGGCAAACCACTACTGCCCAGTTTGCACACAACTATGTCCCACTAACAGCCGTGAAGTAATTGACCAATTTAGCAGAGCGTATGCAGACTGAAGCTGTAAAACTGATTTTGCACAGGAAATCCAATGTGAAGGAGAAAATTAGTTTTATTGAATGAGTTTGATTGTTAGACACCACTATTAACTTTGTAGTCAGCAGTTATCGCTTTCATTATTTTGAGTTCGTGTGTTGGAGTGGATCAGTAATGGGGCGAAGGCTTTTGTTAGAATTCACCTTTCATTAAGCAAACCCAACACAGATAATTAGACAGCACTGGATTGCCTTTTTTTATTAGTTTCTCTAGAAATTAGTGTACCTTAAACAAATCAGTCTCTTTCTTTTTGGAATGTGTAAATCAACCTTTTGTGTTCTGTTGGTACTGCACCTGTCTATTGTGAATTCTGTGCAGAATTATTCGCCTTCGCCGCCTCCTCCCTTTCCTCCTTCAAGGCTGGTCTCAAGACCTTTCCCTTTGACCGTGCCTTCAGCTCCCTTCTCGACTCTTTACCCCCTCCTCGCTCCCTCCCTTCCCTCCCCTCACCCTGACCATTTCCCCCCTGCTCGGGTCCTGACCCAACTGTACAGCGCCTTGGGACGTCCTCCCGACGTGAAAGGCGCTCAATAAATGGAATCTTGTTGTTGTTGTTATTGGATGGTAAAAGCAATCTAACAGTAATCAACACTGTCTTCCTATGTTATGCGAACTGTTAAGATGTCAGGTTAACTCATCAGTGTAGCACTCTCACCTCTGGGTTAGAAGGTTATGGGTTCAAGCCCCATATGTTGACTTGAACTCACTGTTTAAGCCAATGCTTCAGTGGAGTGGTGGGAGGAGCAATGCATTGTTTAGAGGTTCAAATGAAATCTTGTCTTCTTCGTCAGGTGGATGTGAAAGATCTCATGGAACTATTAGAAAAATGACGGGTGTTTTTCCTGGCCAAAAAATTGACAGAAAAGTTAATCATTCACCTCATGGCTGTTTGTGGGACAGACCTTCCTGTATGAAAAATGCTTGTGCCCAGCAATGTCACTACATTTAACAATTGTCTCTTTTCCAAGCAAGTTCCCTTTTTAAAATATTAGTGGAGTTTATTTATGGCAGAGAATTCCACTTTTCTGTGTAAATATTGTTTTCTCTATTGTTCCCTTTAATAATAATAACCTAATAATCTAATAACAATTAGCTTCATATTTGATATAGCGCCTTTAACATGAAAACATCTCACATGTAATTGTTGTGTATTTTGTAGGCAAATGTAGTAATAATAATAATAATCCTTGCATTTGATATAGTGCTTTTTCGCGTCTTCTAGATGTTTCAAAGCGCTTCGCAGAATATACTATAAAGTGAATTGACTGTGTATTTGTGGACAAAACGCAGCAGCCAATTGCACACAGCAGTGTCCCACAAACAGTTGTGGATTGAAATGACCAATTTATTATTGTTTTTTTGAGGGATTATTATTAATAAGAAGACTTGCCCAAGGTTTCACCTGGCAATATTGCACAAATCATATATTCCACAAACAGTCAGGAAATAAAAGATCAATTTTATCTGGAGGATTGTTAAATAGAACATGGGAAGATTTTCTCTTTTCTTTTGGAATAGTACCATGGGAACTTTAAAACCTGCCTGAACAAGCATTTTTAATGTTTCATCCAGAGGATATTACCTCTAACACTGCAAACTTCCCCCAGGACTGCAGTTGAGTGTTAATTCAGCAAGTCTTGAACCCACTACTTTCTAACCCAGAGGTGGGAGGGCTGTTGAGCCAAGATAATACTATTAATTATTTTCTGAAAGAAGTAAATTCCATTAGTAAATGAAAACATGCCAGGTTCTCTGCTGCTACTGCAGTTATAAAACTTAATGCTTGCTCAGACCATGATTGAATACTACCTGGTTTGGTAAGCCTTAAAGGCAGTGGAAAATTGTAGTTTTCCCAGATCAACTAACTGCAAGGATCAATGAAGTGTTTCAATCAACAATGTGTTTCTTAACTGCTTTGTGCTTCTTATTGATTTGCCTTTGAACAGGACATTTTATATTTCTTTTGAGTTTCTTTGAGATTCTTTGAGTTTCGGCATAATATATGTTTACAAATAGTTTATGATAATTTATCAGACCACTGCTGATGTCAACTTACAAGCAGAAGGCATTCCTGTACCCTGGCTAGTCTGTCCATCACAGGAGAGAGATACCACAGTCAAATATTTCAAATCTCAAACACCATATTTTACGGTTCGAGACGCTGATACGCAAAAAATTTTCACCAGCAGCATCCCAAATGCACACTCTGGGGTCCCCAAGCCTTGGCTCTTGCCAACCTGCGCCTAACACTTTCCAGAATTAGGTAAGCAGGATGCATCCCTCCAGGAAGAGAGTGCGCATTCCATTCCAACAATCTATCTCTGGGATGTCCATGTGTAGGTGGGATGCATGGAAATCTCAGCTTGGTTTGGATACCTTTAAGCATGCTGATGGGTTTCCACATGTGTCAGACACCCAGCTGACCAAAAAACAAATAGTGGGAAGCTGTAAGTGGGCAAATTTTCATCGGCAGCTGAGGATACAAGGCTCTGAAGCATCATTATCTGTTTTTCACCATTGTAGATAGGAGCTAGTACATTATTAATGTCATGCCCTGGTTGCCAACTGTGCACAGATTATTTATAAGAATGATTTTACTTCACCCAATCAATCTCTGCTCTAAGTACTTTGTAGAGCTGGAGGCAGTTCTGCTGCTGGGTTCTCCATGGGTAAATGATGCTAGTCCAGCAACAACTGAGCACAACTACTTGGAACATTCTTCTTATAACATACAATCCAATTGTGTTTACGATGCGAATGGAAGCCATTCAATCCATTATGTTTCCGCTGTGAGCTCCCACTCCCTTTCCACTACTCTTTCACCCAACGTATCTGAACCGGTATTAACTCCCACACCTTCTCTAATCTCATTCCTCTACACTTTCTGTTGCTTTTTGTTTGATCTCTGCTTTTGCTTGAAACCTGCCAATTTTAAATTTCTGTCCTTTAGTTCTGCTTCACAATTAATTCACATTTAATTAAATCTCTGTTATGTATGTATGTATGTATGTATGTATGTGTGTGTGTGTGTGTGTGTGTATGTATGTATGTATGTTTTTGACTTAATTGGTAGCTCCATCCTTCTTTGTCTCTCCTCCCTGGTAGACTTTTGTGGTTCTTCACTTCCCTGGTTTCAGCCTGACTGTTCCAGTGTCATCACTATGTCTCTTTTAATTGCTTCTCCACCTGCCCCTACGCAGCCACCTGCAGAGTTCCTCAGGGTTATATCCTTTGTCCTTTCCTTTTCTTCATCTACGTGCCATCCCCCCTCAATAATATCACCTACAGGAATGGGGACCATTCCATATGTATGTGGATGACACCCAACTCTACCTCTCTGCTTCCACCCTGGACTCCAGCACCAGTGCTGTTATGACAGACTGTCTGTTAGACATCCAATTCCCAATGCCCTGCTCCTCCATAAATTCCTGACCATTCAGGACTTCAAAGCTCAGATCCTCTCCCTGCTTCATGACTCTCGTCTCCTCCCCACCATCAATAAATGAGCTTTCAGCCTATTTGTCCCTGCCCTCTAGGATCTTACTTTCCAAATCCCTCTGCCTTGCCCATTCCCCCTCCCTCTCAACTTTGAAAACTTGAATAAAAACTTATCTCTTTCTGCTTTGGCCACCTCCCTGTTACAACTCATCTCCCTGGGTGTGTCAGCCTGGCCCAGTGGTAACATTTCTCGCCTCTGAGTCAGAAGGTTGTAGGTTCAAATCCTATGTGGGCACTTGGAATCACAAAGTCTAAGATGACACTCCAATGGTGTGCTGTACTAAAGTGTTAGTACATGAGGTTACTCATTGCGAGAATAGTGTGAACAGTGTAATACATGGCGAGAGCTGGCTATAGTTTATAACTATAATAATAATTCTTACATTTCATATAGCAGCTTTCGCATCTGGAGGATGTCCCAGAAACCTTCACAGGAAATACAAAAACAACAACAACTTGCATGTCTATTGCGCCGTTCACATATGGTAGCATCCCGGAGCACTTCACAGTGGCTGAGTCTGACAACGAGCCAGGGGGAGAGGGAGGTGGGGAGGTGACCATAAGCTTGATCAAAAAGGAAGATCTTTAGGTGGGATTTGAAGGTGGCAGGCAGAGAGCAAGGTGGAGGGATTAAGGGAGAGAGTTCCCAAGTTTCAGGGGCATAGTGGCTGAAGGCACGGCCACTGATGATGGAGCGGAGGGGATGAGGGATGAACAGGAGGCCGGAGCCAGCCAAGCGGAGGCAGAAGGTGGTGTAGTGGGGGTGTAAGCAGATCAGATTGAAAGGGAGGTGCCAGGGCATGAAGGGATTTGAAAATGAGTGAGAGGATCTTGAAATTGTTCCGTTTGGTAAATGGGAGGCAGTGGAGCCTGGCAAGGACTGGGTGATGGGGATATGGGGTTTTGTGCAGGTGAGTATCCGAGTTTTGGATGAATTGAATTCTGTGTACGGTGGAGCTGGAGACACCAGCGAGGAAGGCGTTGGAATAGTTCCAGCCGGGAAGTGACAAAGGCGGGGCGAGAGTTTTGGCTGCGTTAGTTGTGAGGTACGGATAGAGGCAGGCAATGTGACGGAGGTGGAAAAAAGCAGTCCTGGTCAGGGAATGGATGTGGGGTAGAAAGAAAAGTTGGGGATCAAACCTGATGCCTCAGTTGCACACGGGCTCGGTGAGTCTGAAATACTGTTCAGTGACTGTGTATTTTATTTTATGGGCGAATCCAATAACAAATTTGTGCATAGCAATGACCTACAAACAGCCATGAAGTGAGCTTCCTGTGTGTATCACTGGGGTGCTGGAGAACATGGAAGTACTGACCAGTGTCTGGTTTGCATGCTCGTCTATAACGTGGGTTAGAATTTTCTGGATCCCAACAAGGATGGTATAGTGTATTACAACAACAACAACTTGGATTTATATAGCGCCCTCCACGCTGGACAGTGTCTCAGTATTATCTGGTATTGCATTAGCATTTGTCCCACGTATATTCTGACTTGTCAAATCACTTCAAGATGGATTTATTGATAACACACCTACTTAAATTGGTTTTGATTAGGATAAAATACTGTTGCTGAGTTGCAATATGTAGCTATGAGATTTTGATTTAAAGGCTGTCAGCAAAAGTTGAAGCCTTGATTTCTGAGTTAACCCCCGAATGCTTTTTCTACTGCTGATAACAAAAGACCGAGGGTGAAAAACTCGAGATGTGATGTGATAATTGTCAGTGATTGAGTTAGGCAAATACCATGCAGTGGGACTGAACCTGGCCTTCTCCACAGGCGCCAACAAAAATGGTGGTCAGTGGCTTTGGCTGGATTTGTGTCAAACTATTTTGCCATGGGGTGGGTGTGGGGGTGGGGGAGGGTTCAGAACCAAACCATATTCCGGAATTGTGATTTTTTGTTAACACAAATCTTTTTTTAAACAGCTTTGTTAGCAAATTACATGGTTTCCTGTTTACAAATGCCACATTTTAGATCCCATTGGCACATTGGTGTTAGTTTTAGTAATAGATGTCAGCCTGTCTCAGTTGGTAACACTCTCATCTTTCAATCAGAGGCGGTGTGGGTTCAAGATCAAGGTTGGGTTGGGAACCTGTTTGTTAGTCAATTGGCGGATCGCTTTTCTCGGGGTAATAATTACTTCAAAAAAAATAATAAATTGGTCACTCAATTCACGACTGTATGCGGGACACTGCTGTGCGCAATTGGCTGCTGCGTTTGGCCTTCAAAATTTACTGTCAATTCACTCTACAGTATATTCTGTGAAGTACTTTGAGACGTCATGAAGAAGTGATCAGGAGCTATATCAAATACAAGGATTATCATTATTATTGAACTCCCAGTCTAGGCTGATACTCCAATACAGTGCTAAGGGAGTGTTGCATTGTCAGAGGTGTTGTGTTTTGGACGAGACATTAAGAAAGATCCTGGCAGCCTATTTAGGTGGACGATAAGATCCCATGGACTAATTGAAAAGTGAAGGGAGTTTTGTGTGCTGGCCAACATTCTTCCAGATTTAAAAAAAGTCACTGACTTCCCGCTGTTTGTGAGACATTAGTTGTCACATCTGCCCACAAATAAAGTCTTTAGACTTTACAGAAAAACTCTGTGAAGTGCTTAGAAACATTACAACATAATAAGGCACTGTATCAAATTCAAGATTTAATCTATTTCTTCCTGTAGTGCAGAAGTATAAATATGCTGTATAATTCTTGCGATAATATTGTTCACTGAGAAAGTGTCTTGCAAAATGTGAATTTATAATCTCCCTTCAGGTTTCATCTTTGATGGAACATTTTTTTAGTGTGAGAATAAAATGGATCAAAAACCAATGCCTGAATGTGTTGTTTAGTTCAGCTAATACACACTAAAGTAATCATCTTTCTCATGGATTACATGGATTACAGAATAATGTGAAATCTTATAGCTGCAGGCTATGAAGAAAACAATACATTTGTGTCTACCTGAACCTTTTTGTTAGCATTAAATTGCAACAAAAATGAGGCAAAATGCAGTATAAAACTGGTGTTTGATTTTTGTGTACTTTCTATCTGGGTTTAGTAGACAAGTGAGACTTTGATGTTCAACTCGTATATCTCTGATAAACTCATTCGATAAACACCTTGGGCAAGTTTCCTTACTCCACACGCTTGATAATAATCCCTCAAGAAAAAAGATAATAGTAAAATAATAATAATAAAATAATAATAATTTGGTCACTCAATCCACGACTGTTTGTGGGACACTGCTGTGCACAATTGGCTGCTGTGCTTTGCCCAAAAATGTACAATCAATTCACTTTACAGTATATTCTGTGAAGTGCTTTGAGATGTCTCAAAGACGTGAAAAGCACTATATCAAATGCAAGGATTATTATTATTATTTAAAACAATGCTAAGCAAACCATTACATGAGTGCGTTTCCTGTGGGGAGAGAGCAGTTGAAGAGAAATGTGATATGAAGACATTGTTGGGCAAGTTTCCTTACTCCACATGCCTCTGGTTACCTAGCACTAAGTAGGAACCCGGTTGTTAGTTGATTGTCGGATTGCTTTTCTGGGGGTGATAATTCTTTTTTAAAAAAATTGGTCACTTCAATCCACAACTATTTGTGGGACACTTTTGTGTGTAATTGGCTGTCACGCTTCACCCACAAAATATAGAGTTCATTTACTTTACAGTATATTCTGTGAAGCGTCTCGAACTCGTGACAAGGCGCTATATCAAATGCAAGGATTATTATTATTATTGCGTCTTCATTGTGATTCAGGAATTCCTCTTTTTTTGATCAGCCAGGTGTCTGACAAGCAGAAACCATGCTTAAGAGTATCCAAACCAAACTGAAATTTCCATGCATCCCACCTACACATGAAAATCACAGAGATAGATTGTTGGAATGAAATGTGCACTCTCTCCCTGGAAGCACCCAATCTGTTTACCCAATTCCGGAAAGTAATTGTATACAAGTTTGGCAAGAACCAAGGCTTGGGGAACCCAGAGTGTGAGTTGAGGTACTGCTGGAGTCTAACCAGCTAAAACTGCATAGCTTGCCGTTGATATCATTCTGGCAAGCTTTCTCACTGGTGTCCAACTAGAACCATCCTATCTGTTAGGGCTTTGGCTTTCAGGGTTGACAGGAGCTGAGTAGGATGACTCCCTGACCCCAGTCTGCCTTTCCACGTCCTGCCGATGAGTCAGGCTGGCTGTGCGAACACTCCTGGCTCAGGAACCGGACTACCGAGACTGTAACAGAGTGCATGCTTGATTTCGACATTCCTTTGCCATGCATGTCACCTTGGATCAGGTTCAACTGCAAGGAGATCCTTGACATGGGATCTTTAACATCTACCAGAACAGGCAGCTGATGCCTTGGTTTAATATCACATCTGAAAGACAGGACCGCTGACAATGCTTCACCCCTCCAGAACTGCTTTTGAGTGCCAGCCTAGACCTTGTTTTCAAAGTCCTAACATGGGGCTTGAACCATTCTGACTCAGTGATCAGAGTCCCACCAATTGAGCCAGGTGACAATGGTGACACTGACACGTGATACATCAACAACAACAAAATTACATTTGTATAGAGCCTTTCATGTCGGGAGGACATCCCAAGGTGCTGATACTGACAAGCTGACAATGATCTGCTTGGTGCTGTAGTCCATTCCTACCAACAGTATCCATGTGTTACTGGAGTGGGAGCAAATACGAGAAAAATGTATGGAAAACTCCCTTCTCCTTTCAAATAGCATCATGTGGACAAGCAGATGATTCCTTGGTTTTACATCTCATCCAAAAGACACCCCTCAACAATGCAGCTCTCTGCCCAGGATTCGACTAGAGTGTCAGCTTAGCCCCTACACTTGAAGCCCCTGAAAGCACTTGAACCAACTAGGTTCTGGGCCAGAGGTGATATTGCTGCCAATCACAACAGGCTGACACCTTGAGCTGTGGTATAGGCTAAAACTTACTTCAGATTCATTGAGAATTAGAGTTTTCTGTTCAATACAGCTCTGAACTGATGCATGAAAATCATGAGTTGGAACAGAATCCTATGGTGGAAATAACTGTAACCACTTTGTGTAACACTTAATTCCTTGCATTTGATATAGCGCTTTTCACGTCGGGAGGTCGTCCCAAAGCGCTTCACAGAATACACTGTAAAGTGAATTGACTGTATATTTGTGGGCAAACGCGGCAGCCAATTGCACACAGCAATGTCCCACAAACAGTCGTAGATTGAAAGTGACCAATTTATTATTGTTTTTAGTTTTGGAGGGATTATTATTAGGCGTGTGGAGTAAGGAAACTTGCCCAAGGTTTTGCTCTGCCTGGAATTGAACTCAGGTCTCTCGCTTGCAAAGCGAGTGCTCTAACTACTGAGCCACAGGACTTACAGAGCCTTTTAGTTTTTCTATTAAATAGAATGGATGTTGAAGAAGCACAGTAATGGAACTACATTGAGTCATTCATGGTTTGATAAATAAAGCTGGTTGTTAAAACCACTCCAGTCAGCATTTTATGAATAATTAAATAAACTTTTCATATTTAATAACAACACAAATTGCTTAATAGTATTTATAATATCTGTTGGACATGTATTATGTCATTTTATTTTCAATCACAAAAATATAAGTTCACAATTTAGTGCCCGCAGTAGAATTACAATTGGATTTAAACCCAATGTACTATACATAACTATTAATATTCCTCAGGTTGCTCTGGTCTAGTCCTGATGGGAGAGTGGGTAAGCTTTGCCATTGTGCTAGGATCAACCCATTAAAGTGTAGGTAACTGCTGTTATAAGACCATAACTTTCCCATGAAATAAAAGTATGTTAAGCTTTATTTCAGAAAATTATATAACTCTGTTGATTATTTTTGCATTTTATTCTTATTGCAAAAAAAAGAAGATAACCCACTGTACACTGATGCACTTTGATAAGAAAAACAATGTTATCCTATGTATGGCCGTTTGGCTGAACAGATTATTTCCTTCACTTTGGATCTGAAGTCTTCTCCCCTTCCCTGTCCAGCCTACTCTTTACTGTTTAGCACACAGAATAAAAAGCCTGAAGAAACTGATTTTTCTTATGTTGATTGAAACATGTACATATATTTTCTGCACAAAACTGATGCAATTGCTAACGTTTCCAAAGTGTCTGTTCACAACGAAAAGCTATCAAATGTAATGAGCAACATTTTTATGTTCCAAAATGAGGGAAATCACAATTTAAATTGCATTCAATTAATGATATTGAAATCTAATTTGCAGGTTGTGTAAACAATGAGTAAAGAGAGAATTACAGATGAGTCTGTAATTCTTTCTTTGCTTGTGGATTACCCTGTTTAAGGTGAAGGCGATTCTCTTTTTACACGGGTTAATACAACTCATAAATTGCACCTCGATGTGTAATTAACTTAGACTTAAAATATGTTTTGTATTAATAAACAATAATAACACAAGAGTTACTATTATTAAAAAAACAGTCGATATAAAGAACATAGAAGACAGTAGATTGATGGCATTATTGACTTAATAAGTAGTAGTGAAACCTGGTTTGTCTTAGTCCTATATCCTCCTATTCTATCCACCCTTAGAGATCGATCTTTCTCCCCTTGGATTATTCACATCTTTATATGGCTGAAAATTTTAATGTACAATATAATGCAAGTGACCGCAGGTGCCAAGTGGAGTCCTATAGCTTCAACAACAACAAGATTCCATTTATAGAGCGCCTTTCACATCGAGAGGACGTCCCAAGGCGCTGGACAGTTGGGTCAGGACCCAAGCAGGGGGGAAATGGTCAGGGTGAGGGGAGGGAAGGGAGGGAGGGAGGAGGGGGTAGAGAGTTGAGAGGGGAGCTGAAGGCACGGTCAAAGAGAAAGGTCTTGAGACCGGCCTTGAAGGAAGAAAGGGAGGAGGCGGCGAAGGCACTGGTGGATGGAGTTCCAGAGCCTAGGGGCTGAGAAGCTGAAGACCCGGCCACCGATGGTAGGGCGGTTGGGGCGGGGGATGTGGAGCAGACTGGAGCCAGAGGAACGGAGGGTACAGGCAGGTAGGTAGGGGGATAGTAGGTCGAAGAGGTAGGAGGGAGCAAGGCCGTGAATGGCCTTGTAGGTGAGGATGAGGATCTTGAATTCGATCCTCTGGGGGATGGGAAGCCAGTGGAGGCGAGCGAGGGTAGGAGTGATGTGATCGCAAAGCCTGGTGCGGGACAGTACATGAGCTGCAGAGTTCTGAATGACTTCAAACTGTTCTGTTTCACTTACTGCCCAGAATTGTGAAATTTTGTGAAATGTATTACAACCTATTGAAGATGAATTGTTGTGACTGTACAAAGTACTTCATGAGCCTTAACTATGAAAGTTATTGCATTTAAAGCTTTATTCAGGAGCTATGTGCCGCAGCTGTCTCCATGTCTTTTGATCCACAAAGTGGAACAGCAACATTTCCAGGTTTAGCATGAAGGGATTTACCCTGCAACTGCCAAACCTCAGAGGAATCTACGTTTTAACTCCTTGCTTCAATATTTGTCTGAAGAGAATGATTAGGATAAAATGATTGCCACTACCGCTTGACTATTCACCATTTTCATTGATTTACTTCTATTACTTTACTGACTTAACAACACTCATGTGGCGAATGCAATTTGCAATAAAAATAAAGGGATTTATTTTGGGATTATTGAGAGTTCATGCACTTGGAACAGTTCTACAGTAGTCAGTGTGAGCACTTTCCACCTAGACATGAATGATGCAGATTCTTCGCTTATTGCCAGCAGTATGTTAAGACACTCAATCATTGAGCAGATACCAATAAACACAGTTGAGCACCTCATCTCCTTCAGTCAAGGAGGTTTACCAGACATGGCTCTCAATGGCAAGTTATGTGGTTTTAGCTGAACTCCAGCAGTACTTGGAACTTAACATATCTAAATTAGCGAACAATACGAAGATAGGTGGGAGAGTAAGCTGTGAGGATGACACACGAAGAATGCAAAGGGAAATAGACAGGCTAGGTGAGTGCAAGAAGATGGCAGATGGAGGATATCGTGGGGAAGTGTGAAGTTATTGACCTAGGTTGTAAAAATAGAAAAGCAGATTATTTTCTAGAGGGGGAGAGACTAGGTAGTGTTAGTGTTCAGAGGGATTTGCGTGTCCTTGTAACCAGTCACAAAAAGTTAGTATGCAGGTACAGCAAGCAACTAGGAAAACTAATGCCACGTTGGAGTTCGTTGCAAAAAGAGTACAAGAGTAGGGAAGTCTTGCTGCAGTTGTATAAGGCCTTGGTGAGACCCGACCTAGAATATTGTGTGCAGTTTTGGTCTTCTTATTTAAGAAAAGACATACTCGCCTTTGAAGGGGTGTAGTGTAGATTCACTAGGTTGGCTCCTGAGATGAGGGGGTTGACCTATGAGATAGGTTGAGTAAACTAGGCCTATATTCTCTAGAATATAGAAGAATTAGAGGTGATCTTATGGAAACCTATAAGATTCTTAAGGGTCTTGACAGGGTAGATGCCATGAGACTGTTTCCCCTGGTTGGAGAATCTAAAATTAAGGGTCATAGTCTCAAGATTAAGGGTCAGCTTTTTCAAACTGAGTTGAGGAAACATTTCTTCACCCAGAGGGTAGAGAATTTGTGGAATACTCTACCCCAGAAGGCTGTGGATTCATTGAACATATTCAAGACTGAGATTGATAGATTTCTAAAGGATTGAGGAATTAAAGAATATGGGGATAGGGCACGTAAATGGAATTAGATTAGAAGATCAGCCATGATCTTACTAAATGGCAGGGCAGGATCGAGGGGCCGAATGGCCTACTCCTGCTCCTATGTATTATGGTCTTATGGCTCTTGCCTATGTGCACCGAATACTCTCTGACCTGAGGAACGACCTGGAGTGATTATCTCCACCATTAAAATAACAGTAACATAGGTCAGGAGAAGAACCTGGAAATCAGTCGATGCTCTTAACTTTGTGTGTGATTCCATTCTGGTTATTTGCAAAGCAGAGATCACCCTCCCCCCCAATAAAAAACATATTGGGTACGGCAAATATTTTGATGTCATCGCAGTACAGGCACAATGAAGTCATGATGTTTCCACGGTGCAGAACATTAACTGGCCCACCCAATCCATACCTCAGACTTTCAGCTTAACTGGGAAATCTTTCTGAGTTCAAATCCTCAGAAGTCATACTGAAGCTGTAAAGTGTGCTTGTCAACCTGTACCTGGTCTACAGCTCTGATCACTGCAACATGAAGGAATAAGAGTAAAGAGCAAGAGTAAACTCCGAACAATTGCTTGCAGAGGGCAGCAGAAGAAAGGGGCATGGGTTCAGGGGTATAAATAGCAATTTAAGGACAGAAACCAATAAGTATTTCTTTACCCTGAGGATAGTATTAGCAGGAATGCTTTCCCAGCAAAGATGTTTGAGACCCGGACTCTGGATTCATTTAAGAAACAGCCTGATACTGTAATGGGAAGCAGGTAGGGCTGATATTCTGGAAGGAATAAGCCAAAAGCTCTTCTTCATCTTTACCTCTTTAGTGATAAGGTACATCCTTTAATTATATAATAATCCCTCCAAAAAAACCAAAAACAATAATAAATTGGTCATTTTCAATCTACGACTGTTTGTGGGACATTGCTGTGTGCAATTGACTGCCGCGTTCGCCCACAAATATACAGTCAATTCACTTTACAGTGTGTTCTGTGAAGCGCTTTGGGACGTCCTCCCTACGTGAAAAGCGCTATATCAAATGCAAGGATTATTATTATTATTATTTTGCAAATTTAGAACGCAAACAGCAGTTCATGAAAAATCCTTACACAGAGGCTGAAATTCACAACAGAGCCACAGTGCCACAATGACAACTATATTAAGTTAGTGCACAAGTACGTCGCAAGATGTAATAATATAATAATAATAATCCTTGCGATTGATATTATGTCTTTCATGTCATTGAAACGTCTCAAAGCACTTCCCATAAAGTGTACACAGCAGTCAGTTTGTACACAATAATGTCCTTCAAAACAACCAAGGAGTGAGTGACCAATTTTATTTGAGGAATTGTTGGCCAGGACATTTGGACATTTGGAGAAATTCCCTTCTCTTTTCAAATAGTGCCATGGAATGCTTAACATCCACCTGAAAAGCCAGATGGACCGTGGTTTAATTTGTCATACAAAGGATGCTATCTCCGACAACATAGCTCATTCCCACCACTGCATTGGAGGGTCAGTTTAGACTGTGTGGGTTTGAGTTCAAAGTTCCGATGTGGGCTTGATCCCCAAATCTTCTGACTCGGAGGTGAGAATACTACCACTGAGCTAGGCTGATGTATCTCTTTGCCCACACTTTTGGTCATCTTTCCCCTCCCCAGCTTCCTCAGTTCCCTATTCCAGCTTAGGTACCAAGTGAGCAGAGCAAAACTGGGACAGCCTCCTGACATGAAAGACACTATATAAATGTAAATTGCATTGTATTGTTTTAAGTGTAATAATAATAATAATAATCCTTGCATTTGATATAGCACTTTTCACGTCGGAAAGATGTCCGAAAGCGCTTCACAGAACACACTGTAAAGTGAATTGACTGTATATTAGTGGGCGAACACGGCAGCCAATTGCGCACAGCAATGTCCCACAAACAGTCGTAGATTGAAAATGACCAATTTATTATTGTTTTTGGTTTTGGAGGGATTATTATTAGGCTCTGTGTGGAGTAAGGAAACTTGCCCAAGGTTTCGCCCTGCCTGGAATTGAACTCAGGTCTCTCGCTTGCAAAGCGAGTGCTCTAACCACTGAGCTACAGGACTCCAAATGGGTTGAATTCAATGGGTTGAATCTGAACACTAACCTAAGTGTAGCATTCTACTTTAAAAAATACACGTTAAGATGCTCAATACAGTAATGAATGTATGCACAAGAGCCAACAATTAAATATTCCAACTTTGCCCTGCGGTGCGCAATGCAGACAGTCACTGCAATTAAACAGCGAGGCAGATACTCTCTTCTACCTCACTGGTTAATTGCGGTGACATTTATTAAATAAGAATCCATTGTGATGGAACTTCAACTGCACTGGATCATGTACATTATGTACACTATACCAGGTTTAGTTAACAGATTTATTATAATCTTTGGTGTTATTCTTGGTGTTTGTCTACAAAATTCAGTGACTGCACTTCGCAAGTTATATTGTCAAGTGCTTTAAGATGGAAGGCGCTGTACGAAATGTAAGGATTATTATTATTTATTTAGCTATTGAGTTTATATATTCTTTGCTGGCTATTTTAAACATGATTAAGCTGATCTTATATGCATCTTAACTGCATTTCTAATTCAGTGTCTTTTCTGTTATGCCTATACTGCATTAAAGTGTTGTGCATTTGTATACAATTTATTTAATTATGTTGCTACTGAAAAATGAATTACCTCACTGCAATAAAGACGTTTAATGCACCTTACTCCATTATTTATAAAAAGTAGTTACTATTTTAGAACGGGGAGGGGCTATGCCATAGAAAGGAAAAAAATAAAATATTAATTTTTATCTGCAACATTTATAGAAATGCAAGCATGTGTAATTTGGAAAATTATTTCCTTCTATTATTAACTGTGCACTGTGTTGAGTTTTGAATTTCCAAAGGGCATGTGCAAAATACCTCAATTCAATCTTGTGTATTTCGTCCACAAAAATACAGTCAATCCATTTTACAATATATTCTGTGAAGCGTTCAATGATGTGATAAGACACTGTATCAAATGCAAGGATTATTATTATTATTTGCCTAGGTGCTTTTCTTTGGCCAGTCATGTAGCTGACATATGTGGAAACACATCACCATACTTAAGAGTATCCACATATGTTCCACTGAGGGTTCCACACACTTATGCTTATGTACAAGTGGACATTTCCCTGTGTATGGAATTACTTAATTCTGGAAAGTATTAGGCATAGGTTGGCAAGAGCAAAGGGTTGGGGACTCCAGAGTGTGCACTGGGGTATTGTTGGAGTCTAACCAGCTAAAGCCACATAACTTGCCATTGAGAGCATTGTAAGCTTCCTACTTCTTGTCCAGCTAGGACCATCCTAGGAACTTGCTAGAAATTTGTCTTGCAGGGTTAACTGAGTGGGAATCTCTGCCCTCAGTTTGCTCCTCCAAATCCTGTTAATCCTGTCGTTACCAGTACCCTGGAGTATGGTAGGCCTGCTTGGCTCAGGAACTGAATGACCAGGAACATCACGGAGGTTTGACTCGATTCTGACATTTGATTGCCAAGCACGTTATCTTGGAGCCAGCTCGGGGCAAAAAGACCACACTCCCCCCACCCATGCCCCCCACTCCCACTTCCCCTTTCCGGAGAATAGTTTAATTCTATACAATACACTTTTTCCCTTGATATTTCCTGAAAGTAATTTTTTTCCTTATAGATTTAGGTTGAGATAATGCATGGACATGTGTGTGTGTGTTCGTGTGTGAGTGTCGAGAGGGTGAAATTATTTATATTTTTTGTAAGGTTCCAACAATGCCTGAACACGTGGGTGAGTGAATAGTTCAAACAATGGCCCAATCCCCCAAACCAAGCAGAAGGTTAAACGCTGCATTTACCTGCCACTTGCTGCCACTAATGGGAGCATTGAATTCAGGGGCAGCGTTCCAGTGTAAATGAGGCCGGGCTGCTTTCAGCCTGAGTTGAGCATTTATAATAATAATAAAAATAATAATCCTTGCATTTGATTTAGCGCCTTATCACATCATTAAGATGTCTCAAAGCGCTTCACAGAATATACTGTAAAGTGAATTGACTGTATAATTTGTGGGCAAAATATATCTTGCAATCTCTTGTCGTAATGCCTTCATTTTCTTGGCTGAGAACAGGCTGGGCAGTCAGTCCACCCTGCAGTTGCTTCAATGTTAGCCCCAACACGTATTCTGTGAAGAATTGATAGACTTTGGCATTGTTGACCTTTAGTTAACCCAAATCAAAAATACAGGCATGATAAAAGGACTGGCTTCCAGTGGTTACTGAGACTGATAAAGCAAAAGCGCTGAATTAATATCAATGAAAGAGCAGGCTTGGATTTTCCTCGGGCTGTTGTCTTACTGTTTGCTCTCAGTGGTAAGCAACTTTGTTTCCAACCGCAGGTACTGTTTATTCCACACAAATTAAGGAACTCACGTTGAATATTTAAACATTCTGCTAGCGATGTTCTGTCATTTTAATGATGAAGAACAAAAGGACTAGCCCCCAGCACGAAGACCCAAGGATGTCAAATTAGTGGTGATTGTGTGGACTGAATGAGAAAAATATTGAATTTGTTTTAAAAGAAAAGCCTGAATGTAATGTAAACAACTGGGTACTGAATTGAAGTATGAACATGACTCCAGCTGTGCACACCAGGAGAGGCCCATTTAAATAATACATGCAATATTAGCCCGTCAGCTGCTGTAGGTTACCTCTATTTGCCTTTTATTACAAACACAAAGCCTTAATTCTGCCCTCACACCCCTTCCCGATTAACTATCCAATCATCATGTAGGACAGTACCCTGTTACTACTAGGATGGTCAATTGTGGGGAAACTATTTTTGGTAAATTCATTGGGAAACTGATCTATAAAAAGTCCACCCATAGGAAGATCAAGGCTGTTATCCAGGACTGTTGGCGTAAATCATGATACTTTATAAATGATTCAATGTTTCAAGGTGTGTGAGAAGAGACAAGTAAATACTTCTCTACTCTCCACAAGAGCAATGTCAATGACCTAGGCATGTTAAATGTGCTGAGTAACAACAACATCAACAACAAAATTACATTTGTATAGCGCAAATACTTCAGATGAAGGAGTCTCTTCAGCCCATTTGATTTAATCCTTGCAGAATACCCCTAAACAAGTTTTTTTTACAATCAGTCCAGTTCTGACATCAACCATATTACTTGCAACAGGAGAGTCCTGTTTAAAATAGCAGATACAGTGTTTGACAATCCGCTCCTGAAGGTTACCTCTATTTGCCTTTTATCACAAATTTTACCCATTCATCCTTTTCTCAATGACCCTATTCAACCATCATTTTACATTTTACATGTGCCAGAATTTCCTTAAAATGGATAATGAGAGGTTCCCCTAATCTGTCCAGACCATGGTGGTTCTTCATTAGATCTTTATCTGTGTCCTCATCAGTCTTTCTTTTTCACACACACATACAGTAAAAACCATATGATAACATTGCACATAGTGAATAGAGAACTGTGCAGAAATGGGAGATGCCACTCTATTCTTTCTGACCAGTCCCATTTTCAAGGACGATCTTTCCTGATCTCTCATAACACCACACTAAGCCTCCCCATCATCCTTTTCCCATGCAGAAACCTACCCATTCCATCTTGAAATTGTTTGCATCATTCCTCTCCATTGCCTTCCTGAGCAAAATGTTCCACATGTTTACCACCCTCTGCGTAAAATTGACACAGTCCATTCATGCTGTCTATTCTGACTACTTAACTAACTGACTAGGGCAGGTCCGTCTCCCTCCTCTAATATATCATCGCTCAGTTTAGACATTGCTATTGGAGCTCGTTCAGGGCTGGAGCAGTCACTGTCGGCATGGAGTTCCTCAGGAATGGCCTGGGCATTCTTGGTTACATGATTACTTTAGTGCTAATTAAGATGACAGCAAATTAATCACTTCTGTGACCTCCACTGCTACAATTCACCGACAGACAAGATCTTCAGAATCATGCGAAGCACATTGATATTGATGGTTGCACATCGAATATCCTTGCAGTGAGAATTACAATAAATAATATAATCCTTGCATTTGATATAGCGCTTTTCACGTCTTCTCGACATCTCAAAGCGCTTCACAGAACAGACTGTAAAGTGAATTGACCGTATATAAATATTCTATCAGAGACTAGATCCTTCAGTCAGGAAACCCCTCAAGGTCATAATAAAAACAGTCTTGCCCTGGTCCTTTAAATCCTGCAGAATGTTGGGAAATAGCATTGAAGTTGTCAAATTACTTTATTGGCCATTGAAAATTGCTGCTGAGGGCAGCAATGATTAGATGCCCTGGCTTAAGGTTGACTGCCGGTGAATTACCCTGCACTTGAGCTGGAGCCAGAGGAGACTTCAGAGTCTACAGCTCAGTGCAGTGATTCTTCCGTGGTTGAATCAGAAAACCCAGTAAGTTTCACTGTTACTATTCAAGGGAGACTATGAAGAATTGAGAGAGTATGAATTTGAATGTCATTTAGTAATAGAGCAACAAGTTCTTGGCTTCATTTTGATGCATTCCAAGGCAATATGGAAGGACTTTATTGTTCAATCAGCAAATGTAAGGAGTTGCTGGTGGACGAGGTGTTGTGGTGCCAGCCATAGGCAACGCCAACCACTGAAGATGTGTTCCCAATGGTGAAGTGGACAGAGCGGCAGCATATGTTACCAGGAGATCACTGGTTTCAATTTGATGGGTTTGCTGGTCTCAACCAAGTTTGCAAGGGGAGGCTTGCTCATTGCCATGGTTCACAAATGAGGAATTGGAGGACAATTGGGACTGGTTAATAATATGAAATTTGTGACTGAATTATGTTTTACTATTCCATGACTGAAGCTTTGTGTATTGAACAGCCTCTGAATCAATTGTAAATGTCTTGATAAGTTAGGGCAGCAAATTATTGTAGACAGCTCCATTTCAACCCATTTAGACATATACTTGGTCTTAAAAGATCAAACTGTTATATTTTTATCCCAGAAGCTGACATCAAACTGTGTGAAATAAAAAAAAATCATAGCAGTAGCAAGTTAATAAATAGAACCACACTCTGTATCCTCGGCAGTTTTTCTTGGGTTTGATCCAGGAAAAGCAAGGCCATAGGTGATATTGAGAGAAGTCTCTTTTCATCTGATATCTATTTCCGACTGATGTCAACATAACTAACTGCACACAAACTGTATTTAACTGTCAGTCACAGAATCACAGGTAAATATAATATACAACAGTAAATATTTCTTGAATTGTCTTTCTGATTTAGTCTTTCAAATGTTTTTTCTGTCAATTTGGCTCAGTTGTTGGCACACTTGCTTCTGTCCCAGAAGGTTGTGGGCTCAAACCTCACAGTGGAGTTTGTATTCAGAATTTAGTCTGAGACTCCTTACTGAGGGAGTACTGTTTTGTCATAACGTTTTCCTTTGGCTATGTTAAACCCATCAGCTCATTCAGATGGACGTTAAAGATCCCGTTACACTATTCAAAACAAAAGGGAGTTTCTCCCATTGTCCTGGACAACAATCCTCCAGTTTAATTGATCATTTACTTCATGTGACTGAATTATGTTTCACTATCTCGTGACTGAAGCTTTCTGTATTGAACAACCTCTGCATCAACTATAAAAGTCTTGATAAAAGATCTTAATAATGAGTGTATAAATCTCTCAAACCTGCTTCAAGTAATCAATTAATTTTGAAGTGCAGTGGCTGTTATGTAGGCAAGAGCTCTGGCATTCTGCCTCGCGTGAAGGGCACAATATAAATGCAAATTGTTGCTGTTGTTGTTATCGTTCTATTACTCTATCTCTCTACCCTCGACTCCAGGACCAATGCTGTCCTGACAGAATATCTATCACAAGCTGCAGATCACCCAGAACTCTATATCCAGGTCCAGATCATTAATATAAATCAGAAAGAGCAGTGGTCCCAATACCGACCCCTGAGGGACACCACTACACACTCCCCCCAGTCAGAAAAGCAAGTGTTTACTATCGCTCTCTGCTTTCTGTCTCCCAGCCAGTTCTGGATTCATGTTGCCGCAGTCCCTTTAATACCGTGGGCTTCTATTTTGTTTTTAAGTCACTTATGTGGCACTTTGTCAAATGCCTTTTGAAAATCTAGATAAACTATATCTACTGCACTACCTTCATCCACCCTCTCAGTCACTTCATCAAAATATTCTATTAAGTTTGTCAGACATGATCTGCCTTGAACAAATCCGTGTTGACTGTCCTTTATTAAACTATATTTTTCTAAGTGAGAATTTATATTGTCCCGCATTATAGTCTCCAGAAGTTTCCTTACTACTGATTGGCCCGTACTTCTCAGGTTTATCCTTCTGCCCAGAACTGTACAGGGGAGAACATTTGCAACCTTTCAGTCCTCTGGCACCACTCCAGTGTCCAAAAAGGATTGAAAGATTGTGGCCAGAACTTCCGCTATTTTCACCCTTGCTTCCCTCCGTAGCCTAGGATGCATCCCGTCCAGACTATATTGAGCACCGACAACTTTTTTAGTACCTCCTCTCTGTTGATTTTTATCATTAATTATATATATAATTATATT
The DNA here is from genome assembly GCF_018977255.1 of Callorhinchus milii. NCBI lineage: Eukaryota > Metazoa > Chordata > Chondrichthyes > Chimaeriformes > Callorhinchidae > Callorhinchus > Callorhinchus milii. Next base: position 33,977,132 of record NW_024704743.1, read on the forward strand.
ATATTTTGTATTATATTATATTTTATATTAATATTATATTATATTTTAATTATATTATATTTTTATCAGGCAGGGCAAAACCTTGGGCAAGTTTTCGTACTCCACACGCTTAATAATATTCCCTCTAAAAAAAAACAATAATAAATAGGTCATTTTCAATCCACGACTGTTTGTGGGACACAGCTGTGTGCAATTGGCTGCAGTCAATTCACTTTACAGCATATTCTGTGAAGCGCTTTGAGACGTCTAGAAGACGTAAAAAGCACTATATCAAATGCAAGGATTATTATTATTATCATATCCAATTTCTGTTCACATGCCTGCGATATTGTGAAATTGGTTGCATCGTCTTCTTTTGTGAAGACAGTTGCAAAGTATTTATTTAGTACATCAGCCATGCCCTCTGCCTCAACAAGATTTCCACTTAGGTCCCTAATTGGACCCACTCGACCTTTGACTAAGCTTTTACTCTTGATATGCTTATAAAATACCTTAGGGTTCCCTTTTATGTTTCCTGCTAATCTTTTCTCGTACAATCTCTTCGATCCTCTTATTTTCCTTTTCACTTCTCCTCTGTACTTCCTATATTCTATTTGATTATCTTGTGTGTTTTGGACCTAACATTTGTCATAAGCCTCCTTTTTCTGTTCTATTTTAATCCCAATTTCCTTAGTCATCCAGAGAGGTTTGACTGTCCTACCTTTCCCATTTGTGGAAATGTAATTGCTCTGTCCCTGAACTATCTCCTCCTTGAAGGCTTCCCATTGTTCGTTTGCTGTCTTACTGCCAATCTTTTTTTTCAATCTATCTTGGCCAGGTCCCTTTTTAGCTAACTGAAATTAGCCCGCTTCCAGTTGAGGGTCTTTACCTTTGATTGATTGTTGTCCTTTTCCATAACTATTCTAAACCTAATGATATTGTGATGACTGTTATCCAGATGCTCTCCTACTGAAACCTGCTCCACTTGCCTCACTTCATTTCCCAGAACTAAATCCAGCACTGCTTCCTTCCTCGTTGGGCTGGAAACATGCTGATCCAGAAAGTTCTCCTGCACACATTTCAGGAATTCCTCCCCTTCCTTGCCCTTTACACTGTGTGTTTCCCAGTCTATGTTTGGATAATTGAAATCCCCCATTATCACTACTCTATTGGTTTTGCATCTCTCCGAAATCTGCTTGCAGATTTGCTCATCTATCTCCTTCCCACTATTTGGAGGTCTATAGTAAATACCTAACAGAGTAACAGCTCCTTTTCTGCTCCGTAACTCTAACCAAATAGTTTAAGTTTTTGGACCCTCTAACACATCATCCTTTTCCAGGACTATGACCGTGTCCCTAATGAGTATTGCCACCCTTCCTTTTTTCCCTTCTCTATCCCTCCTGAATAGGTTGTAACCAGGAATATTCAGCTCCTATTCCTGTCCTTGCTTGAGCCAATTGCCACTACATCATAGCCCCATGTGGCAACTGGACCCTGCAGCTCACCAAGCTTATTGGTCACACTCCGTGCATTTACACACTTGCACTCCAAGACCGGCTTAATCCACTCTACATTTATCCCCCGTCTCTTTCCACTTTTTGCTAGACTATTCGTTGTTTCATTTATATTTGTCTCTCCTCGCCCACTATGTCTTGTTTCCCCTCCCTGATGCTATATTCTGATCCCCATCCCCTCTTGAAATCAGTTTAAACGCTTCCCCACAGCATTTGTTATCCTTGTTGCAATGACATTGGTCCCAGCCCTGCTCAGGTGTAACCCATCCCTCGTGTACAGCTCCCATCTGCCCCAGAAGTGGTCCCAGTGGTTTAGAAACCTGAAGTCCTCCTTCCTGCACCATTTCTCCAGCCAGGCATTCATGTATTTGATCCTCCCAGTTTGGTATTCACTAGCATAAGGTATTGGGAGTAATCCCAAGATCACCACTATTGAGGTCCTGCTCTTTAGCTTCTTCCCAAGCTTCTAATATTCTCCCTGTAGAGTTTCAGCCCTTTTATCACCTACATCATGAATCCCGACATGGACCACAACTTCCGGATTTTCCCCTTCCCCCTGTAGTATATTTTGCACCCGTTCCGTGACGTCATGCAGCCTGGCCCCAGGGAGGTAGCATTCCTTGCGCGAGTCCCGTCTTTTATGGCAGAAATGCCTGCCTATCCCTTTAACTATTGTATCCCCGATAACAACAGCAATGGCCTTTATCCCCTTGTCCCCCTGAACATCCATTACCTTTTGACTCTTCTCGCCAGAGGCGTCCTCACCAGCATCCAGTACTGAGAACCGGTTTATGAGTGCCACACTCTTAGGGGATTTCTGTACTGCCTGTTCTTTTTTTGCTCTACATCGGATGGTCACCCATTCACCCTTCTTCTGAGCCCTCTGTGTAGCTGGGATGACCACCTCCTGAACTCTCTGTGGCTGTGGGGTGACCACCTCCTAAACTCTCTGTGGCTGTGGCGTAACCACTTCCTGAAAAATTCGATCCATAAATTCTTCAGCCTCCCGTATCCTATGTGGTGACTTTAACATCATCATCATCTGGAGTTGCAAATCACAACTAAACATCTCTCCTCAGTAATCAGTAACTGATCTCGCTATGTGGAAAACATTCACTTTTCGATCTATTTTTTCCTGTGTAGATGAAATGATAAAATATGAATTAGTGTTTTTAAAACACCTTGTAGTATATAGCATGCCTTGTCTGCTGAAGGGCAAAGCACACTAAAAATATGAAAGTTAAAGTGCTTTTCTTTAACTCTGCTCAGACGTGTTCTATTATCAGGGGGGTACTGAGGAAGAAACTGTACTGCATACAACATCGATCTATAGAAACAGTAATAACTATCAAAGTAATCCTCCCAACTAAGTTTTGAATACAGTGCAGTTCACATCTACAAACTAAGCCAATATTCCTTCAATGACCCTTTTGTTTCTGATATCCCTTAAGTGCCTTTATTTAATATGAATGAATTCCTAAAAAGGCATTCCTATCATGCATCATCACAGTAAGACACCTTTGACTCACTGCATCTTATTTCCCCTTCAGTGGCTACAAGTAGATGAAAAACCTACATCTGCACTTTTATTTTTTTTCTCTGCATAACATAATAGCAGAAACAACATATTGGCTTGTAAACATGTGTCAGTTGACTTCGCACATTGCAAGTGGAATTTGCTGACTCCTGACAGTATGCAGAAATTTGTTTTATGGCCCATGAGACATATCTCCCATCTTAATAGCTTTCAGTTCTTTATGGCATTTTAATGTCAAATAGTAAAAGCATAGCACCAAAGCTGAACACAGTGACTATTCTTGTCCTCTTCATTAATGGTAATAGCTGGAGGGGGAGGTGGGGTTTGGTCTATTAAGTCTGTGTCGATATTTTTTTCCAAGTGAGACAATCATACATCTAATCCCACTCCCTTATTGACTCCCCAATACCCTATTCATATTCCTCTTTGTCAAGCATCAAATTCTCTTTTAAAGAAAGTCTATGAACTCTGCTTTATCCATGGCTTATGCTGAAGAATTCCATATTCCGTTTACCCACCAAGACAATTTTTTTCTGATCTCATTTGTTTTTAATCTCTAGTCCATGTTTCCAAATATCACATTTTTACTCTTCCCAATTTACTATTGAATACAAATACAATTTATAATTATATAGCACCTTGCATGTCGGGGGAGGTCTCAAAACACTTCACAATACTAGATGGGCACTCGAGCTGGATAGGAACCAGGGTGGGGGGATGGGGTGGGGAAAGATGTCTGACAGAGGTATGTTTTGAGACATGCCTTGAAAGAGGGGGAGGGAGGAAGTGAAGGGAATTTAATAATAATAATAATAGTAATCCTTGCATTTGATATAGTGCCTTATCGCGTTGTTGAGACATCTCCTTCAAAAAGGGAAGGGAGTTTCCTACTGTATCTTGGCTAATAATCCCCCAGATAAATTGTTCATTCAATCCATGGCTGTTTATGGAACAATGTGCTGCATTCATATACTGTAAAGTAAATGACTGTATATTTTGTGGGCGAAAAGTGGCAGTCAATTGCACACAGCAGTGTCTTACAAACAGTCGTAGATTTAAGTTGAAGTTAAAACTTCAAGCAATGGTCTATGTTTTAATTTAATTCAATGTATTAATTCTACAATTCTCCTTTCATTTAAAACATCCTCACTCTCGTTCTGCTTTAATTTGTGTTTATAACATATGTCTAATTAGTACCTTCCCTTTCTCTGAAGCTCTTCGTATGTCTTGAAATAATTCCATACCAATTTTTCCAGCATCAGCATCCAAGGCTGCACTCTCCACCTCTCAAAGCCGGTCAGGAACCTTGGTGTTCTGTTCGACCCTGAGCTGTCCTTTCTCCCTCATATCTGCGCCACAACTGGCACCGCCTTCCATCACCTCCGGAATATCGCCAGACTACGGCACTACCTCACCCCTCACGTTGCTGAAACTCTGGTCCACGCCTTTATCACCTCAAGGCTGGACTATGGGAACTCTCTCCTCACCGGCCTTCCCGCCACCTCCCTCCACAAGCTGCAGGTCATTCAGAACTCTACAGCTCGTGTACTGTCCCGCACCAGGCTTCGGGACCACATCACTCCCACCCTCGCTCGCCTCCACTGGCTCCCCATCCCCCAGAGGATCGAATTCAAGATCCTCATCCTCACCTACAAGGCCATTCACGGCCTTGCTCCCTCCTACCTCTCCGACCTACTATCCCCCTACCTACCTGCCCGTACCCTCCGTTCCTCTGGCTCCGGTCTGCTCCACATCCCCCGCCCCAACCGCCCTACCATCGGTGGCCGGGCCTTCAGCCTCTCAGCCCCGAGGCTCTGGAACTCTATCCCCCAGTGCCTTCGCCGCCTCCTCCCTTTCCTCCTTCAAGGCCGGTCTCAAGACCTTTCTCTTTGACCGTGCCTTCAGCTCCCCTCTCGACTCTCTACCCCCTCCTCGCTCCCTCCCTTCCCTCCCCTCACCCTGACCATTTCCCCCCGCTCGGGTCCTGACCCAACTGTACAGCGCCTTGGGACATCCTCCCGACGTGAAAGGCGCTCCATAGATGGAATCTTGTTGTTGTTATTGTTGTTGTTTTCCTTTCACCTCAGTGGTCTATTATAATTCCAAAATTATTAATTATTTCCTACTGTGTCAGAGATTGAGTCTGGCCTCTCCTCATCCAAGATTACTCCAGCTTTTCTGATTCCAATTCAAGCCTACCTTGCTAGCAATATTGTCCTTGCCCCAATTTATTTTTCTTATCCTTCCTCGCCACATTCAGCCTCCACTGTGAGAATCTTCCTTTTACTTTACATCTCTGTCAAACTGATTATATCTACAATCCCATCCCATCCCAGTCTTTGCTCTTTCTAACTGCCTTAAACATTATATTCAATATTAAAATATAATAATGATAATAATCCTTGTGTTTGGCGCAGCGTCTTTAACTTTGAAAAGCTTCACAGGTAATTTCTGTGAAGTGTAGTGACTGTGTATTGACACCAATTTGCACAAAGCACATTGTTCCACAAACAGCCATGAATTGAATAAACAATTATTTGGGGGATTGTTAGCCAAAATATTGGGAGAAATTCCCTTCCCTATTTGAAGGAACAAATGCAAGTTAGTGAGTTGCAGCACTAATGGGCTGTGCTGTGCCATGGAGCTTTAGATACTGCTTAATTTCCATCATCTAACACAAATTCAAGTTCTTGATCTCAGTAAGGAATGGAGAGCAGGTGCATCTTCGCAGGGGAGGGACATTCATGGGAAACAAAATCAAATATTCTTGCAGCTGGTTTCAGAAAGGCATAGGCAAAAGATTGAGAGCAGATCGACCTTCTCAGCTATTGTTGATGTGTTCTGCAGAAAGAACAAGAAACTAAGAGGGAGCGAAAAAATATGTTTTATAAAAGGCTTAGGAAGCAACTCATCTCAAACCAGAAACAATTCAAGAATCTTTGGAAAAAGGCCTGACCCCTTCATAAGCCTTTCTGTGAATAGGCTTGATCTATCTCATCAGATAGATGGCACTCAAGGAATGATCAAGGTTGAGTTTACCATGAAGATCCTGAGCTACATTAAAAGTGCCCCAGGCAGTATGAGGCAGAAGTTGGAGCTATTCTTGGTTACAAAATTGATCCAACTCTACTAATAATTCCTTTGTATTGGTCAAGTGGAGACATGGTGTGAGAGATGGTGGTTCTTGTCGCCACAACCAAACCAGTGAAATTATTTTTGAGAACTCAGTTAAGCATTTTATTTACACATAGTTCAAAATAAATGTCACCAAATTAATAATAGCACAATAAACGGCCCCCAAAACTCTGCAGTGGCTGGCACACACGCACACTGCACTGAGCCCAGTTATCTCATAAATAGGCTGCTGCCTGTAGTTACTTTACTCATTAATGAGGTCTCAATATTCCACAATTAACAATTTCTTCAGTTTCTTCAATTAACAGGCTGGTCCCTCTGCACAGTGTGGTCCGAAGGTCCTCCCCCCGATCACATAACACTTATTCTATAATGCACAAAGCTGGTAAGATCCAGTAGAATTTCCTGTGTTTGTGTGCATACACAGTGTGCAGATCTAGATGTCTAGATGTATAATGCATTGCAAGCTTTTAACAGCATTCAGTAGGATTGCTTCTAAGTATTAAGGGAAACAGTCTGTCCTCCTGACTTTACTCACAATCTTCTTCACTGTAAGATACACTCACTACTTTTTGTGTCAACAAACTTAGAAATTCTGCCACTGTAGACCTTGGGACGTCCTGCTGATGTGAAAGGCGCTATATAAATATAATAAAAACAGAAGTCGCTGGGAACACTCAGAAGATCAGGCAGCATCTATGGAGAGAGGAAAGTGAGTTAAAGTTTCAGGTCGATGACCTTGTGTCAGAACTGTTTCAAAGTGTTTCATCTGCAGTAGTTTACCTTTTGCTGTCTAAATGTAATTTGTTGTTGTGCAAATTTACCACAGGAGTTTAGATGCTGAGTGCCTTTATTTTGGCTTTGATGACTTTTACAGCAACATTTATATAGAGTCCTTCACGCAGGATAGCATCTCGGAGAGCTAGCAGATTTGCTCAGCAGGTTAAGTCTTAGTTCTCAGTAACCTTAAGGAAATTTAGGAGAATCAAGTGATAGGGAGGATCAAAAACTTCAGTTTGAACCAATTGGGAGAAGTTATTGCAGTAGCGGGACAGGAGGCAGCGGGTGATGTAACTTGGAGATGACACCTTGTCACCAGCACCAAATGCAGAAGCCTGACAGTCAATGCATGAAGTCATATTCCGTAGTGAAACCTGGCCAAGATCACCGCTGAGTTTTCTGTGAATCAGGGTTGGTATTAGTGTGCTAAATGCCTTGTACTTTAAGTAAATAATTGGCTTGATAATGTGCTATAGTGCAGGTAATTTAAACGTATGGTGTTTATTCAGAGATTTGATATAACGCCTTTCACTTTGGGAGTTCGTCAATAGCACTTCACAGGATTTACTGTAAGGCGTAGACAAATACACAGCAATATCCAACAAACTCTCATTAAGTGAATGACCAATTTTATCTGGGGGATTGTTGGCCAGGACATTGGGAGAAACTCCCTTCTCTTATCAAGTAGTGCCATGGGATCTTTAGAATCCACCTGAATAGGTAGATAGGACCTTGATTTAAATGTCTCATCTGAAGATCAGAAAATGGGAGCTAGGATCCACACTGCCAAATTAATCTGACTTTGAAACCGTTGTATTTTCTGCTTGTTGGATTGTCAGCATTGAAACATTCAGCAGTTGTAAAATTATCTATCAGGATGTTTATACAAGGCTTTAACAATCTGCCAGTGATTCATTCAAATATTACCATCATGTCATGTGCAAAACAATGCTCTGAAAATGACACTGATAACCTGACACCTGTCCCCAAAGGAGAAGGTGTCATGCACAAGCCCTTGCATCATTGTTTTAAAATAGCAGCACAACGTGCAATAGAATTAGTGAAGCCTCTGTTCTGTGCTTCTAGATCATGTTCATTGTTGGTGCATCTTTTATGCTCAACTTTTTCACTCTTGGACATCCAGTGTTAGTATAAAGCAGTCCAGGCTCAGGTTGGCAATCGACTGGTGCAAAATCAAGCTGCCTCCAATTCCCAAACAATGGGCTTTACTTAAAACTTGTAAATGTCCACCAAACACAAGACAAGCTGATAGCGTGGCTTAGTTGGTAGATCTCTCACTCGGATTCAGAAGGGTATAGGTTCAAGCTCCAAGTTGAGACTTTAGACTCACAGTCCTTTGGATGAGATGTTAAACCAAAGGCCCATCTGCTTGTTCAGGCACTATTCAATAAGAGAAGGGAGTTTCTTCTGGGGTCCTACAAATAGACAAGAATCCCCCAGATAAAAGTTGGTTATTTTCTTTGTGGTTGTCTGTGGGACATTGCTGTGTGCAAATTGGCTGCCGCCTTTGGCTCTGAAATACACAGTCACTACACTCTACAGTAAATCCTGTGAAATGCTTTAAGACCTCTTCCTGATGTCAAATGCAAAGTTTTTTTTTAGCAATCTTCTTTGTGCTGCATTCAAGCAAAACACAGAAATCAGTGCTGCCTTCTGGACACTAAATATATATTTCTTTTCACAAGATTTCATTTTCAAATATGTTTTAAAGACAAACTGTCATCATGAGCAGTTGCTGAAGACAACACTCTAGGCTGCAGTCAAGGCTTCCTCAGCTCAATGAACTAATTTGGTAATGCCAGAGGTAAGACTAGATAAAAATCTTATCTCTTGCAATTTGTACAGCTACCCAAAATTGGATTACATTGAGTATTTGGTTGGCAATGCAGCTGATCTGATCCTCTGTTAACTGCTTTGAAGCCTTAAAGCTAGCTGAGGCTCAGAAAAAGGAAAATCAGACTTCTTCTCCAAGTGAAAACATTAGGCTATTGCTAAACAGAAAAAAATGTAATTACTGCCACTGCTAGCACTCTCACACCATCATATTCAACAAAAAAATCTCATCTCAGGAGCTGAACTTGCTCATTTCCTTCTTTCGATCGCATTTGACACTCTGCCTGACCTTGCACAACCCCATTTTGCTGTGATGTCAAAGCCTTATTTTACCCAACACTGTTGTTTTGGTTTCTTGTCTCGTTTTCAAATAGCTCTTTTTTGTTGCTTCGGATCTTAGGTGGAATGCCATGATAATGTGGCAAATTGAAAACTTGCAAAACAAAGTGGCTCTTTCAGCAACAAAGAAAATAATCTAGAAATCAATTGTGGTGATATTTGCCTGCTGTAAAAACGGGAGCACGGCACGATAATCTGAGGAGATTTATAAAAATAATACTTGTGTGATCCATCTCATGTCAGCCAAGATGAGCAGAACTGTGGAGACAATGACACTCGGGGGAATCATCCATGAGACAGTGGATTGTCACAGATGCCTGATTCTCACTCTCATTAAATTAGCTGCCAGGAAAGAGCTATGTGTACAGCCTGAATGGGGTTTCTGCCATCATTTGCACCTGCCATGCAGTCTATCACAGATCAATGATCACCTGAAGTTTATAAGCAATGAAGACATTTTCATCATTTTATTCTGACTTGGTCATGTTGCATCTTCATTGTAACAAAAAAACATTGTCAGCAAGGGAAGAACCAAACAGTGTTCACTTTTATTGATGTCTGCTTTGGTTTCAGCAATTTGATGCCCAATACAGGTATTAGGGATACAAGGTATTAGGGATATAATACATATATTAGGAGTGAAAATTGCAGTCTGTGGTGTACTAATTTGATGTGTTAATAACATCTTTGAGGAATCTGGCAAGTCAATGTATTTATTGATTATTGATTGACTGGCCTGTGGGTGCAGCTGTGACCACCCCCCCACTCCCCGATTCCATCACAGTCATTGAGTTCAGTTACCATTTCATTCCATTCTCACTACTCTGATTTGAGCCGTGATTTGGTTACACTAACCAGAAATATTTGGAGATGCTTTTCATTAGCATTAAATAAATGGTATCGTCTTCCCAACAATCAGTCGTGTGTTATTTAATAGTAAATGCTGCAAATAGGCAAGTAATTGAAGTGAGTTTCATTTTGTTCTTTCAGGGCTTCAATTCTTCCATAACATAACTGTGAATTTCATTTCCATCATTTTATTGATCGGCTTGATTGGGCATTGTCATGAAATCCATTTCACACAAAACACTCACAAAGTTGCCAATATATATTTAGTTGATACGATTGATACGATATGATTGACTTGTGTCATGATTGCACAGCTGATTTAGCATTAAGCTAATCAATTGGTCGCACTCTCACCTTCAAGTCAGAAGGTTGTGGATTCAATCCCAGGTCAGAAATTGGATTTCACGTAGTGTAGACTGTTCCTGCAATAAATTGCTAGTGGAACATTATATTGACGGAGGTGCCATTCTTCAGATGAGACGAGGTGAATGTTAAAGATGCCGTGGCACTAAAAGTTGAAAAGAGAAGTTCTCCAGTGCCCTGACCAACAATCTCCTGGATAAAATTAGTCATTCACTTCAAGGTTGTGGTACTTTTGGATGTATACATTGGCTCCCACATTTGCCTACAAATAAGCAGTCTTTACAGTAAATCCGGTGAAGCACTGTGAAATCATACAACTTGAGAAAGCGCTATATCAAATCCAAGGATTATTCTAATAATGCAGTGGGGATTACAGCAAAGGGAATGGATTATTTTCTACTTATTTCTCTGGTTCACTCCATCAAGCACTTTGATACATCTAGAAAATGTTTAGAAGGCGCTATATCAAATGCAAAGATTACTATTATATTATTATTATTATGTCTCCTCTGCTGAAGAGGAGACCGCAATTGCCGAGTGTTTCTGTGGGTAGTCACCTTATCCTAATGGGAGTCATTCATGCTTGGCCTATATAATGGGTTGTGGGCTGTCTGACCTTGAGGGTCATTAAAGGTGAGAGTTCAATTTTACACTTATCTGCTGATGTACACACACACACATCAAACAGAAGTCACTGGCTAGTGATCAGCAACAGGAAGAGAAAACATAAGTTTCTTCCTGATCCCCGAAGGTAATCTAATGAAAACCCCAGGACATCAGCCTAACATCACAAGCTCCATTATTCAAGCATAATGAGCGGCAGTCCACCGATGACACCTCTGTGCTTTTAGAAGGACAGAACTTGTTCGTCTCACAAAGTGTTTGATCATCAATGTTTTATATTTAGCCTTTTAACCATTCTTAACTGGATATTTATTCAAATCTTTCTTATATCAAAAAACATATTACTGATTCGCTAACTTTTTAACAAGCACATCTAAGACTAACTACAGCTGGCCTTAAACTGGTTGCCAAGTACAAAGCCCATCCCATTAGCCAGCATAAACAGTAGTTCCTGCAGGGGCCAGCATCCAAAATGGTTGTAAACTTCAGTCAGAAATAATGAGAATTCCCAAAACATCTGTCCTGCCAGGGTGGGAGAGGTTGAACATGTGATGCAAACATTATTTTTGCAACATGCACAATAGGGACAATGGTGAGACGTGTGGCATCTAACGCTCTGTCTACAGAAACAACATGAAAGGCGTAATTATGCCACCGTGTGATTTTTTTATTGTAAAGTATGTTCTTGCTTCTTTATCCACAATCAGGACAGGCGTGGTACAGAACTTTGTGTTTGTTCATTTGGGCTGGCGCCATGCCTAACATGCCAAGCTTAGTGGTGCCTGAGATTTCTTTTGAAGGGCAAACATAACAGGAAATGGCTATTGTTACCTGGTGAACGCTGGTGATAAACGTACTGGGAAGGAACAGAATGTTTTGAGGACATTTATGTAATTGAGCTTCTAAAAGCAGGTGTGTTCTCCGTATCAAGTGATGTTCTTTCTGGGACTGATGTTAGCCTAGGACTGGCATTAGACTGGGACTGAGGGTAGACTGGAACTGGCGTGAGAATGGACTAACATTAGACTGAACTGATGGGACATTAGAGTGGTAGAATTGGCAGACAGTCTTTCTGAGCATTGGCTTGATAGGTTTTAATGTAAATAAAACAGCATTACCCCATCCAGCAGCTGAGTTGATTGTAAAAAATAGTATAGCACATGCAGATAACGTGTCATACTGGGTCCCCGTCTTCTAATTAATAATACTAATACTGATAATAGTAATTCTTTCATTTGATATAGATACTTATCGTGTCATCACGGCACTTCAAACGCTTCACAGGATTTTACTGTGTGTTTTGAGGGAGAAATGCGGCAGCCAATTAGGCAAAGCACTGTCCCACAAACAGTCGTGGATTGAGTGACCAAATTATTATTCTTATTTTTGGAGGGATTATTACCCGTTGGAAAGCGATCCGCCAATCGACTAACAACCAGGTTCCTACTTGCTGCTAGGTAAACAGAAGCATGTGGAGTAAGGAAACTTGTGTAAGGTGTCGCCCTGCCGGGAATCGAACCTAGTTCCTCTCGCTTGCAAGACAAACAGACAAACCACTATGCTACAGGACTCCATGGGACTTCCCATTATGGGAACACTACACAGTGCATGTGTGCATTTCGTAACATGCTATAAACACATTGCCAGGAAATGGCATTTAAAGTAGCAGATAAAGCTTTCGAGAGTAAATTTAACCCGACCTTAGAGTTCATATGACATTTGTAAACCCTTGTACTTTGCCCTTATGTCATCATTGTGAATGCACCGATTCGGTTTGCAGTCTTCTGAATTTTGCCATGTATCTATCACTTAATACTGTGTGTGTGCAACACCGCTATAGCATCTGATTCAGCAAACCACTCTAAAATATACAACAACAACAACTTGGATTTATATAGTGCCCTCCACGCCGGATGGCGTCTCAAAGAGCTTTACAGTAATGGATCCCGGGATACTGAGGATATGCTGTCATGTGAGCCGTGTGAAGTCGGTATTCTGTTACAGCACACAATGAATTGTTACACCCTTCTATGAACACCACTATGGTGCTGCTTTAATATGTCATTAACAGTTGCACAGAACCACAAACAGGAAGGCAACCCCATAGGGATCCTGGAGACTCTGCCAATTTTAAGTAGCAGCTGAGAAACAAAGCACCCTTTCAGTTTCAGCTGATTCCACTGAGCAGTGTCTGCGGGGCATTGCTAATGAGACTATATAACTTATAGAAAAGTGTTGCAACCCTTTCTGACTAACCAGTCACATGACTGACAGAAGGGCAATGCCATTTTATTGTTTGGCAGGATTATTCAACACAAGACTTCACCCAATAAAGGGTACAAGATAACATTGATAACATTGCATGTAGTCAAAAGATGAGTTTCAGCCTGAGCCCCGGAAATTAGACTTTTGCTTTAAATTGGCCCACGTGTTCTGCTATCTGTAATGCATAGCAGAGCACACTGCGTATCTTTCAAAACTAACTCTTACAGTTTTAACTTAACATGAGAAAGTAAAATGGCAATTTCATAGCATAGAAACCTGAGGGTAGATTGAATTATATGACAGGACCTGTGGGATTACAAGGGTTTGTTTGTAGCACAAGGAGATTCACTATCTGGTGTAAACTATACAGAGAGAAATGAACTCTTTGAGATGACTTTCTGTTCCATTGCTGCAGTTGTAAGTAGATACACAAGCCACAAACTAACAAAGAATATCATTAATGCCTGGATTCATTGTAAGATGCTTTGGGAACAGAAAAAAACACAACTCTTTCTTAGTACAGTAGGTCTCAACCTTTCCATCTTCTAATTTATCTTTCAATCTCTGTTCTTTCCTGTGAACACATTTATGCCATCCATTCAATGGTTTTCTTATTCCTGAAATCTATTTCCCTTTGTGTAACAGTGTTCCACCTGACTTCCTGCCTTACTCCTAAATTCCACATTTTCACTTGAGTGAGGTACCCTAACCCAAACTGAACGACTTAACAGGATTTATTTTATCAACCCATTTCATAATTTTGAAAATGATTAGGACTTGATCATGCCATTCTCATTATTTTCAAAATATCTTCTAATCATTCACAAAAAAACTCTGCTTGAATTATTTGTCGGCTGTATGGCTGCCCTATCACTACCATCAGCGAATGACCTTTAAGTCATTCTGCCCTCCTCTCTGGAACTCCATCCCTCCAACACCCTCCTCCCCAGTTTCAAAGCTTCCCTCTTTCATCCGTATTTCTTTGACCATGTTTCCAGTTATCACCATCATCTTCAGCTCCCATTCCCAGCCCCGGCTAGAGTGAGTGTCCAGTCAGCTGTGTAAAACATTTTGAGGCATTGACTAGATGCAAAAGGGATGTTACAAACAAACAAAATATGTTACAAACAATGTTGACATTTATACTGAAAGGTGCTATATAAATGTACAGTACTCTATAATTGTATTGCTTTCACATTGAGAAAAGCTTCCTGAAAAGCTGAAGCTACACATAGTGAAAACAGTGGGTGTGGGACACAATAATGTTGATTAAATGTTCCTTTAGTGATACAGAATCCCAAGTATATAGGGGCTGAAATTTTAATCAGAGATGGCAATGTGTGATTATAACAGGGAAATCCTATTTGTGGCTGACATTATCAAAGGTGCTATGTGTAATGCCAACTGGAGTTTAAATCAAATGCAAGGATTATTTTATTATTAAGTCCAAGAAAGGTCCAGCTTACGCCATTTCTCCACCAGATTCCTTGTTTAAAATCCTTTGAGACTTTCCATCAACCAACAGGAAGCAGATCGGGTCAGAGCACATGTCTGTACGGTCAGAGTAGTGGAGGCCAGATTATCAGAAGGACATGACTATCCATACTTGCACGACTTGGATAATCCTGTTATGGATGGATTGCCTGGAGGTAGAATCCGTATTAGCTTTCCAATGGGAACCATATAAGTACTGTACCTAAAAAGCAGTAAACTACAGGGGTATGAGGAAAGGGCAGGTAAATGGGATTGAAAGAATTGCTCTTTAAAGAGCCAGCACAAACACAATGGGCCGAATGGCTTTCTTCTATGCTGTAAATGTCTTGGTTCTACGGTTCTAAGGATTTGTCCCACAAAATATACAGTCAATTCACTTTACAGTATATCTGTGAAACGCTTTGAGATGTCTCGAAGACGTGATAAGGCGCTATACCAAATCCAAGGATTATTATTATTATATTATTGGAAATTAATGCCACATAGTTGTTTTTACCTCAGTATGTGCAAGTTCATCTATTAGATTATTCAAGAACTATAGGTTAATAAGGGATCAGGTACAGGTTATAAACCATCATTCTAAGGCTTGCATTTGCCAAACGTTTGATGTAAAGAACCCTGCATAAAAGGAATTTTGCTTTCATACGATGTACAGTACTTACTAAAATTAGTCAAAGCATACCAAATCTTTAATTATTAATAAATGTAACTGAATCAGTATCTGTGCACCATTAATATTCCAACAGTGAAAGTTGATTTTGAAGTGGTTGCAGCATGAACCTTCCATAATTCCAATTTTGAATGGAATGCGCATTCTCTCCCTGGAGGGACGTATCTTGCTTGCTTACCTAATTGCAGAAAGTATTAGGTGCAAGTTGGAGAGAGACAAGACTTGGGGACCCCAGAGCATGCCATTGCGAATACTGTCTGTCAAGCTTCCTACTGCTAGTCCAGCTAGTACCACCCTACCTATTAGTGCTTTGGCTTTCAGGAGCCAAGTGGGTAAAATCCCTGCCTCCAGTAACTGGTCTGCCTTTCTATGTCCTGCTGATGACCCAGCCTGGCTCAGGAACTGAGCCTTGGAATACAATAGTCCCATCTGGCTCAGGAAAAGAACTACCAAGAACACCACAGAGGGCTGACTCAACCTTGGAGTCAGGTTAGACCCCGCTTACCTCCAAGCACAGGATGGTAGTCACCAGTTGGTCATTTGACATCTAACAAGATTTAAGTCCTCACTAAGTGGATAGCAGGTATTAGGAACTCCCTGTGAATTTCCTGGTGAGTAGCTCAGCATGAAATGCATGACAGCATTGTCACCATTGCCAGCATTGCCACAGTCCTGGACTCCAGGTAACGCCTTCCAGCAGCTGTCGTCCCAATCTTTCATGACAGATTCCATGTGTTTGGAATGTATTATAGAATCTGTTGTTAAATATCTAATTTTTTCTTCTATCCCTTAAGACTGCCGTTGGTGCAAAGTTTACCCACCACTTTCCTATAAAATCCAGATCTCTCCCTTCGCTCAGCAGACACCAGCCTGCTTTGTGTCTCTCATCCTACCTGCCACATCATTGGCCGTTCGGCTTTCAGCCTATCTGATCCCATTCTCTGGAACTCTCTCCCGTTCCTTCCCCCACCTCTTTCAAGATCCTTCTCATTCCACTTGATTGCGGCTTCGGTCGTCTTTCCCCTCCCTACCCCCTCGGATTCCACTCCCATCTCGGGTGTCAAGTCCCTTTTGACGCCCTCCCTTTGTGAAGGCGGTATATAAATCTAAATATGTATTTGTAACTTCCCCCTCAGGACTTTGGCACAGTGAATGTAAAGGTTTAAGCACTGCCATTGTCAAAACAAGTAATAATTTGGTCACTCAATCCACAACTCTCTGTGGGACACTGCTGCGCTACACAATTGCTGCCGTGTTTCGCCCACAAAATATACAGTCAATTCACTATACAGTATATTTTGTGAAATGTTTTGAGACGTCTCAATGACGTATAAGGATTATTATTATTATTAACCCCAATTGCTATTCATGGCATTTCAATGCCATTTCACAGGATACCAGTTTATCTCAATAAGAAACCTGCAAAACAGCATTAAAACACTAGATCCAGGTTCAGGAACAACAACAGGGGTCACAAGTGGGAAACATTGATGGAAGTACTAAAAACTTTGAAACCAGCTTCAGGGGTGTCTATTGCACCAAAGCCAGATGTTTCACACCAACAGCCAGTTTTTAACCTTCAATGGGTAAATGTGATGTTTCATGCCAGATTCTGCAAGAACATTCCATACTCATGGAATCTGTTACAAAAAGTCACATTTTTCACCTCATTCATTATCCATTAGCCGTGAGCATTCCCAAAGTTCTCTTACACAACATGATTAAATTGGATTAAGGCTGGAATTGATCCACTATGTGACCAGCAGAGGACAAACGCTGGATGTTGGCAGGAGAACTCTCTGTGGGTAGGGAACAAATAACTGGAGCTCAACATGACCACATTAACCTGCAGTTCAACTTGAACCTTCACAGAAATGTAACAGCCATATTATGCTGTGCTAATGCTGCTGGGGATGAAGCAGTGCTGTGATGTAGAACAGGAAGGCTGATTTTTACTGACATCCTATTCTGGAATTCTGAACATGTGCAGCTTGGCATATGAGCAGAACATCAAAATAGGATGCTAGATTTGTAATATTATTAGATAGCCTACTACACTCAAAAAAATCCCTTATCTTTCAAAACTTATCCTTCAAGTGGGTGAGTGAGCCCAGTGCAATTTTCACTCTACGTTTTCACAGTGGGTATGTGTATTGTACAGATCTTGAAACCACCTCTTGCAGGTAGTGACAGGAGTAGGGCTCCAGTGGGATTCATGGTGGCTCAAACCTCATTATACTGTACGCTTGGTGGTAAATTGCTGTCAAACTCACAGAGATTCACCACCGAACATGCAGTATTAACACAGCATTAGAGAGAACGCAAGAGACCCACTAGACACAAGCTGCATGGTGGCTGAACCCGGTACAGCTAATTCCACAAAAGTGTATAATCAAATGAAAGGATTATTATTATTATTATTATTATAATCCTCACAACATATCCTCCTTTCAGCGCCTTGGGACGTCCTCCTAATGTGAAAGGTGCTATACAAATGTAATTTGTTGTTGTTGTTTACAGGTGGCCCAAAGTTATTTTACCCCGAAGTTAACAGTGTTTACATTTGAGCATTTACAGTATATTCTGTGAAACACTTTGAGACGTCTCAATGACGTGATAAGGCGCAATATCAAATGCAAGGATTATTATTATTTATGTTTCTTCCATGATGCTTTGAAATTGGAGTCATTTTGAGGTTAAGCTTGAAGTGCAATACCAATATTTACACTTAAAAGTTTAAGCCACTGTTACAGCTTTTTCCACTGCCGTCACCTCTTGTAATGTACTAGCAACAGTTCTTGCAAATTAGTTTCTTATTCTCTGCAAGCGTGGAGCTTGTATTTCCACTTTTGGATAATGCAAGATAACAATGACTCACTCCCATTAACATGCACACCAAAATTTTATATTATCACATGACATTGGGGTTATTCTCTGCACAGTGATCACCCATTTAGTGTTGAGTTTATGTTTTACCGTACTTTCTTCTTTGACTCACATCGCTTAGTAGAACTGGTGCTGTTGTAGAGTTGCCAGAAGGCGCTCCATTAAAGGATCCCATGGTCCCACTCTGCAACTCAAGGTTGTTCCACTTGCTGTGTTTCTGAATAAGCCATTGGTAGAGCCTGATCAGCTCTCAGCACAGCATCTAAGAATCAAAACAGTTTTTGTGCAAGTGTGAAATGCCTATTCTTTGGATATTAAAGATCCCATTAAAAAATTTGAATAGGGAAGGGTGTTTGTCCCTCTATCCTGCCAAACCCCATCCCTGTTAAATAGTTTATTTCACCCTATGGCTGTTTATCAGATCTTACTGTGCAGGAAATGGTTGTTGGGTATGTCACCACACTTTACTGTGATCAGTTTGGGATGTTTTGACATAAACCGCCATAAACATGTGAGTTCTTTTTTCAAACCCCAATACACAACGCTTCGCAATGTGTTTTGTGGATGAAACACTTTCTTCTCAGTTATTTTCTCCCTTTTCCCGGTTCTTGGGATGTTAACAACAATAACAACAACAAAATTACATTTGTAAAACGCCTTTCACTTCAGGAGGATGCCCTAAGGCGCTGGACAGACAGGGTTACGGACCCGAGCTGAGGGTTGGAGTGGGGGAGGGTGGAGGGCAGTGGGGAAGCAGGGAGATTGAAAGCACAGTCGAAGAGGAGGGTCTTGAGATGGGTCTTCAAGGTGGCAAGGGAGGGGGTGAGGCGGAGGGACTGTGGGATGGAGTTCTAGTGAGTGGGGATAGAGTGGTGGAAGGCTCACCTGCCAATAATGGGGCAAGTGAGGTGGGGAACGTGAAACAGGCTGGAGCCTGCTGAGCGGAGGGAGTGGGCAGGTTGGTAGGGAGTTAGGATGTCGGAGAGGTAGGGGAGAGCAAGACTGTGGAGGGCTTTGAAGATGAGGACCAGGATCTTGAACTGTATCCTCTGTGTGATGGGAAGCCAGCGGCTTTGGGCAAAGTTGAGGGTGATAAGGTCGCGGCGCCTAGTGCGGGAGAGGACACGGGCTGCAGAGTTCTGGATGATCTGCAGCCTGTGGAGGGAGGAGTTGGGGAGGCCGACAAGCAATCAGTTTGCATAGTTGAGCCTCGATGTAATGAAGGCGTGTATGAGGGTTTCGGTGGCCTGTGGTGTGAGACAGTGTCGGAGCCGGGCGACATTGCGGAGGTGGGGGAAGGCAGAGCAGGTCCTGGCACAGATGTGGGGTAGAAAGGATAGTTGAGGGTCATCCAAGACCCCAAGGTTTCAGACTGGCTTAGCAAGGTGGAGTGTGCAATTATGGTTGGTGATGCTGTCAGTGCCTGAGGTGAGGAGGCATTGACAGCATCACCAACCATAGTTGCACACTAAGCCAATCAGGAGAGCCTCGGTCTTGTTGACGTTCAACTGAAGAAACTTAGCTCTCATCCAGGACTTGATATCTGACAGACATTCAGTCAGGACAGCAGTGGTCCTGGAGTCAAGGGTGGAGGCAGAGAGGTACAATTGAGTGTCACCTCCCTACGTGTGGAAGTTGAACTCATGTCTGCGGATGATGTCACCAAGAGGGAGCATATAGATATTGAAGAGGAGGGGACCAAAGACAGAGCCCTGATGATCGCCGCACGAGACGGTCCAGGGGCTAGAACTGAAGCCTCTTGTGGAGGTGAAGTGCAGGTGGTGTGAGAGATATGATCTGAACCAGTCAAGGACAGAGCTGTGGAGGTTGAGGTGAAAAGAGAGGCGGTGGATGAGGATAGAGTAGTCAACGGTGTCGAAAGCAGCAGAGAGGTCAAGGAGGACAAGGAGGCAGCGGGAGTCCTGGTCGCAGATGGACAGAATGTAATTTGTCACTTTGATTAGGGCGTTTTCTGTGCTGTGGGCGGCATGGAAACTCGATTGGAGGGATTCGAGAAGGGAGTGGCGGGAGAGGAAGGAGCGAAGCTGAGAAGCAACAACTTGTTCCAGGACCTTGGAGAGGAAGGGGAGGTTGGAGGTGGGGTGGTAGTTAGGGAGTAGAGAAGGGTCCATCAAAGGCTTTTTAAGGATAGGAGGGATGACAGTGGTTTTTAATGGGGTGGGAACAGTACCGGAGGATAGGAAGAGGTTTACGATGTCAGTGAGTAGAGGGGCAAGGAGGTGAAGCTGGGAGGTAAGGAGGGAGGTAGGGATGGGGTTGAGGGAGAAGGTGGTTGGTTTCATATGGGTTATGGTGGTGATGAAAGAGGAGGGGGAGACAGGTTCAAAGCTGTGGAATGAGGGATGGGTAGGGGCCAGCGTGGGAGGAGGAGATGGGGAGGGGTTAGCAGTTGCAGTGGCAGAGGCAGCTGAGCGAATTCCCTCGACTTTGGATTCAAGGAAGTCCAGCATCACCTCGCAGTTGTTATTGGAGGTGAGGATGGGTGAGGCGTGAGAGGGTGGGCGGAGGAGCCGGTCCGTGATGGAGAAGAGGAGCCTGGGGTTGTCCTTCGCCTCAAAGATTGTCTTCGAGTAGAATGACGATTTAGCAGAGGCGAGGGCGGAGTGGTAGGATTTGATATGATCCAGCCAAATCTGCCATTGGACCATTAGGTCTGATTTAAACCAGGTGCGTTCAGCGGAACGATTCTGTGCTTTAAGGGAGCATCACACACTGGACACCATAACAACATACAAGAGCAGGTAACTAACTCCCTGACCTCTTCTAATACTGCTGCCCTCTTGCAATCTTGTAATAAGGTTAGGGGCTGATTTTCTTTTCTTTTTTGCAGAGACATATCTGACCTCAACTCAGTAAATATGCATGGAGATATAAACAAAATGACAAACTCACCATTTGGGTGACTGGAGGCACAAAAAAACTCCTAATGCTCTGTAACGAAGCAAGCTTGAGTTTGAATGCCAGAGTCCCATTCACAGTTCAAATCCCTGTAAAATTATATACTTTGTTATTATCACACAGTACTTGCTCTTTTATATGTATTTAATCTCTCTCACTTGATGGCATACTTATTCATCAATTTACCAGCTCCCAGACAGCAACAACTTGCATTTATATAGCCCTCTTCATGCGGGGTAGTGTCCAGGAGCGCTTAAGTGCCTCAGTTAACATCACTGTTGAGGCATTTCTGGGGAGATAAATCTGCAAGAGCAACCCAGAATAAGTGGCTAAGTGCAAGAGCAACCCAGACTAATTGTCCCTTCTTTGCTCTTTTTGGAGAAGCTCCTCTGGTCAAAGGTTTAAGACACCATTTCCATCCAACTCTATCTCCCGACTCACAACCAACAAATCTGATTTCTATTAAATATATAGTTTTAAAAGTTCAGAATTAATTTTTGTGTTCTCCAGATTGAGGGATTCAGTAGTGCTGGGGAAGGGATCACTTCCACATTTTCCCCTCTTTCCTCAATCCCTTCATCTCACTCCCTCCCTTTCTGCTTTCAAACCCCGTTAAAAGCCTACCTCATTCACTGAACCTTCGACTACCTCACACCAACGCATCCTATCTCCCACCCAGTGAAAAACCCTTTGAGACGTTTCCCTACGTGAAGGTACTATATAAGTGTAAACTTTTGTTGCTATTGTAGTCGCACACACAACAATTCTCCACAGCACCCAATAGACTTGTAAGGAAAAAATGAAAAACTGCATGATACTGAAGGTCAGATCTTAATCCACAGAGAGTTGAAAGCCAAATACAGTACTCATGAATTTCTGCAATGAATCCCTTGGATAGAAAATACACAGTACATTTCCATGAAACTCAGTAAGATAGAGTTACTGCAAATAGCGGAACTGACACAAGCATTACACAAATGGAAAAAATCACCGTTGTATTAACACAAAGGTCTATGCAGCGTAGCATACATGTGTTTTTAATGTGCCAGTTTCCTTTGTTTTTTGCTTTTTACTAATAATTCTTACATTTGATAAAGTGTCATTCATTTTGGGAGGGCGTCTAAAAGTGTTTCACAGGATTTATTATGAAGTGTAGTGACTGTACATTTTGTAGGTGAACGCGGCAGCCGGTTTGTGAACCGCAGTGTGCTGCAAACAGTCATGAAGTGAATGACCATTTTTTGGGGGGGGAAAGGGGGTGGCGGGGCAGATTGCTGGCCAGTACACTTGGTCAAAAGATTTTTAACGTCCACCTGAAGAGGCAGAGAGGATCTTGCTTCAATGTCTCATCTGAAGGACGGCACCTCCGACAACGAAGTTCACCCCCAGTACTGCACTGGAGTATCATCTTAAATTATGTTGGTTTGAGTTCAAAGTTCCAATGATGGATTTGAACCCACAAACTTCTGACTTAGAGGTGAGAGTACTATCCACTGAACCAGACCAACACTTAAGAGTCATGAATAGAATTAAAGTTCCACAAAGTACATTTTCAGTGCTTTACACACTTCATTCAGAGAGTAATTCAAGCTCTTTACAGTATATTGATCTGTGTTCAGTTCACTGGGAATGTCACACTTGCTGCCACTCAGTTCATGGATCAGATTTACATTCCAGTGTATTTCATCACAATTTATATTATTTGCTGTATCTCAGTAGCCAGTGCATATGCAGGTTTGGAAAGGGGATTATTCTCTGCTGCTGATGCATGGTGCACTCATTTCATACATCCAAATGATTCACTAGCATGTTATTAAATACCAAGCTGCAATTCTATCATCTAATTGTGAGGTGAAGCATACAGTACTTTTTTTTCTGCACCGTTGCTCATGGTGCTCAGGAACAGGAGAACAGGACAATGCTCCATAAATATAGCTTCACTTTCCGTGAACTAGATTCTAAAATGGACGGCTGGTATTGGAGATGAAATGAATAAACAGTTTTATCTGGGGAATTGTTGTCCAGGACACTAGGAGAAATTCCTTTCTCTTTTTGAATTGTGCCATGGGATCTTTAACTTTCACCAGAACAAGCAGCTCATCTTAACGTTTCATCCAAAGAATGGCACCATCAACAGAAGTCTTAATGTGGTGCTTGAACTCACAACCTTCTGACTTAGAGGCAAAAGCACTATCAACCCAGTCAGCCTGACACCTGCTTTTGAGAATCCTTCATTCTGATAAGCATACGATTTACCGACATGTTTTTTTTAAAAAAATTGGTGGGAAAACTACAATTTTCATTTCTACTTGTGCCAATGACAGTGTGCAATATTCTTGTTATTTTTTATTTTCTGCTTTAAGTTTAATGAGTACAGTGCTGACCTTTGTACCTCAATGTTGTTTAGAAGTAGTTAATAACAAGGCTCATGAATAGTTTACCTGTCCTTTCCCTCTCAGGTATTCATGGCAGAAATCCATGTGCATGCAGCTTTCAAGTTGCTATGGTTATATATTTAAATAAGACACAAATGGCATCGTTCCCCACAACACCTGAAGCAGGGGACAAGGTTAGTTTGTTAAGGAGGTTATAGGAGCCTTTTGTACTGAGGTACAAAATTAAGTTGGTTTTATTCCTGTAGGTTGGGATCATGGCCCTTGGCCCATCCGTGGCTCAAAGTTTATTTCTACACTCCACACTTAGTTGCAATCATGAATGTGGCGTATATGAATGCCACAAGATTATGGAGCAGCAAGATTTTTTAAAAAAAAAATTTCCAGCAGTTTTTTATTGCTTGCAAACATTGCAAAACTATACATTCCCCGAGAACTCCAACAGAGCAGCCGCAAGGATTTTTTTAATCTTGAAAAAGGCCCCAAATCCCTTAGATCTATGATGATTTCATCATTCAGTAGCTGTAAGCATTCAGCTACTGCTCGTAAAATTGCCATGTGATACAGACATAAAAGGCTACAAAATGTATTCCCCTCAGCGATGTTCAGTTTGGAAATCCTTATGTGTCTGTTGAGATCAGTGGTTGGCAGCATTAGAACCTCCTTTCCATTCATATTCTATATTCCCTTTAGACAACATGAATGTTTCATTGAAAATAATGATTTGTACGTATGGGTGGGTGTGGAGGGGGGGAAAGGGTATTTTAAACTTAAGCAGATAGTATTAAACACATAATTTTCATGTACAGCACTGGACGTTCTTTTAAAACTTTATTCCCGTTTTCTCTCCTTGTCTTCCAGGGGCCAAATGTCCTGAATTCCAGCCGAGAGGATATGTGGATGAGTGAACTTATCCACAGCCTTCACCAGTTTGAGTTGACGCATAACGGAAGGTGGGGTTCCTTATAGTTCCTCATCCGTCTTTTTGGCTAAGCACTCTAGTTCCTCTTGGAGGTGAGGCTAAATGGAACAACGTAAATCTGTTAGCTTGCCATCGGGGAGAATGATCACTGGGGCTGGGAACTGATCTTGGGTACCACTTCACCTTTGTACCGAGCAGTGCTAAATTCCATTTAATCCATATCTGGCTGACTTTTGTCAGCACTGTCAGATCAAATTGTGTGCCCGAGCATTGAACAGACAGTTGACATTCCAATTAGGCACCATAAAAAAGACTCACGTTGTTCCAGTCGGACAGCCTGTCACCATAAAGACATAGAGGCTATGCAGATTTGCAAAGCACGTGAAAGGCATTCAACGGCAGAGCATCAGAACTTGTATAACTTGTTAGTAAGTCTGCCGTTTGAGTATTGTGGCCATTCTGATCATCTGAGGAAAGATGTTAGGGCCATACAGAGGGTGCGGAGGAGATTTACTAGGATGATACCAGAGATGAGTGATTTGAATTCTGAGCAGACGAGAGAAATGGACCTGAAATTCCGGACGAGAGAAACTTGGCCTATTTTTATCACAATAGAGAAATCTGAGGGAAATCTGATAGAGGACTTTTAAATGATGAAGGGTTTTGATACAATAGATGTGGAGAAATCATTTCTACTGATCGAAGAATCAGTGACTGGAGGGCCTCAGTTCAAAATAGTTCGGAAGGTGGAAAAAGGGGAGATTAGGAGGATTTTTTTTTACATCGAGTTGTTATGGATTGACTTGCTGGATATGGTGGTCACTAGATAGACATCTAAAAAGGAAGAAGTAGCAAATGGGATAGAATAAATTGTTCTTTCAAAGAGTCAGCACAGATACGATGGGCTTTCTATGGTTCCATGACAGGAACCAGGAATGATAATAATAATAATAATAATCCTTGCATTTAATATAGTGTCTTATCACATCTTGGAGATGTCTCAAAGAGTTTCACAGAATATACTGTAAAGTGAATTGACTGTATATTTTGTGTGCACAGCAGTGTCCCACAAACAGTCGTGGATTAAGTGACCGATTTATTATTTTCTTTTGAAGGAATTTCTATCCCCGGAAAAAAATGATCCACCAATCGACTAACAACCAGGTTCCTACTTACTGCTAGGAAAACAGAGGTGTGTGGAGTAAGGAAACTTGCCCAAGATTTCGCCCTGCTGGGAATCGAACCCAGGTCTCTCACTTGCGAGGCAAGTGCTCTAACTTCTGAGCTACAGGACTCCACTCAAGAGATACAGGAATGTCTCAAAATCAAAGTGAAACAAATGGAAAAAAATGGTTTGCTAGATAATTTACCATGAATGATGTTTTCTGATTAAGAAATGGAAGCTTGAGTATTCTTTTTAGTGTCCTAATCCAACATGCAAATATGAATTTGTAATATTCATACAATATATAATTCTAGCCAGTCTTCTCCTCTAAGCTAGTTTTCTGCATTTCTTCTTAAGAACCAGCTTGCAAATTAAGACTCCATTGAAGATTTTTCCACCATTCTGCCATATTTAAAATTTTAGGACAAACTGTTTAAGATTAATACTAGCTGGAATTTCAGGTCCATTAAATTGGAATAAATATGTAAGAGACATAAAATGAAAGTCTACTTGCTTATAGAAAATGTTTGTTGGAGTCTGGATCTGGGTAAAGATGAGCTGAAATAAATTGTTTAACAGTGACTGCTGTAATTTTTCTTTGGAATGCACTAGTTGCAACCAGTGATAAATGTTTAATTATTTTGGATTAACCCTGAAGGCATTATCCCAGGAGAGTTGTCATTATAATAATAATTCTTATAATAATCCTTGCATTTGATATAGCTTCTTATCACGTCTTCGAAATGTCTCAAAGCGCTTCACAGAGTATATTGTAAAGTGAATTGACTGCATATATTGTGGGCTAAAGGCAGCAGCCAATTGCGCACAGGATTCTTATAGATCTATTCAGGAAAAATATTCCTTTGTCTCAGAACGAATATGGAATCATTTTTTTCTCATTCATTTGCTTTTAGTTACTCTTCATCCCTTGCTGGAAATTTTGTCTGAGTACAGATATCCAGTCCCGATAACTGGGGAGAAATTCAGTCTTAACTTTGAAGGCGTTTTGTCTGTAGTTCTTTAAAGAACTTACAGAAAACCGCCTTCAAAATTAAAACTGTATTTAAGAATTTGCCAAATTCTGGATGCTTTGAAATGAACATAAAAACATAAGAATTTGCTAGATGAAAGAAGACCAAGGCCTTCCATCATCCTGGCAGTCGTATGACATGTTGCATCCCAAACTACTGTATATATTTTATCCTGAGATACTATTTCCATATCCCAGGATATGCCAGTCATCAAGCCCAAATGCAACATGAATAGAGTAAATCTTGACCGAGAAGGAACTTCTCCCCAAGAAAACCCTGAGCTGAATGTACACAAATGGAAAGTTTGCCCTGTAAACTGACAGTCTAGCTGATATGTCTGGTGTAATAGAATCCCATTTGATGAATCACGTGATACCGGCTTCTCCTTTATCACTGACGCCAGCTTTTTTTTGACTGAGAATCCATGAGAAGGGCTAATGGCCATAGGGTGAGACAGCACCAAGGTTGAAAAGAGTAGGAACAGAGAGTGATCCAATTGAAAAAAAATGTTAAGAGTCAGCATATTTAAAACTGGCTGAGTAAGTGCTCTTGGATTAATCCTGGCAATTAAGTTAAACTGTGCTCCTACGGTTTGTGGTGATGGTAGCAGCCATATGTTCAGTGTTGCAGATGGTTAAGCAACTGTGTCATATAAAAGACGTTGATGACTCTTTATGTGGTTTGGAGAAAAGCACATGTTCCTTATCAGCCAATATGAATACAGGATTAACCCTGGTTTGAAATTGAACAAAGGTTTTTAGTATAGCACCACACTTATTATTCTTTGTTTTAAAAAAAATCAATAAGAACTTTAGAATTATTTCATTTATTTGTTGAAGATTATAAGGTTGTTTTTTTTAAGAAAAACGCTTATATTTCCACCAGTTGTGATCCAGTGAATGTTCCTGGAAGATGTTAATATACAGTCAGTGAGGGCAGGACTGGGCTCAGTCTGATCCCATTTGTTGTCCAATAGTCTATCAACATTCACTGTCTGCACTCACACATCAGGAACAACCGCTTGGCTAAAGAACCAGAGGGTTGACAACAACTGTGGAATTCTACCCCACATGAATCAGTGACTTCAAAGAAAATAGAGAAGAAATGGAGGGAAGTCACATTGTTAAATTTACATTTATCTAAATGTATTAAATATTTACGTACATGGCACAAGTAGAATTCTAACCCAGTGACAAAGCATTGGTTGAAAACTTCCATGTGGTTAATCATCATAAGTGGTGTACATCGACTATTTTGGATGCTGGATTTGCTGGATTTCCTCGAGACTAAAATCGAGGTGATCCGTTCAGCCGCCTCTGCCCACCCCATCTCACCCTCACACTCCGGCCCATACCCATCTCTCCCTCCACACCTTCGAACCTGTCTCCCACTCCTCTCTCACCACCACTATAACTCGCATGAAGCCCATCACATGCTCCCTCGACCCCATCCCTACCCCTCG
Organism: Callorhinchus milii; assembly: GCF_018977255.1. Classification (NCBI taxonomy): domain Eukaryota; kingdom Metazoa; phylum Chordata; class Chondrichthyes; order Chimaeriformes; family Callorhinchidae; genus Callorhinchus; species Callorhinchus milii. Next base: position 34,005,313 of record NW_024704743.1, read on the forward strand.
CCTTACCTCCCAGCTCCACCTCCTCGCACCTTTACTCTTAGACCTTGCCAACCTCTCCCTGTCAACTGGCACCATTCCCACCCCCTAAAAACAGCTGTCATCCCAATCCTAAAAAAACCTTCCCCGGACCCATCCCTGCTCAGTAAATACTGTCTCACCTCCAACCTCCCTTTCCTTTCCAAGGTTCTTGAAAGTGTTGGTGCTTACCAGCTTCACTCTTTCCTCTCCCGCCATTCCTTTACCAAAACCCTCCAAACAGGTTTCTGTGCTGCCCACAGCACGGGAACAGCCCTGGTCAAGGTGTCAAATGACATTCTGTCCTTCTGTGACCAGGGATTTGTCTCCTCATTCTCCTCGACCTCTCTGCTGCCTTTGACACTGTGAACCATTCTATGCTACTCCTCCACCTCTCCTCTCACTTTAACCTTCAAGGTTCAGATCCTACCTCTCACATCAGCTGCACTTTGTCTCCACAAATGGCTTCTCCTGCAGCCTCTGCACCATCTTATGTGGTGTTCCTTAGGGCTCTGTTCTCAGTCCTCTCCTCTTCAACCTGTATATGCTCCCTCTTGGTGACATCATCCGCAGACATGGGGCCAACTGCCACATGTACGCAGATGACACCCAACTCTATCTCTCTGCCTCCACCCTCAACCCCAGGACCACTGCTGTCCTGAGTGGTCCTCCACACCCCTCCCTGCCCGGGTCCTAATCCCTGATTGTTCAGCGCCTTGGGACGTCCTCCCGATTTGAAAGGCGCTTTAAAAATTTAATTTTGTATTGTATTTTAGAATGAACATCCTATCGATCACAAATTTCACTTTAAATTCCTGGAATACAGCAACAACAACAAGAACAATAACAACGATGTTGTTGGAATCTGTTAAATAACTACCACAATACATACAGTAAGATCAAAATAAGTACCAACACTAGGACCACAAACAACGTCTGAGCAGCATTAGTTTTAGTCAAATAACTTCTTAGACAGAATCTATACCAGTCTACTTCTGTAAAATATATTATAGCCAGTTTGCTTCAGTATTCAGTCTTGTACTTTTTTTTCGGATACATTAGGGCTGCCCATTGAGCCACAGCCCCTCACTTTTCCTAAGGATCATAATGGTTATTCAACCCTACAGGACAACAATAACTTGCATTTATATAGTGCCTTCACATGGGATAGTCTCAGATCACTTAACATTGCTGGAGCTTGATGCCGATGCCAAGAGGGGGAAGGTGACCGTACGCACGGTCGAAGGGAAAGGTCTTCAGGTGTGATCTGAAGAATGGTAATAATGAAGCAGGCAGAGTTCCACAGTTTTGTGGGGTGTGACATGTTCTCATGAAACTGTACTAGACATGATGCTATTGCAAATAGCTGAACCCACAGACTGGATTAATAACAGAACTGCCATGACTCCATTCGAACATGTAACTTGCCGATGCAGTCTAATAAGACACCGTGACGTTTTACTGAACGCAATAGAAATGAAAGTCCAGGTTCCACTTTTCGTACCCAACATCTGTTTCACAGTTAGAAACAATGCTCACTGTTTGGACTTCCTGCTCTGATCTTAAAACAAACTCCCAGGATTAGATTTAAGTCATGTGTCTTTTGCAAAACGTAAGATTTGCCTAATAGAATGGAGGATGTGTTTGGGGTATTAGTTAATTCAGCAATGCAAAATGATAAGCATGCTGCACAGGTAAATTGTAAACATGGGGCCCAATGATATTTTGAAAGCAGATTTTGTATGTTGCACATTCAGCCATTTTGACACCGTAACTTAGTTATTTTTGTCTGCAGTCCAGTAAATTTATCAGCCTTTAACAGTGCACACTTAAAGAAGGAACCAATTAATGGGAGAATAGACAATTTATGTGTTATGGGGAAGTATAGTATACATGAAATACAACAACAACAACAAGATTCCATTTATAGAGCGCCTTTCACGTTGGGAGGACGTCCCAAGGCACTGGACAGTTGGGTCGGGACCCGAGCAGGGGGGAAATGGTCAGGGTGAAGGGAGGGAAGGGAGGGAGCGAGGAGGGGGTAGAGAGTCGAGAGGGGAGCTGAAGGCTCGGTCAAAGAGAAAGGTCTTGTGACCGGCCTTGAATGAGGAAAGGGAGGAGGCGGCGAAGGCACTGGGGGATAGAGTTCCAGAGCCTAGGGGTTGAGAGGCTGAAGACCCGGCCACCGATGGTAGGGCGGTTGGGGCGGGGGATGTAGAGCAGACCGGAGCCAGAGGAACGGAGGGTACGGGCAGGTAAGTAGGGGGATAGTAGGTCGGAGAGGTAGGAGGGAGCAAGGCCATGAATGGCCTTGTAGGTGAGGATGAGGATCTTGAATTCGATCCTCTGGGGGATGGGAAGCCAGTGGAGGTGAGCGAGGGTGGGAGTGATGTGGTCGCGAGGCCTGGTGCGGGACAGTACACGGGCTGCAGAGTTCTGAATGACCTGCATGAAATAAAATGGAAAGGAAAGTTACTCACTGAGTAAAACTGATTTTGCTTTGATGAAAATAAACGTGTTTGATCCGCCACTGCCTGTGAAGCTGCCAGCAATTTGTTTGCTTGTCATGACAACTTTCGCAGTAAATATAGTGATGATGCTAAATCGTTCTTGAATCAATATTCTGTGATTTTTCTGCAAAGTAGCATGCTGACATAACTTTCCTCTCTCCATAGATGCTGCCTGACCTGCTGTGTGTTCCCAGCAACTTCTGTTTTTATTTCAGATTTGCAGCATCTGCAGTATATTTCCTATTGGAGGAGAGTGCAGTCTAGTTCCTTACTATTGGGGACATACATTAACAGTGTCCCCAGATCCAGGCTAAACCTGTCGCCTGCTTGTGCACAGAATGTACAGATGGGCTCATGAATGGTGCAGCTGAACACAAGGACAAAACGGCAATTATGCGCCCGAGCGCACAAGAAGTAGGGAGCCTTTATGCACGTTTTATGTCCTCCCGTGTCCATCTACAATTACACAGAGCTCTCTGAATGATGGGGGGAGGGAGGGGGGCATATCAAAGCATTACCCAGTGACATCGTGCTCCACAAATAATCTCCATGACTATGACCAGTTAAAGCCATTCGTAGATTTGGATCACCTAAGAAGGCACATTCTTATGGAATGCTCTTTTGGAAACAGCCTGTTCTGTTTTGCGCTGGGATGCCAGAGCTCTTGCTGTTTCCACGCAGGCCTTGTCTACTTCACATTAACTGATTCACAGTGGTACATTCTGCTGATTTCAGGAGACAGAGGTTAATGTCCTCAGGCAGTATTTTAGGTATTAAAGACTGATTAATTGCAATGAATGTACCCTTCAGCACATAAGCCCACATTGTTCTATTTTTCTCTGATACTAGACGTTGCGGATCTTGGGATTTCAGATTTGCTAAACTCCAGAAATTAATTTCTGTTGTGCAGCACGCTGAACATACTTTACCTCAAAAGCTCTGTCCATTTCTGTCCTGGCAAAGGGGGAGATAAAATAGTTTGAATTGTCTATCAATGCTGCCTTTGAGCTGGAAATGAGAAAAGGAACACAGTTCCTGATCTGACTCACCCTCTGGTTGTCTCTGCCATGCTACTTCCCCCTAAAGATCAGGAGCTCCAGTGACCACGAGGGAAATTGCAGACCTAAAACCATCTTGTGACCCCGTGTCACCATTCTGACCTATTCGCACAGACATTTCAAGCCATTTCAGCAGGCAAGTCATAGCACAAGGCTACATTTCCAAGAAACAAATGGATGAATTTCAAAACAGTAGCAAAAACCTTGGATCCATGAGAAAATTAAAATGAGTGAGATTTCACTGAGCTGGACGTCAGCACAAGAGACCCTGAACTGTTCAGGGACTGAAATGGGAAGGACATCTGGCACTGCACTTCCTTAATCTTCAGAAGTCTGTTCTATATGATTCACCAGCAAACATTCAAAAAAAAGGGAAAAAAACATTGTGGTAGGTGAAACTCATCTTATATAGTTTTCATTTCTCCCCTTTCTCCTGGGTCTCCACACACACTCTAACATCTCTTGGCAAGGGGCAAAGCATGGGACCTGCAACATCACTCTGACACTGCCACTACTGAGCGCACAATACTTGTATTTTTACACTATCCAGCGCCTCGGGACGTCCTCCTGACCTGAAAGGTGCTATACAAATGTAATGTTGTTGTTGTTATACCGCCCCTCACGCCTTTGGTCTCCCTCCCACCTCTCTGCCTTCCCTCACCCGCTGAAACGCTTGTCCATGCCTTGTCACCTCTTGGCTGGACTACTCAAACGCCCTCCTCGCCGGTCTCCCCTCCACTACCATCCATAAATTCCAGATTATACAAAACTCTGCCGCCCGCGTTCTCACCCGCACCAAGCTCTGCTCCCTGATTACCCCAGTCCTTGCCAGACTGCACTGGCTGCCTGTCCCAGAGAGGATCGATTGTGCAATTGCCCACAGAACCCAAGCTTTAAACCTTCCTTCCTAAGTACGTTCCTCAAGCATGTTTGGAAAACCATTTTCTCAATTGCTTGTGAGCATATGATGTGATGGTACAAACTGCGTCAAACCTAATCACTTACACTTGACATAAGCAGGACAAGAATACTCATGGTATCTGCCTATGATTACAGTATCCGCCTTCAATTGTGGGAAGAAATTCCACCTGGATTCTAAATTTATTCTATTAACATAGCATTTTATAGTGTTCAGAACTTGGCAAGTTGTTGAATTCAGTTCTTAATTTTGAAGCTGTTTTTCTACAGGTTTTTAAAAAAGCTTCAAAATTAAGATTGAATTTAATTTGTCAAATGCTGGCCATTCTAACATGCTACATTGATAGAATAAATCTAGACCCAGGTGGAATTTCCCCACATTGGATGGTGGGAGACAGACAGCTGTAAAAAAAATGTTAGCATGCAGTTACATAAGAAAAAGTAATCTTGTGACTCTAATAATTTAGCGAAATATACAATTGTAGTTCTAAATATTCCCCATACATGAGGAGTTATATATTAGTCATAATCCATGGCAAGTCATTCATGAGATAGCCATAATCCCAACCTGATGACTGTGATAAAACTTGTGCCATCTAAAGAGGCTGTGGTTCAGGAAGTCACAGCAATGCTATAATAAATAATAATCCTTGCATAGCGTCTTTCACGTTGGGAGGACATCCCAAAGGGCTTCTCAGGATTTACTGTGTATTTTAGGTGAACACAGCAGCCCAATTGCTCGCAGCAATGTCCAACAAACAGCTATGAAATGGACGACCAATTTTATTTTGGAGATTGTTGGCTGGATCACCGGGAGAACCTCCCTTCTCTTTTCGATGCCATGGGATCTTTAACATCCACCTGAACTGGCAGACAGGACCTTGGTTTAAAGTCTCATCTGAGGGATGAGGACAATGCTGCTACTAGTGGGCACAGGAACAATGGATAAGTGGAGCATCAGTGATAAGAAATGGATGTTTGGGGATCCCCATACAAAATGCTCTTGACCTCTGGTGATACGCAGGTAAACATCCCACCTGGGTTTAGATTTAACAATAAAATAATAATCTTTGCATTTGGTATAGCCGTTGAGATGTCTCAACGCACTTTACAAGAGATACCGTAAAGTGAATTGAGTGCATTTTGTGGGCAAACATGGAGGCCAGTTGCACACAGCAGTGTCCCACAGATAGCCATGGAGTGAGTGACCAATTTTATTTGGAGGATTTATTCTATTCACGGGCCATTTCAGAGCAAATTTGGCAAATTCTTAAACAGAATTTGTTGCTTTGAACTAAGTTTATTAAAGTTAAAAATGAATTCAACAGTTTGCCAAATCTGCACACTCTGAAATGCCAGGTTTATAGAACAAATCTAAAATCTTCCCTAAATGCTCTGTAACTCAATACTAGAATTGGCCTTCCAAGACACCTTTGGGTACATACAGGAAACAGAAGGTTCCCTCGAGTGGGGTCTGGGGATGGTAGGGGCTTAGACTTATCCAAAGATTATTGAGTGAGTAGAAGCAAGATTGGGTGCAATGTGTGGACAGGACATGCCTTTGCATGTGTATGATTCACTCTGGACTGCAGTAAAGTGACACATGCTCCACATGGGAGACAATAATAATAATCCTTGCATTTGATATAGTGTTTTACATGTCGTCTAGACGTCTCAAAGCTCTTCACAGAATAGACTGTAAAGTGAATTGACTATATTTGTGTGCGAATTGTGGCAGCCATTTGCGCACAGCAGTGTCCCACAAACAGTTGTGGATTGAGTGACCCAATTATTATTATTATTTTTTTTGAGGGATTATTACCCCCGGAAAAGTGATCCGTCAATCAACTAACAACCGGATTCCTACTTACTGCTAGGTAAACAGAGGTGTGTGGAGTAAGGAAACTTGCCCAACATTTTGTCCTGCCGGGAATAGAACCCAGGTCTCTCACTTGAGAGGCAAGTGCTCTAATTACTGAGATACAGGACAATCTGGGCAAAGTTCACCAAATAATGTTATGGGTACTATTCAGAGCATTGAGCATTGAGAAAGAAATCCGACATTTGCTCTCATACGCATCATTGCTGAACAGAACAAAATCTATCTATCAGAAGTAATAGTTCAAAGAAAAGAGAAAAATTATTTAACTTTGAACTTGGCCAGTGTTGCTCACACTAAAGTCTAATTTGTAAGATATGCTTACCATGTTCACACATGTGTGCAAACGGACATACAAGTGCCTTTAACTAGGTAATGATTCTGCAATCCTTGTTCATTGTAAAACTACAAATTATGAGAACCTGTTATTCTCTCTTGTGTTCGCATATGGTGAGCTTAACTTAAAATGAGAGCGCACCCAACTCAATCATTTTGGTTGAAAACTCATCTGCTTTGGTTGGTTATACATAGTCTACTGCTTTCAATGTTTGACTGACCACAGCATTCTAGCCCATCATAACATTATTCCTGCTATTTCTCTGAAGCTGACAGCTTTGTGTACCATTCCTCTGCAAGTCTGACTGTAGTTTAAGTATACTTGGGCCAAAGGTATAATTCACTTTTTTAGCAACTTCACGAGTGAGCAAGTACTCGTGTTACTATGGACACAATCATCAGAGCCATCTTGAAGTGCCTGCAGAGCCCATGTATGCAAGGCAAGGGAAATAGCCCAAAACAATTGGTAAATGTTGGTTAATCTAATATAACCAAACACAGAGCAATAAAGCATGCATTGCCAAGGTTGAGGAAAGGATTTGGTCAGTTACTTTGCTTTCTTAATAATGCTTTTGCACAGGTCTGCAGAATGAGGTATGACAATGATATTTTTAATGAATTTAACGGAGGACCTTCTAATTTCTGTATTTTTATTTCTAGTGAGTGGAGGAAGAGGTAACCAAACTGCCCAGCTAATAATTATTTTTTGTTTATTAGACCTGTTCAGCTATCATCTGTCATACCTGTTCTGTCATTCCTCCCACCAAAGTGATTGGAGGAAAAGATTTTCTAATGCAGCAAGGAGAGACAGTCACTCATCACAGCAAACCAGGCTGCCACCTCTTCTAATACTAGGGCTTTTTGCCTCAGGGCTAAAGATTTGGATGATACAACACAGCTGTTCTACATTGTACTTGTGATGTTCACAAGACGTGGACTTGAAATTGAAATTGGCTAAATGTAAGGAAGCACAGACTAGTTAGGTGATCGAGGTCAAAATTGGGGGAGCTATTAAGTGGGGTGCCTCAGGGGTCTGTACTGACTACCCTCCTATTCCTTATATGTTTTAATCACCTGGATTTGCAGACCCAGTGCAAATTAGTCCATTTGCAGACAACAACAGGCTGGGGGGGAGGGGGGACATTAACATCAAAAGAGACATCAAGGTTCTTACACAACGTTTGATGGAGTATGCATATAGACTGATAACTAGCAAATTAAGTTCAATACAGATAAATGCAGTGTACTGCATACAGGAAGAAAAATATGAGCCAGATTTATTCCAAGGATGGGATAGAACTAATCATAAAGGAATACTGAAGGAGACTTAGAGGTTTTAGTTAACTTGTCAATCACTGTGTCAAAGCTGTGTGAGGCAATAATAAACAAGGCAAACGGGATATTGGGGATATAATGCCAAATCATTTTCAGATCCCCAGAAATCATACTTAAGTTGTCAAGTTGTACAGATCAGGCCATCTGTATGATACTCATCACTGCCCAGGTCCCAAATGCAGTGCAGAGGACAATGACAAGGATGATCCCCAATGTTAGAGGAATGAGCCATGAGCAATGATTACAACAGGTTAGGGCTCTTCAGCCTTGAAAAGGGATAACTCAAAGTGGACATTTTAGAGATATATAGGATTTTAAATGGGATTGAGAATGTAAACCCCCAAACAATACTTTCATACATGCCAGAGCAACAGAACAAAAGGGCAGAGGTTCAGAGTTGCAAAAAGCAATATTGTGTTGCTTTTTCCTTCATTAATGTGCATATTTTATACTTTACAGAAGGCTTATGAGCTAATTCATCTGGGAAAAATGATTTCTGCTTATCTAGCACTTTTCAAAATAAAAAGCAATTAATTTCCCACCTTTCTTTCACAATATTCTAAGACGTATGTTGTCACTCAATTTCAAAAATAAAATGTTGATTTATTCTGGAAGCACCTTGCAAATTATCCCTGCATTAAGTTCCAATAACAAGATCAGACATGTTTTTCTTTTTTTTCCTGTCATTATCCATTATAATAATAATCCTTGCATTTGATATAGTATCTTATTACATCTTTGAAACATCTCAAAGCACCTCACAGAATTTTACTGAAAAGTGCAGTGATTTCAATTTGATTAATTAACTATAAGTGGACTTCTAATGAAATATATTTAATAGTTAATCCAACAATTGCTTTAGTATTAAATATTTTTGCATTGTTATTATTTTTAAGTACAGGAAGCATTTCTTAAAAAAGAAAGAATCATATTTTGGTTGTGAGGGGTAGATTTGAAACCCAGAGGAGATATACAGGTAGTGATTCTCTGCTGGTCAGTAAATTTACTGACCTTGACTATGTGAATTTATTTTGTGAAAATCTCATTATAATTTCATGCCCTCCTAGTCAATACTGACTGAATGAATTATATTGGTCACTAATGTAAATAAGAGTTCCATGCATTGACCCCAACAGGACTCCACTTGGCACCTTCCCGTTTAAACTTCACCATTCTTACAAGTGCTTTTTAAAACCATCTTCTTACCCAGTCTACCCTCGATACTTGTGGCTTTTAATTTGAATAGGATATTTCCTGCAGAGCTTTATTAAAAGCCCTTTGAAATTCCAACTAGATTATATTATAGTGAGATCCACAATCTCCTTCATCTGTAACATCCTTCAACAAATTAAAGTGGTTTGCCAAGCAGGAATTTGCTGACTATTACTTATGAAGCTATATCTCTACAGATAAGTTCCTCAGGCCTTAGTCATTCACTTCATGGATGTATTTTAGGACAATATTGTGCACAAATTGGTTGTCTACAAAAACACTTCACCACACTTTACAGTGAATCCTGTGCAACCCTTCAAGACATTTCTACAACTTACTAAGCTATATTAAATGTAAGTTTTATTATTGTAGTTTCACTCATTTAAACAAATTCCTTTATTCCCCCAGAGTTCTGTCCATTAATTTTTCTTTATACACTATCTTTTTTTATTATTTATTCTTTCATTTTCCTGGTCTGCAATCCTGAAGAATGTTAATTCAGTTTTCATTTATTTCCCATATATATATATACAGCATTAAATATTCAACATCATAACTTTAAAAGTTTTCATTATTCGCTTCAGCTGGGTTGATCTTCATTAATATTTCCCAGTTAAAAATATAAGGATTATTAAATGTGTTCACACCTCATTGCTCTGAATTTTACGGAACGGAAGTAATGTATCTCTGCCATATACCTCCTGGTACTGACTGCCAGATAATCTAATATAATCATATCATGGTCACTCGTCTCCAAAAGCTCCATGACAATATCTTGACCACTCATAATAACTACCCTAGTTGTTGATCTTTCAAAGAGCCATCACAGACATAAAGAGCTAGACAGCCTTTGTACTGTGCTGTAATTTTCTATGATTCTAAAACACATTGGATTAAAAATAAATCACACTCAGTAGTTCTGATTCTTTTGGACCCTCCATATTTCCAGTTTGGATCGAGTTGATTGAAGTCAGTTATTGTTGCCACATTTTTGCCTGGGCATATTCATCACAAAAACAGCATTGTATTCCTATTCTGCCCAGAGAGAAGGGGAGGGGGAGCCCCCACTTCTCCCCTATATTAGGGGTCTGTAGCAGACCCTTATTATCAGCCCTATACCCATCCTACTTAATAACTCAAACTCTGTTTTGCTTTAAGTCTTCTCCGAAATATCAAATCGGCTTAATTTCCAGATTCCCCTGAACATGAAGTCCTGTATCTTAGTGGTTAGAGCACTCGCCTTGCAAGCGAGAGGACCAGGGTTCGATTCCTGGGCAGGGCGAAATGTTGGGCAAATTTCCTTACTCCGCGTGCCACTGTTTACCTAGAAGTAAGGTGGAACCCGGTTGTTAGTCGATTGGCAGAATGCTTTTTCCAGAGGTAATAATCCCTTCAAAAAAAAATGTATTAGTAATAATTTAGTCACTCAATCCACAGTGAGTGTGGGACAATGGTGTGTACAATTGGCTGCTGGGTTTCGCCCACAAAATTTACAGTCAATTCACTTCGCAGTATATTCTATGAAGCGCTTTGAGACGTCTTGAAGACGTAATAATATGAAAGAGAAGAAGACACAATATGAAATGCAAGGTTTATTATAACATAAACTGCTTCTCCTCCACTCCTGTTTTTTCTATCCTTCCTGAACATCCTGTTCCTTGCAAATTGAATTCACTGCCATCTTCTGGAGTATGGAATTTTTCTTTAAATCTTATACCATGACACAGTTTCCTGCTGGTTATGTCTATAATTCAAGCATTTTGTTTCTAATGCTTTTAGCATTATGGTGAGCGCACTTAATTGTATCATTTACTTTTTTAAAGACCAATTAGCCTTTTTGCGTCTATTTACTTTCTACATTACCTTAGTCTCGTATTTCTCTTCATTACCTCCAAGCTAATCTTGCCTGTGACCCCCTTCAAATTGTTTCTGGTTTAAATGTTTTGTAGTTCCACTACATCAATCACCAGCCTTTTTATCTTGATGCACTTTGATGTGGCCCATCTTTCCTGTATCAACCTGGCTTACTCCCAAAACAGTCCCAGTTACTTACCAAGACAACACCATTGGTCAAAACTAACTGGTGAGCCTCTCATTTGCCACTAGAATTCTATTTGTCGAGCTAAAGATGAGTAGATGTGCTTTAAAGCTAAAGATTTCAAACAGAAGCTATTGTTTAACTTTACGTGTGGTCATTGGCTTAAATTATAAAATGGAACCTTATGTTGTCCCGCCTTCGCAAAGCAATTCACTGGATTTTACGGCGAAATGTAGTGACCATGTATTTGTAGACAAACATTGTAGCCAATTTGCGCACAGCATTGCACCCCCCCCCCCCCCCCCCCATCCCATGAAATCAGTGATCAATTTTATTTGGCAGATTAGTGACACATAAATAGTCGTAGTTTGAATGACCAAAGTTTATTTTTTGCGACGGGATTATTACTCAAGACCCATCTCAAGCCCCTCCTCTTCGACTGTGCTTTCGATCTCTCTGCTTCCCCCCTGCCCTCCACTCTCCCCGACCCCCAGCTCGGGTCTGAAACTGTCTGTCCAGCGCCTTGGGACGTCCTCCCAACGTGAAAGGCGCTATATAAATGTAATTTTGTTGTTGTTGTTGTACTCCCGGAAAACTATCTGCCAATTGACTAATAACTGGGTTCCTACTCACTGCGAGATAAATAGTACTCTACACTGTACATTGTACTCACTGCACTATCCACTGTGCTCCCCCCACTGTATACTGTGCTCTATACACTGTGCAGTGACCTCTATACACTGTAGACTGTGCTCTGTACAATGTACACTGTGCTCTATACACTGTACACTGTGTTCTGTACACTGTGCTCTATACACTGTACACTGTGTTCTGTACACTGTGCTCTATACACTGTACACTGTGTTCTGTACACTGTACACTGTGCTCTATACACTGTACACTGTGCTCTATACACTGTACACTGTGCTCTGTACACTGTGCTCTATACAGTGTGCTCTGTACACTGTGCTCTATACACTGTGCTCTGTACACTGTGCTGTATACACTGTACACTGTACACTGTGCTCTATACACTGTACACTGCTGTATACACTGCGCTCGCTCTCCGCTACGATCTCTACCATTCTCCACCCGCTGTTCCTGGTGTCGTTTCCCTTAAACCGCTGCCTCCCATTGGCTGTTGCGGCTGCCGTGGATGAGACGTAGGCTGCTATTGGTTGCAGTGTCCTCTGGGTGACGTCAGATCGGGTTTTGCTTGATCCTTCGAGTCAGATTCCCGGAGACACTGAGAGAGACGGACACACACACAGAGACAGAGACACACTGACACACAGAGACACACACAGAGACACACAGAGAGACAGAGACACACTGACACACAGAGACACACACAGAGACACAGAGAGACAGAGACACACTGACACACAGAGACACACACAGAGAGACAGAGACACACTGACACACAGAGACACACACAGAGAGACAGAGACACACTAACACACAGAGAGACAGAGACACACTGACACACAGAGACACACACAGAGAGACAGAGACACACTGACACACAGAGACACACACAGAGAGACAGAGACACACTGACACACAGAGAGACAGAGACACACTGACACACACACTGAGAGAGACAGATAGACACAGACACACACTGAGGGACACAGACACACACACTGAGAGACACTGAGAGGCAGACACACACAGTGAGAGACAGATAGACACAGAGAGAGACACAGAGACACTGAGAGAGGACAGATAGCGTGACAGATACAGAGAGACAGATAGAGAGACAGATAGAGAGACAGATAGAGAGACAGATACAGAGAGACAGATAGAGAGTGACAGATACAGAGAGACAGACAGAGAGACAGATAGAGAGACAGATAGAGAGACAGATACAGAGAGACAGATAGAGAGACAGAGAGAGACAGATAGAGAGACAGATACAGAGAGACAGATAGAGAGACAGATAGAGAGAGACAGATAGAGAGTGACAGATACAGAGAGACACACAGAGAGACAGATACAGAGAGACAGATAGAGAGACAGAGAGAGACAGATAGGGAGACAAATAGAGACAGATAGGGAGACAGACACAGAGACGCACAGAGAGACAGGCACTGAGAGAGAGAGGACAGATAAAGAGACACAGAGAGAGGACAGATAGAGAGACGCAGAGACATAGAGAGAGAGGACAGACACAGAGAGACATAGAGACAGAGGACAGACACAGATAGAGAGACAGACACAGAGAAAGAGAGAGAGGACAGACACAGAGAGAGACAGACACAGAGAGACATAGAGAGAGAGGACAGACACAGAGAGACATAGAGACAGAGGACAGACACAGATAGAGAGACAGACACAGAGAAAGAGAGAGAGGACAGACACAGAGAGAGACAGACACAGAGAGACATAGAGAGAGAGGACAGACACAGAGAGAGAGACAGACAGACACAGAGACACATAGAGACAGAGGACAGACACAGAGAAATTCCGAGGACAGTCATCGAAAGACACAGTTTGGAGAGACACCGAGAGAGGGAGAGAGAGAGAGAGAGAGACTGGAGAGGGAGAACGGCAATATATACATATATATATATACACTGATATACACCGAGAGAGAGAGAGAGAGAGAACACACAAGAGAGACAACATCGAGCTCAGAGCGAGTGTGCAGTGAGTGTGTTTCCTGGTACACTGTGTGTGTGTGTGTGTGTGGTGGAGGGACACCGACACTGTACAGGTGGGGGTGGTGGGGGGACACCGACACTGCACAGGTGGTGGTGGTGGGGGGACACCGACACTGCACAGGTGGTGGTGGTGGGGGGACACCGACACTGTACAGGTAGTGGTGGTGGGGGGACACCGACACTGTACAGGTAGTGGTGGTGGGGGGACACCGACACTGTACAGGTAGTGGTGGGGGGACACCGACACTGTACAGGTGGGGGTCGGGGGTCCAGACACTTAACAGTCAGCGAAGTGCACAGACAACGCCGCCCCGGGAGGGAGTCCGTGTGAACTCCGGCACATGAGCCACGGCGAGAGCGGGCAGCCCGGGCCCTGAGCCGCGGGGGGGGGCGAGGAGGAGCCCACTGCCCCGCACTGACTGACCCGAGTGCCGCCCGGCCGGGCCCGCGGGGGCGAGGCGGGGGGGAGGCCAGGCGCCGCCGCCGCCATGCTCTGCTTTGTGACCAGGCCCGACTCGGTGGTGATGGAGGTGGAGGTGGACCCGAAGGCGAATGGAGCCGATTGTCTGAGCCAGGTACTGGGGGGGGGGGGGGGGCGGGGGGGACTGGGGGGGGGAGACTGGGGGGGGAGAGGGGCCGGTTGGGGGGGAGAGAGACGGGGGGGGGGGGGGGGGGGTGGTGTTAGAGACCCGGGTGGGGGGGTGAGAGACCGGGTGGGGGGGGGGGGGAGGGGGGGAGAAAGACCCGGGGGGGGAGGGGGGAGTTACCCGGGTGGGGGGGGAGAGACCCGGGGGGGGGGGGGGGGGGGGAGAGAGACCCGGGTGGGGGGTGAGGGTGAGAGAGACCCGGTGGGGGAGGGGGGGGGAGAGACCCGGGTGGGGGTGTTAGAGACCCGGGGGGGGGGGGGGGGTGTTAGAGACCCGGGGTGGGGGGGTGAGAGACCGGGTGGGGGGGGGGGGGGGAGGGTGAGAAAGACCCGGTGGGGGGGGGGGAGAGAGACCCGGGAGGGGGGTGAGGGTGAGAGAGACCCGGTGGGGGGAGGGGGGGGAGAGACCCGGTTGGGGGGAGACAGACCCGGGGGGCTGAGAGTGACCCGGGGGGCGGGCGGGCGGGAGTGAGACACGGTGGGAGGGGGGAGACCCGGGGCAGAGTGGCCGGGTGAGGGGAAGAGAGGCAGATACCCACAAGGAGAGGGAGACCCAGAGATTTTTTTAGGGGTCGGCCGGGAGTCTGACACGTGCGGAAACCCGTTGCCAAACCAAACCAAACCAAACCGAGCCGAGAATTTCATGCATCCCACCTATACACGGAAATCCCGGAGATAGACTCTGGAAGTAAGGAGAACCGGAGAGACCCACGGAGTGTAAGAGAGAGAGAGAGAGGCAATGTAGTGGAGCACTTTGAAAGATCACGTCAGCAAGGGGTAAAGGAAGGAAGAGGTGACCAAAGATGTGGTCAGCGGTAGTTTTTTCGGGGTAGATTTAAAAAAAACGGGACAGGACGGGAGATGGAGGAGTAGAGAAAGGGAATTCCGAAGGTTAGTGGGTTGCTGCTGAAAGCTCGGCCATTGATGGTGCGGATGCACCGCTCTGCGGATGTACAATAACCCCAAGTTAGCTCACTGGGAGGGCGAGCAGATGGGTAAATTGGAAGATCACAGATCTAAGGAGGTGCTCGGGCTTGAAGGGTGTGAGGAGAGAATCTGGGAAAATGGGTGAGAGGTGTAAGCAGAAGAGTGGAGTAGGAGGAGAGCGCAGAGCTAGAGAGTGCTGGGGGCTCGAAGGGATTTATTGGATTTTTTTGGTCAGCAATGTTTGACACATGAGGAAACCCATCACCATGCTTAAGAGTGTACAAACGAGACGAGAGTTCCACATATGTCTCCTAAATGTGGTACTTTCTCTGTCTGGAATTTACACTCTGTGGAGGGACATACCTTGCGCACCTAATTTTGAAGACTATTGGGTGCAGGTTGGCAAGAGTAAAGGTTTAGAGATCCTAAAATGTGTTGCAATACAGCTGGAGTTTAACCAGCTAAAATCACAGAGTTTGCTGGCAAGCTTCCTGCTGCTTATCCAGCTAAGACCACTACCCATTAGGGCTTTGGTTTGCAGGGTTAACGGGAGCTGCATGGGAAGAATCCGTGCCTTCCAGTGAGGGGCTGCTCCTCCATGTCCTGCTGATAAGCCAGGCTGACTGATGAGATGGGGACGCATCTGGCTGAGGACTACTGAAACCACCACAGACCGTTGACTCGATTCTGATATTCTGTTTGTTACCAAGCATGTCACCTTGGAGCCAGTTTAGCTGCTTACCTCCCCCTGGGACGTCCTTCCGACGTGAAAGGCGCTCTATAAATGGAATCTTGTTGTTGTAGTAGATTTATAGGAGAGAGAGTCAGGGGAAAAGGGGGGTGGGTAACATTAAATGTGACGTTTACAGGTATTATAATGTTTTCTTTGTATTCTCCCATGGCATTATTGGAAAATAGAAGGGAATTTCTCCTGGTGTCATGGCCAATAATCCCCTCAGATGAAATTGGTTATTTTCTTCACGGCTGTTTGTAGGACTATTGTGCGTAAATTGGCTGCTGCGTGCACCTACAGATACAGTCACTACAATCTATAGTAATCTTGTGAAGTGCCTTGAGACATTTTGAGGCGGTAAGGTACAACATCAAATGCAAGGATTATTATTCTCATTATTTATTATCTCTCCCTCAGGTTTGTCAAAGGCTCGGTATTATAGAAGAAGACTATTTCGGACTGCAGTACTCCGCTAACAAAGGAGAGACTCTGTGGCTCAATCTGAGGAACCGCATCTCACAGCAGATCGACGGGCTACCTCCCTATCGATTCAAACTCAGAGTCAAATTTTTTGTAGAGCCCCATCTCCTACTTCAGGAACAAACAAGGTAATGAGCTAAATTTTAATTGGAGGGAAGGGGGTAGTTGGGGTGGGGGAGTTCACTGTAATGAAGTGCAGATGATTAGGGCTAAGGATAACCCTTAAACAAACTTCTAACCTTTGTTTCTACTTTCTGCACATGCTCCAAAATCTGGAAGTGATTCAGCAGCTGTATTTTGTTGTTCAGAATGACTGACCGATAGTAACCCTGTTCCACAGTGTTATTACAGGTCACTGTGTCAGACTTGTGCTGAGTAGAAACTATCCCTCCCCCAAGACTGAGAATACTCCTGCTAGGGTCTTAGTGCCCAGGGGCGCCCTCCATCCTAGCACAGTTAATCAGTATGTATTTCCTTCCCTTGTAAGATGCAGCTGGTGCAGGAAGAATTCTGACTATTTATGCTAGCTTGTCTAATTTGTACCAACTTGCATATGAATAAAATCTCAATTTTTTTCCCCACATATGTAAAAATGATTATCAGCATTTAATTCTTGGATTTGATCAATCTGCTACTAAGAAGCTTACACCAAGAGGTATTTTATCCAATGGATAAATGGAGGAAAGGTCAGATGGCATATCTTAGAGAGTATTGATGCCTGTGATTTCCAGCAACATCTGTAAACTGAGTGGAAATTTAAAGTTGGCTTTTTACATTCTTGCCAGAAGTGCAGATTACATTTTACAAAAAGTTAATTGTTGACACATCGCAGTCTTTACATGGAGCTAAAAGCAGCCAGAAGTGAGTGGCCATATCTAAAACTCTCTTTGGATTAATGAGAATTTGCTGCATTGTTGTTTGTTTCTAAAAACCTGTAGATTGAAACAGATTGAGCTGTTGCCAGTTCACGAAACTGTTTTTCTGTTTTGATGAACTGAATTGATAGAATGTTAACCAGTTCGCTAGTGGTTAACTATCTATGCGTGGAATTCATTTTCACAAACTGACTAGTTTGATGGGAGAGTCATGAGATCTTAGTTGAGCTAATAAAGCAAATCAGCCTCTCTTGGTCTCTTGCTGGTTCTCAGTTTGTTCTCTTTAACTGACTTGGGTTCAGAAGGCTAAAGTTCCCCCTAAACTGGCTCAAACAAACATCCTCAAGTTGACTGTGGTGCTAATCCCATCTCCCCTCAAACTAGGCAGTTTGTGAAAACGCATTCCACGCATAGATAGTTAACCACTAGCGAACTGGTTAACATTCTGTCAATCCAATTCATCAATAGGTCTATTGAGTCTTTTCTCTGGAAGTGATGCTTCCAAATTTGTGCTTGTGCCAAAGACTCGTGGCTACGAGGAACTGAATGAATGAAAAGGCCTGAATCCTGAATTTATGTGCTGAAACTCCTGAATTTGCGTTGGGTTTGAACTGGGTTCTACATGTAACCTATAGTGTAATCTATAGTCTGAGACTCTGTGTGTTTATTCTTTGGCCTAGTTTGATTTCTAGTTATCCCCAAGAAACTCCTATCAAGTAATCCAGGCCTTGAAAGTGGATGTTGTGCTCATTTCAAAAACAAATTGCTGAACATGATGTTGTGTACATTGTGTCCCGCACCGTTTCAATTGTGTGAGATACTCTGACACATGGGTCAGTGTTCTGGCTACTCTTCACACTCTGAATAAAACAGCTTTCCATAGAATTAGGAGCCTTTTAAAATATCATTGAGTCTGAGACTTTGTGGCTTTGTGTGTCTGACAGTAGTTCTACATTGTGAAAGTGAGTTTAGCAATTTGTTGTTGCTTTAAACTAATTTGGATATACTGTAAGTGACCCCCCACCACCACCACCTTTCATTTCTCCACATAGGTAACTGCAACAAATTTTATTTTGTATTTGGGACTTCAGTCTCCAGTTGTTAGCAAACGTTTAGAATTTGACCAGAGTTGCTGTTTTGACAATAATTGTCGCTGAGCCTGTTAGTTGTAGCAAAGCATCTTTTTTGTAGCTGATATTTGAAAGTGCTTTACTTCCAAGTAATGCCGGCGTGTGGAATCGGCAATTCAGTTAAACGTCTGTTGCTGCTTTTCCAGACACTCAATATTTCTGTTGGCTTTAAAGTGGGCTAAATCAGCAAGCTGTTTTTCTGCTGAAGGGGGTTTTAGCTTTTTAAAACTCTCATTTCCCTTGCCTTGCATTTGATTGTTAATGCCTCCGTGCTTCAAATGGAGAATGTGTTTGTTGTAGATGGCCACAGCCCAGGGCAGTTTGTCCAACAGTTACCACTTTGTTTCTGCAGGATATTTCAGATTTTTAAATGAGATTGTAGATGAATTATACACAGGCATTATTCACGGCTTTCCGAAAAGTGCATTGCTTTCCTGTTAATATAGTCATTTGTTTACTTTATTTTATGCTGCAGCTTTTGTGTATGGTAGTTCATTTCATACTGTGTACACATTGTGGCTGCATTCCAAGTTTTGGTTGTTCTGCATTTCTTTAATTATTTTATTATAGTGGCTGGTCTGCTACCATGAATTATCTATAATTAATTTACGTGGGTAATTGTACACCAATTTTTAAACTTAATTAAAAATACAGAGGAACATTGAAGGTGGTTTTATGACGCTTGGTGCTTGGATGTAATTCTGGCTGCTGTGTTTTTAGTGCTTTATGAATTCATTGACCGCTGGTAACCTCTGACTAATAGGCATGTGGTATGTAGAATGTCTTCAAAACCACAATGCTGAAACCTGGCCAGCACAGTCAAAGGGAACCTTCACCATTGGTTGCTTCTGTTTCGAGGCAAACTTTTCTTCCCCCTTCCCACCACCACCCCGCGTAGATTGCTTTTCATTTCAGCTCAAACTTCAGGAGAAAAGGCATTGTCCCCAATAACCCTTCATATCCGTGCTCTGTTTAGTTTGGAAACTACAGATCCTAACTTTCTACTTACTTAAGAGAATAATATCGAAGCATGTAATGTTTCTTTGTTGCTACTGTTTGACAAATAGGATCCTAAATGTCATACTTTACAACTTTGGCCATTTGTTTTTACAGGAAACGGTCACAGGTTCCATTTCTTTAATTTGACACAAACTGCAGATTTAAGTTTTGGCTGTTTACTGAGAATATTTATGCAACTTAAAATGATCAATTGTATATATTACAGTTACATCTTGCATACAATTTTTATCACTCTGTTGTCCTGTTCAGAAGTCAAATTAGCAGCATACCTTGGGATATTAGCCTCATATGAACTTGAATGTAAAGGTTCAAACTTGTTGTGAGCTGTTCTGATGTTTTGCTCTGATGTAGGCATTTTTCCCCTAACTGTGACAGGCAGGAAAGGAAGTCTGTTATGCGATTTCTGCCACTGCTGTTTTTTTCCATCTGCACTAATAATGAGAAAAATGCTAGATTTATAACTTAAATTCCCGGCTCCTCCGGACACACACGGCGTGTCTTTGGTTAGTGCCTCCCTTCAAACCTATCTGAGGTGAGAAAATTTTTGTTATTGTGCCACATCTTGCTGCGTTTCCTGGAGCACAGCTTCCTCTTTTGAGCTGCCTCTACTTTTAAGTTCCAACGACCCAATTAAGACTGACTGGTCTCTCAGCTCAGTTACTATACAGTGCCCTATTCCACTGAATAGCACAAACATATTTCTGCAGGGAAATCCAGATTGTCTTTTGATGTACTACATTATTTCGTCGAATAGTTACTCTTCAAACATTTTGTTCCAGGTCGTGGCATTAAAGCTGTTCAAGTCCTTGGTGATTAAATAGCCACTATCTGATTGCTCAGAACTGTTTGCAGGAATCCTTAAATATCTAAAGGATTCTTTGAAGTAGGGTTGCAATGTTCTATTGTGTTATCTAAATTTCTTCTGGAGCTATCTACTGGAAGTACGCTAAGGTTCAATCTTGACATTTTTTTAAACTGGAAATATCAGGCAATGTGGGTGGCTGTACACTAGTTACTCAAAGTTATAACCATTCTCCAAAATTCTACACTAAAATAACCCAGTCCAAAATATTATAATGCCCTACCTATGGACTATGGCACTTAAAGCCTTTGTGTGCAGCAGACTCCAACATGACTAAATTAAATAATTTTCATATTCCATACCTTCCTAGTAGAGGGATGTTATTTGTCATAAAGATAATAACTCCTTTATAAAACATAAATAATGTTTTAAAGAATAAATTCTGTTATGGTTATCATAACTCTTTATTACTACAGAATATCCAGGCCATCACCCAGAGATCGAGGATCTGGGCGATTGACAAATGCTTTTGGATGTCCTCATGGCATGAAAGGTGCTATACGAACGTAAATTGCATTGTATAAAGAGGGGACAAAGATCCATTGAGGTCCTTCATAAAACCCGCAGTCTTGCATGCTTGTTATTTGTACATTGTAGTACAGTATTACTTTGTTTAAATGAAGCTCTGAAAATGCAGGGCTCAATTGCAAATACATGGCCTTTGTCGAGTGGCTAGACTGTTTGATTTTATTGAATTGTTTTTAAATACAACTTTTTAGCTTTATGTGATTGTTTTTATATTAGAAACACTGAACTGTGTAGAAAAACAGTTTCTGTAGACCATTGTGTAATGAAATGAATCTGTGGTTAGCAGGATAGAAAAAAACAAGTATTATTGATACTGCATTCTTAGCCAATGACTTATCCAAACCCTGAACAAGCGTGGGGAGAGACTATTTCCCAATGGCATGTGATATGTGCTGCACCCTGAAGTCTCTCTCTCTCTCTGGAGCAGCAAACTGCCACTCAGCTCCGGGCCCTGCCCTTTGCATAGGGAACTGAGTCTAGGAGAAAACAACTGTGCGTGCTTGGCTTTTAGTGTTTTCCTGTGGAAACCTAACATTTGGGGCCCCACTAGCTTTAAGCTGATGATCCATTTAAAGGGTTGCACAATAAACCTTGCTTTATCATGGCTAAATTTATACATTAACATTTTTGAAGTTACAAGACAACCAACTGGGCAGACCAACAAAATTCACAATGTGTTCTGCTTGCGAGTTGAATTGTATTTTACTGCTAATGACCTTTTTCAGTTTACACTCCTGTTTCTGTAAAAAGAAATTGAGAATTTATTTCCTAAACTGTCCAATGAAGCACAGCTGGTAGTGACAATATAAAAATAGTTTTCCACTCTGGTTCTGATCTGCTGTTTGGAGACCCTTGATCAGCATTGTTCTGTTGTATACTATGGATAAATTTCCTCCAATGCTGTTGTGCTGTGCCACTTTGCAATTTACTTCAACTGGGCAAATTCTGACGAGTTCCTCCCGGCAGCACTTTTCCTAATCCAGAATGAGTTGTGCGTGTGCTCAAGTGTGCCCTGTTCACGAACAAGCTTCACTTGCTGAGAGCTTTGGAAGAGGGAAGCAAGTGACACACATGAGCTACACTCTTACATATGATACAATTCATCAGTGTTTCATCCTGCGGTCTGGATAATGGCTCGGCAGTCCGGGAACTGACCTTGGTCTGCCAATTTCATGCTTCTGTTTCAAATTGCTTGGCATTGAAATATGCTATGTTATCAGTTGTTGATTTCTCAACTGAACAGGTTACAACTAGTTTGTTTTTTCGTTTGAACTCTTAGAAAAGGGGAATCCCATGTTTTGGTCAGATGGTTAAGAAAAATCATGCCAAATTCAAGGCACTGCGCTGACTGATCTGTCTGTGTTTAACCCGTGTGTGACTTGAAAGCGAATGTCTTTGGTGACTGCAACCGTGCAAAATTGTAAGACTGCAAAACAGCAACAACATTACATTTGTAAAGCTGTAAAGCGCCTTTCATGTCGGGAGGATGTCCCAAGGCACTGAACAGTCGGGGATCAGGACCCGAGCGTGGGGGTGCAGGGTTGGGGTGAGGGAGGGCAGAGAGGGTAGAAGGGTAGCTGAAGGCATGGTCGAACAGGAGGGTCTTCAGTGGTACTTTGGAGGAGGCAAGGGAGGAAGCAAAGCGAAGGGATTCTGGGATGGAGTTCCAAAGGGTGGGGGCAGAGTGGCTGAATGCCCGGCCGCAGGTGGAAGGGAGGGTCGGTTGGGGGACGTGGAGCAGGCCTAGTTCGATTCGTGACAGGGCGAAACATTGGGCAAGTTTCCTTACTCCACACTCCTCGATTCACTTAACAATAAATAGGAACCTGGTTATTAGTTGATTGGCAGTGTTGGGTTCAGGGCAATGAACAGAATAAGACCCACTTATTCTATTCAGCCCACTTTTAATAAAGGACCTGAGAACCGAGGAACCAAAGACACTCAGCAACTTATGTTTGAAAATTTCTTAATATGAAATGCAAAGTTTGTTAGTTCAAATATCACAATACATCAGGCAGCTCAATAGCATAGACAAATGTTTGTATCAAAGTAAGTAACAATAATTGCTTAGTCCATAAGTCATACGAATCTTTGATGGAGTAAGTTGATAGAAGTCCTGAACAGCAGGCAAAAGTCTTGCAACAGACGAAAAAGTCTCTTGCTTCAGACCCGAAACCTCTTGCTTGGGTATTTTGATCAAAAAATCAAAGTTGATGATGGACAGCTGGACTGTGCACTGTATTTCGACAGTTGTTATACGTTGTTAATTCTTCTCGTCCCAATTACCTTTCAATCAATTTCAGACATCCTGGAATTTTTGCAGTTTCCTTCTTCCTGAAATTGCTGGAGTTAACAAAAGTTGATGAAACAATGGAAACAGTCTTAAGTCTGACAGATTTTAACCCTGAAGACAACACATTTGCTTCACCACTTCGTATCTTCACATGAAAAGATTCCTCTTGTGTGGATAGCACCTGATATGCTCTGTCCGAGGCTGAACAAATTATAGTTCAACCATATCTTTGATAAGATTGCAAAATCTTTCCATTAACATGTCCTTGAAGCAATTATCTCACACCTGCTGAATTGTTATTATTAGTGTCATAGAAGAACATTTTATTCAGCTATAATCTGCAGAATTGTTATGAAGCT
Source organism: Callorhinchus milii (assembly GCF_018977255.1). Classification (NCBI taxonomy): domain Eukaryota; kingdom Metazoa; phylum Chordata; class Chondrichthyes; order Chimaeriformes; family Callorhinchidae; genus Callorhinchus; species Callorhinchus milii. The sequence goes on from NW_024704743.1 coordinate 34,029,133, forward strand.
TGAATTGTTACAGAGAACATCTTTAACATACTTCAGCTGTGATAAACAAGTCATCTTGACATTTTTCTAGTCTACCTAAGCATTTTTAACTAAGTGAAGTAAGATAGAGCTTTCGACTACATGGTTAACATATTAACAATTTCAGTAATGAAGTGGGATCACAACAGCGGATCATTTTTCCGGAGAAATAATTCTTTAAAAAAATACTAAATTGGTCACTGAATCTACAACTGTTTGTGGGACACTGCTGTGCGCAATTGGCTGCTGGTTTCACCCACAAAATCTAGGCAATTCACTTTACAGTATATTCTGTGTAGCATCTCGAAGATGGATAAGGTGCTATACCAAATGCAAGGATTATTATTATTGTTACTCTCCCTGGTCATATGCATCCTTGCCTCATCCCAGGGAGTTTAGGCACAGGTTGGCAAAATGCAAGACTTGATGACACCAGTGTGTGTTGATGTGCTGCTGGAGTTTAATCACGGGTAAGCCAGGAACACCCTAGTCATTAAGCTGTTGGGTTTGCAAGAGACAAGTGGGAGGAACCCCAGTGACTGCTCCTCCTAAACTTGTTTTCATGTGTCTATCCAGTGATTTGCTTTCTGCAGCAAGTGCTAGAAAAGGAGCAGGTTATTGAGCAAGTTCAGTATTTCTTCTATGATATTGAAATGTACAAAATAGCATTTGTAGTATTGTAAGATTTTTCCATAATAAATATGGATACAGTATAAATTCAGTGGCTATTTTTTTCGATAATCCTTAGTTTGTAAAGTATTGGTGTAAATTTGAAAAAACAATGTTGCTCTATCTCTGACTGAAGTGCAAATGTTCAGGTGATGATTATGTGCTTGTACTGTTCGCAATCAGCAGAGCGGAAGAAAGGACCAAAGAACAAACTTAGCATGATTGTACTAGAGTCGTAACTTGATGTTCCAAATGATTGAGACCCAAGTGACATCAACACTTGCAAGCTTATGCAAAATGACTGCAGTTCACAAACTGTTTTTTGTTATTCATTAAGGATTTATCTTGAAGAGCAGAGCCCTTCTTATCTATCAGCACAGACCTTGGCAGATAAGCAACATAATTTGTTGGCTTTTCCACTGCCAATTGCTTTGCACAACTCTGTTAGAGTAACAAAGGAAACAGAGTGCTGGCAAATCTGCCAATGCAGGTCATTTTTTACATTGTGCTTATAAAATGAGTAAAACTGCTTATGCCAATTAGGCTACCAAGAAAGTGAGACAAATGTACCATCTTAACTAACAGTGCTTCTGAAATCCATTAGATTATTCGTTCTGAATGTTCCACTTGGATCCATTCTACAATTAGTGGCAATTGATGTCGCTGCATAGATTCATTATCCAAATCAGTTCCTAAATGAACCTCTTGTTCTTTAAGCCACAGTTTTGAAATCCTAATTATCTCTCCTTATGAGTAATACTGGAGGTAAAATTAAAGTGAGCATCTAGATTTTTGATATAATCAAGACTGGGGTGTTATAGCACTTCTAAAATGAATCGATGAACATGTTTCCTCAATCCTTATTGTAATATTCTGTAGTGGAAAGTGTTTCAGCCTCATAACCGGAGCATTTGTGTTGAGCAGCACAAGTGAAGTATAACTTCATTTCTGGTGTATTTTATAACTCTTATCTTGACATGCATAATGTGCAAGACTAACAGGTGCTGCTTATACTAAACCACACTAATGGGGAAACAGTTGCAGCTTCCTATATTTCTCTTTTGTGGCTTCCTTGGCAACCATTTTCTGTTCTGTCGGTTCATGAAAGGGATGAAAAGGTTTAGCTTCCTGCATCACTGTTGAGCCAACTGCTGCCCTCTCCTGAAAGAGTGGCTGACAAATGTTTACACAACAGCAAAACCATGCGTTTCTCTGGGTAGTTCACCAGAAGTCACTCAAACTGCCAAGTTCCAGCAGCCATCAGTACTGTTTTGAATCCATCACTCTTGTGTTAAATGCCTTGCGGTTGTGTTCAAAGCTGTTAAATTACCATTGATAATTCTACTACAACATCAAAATCAGTAAATGAATAGAAATGTTGTAATGATCTTGGCTGCTTCCAAATAGTAACTGAATTCTGTGCATAGAAAACAGGATGGTTTGTGTTTGGATTCCTATTTAATCCCGAGCAATGCATTGTAACAAATCTGGCCTGTTAATATTTCCATACAACTTATGAGAATCCCACATTGATGAGGTGAGGAGCACATATCTTGGTTACATTTTTAATTGCCATCTGAAGCAAACATTGTAGCACCTCTAGGGATGTGGCATTGTGAAGTATTAGATGATTACTGTCAGAGTTGAGAATGCAATGTTCTTCTCCGAAGTATTCCTAAACTTGCACCAACCTCATCGAAGTGGTTAAAACCATTAGATACTCGTCAAAACTGCTTGTGTGAAATGAGCATCAAAGCACCATTAAATTGGACTCTGGGGGTGTATTGGTCTTGAGCCAGTTTTGAATGCGAAACCGTTCTAAGCATATGCAGTTGTAGCATACAATGTGCCCTGCTATAACCTGTTCAGCATAATGCGATGTTTGGAATTGGAGTTTTTAAAAAAATGTTTTTCTTCATTTCCTCAGACGGTTGTTTTTCATGCATGTAAGGGATGATCTCCTCGGAGAGCGACAGCAGTGTTCACCAGAGCAGGCTGTTGAATTAAGTGCATTGCTAGCACAAGCTGAGTTTGGAGACTACAACCAAAACACTGCCAAGTACACTTACCAGGACCTATGCTCAAAGGATTTGGACACTACCACATTGAACAGGTAAAGGGACTGCACAAGGCTAGGTACAGTGGAACATTACTTACAAACCCAGTTATAATAAAGTTTTTGCTGTGCTGCTGGTCATTAAGTTCCATTTAGCTATCTGAAATCTTTGCATAATATCCTGAGAACTATGTTGTCAGTTTCTTCTTCAGGTTTGTAATAAAATTCCATTACACCGCTATACTTTTCTGCGAATTGTAGTCCAATAGCAGTATTTTGAGGAAAGAGGAAAATATTTGTCCTATTATTCTCTCCTCTTCGCTCCCCCCACCCCATTATAGTTTATAATCCATTGAATTTGCACATTACAACAAACCAAATTTCTTTTTTCAAATGCCTTCTGGAAAAGATGACTTTTCCTGGTAGGGAAAAATAGCTTGAACATTTCTCTGTGTTTTTTTTAACAGTATTGTTGCAAAGCACAAAGAGTTGGAAGGATCGAGTCAATGTACAGTCGAATACCAGGTTCTCCAGATTATATCAGCACTGGAACATTATGGCGTTGAGTGGCACATTGTGAAGGATGGTGATGGACAGAAAATGATGGTTGGCATTGGGCCTGATGGCATTTCTGTCTGTAAAGAAGACTTGAGTTTAATTAACAGGTAATTAGCACAGACTACTTGGATTGTTTGCCTGAACAATAATGAAATAATAATCCTTGCATTTGATATAGCGCCTTATCACATCGTTGAGACATCTCAAAGAGCTTCACAGAATATATTGCATTGGATTGACCATATTTTGTGGACGAAGAGCTAAATACAGTAAGAAAATATTGTAATGGACACTTGTATCTGTGATTGATGGCCAGGCCATACCGGAAAGTCGTGCAGTTTGTGATGAGTAAGCAAGAGTCAATGATGAACAAAACACAAAATACTGCAGATGCTGGAATCTGAAATAAAATACCAGGTCGTCAGAAGGGTCGTGGACCCGAAACGTTGACTCACTTTTCTTTCTCCATAGATGCTGCCTGACCTGCTGAGTTTTCCCAGCTCTCTCTGTTTTTGTTGAAGCAAGAGTCAATGTTTGCTCTCGCGGGTCTGAACTCCTCAACCTCCCCGGGCTCTCTCTCAGACTCTCCGAACCCATGCGCAACATAGGGTTTTGATCCCCAGCTTTTCTTTCTATTACATATGTGTTCCCTGACCAGGACTACTTTTTCCCACCTCTGTCACATTGCCTGCCTCCGTCCGTACCTCACTCCCACAGCAGTCGAATCCCTCGTCCACACCTTCGTCACTTCCCGGCTGGACTATTCTAATGTCCTTCTCGCTGGTCTCCCTAGCTCCACCATACGCAAAATAGAATTAATTCAAAACTCTGCGCCTGGATGCTCACCCACACGAAACGCCATATGCCCGTCACACCAGTCTTTGCCACTGGCTCCCAATCACCAAATTATCTATTTCAAGATCCTCTCACTCGTTTTCAAATCCCTTCATTCCCTCGCACCACCCTAACTATCTGAACTGCTTACCCCCCACTCCACCACCCGCTGCCTCTGCTTGGCTGACCGGCCTACTGTTTGTCTCTCGTCCCCTCCCTTCACCATCGGTCACCGTGCCTTCAATCACTAGGCTCCCAAGCTCTGAAACTCTCTCCCTCAATCCCCCTACCTTGCCCCCTCCCTTTCCACCTTCAAATCCTGCCTAAAGATCTTTTTGATTGTGCTTACAGTCACCTCCCCTCTCCCCGGCTCGTTGTCATACTACCCCTCGTGAAGGGAGCTGTATAAATGAACGTTGTTTGATTTTTAAAAACGATAGGAATCTTGAAGATATACTGCTTCCAAATGAACAAATTCTTCTAGGTTTTGTTTGTCAAGTAGCTATATCAGGCTGCAAAAAGCTGAGATTTCTTATTTTGAGGCTACTCTTCTCCATTCAGAATCCAAACCATATTGAGAAAGCTGCCTATGCATTTGTTTTGTTGCTTTAAGATGTAGCAGGTGAAGGAGACCATCTTTCAATTCAAATTCACTGTAGAAATTTCACTGTATTGAATGAATAATGCTGCAGTGGCAAAAACGGACTTTATACATTTTTCAAAAAAATATTATAAGAAAATTATAGTATTGTGTTAAGTTTTCATTCTCTCATACATAAAATCTACAATCCATTGAGCAGAGTATTGCTACATGGTAAAATAATTTCATTGTGTATTTATGTTTTACCTGCAGGATTTCATACCCTATCATCCAGATGGCAACCCAGTCAGGGAAAAATGTCTATCTTACCATTACCAAGGAGTCTAGTGGCAGTGTAACATTGATGTTGAAATTGATCAGCACTAGAGCAGCAAGTGCCCTTTATCGTGCGATAACAGAAACCCATGCATTTTATAGGTATGGATTTTCATAATTGCTGTTGCCTCTGCATTGATAAGTTTCCAAACTCTGTAACTATGTGCTAGATATACTCTACCGATTCCTTGGATTTCTCTTATCAAGTGGATGATGATTATCCTTGCATTGATATAGCACCTTTCATGTTGGAATGACACTGCAACGGGTTTTTACATTAAATCCCGTGTTTCACGGAATTTAATGTAAAATGAAGCTGCTGTGATTTGAAGGCAAATTTTATACCCGCTAATTTGTAGATGCTTGTGACTGATGATTTTCAACTTGTGCATTGACTGCTCTTAGTTTAGATTTTTTGATTTTCGAATGAATATAATTAATTGAAACTATACTGACTACAGTCTAGTAAAGAAGACAAGGTTATTAGTGTGTGGACAGACTGAGTTTTTAACAATTTGCTCATGTTCTCAATCGCATTCCTTAAAACCAATTTTATTGCAGTGGTAATGGAATTGTAGTCATTGATCGTAACCATTGATAAATCCTGACCTCCTTCATGCATTTTTCAGACATGTATAAAACACTGACTTCAGTTTGCATCGATTAAATGTCAGTATTCCCATTAACAAGCGCCAGATTGAAGCCAGTAATACAAACCGATTTATTTTTAAAAAANGGAAGCTGCTTTTTTCAATTGTTAAATTAAATCAGCATCTGAAAGATAACGATCCATTCTCAATAATAGCTAAAATGTATTTGCTTTAGACTAGTTACCACATGGGATTGTAAAAATCACTTTCTATATTAATTTGATTTTCAGGTGTGACACTGTTACAGATGCTGTCCTGATGCAATATAGTAGGGACTTCAAGGGACACCTTGCTTCTTTGTTCCTCAATGAAAATATCAGTCTTGGTAAGAAGTACGTCTTTGACATCAAACGCACATCCAAGGAGGTCTATGACCATACGCGACGAGCTTTATATAATGCTGGCATTGTAGACTTTGTCCCACGCAACGACCCAGACGCTCAGAACTCGCCACTTAAATCTTCAGACAATGAACTGAACTGTAACAGCTGTGAAGGGCTCAGCTGCCAGCAAAGCCAGGCACTCCAGGAGAAGTTTCGAAAGCTGAAAGAGGCATTGTTATGTATGGTGTGTTGTGGCGAGGAGATCAATACAGCCTTCTGCCCCTGTGGTCACATGGTCTGCTGTGATACCTGTGCTTCCCAACTACAGGTGAGATGGTCTTCAGAGAGCTTCATATTTGGTATAAAGTTAAATGACCCTTTTGTATTATCATTTTTTTAAAGATTTCAGTGTGGATGGATGCTGCCCAATTAATAAATCTTCTTTGCAGTTAGCTGCATTCTGTCACAGCTCACCTTTGTAGTCTGACATTTAATATAGTCTGACATTTAATGTGCAGCATTGCACAAGTTAGAATTCAGCCTTCAAGTGATGCTGGTTAAGTGTCTGATGTAGACTAATCAGCTGAAATGATTCTGAAAAATTTGCACAAAAATAGAATCAGTAAGCCCAGACAATTTACTAGGTTTCAGGATTAAGTGGGACTTATTTGGCATATAAATTTACATTATTAAAAAATGTAGTCTGATGCAAGCAATCAGTTTAAGGGTTCAATATGATCTCGTACACTATGTGTTTACTCACCTTTGCTGTGCCGACATAGGAAAACTGAGGAAATGACCAGATTTTGTATTGGCAAAGTTTTCAATATTATGCAAAAGCAAAAATACTGCAGTTTGTCTTTAAATTATCATCAGTCTGTATCTAATGCTGTTTTTATAAATATTTCAGGCTTGTCCAGTCTGTCGGTCCCTAGTGGATCACGTTCAGCATGTATTCCTGCCTACTTGTGCCAGTTTACTCAACCTGACAGTGATCTGAATGTTCAAGGGATTAATCGCTTTATAGACAGGGTGAGTCTAGAGCAAACCAGCATTACAGAAGAAAATAGGAAGTACTTCCCCTTGTTCGACCCAGTGCCGTGCATCAGCTTGTATTCAGCTATCGTCTTCCTGCTTCTTCATGGCAAATTTTGGAAGTTTGATGTGACTCTTGTGAGGCATTCAAGATGACTCCAAGGAATCTTCAGATCGATTGTATTAGACTGATTGATATTTTTTAAAAATTTCACTAAATAATCGACACATCATTTCTGAATCAGTTGACCTGATAAAATAGTACTGTAGTATTTCATTTTTCAAAACTTATTTTAGATCTTGTAATGAGTTGTTATTACTGCCAGAACAATCACTCGCCAGGAAATGGCATAGTCTTTCTCTGATCAAAAACTCCTTACATTGTTTATTCAAGTTGTTTTGATGAGTTTTTTTAAAAGAGACTTTTTAAAATATTATTCTGCTGTTTAAATTCCTAATTTCTTTAAATATGATGACTCCAAAAAACCTGCAATATTGATGTGTGGTAGAATGGTTGAGGTGTGTGTGGATATAATATCCGTTAGTTTTATTGTTCATCCTTTTTAAGCTAATAACATGGAGAAAAGCTGTTCCTTAAACCAGTTTTGTTTTAAGATGGTTCTTATTGCGTTGCCTCTGTACAGCAAAGAGTTATTCACCAAATATGCAATTCCAGGAGTTCTGCTCTTATTGTCAATGGCGCTGAAAAGCTCAAGTACAAAGGAAGGCAAAGGGCATTTTAAAACCAGGTTTTTGTGACTTTTTCCATCCTGAAATGTGGTCAATAAGTAGATTCTTTCAGATGCAAACACTTGCTCAAAGACTTGCTAGAAGACCAATTTGAGTGCAATACTGGCTGCTTAAGGCTAGGGTTAAACTACAGTGTCACTTTATTGAGGAATTTCCAAAGTGTATTGTTCATAGGGTTGCCTTAATGTAGCAGCAATGAGATACTGTCTTATGTACAGATCTTCCTTTGCACAGATGTTCAGACTTTTTAAAAAATATATCGACTCAAATCACATGTTTAGCACATGGTCTCCTGCTCAAGGGGTATCTATTTTTTCACTTTGTATTAAAAAGAGTTTCCAGTTAAAGCAAAAGTTCCATTGTGTATGCCAGATTATCTTCTGTCTTTTTATATTACTTTAAAACATGTTAATAAATTTTGTATCAATTAATGCAATGTGTTGGATTATCTCTTTATACTGTATAAATACTTCAGCGGTTGGGCTTTTAGTCTATCTGTCCCCACTGTTGGAGGTCTGACATGTGGCTCAGCTTCACACTGTGTGATGTGTTTGTCTAGTAGATTGTCTAAAATATCTAGCAAAATAATTTTTCATGTATTGCAAAAAAAATTTAATAACCATTATCTGTTTTATGTTAAATTGACTTCACCCAATTAATGTCTTTGGATATCTCAGTCTCTAAGCAACTTATGGATTTGTTTCAAATTGCAACCTGAAAAAGTCAAAGGTCTTGTTCGACAGCCTCTTAAAACAACTATAACAACTTGCGTTTACGTAGTGCCCCTCACGAAGGGTAGGGTCCCAGAGCGCTTGACATGGCGGAGCACAATGCCAGGGGGAGGTGACTAGGCACGGTCGAATATGAAGGTCTTCTGGCGTGACCTGAAAATGGGGAAGGCAGGGGGAAGGCGGAGGGATGGAGGAAAAGTGGCTGAAAACGTAGCCACCAAGTTTACCGGAGTTTTGGATCAGTTGGATCCTGTGCATGGTGGAGCTGGGGAGACTGGCATAGAGGGCATTTGAGAAGTGGAGTTGGGAGGTGACGAATGCATGGACAAGTGTTCCGGCTATGTCTGGGATACAGTACAGTCGGAGGCGGGCAATGTGGCAGAGGTGGAGGAAGGCAGTCCTGGTCAGGGACTGGATGTGGGGAAGGAAGGACAGCTGTGGGTCAAACCTGACGCCTAGGTTGCGCATTGGTTAAGTAACTGAGGGATAGGCTGGGGAGGTTAATGGAGGAGAGAGGGAGAATGTAGGATTGTTTTTGTGATGTGATTTTTATGTTTGAAAGAATGGGTGGAATGTAATTCTTTTTATATTTGCTTTTATATACTATTGCTGCTTTTATATTCTAGCTGCCATCAGAAGCACATCCATCTATACAGGTATTTAGTAACGTAAAAAGTTTTCTCGGTGAGAGAAAGAGAACCCTTTTCAAAGTAGAAATCTCTCATTGCCTCCGTATAGAATACATTTGACTCTAGAGTGAAAAGGTTGGCACAGCAGTGATGGGGACGGAATGATGTGTGGCACGTGCAAAACTGATCTTTAATAGTCGGGTGAGATCACTGCTTGAGATGTAAGCGCAATTTTCATTATCTCTGGAGCCAAATAACAGTAATAGAATCAGGTAACAACCTATGAACAAAGTCATCCCTTATTCATGAAAAAAAAACCCTCCTTGCATTTGATATAATGCCTTGCATTACCGGAGGTCATCTCAAAGCACTTCACGGGATTTATTGTAAAACGGCGCGATTATTTGTAGGTGAATGTGGCAGCCCATTTGAGAACAGCAATGTCCAACAGACAGCCACAAACGTGTGCATCTGCTGGCCTCTGGCCTTAGTTTTGCAAAAAAATAGTTTTGCACAGGTGGTGGTTGTCATTTCTCTGTGCACGGAATTGCTTCAAATGTTCATTCGCGTATAAATCGAACTAACATGACACAGGCCTCCAATGTTGAAATGTCTATGAAATGTATCACTTTGTGAAAGTGTACCCATATGTAACGCATATTCCTGCTGACCAAGCTTGATCCTGCCTTGTATCTTTCTGTGCACTTTATAGCAGGTGTCTCCAGAACCACTAGGGTGAAGACAACCATTTTGGAATTGACTTGAGTATCACTCCTCCACGCTTAAGTGTTGTACATACAAACGCAAGGATTATTATTCAACAATTGGCAGCAGAAAACATGGCCAATGTTCCCCTCTCTAATGTATTGCGGCTGAGACCAATTGAGGCATCTTGGTTGAGATTGGTTTACTCAGACTGGAATGGGAGCCTGCACTCCTGCCAATTGTCTGGTCCTGCAATTGGCAGTGTATTTGCCCACTAAGGCATCTGGAATGTTTTATCATTGACAAAATAAACTGCTAAACTGTTAATTAAATTGTCATTGTTAATTGAATGAAACTGAAGGCACTAGGGACTGGTGATTATTTTAATGATTAATTTCCATTTTCGTAATTGACTGGTGTATCACTGTTCCATGCTTCTCATTGAGAGAGAAAGAGATATGGTAAATTAGAGGTCAAAGGAAAGGAAGAAGAGAACAAACCAATGAGAAAAAAGCATCCAGACAGTGAGACATTGGTTCTGTTGTTTGCTTCAGCTGTAAACCTGATGTCGGGCAGCCTGTCTAGAATTCTTTCAGTGGGTTTGCGGTTAGCTTCAAAGGGCCTTAGAGAACATGACTCTTTGACTCTTTATTTGGTACCAAGACTTCCCGGGTGGGTGAGCAGACAGTGGCTCTGGAGAAGCCCATTGCCTTGTCAATATTAATAATAATAATAATCCTTGCCTTTGATATAGTGCCTTATCACATCTTCCAGACATCTCAAAGTGCTTTACAGAATATAATGTAAAGTGAATTGACTATATTTTGTGAGAGAATCGCAGCAGCCAATTGTGCACAGAAGTGTCCCACAATCAGTCGTGGATTGAGTGACCATATTATTATCAAATCATGTTGAAGGAGACTTCACAGGAAGGAATCGAAGAGTGGATGAGAGAAAGGAATGGAGTAAACACAAATCACGTCCTTTTTGATGGCCTGCCACTTTTAGGAAAAGAGAATATTCATAAGATTGTTAAATCCTTGACTTAACCTTTTGAAGTGCCGGAGATAATCCTCTTGTGAGCTGGCTGTAGTTTACACTCACCTAATGTTTTGTTTTGATTATTTTTTCTCTGAAACTAAGGATTTGTGAGAAGCTGCATTTTCTGCCACAGTGAAATGGTGCCAATGATTTGAAATTATAGTCTATGTGAATTGAAGAAAATGATGGTTGTTAAAGTCACACACTGCTCCAAAGCCTCACAATACACCAACAATGAGCTGCCCCATTCATACTGTATTGTCATTTATCTGCAAAATACAGTCACTATACAGTAAATCCTGAGAAGGGCTTTGAGGATGTTTTACTAATGTGAAAGGCGCTATGTCAAAGGATATGTAATATAGCCATGTGAATCACCACCAATTCAGATTCAAATGTGTGTAAAAACTGCTATAAAAAATATTATCACCTTGGAATCGAATTGGGAAAACCTTTGTGTAACGTAAACATTTGTGAAGCTCTATTTTGTTATACAAAATATCAGTGTTGCAAATAGTATCATTGTGCTACTGGAGCGAGATGCTGATATATGCAGCATATTTGTGTGGGTATTTTCACCTTCCTCTGCAAAATGGCAGTGATTTCCCCCTTTAACTATTTATTACCAATCTATTCCTCAGCATATCCTGAGTTTGCAAAGTTGCCACAGATGGGGGGAAAAAATCTAGAGAGCTTTTTGTAATAAAAGATTAGAATTAAGGAGCTTTTATTTCAGCTTCAGGAGGAAAAGGAATACATGACCATAAAAGTTTTTAACTTTCACAGTAACCACGCAATGGTGAATTTTTCGAAGCAACGCAAGGATGAAAAAGACAAAATGACTCACAACTCCACAAATGCTGTTACTGCATCAAATCCAGCAACGCATCAGTAAGACCCTCAGTAAACTCGTGCCATGCAGGGTCAGCCTGTTGGTGTCAGTCACTCTATAGCAAGAGCTACATTTAGGTCGGTCTTGTGATCTAATAACTCAACAAGAACATCAACAACAATTTTCACTTGTGTAGCACCATTCATGAAGAGGAAGCATCTCAAAGTGCTTTACAAAGCCGGAGTCTGGGATAGGGAGACAGGAGCTGGTCAAAGGCATAGTCAAAGAGATAGATCTTTAGCAGAGCAGAAGGGGGGGAGGTGGAAGGATCTCAGAAGAGAGTTCCAGAGCACAAGGCAAAGTAGCTGAAAGCTTTCGCAGCAATGAAGGAAATCAAGCGGCAAAAAACAGGCCACAATTTGCAGATTGGAGGGAGTAGGACTAGGGTTTTCAAGATTGATTGACTTTAAGATCCTCATTTTCCAATGGATTTTAGTGTCAAAATGGAAGAGAAGCTTGTGAAACCTGTTGAGTTGACTTAAGGGTCAATAACGTGCAGACATCTCTAACACTTAGACCACTGTAATACTCAAGTTACCTGTGTGTTAGTTTTATTTAGCACCAGGCTTTGGAAAGATAACAGTGTTATCACCATTTTTCATGGAAGAGAAGTAACACTGTGTGCAAAGGCATTTCTATTCCTGGAACACGGCTATTACCCTTATACAAAAGGAACTGCAGCACTCACTGGTTTTATACGTATGGTGGAGGAAGAAGGGTATGGAAACATGCCATTGAGAAGATTTTCTTTGTCAGTCCGGTGTCTGACACAAATGGAAACCCATCAGAGTTTCCAAACCAGACTGAGAGTAACGCATATGAATACCACCTATTGTAGCAACAAGAATAACTTGCTTATCGTAGATATCCATTAAGCAAGATAATGTCTTGGAACACTGTATAGGGGCTGGTTCAACATCAAGAAAGGGGAGAGGGAGGTGACCTTAGGTGCGGTCAAATAGGTAGGTCTTAAGGTGAAATTTAAAGTTATGTAAAGAGGGGGTAAGGTAGATAGATTGAGGCAGGGAGCTCTAGAGGTTAGGGGTTGAGTGGCTGAAGGCATTGCCAGCAATAGTGACAAGGAAGGGGCAGGAGACTCACATCACGTCTGAGTTAGCTGAACGAAAGGGGTGGGCAGAGGAATGTCGTAACTGGGGTAACGCAACAGTTGCCTATCTGCTAAATGCTCCAGTAAGCTGTCAGCCACACACAAGGCAAGCAAATGCAATGCAAGCAGGTTGTACAGCCAATTATTTAAAGGACACCTCAATTCTATGACTATTTGAATGAGGTGGAGCAATAGAGAGAACTCCTGCAGCATCATTGGGGGCTCATATAAGTAAATTTTTGAAGGTGGCAGGACAGGTAGATAAAGCTGTTAAAAAAAGCATATGGGATACTAGGCTTTATAAATAGGGGTATACAATAAAAAAGTCAGGAAGTTATGGTGAACCTTTATAAAATGCTGGTTAGGCCTCAGTTGGAGTACTGCGTTCAGTTCTGGGCACCAAACTTTAGAAAGGATGTCAAGGCAGTGGAGAGGGTGCAAAGGAGTTTTACCAGGATGGTACCTGGAATGAGGGACTTCAGTTATCAGGAGAGGCTAGAGAAGCTAGCATTATTCTCCTCGGAGCAGAGAAGGTTAAGAGGTGAACAAGGAGAAACTATTTCCATTGGGGGGGGATGGGTCAGTAACCTGAGGACACCAATTTAAAATAATTGTTGAAAGAAACAGAGGGGAGGTGAGAAGAATTTTTTTCACACAGCGAGTTGTTCGGATCTGGAATGCATTGCCTGAAAGGGTGGTGGAAGCCGACTCGATAACAATTTTTAAGAGAGAAGTAGATAATTATTTGGGGAGGACAAGTTTGCAGGGCTATAATAATAATCCTTGCATTTGATATAGTGCTTTTTACGTCGAGAGGATGTCCTGAAGCGCTTCACAGAACACACTGTAAAGTGAATTGACTGTATATTTGTGGGCGAACGCGGCAGCCAATTGCGCACAGCAATGTCCCACAAACAGCCGTAGATTGAAAATGACCAATTTATTATTGGTCCAATTTACTATGGGGAAAGAGCGAGGGAGTGGAATTGATTTGGATAGCTCTTTTCAAAGAGCTGGGACAGACACAATGGGCCGAATGGCCTCCTTCTGTGCTGTATAATTCTATGATTCTATGATCAGACCAATGCTATCATCTTAGAGCCTAGCATTGTCCTTGTGTTCATAATCAAAACAAACAGAACTAGGTTCAAAAAAGAGATTTCTCCAGCAGCAATCTCTGAAGATCACACCCTATTCCATATGTGCATACATTATTTTTCTCAAGGTACAAGATGAGTCACAATAAAACCAAATTCCTCTGTCCATTCCGCCAGGCATGTGGAATGGATGCCAAAATCTCACCTTGTCTGTAATACTTGCAATGTGAAACACACTGTATAAATGTAGATTTGGATTGTATTTTGCTCTAAAATTTAAGATCACGTAGAATTGGGGATGAGAGTGTTACCAACTAAACCAGGCTGACACATAATTGTACCTAGAGGGATTATTGGCCAGAAACTCTCTTCCCATTCTGAATAGTTTCAATCCAGGTCATATCCTCATCCTAGTAAGGTAAGAAGAGGAAGATATTTCCCAAGTGTAGATCTGCTGTGCATTTTTGCTCAAATGCAAGGATTATTATACACACAGTGGCTGTTTTCTGAAGACTCAGACATTATTTTTTAATAACATGAGGACTAAATATTCAGGACTTCCTAATCGTGTTCAATTAATTACCACATACAGCTTATGTTGTTCAAGGATGAAACAAATGAAGAATTTGATGTAGCATGGGACAAATACTTAAGGGAACAGCTCTGTCTTAGCTAACCAGAAAGACAGTACAGAAATAATGCATGTTCAATTATATGAGCAATTTCTTTCTAAATTGTTTGCTGTTTTCGACACAGTATGTCCCTGACAGTGTATCCCTGACAGTGCTCCAAGGGTTGCACAGCAAATTGGTGCATTCTGTTAACTTTCTGCCACTCTACATTCAAATTTATACATGAAACTAAATCCTCATGTCACTGCGGACCCAGATTTAGGACAGGCTGCTGGAGAAACATGCATGTCTACATCTTCCAACCATCATTTTAATGCCTAGCAATTTGGGGCCAGCTAGATGGGGATCGCAAGTGGTATTTATGTGACCATCAATTTATTAAAATTGTTCTAATGTGAAATACAACAATAACTTTGTAGGCAGGAATTGTTGTGTGAGAATCGGCTGCCGCATTTGCCTACAAAATACACAGTCACTACACTTTACAGTATATCCCATGAAGAGCTTTGAGACATGTCCTCACATGAAAGGTGCTGTATCAAATGTAAGATTATTATATATCACAATTTAAGGTTTAGAATAACTTGTACTTATATTGCACCTTTCACATGGGATGATTATCTTGAGGAATTTTACAAAGTCAAATACGAAACACAGGGCAGAGAAGAGAGGAAGGAGAGGAAGGAGACAGTGACCAAAAATATAAAATGTGCTTCCTTATTGGCTGCAGAATGGGCGGTACATAAAGCGCCCACCACATTTCACCAAGATCGGATGCAGTATTTCTGGTAGCAGCTTTATTCTTGAACTCAAGCACATCACAGTGTTAAATGTTAACATGTTAAAGAATATGAATACAGGTGGTGTTTAATCAAGTGTGACACAGAATGCGGAGGAGAGGGGGAAAGGGAGAAGAAAGAACGGATGGTACTGTATGTGGTAGGGAAGGAAAGGTCTAGTACTATGGGAAGAGGGAGGGAAATGGGCTGGTGCTGTTTATGTGTGTGTGGAAAGAGGGGGCTTTTATTACCAACTGTTTCTAGTTCCAAATCTTCGAGTACATCAAAATAATAATAATCCTGGCATTTCATATTTCATATCAGGAAGACATCTCAAAGCACTTTAGAGAATTTACTGTAAAGTGCAGGGACTGCGTGTCCTGGAGTCCCGTAGCTTAGTGGTTAGAGCACTGCCTTGCATGCGAGAGACCTGGGTTTGATTCCTGTGCGGCGAGAAATATTGAGTAAGTTTCCTTACCTCACATGCCTCTGTTTACCTTGCAGTAAGTAGGAACCCGGTTGTTGGTCGATTTTCGGATCACTTTTCCATGGGTAATAATTCCTTCCAAAAAGTAAATAAATAGATAATAATAATTTGGTCACTCAATTCATGACTGTTTATGCACACTGTTGTGCATAATTGGCTGCCACGTTTCACCCACAAAATATACAGTTCATTGACTTTACAGTATATTCTGTGAAGCACTTTGAAATATCTCAAAGACATGATAAGGCGCTATATTAAATGCAAAGGATTATTTTTTATTACTATTGTAAGCGAACATTTAATATTTGTTTATTAAAAAATTGTGAAGCACGAAGTGTGTCAGTAGATTTTGTTTCATTCTCGCATTTTATTGTACGGTCTATGGAGGAATCATTTCAGAAGTAACCCATAACCCTGACTAAATTACTGAAAATCTGCCATTCACATTTGCAATATCTTTCCAATGTTCACAAACTATCAGATAAAGTGACTTGACACTGCACCTGTCACTTTCCTTTTGTTTCAATGATTAAAATGAAATCCTGTGGACTGGAAGGAAAATCAATATAAAACTCGAATTTTGTTTCTTTGAAGGCTGTTTAAATAAAACATAAACCAGTCGTGCATGGGCAATTCTAGTCACATCAATACAAATAATGTGGATCTAGAGATGACAGGTGAGAAGATTAGGACATAAAATAAGTCTGATTTAATCAATTATTTGGTCAACAAAGGTTCTGTTCATTTAACTTCAGAAGTGAACTCTGTTTTCTTCAAGGTCCTCACCTCTAAATCCCTCCACACCCTAGCCCCTCCCTAGCTCTCTATAAATCCCTCCACGTACTAGCAACTCCCTATCTCTGTATCCGTTTTCAAACCCAGCTGTCTGTTCACCCCCTCTCCAGCTACCTGAAGTTGCCTCAAGCCCCCTCCACGCTACCATCCCACCCTCCACTCTTCTATCTCAACCTTCTCCAGTCATCCCTAAATCCTGCCGTCCTCCCCACCCTCCTGCCTCACTCAGGGTCTGACTCCGTTTTTGTAAAGTACTCCGGGACATTATCTTACATGAATGTAAATGGAAGTTGCTATTGGCCTGACTCCCAAGCCTGGATCATATGCACTTCAATACAGCGGAGATCTGATGTGTGACACATTCTACTCAGAAGTGGCTATGAGGGATTGGCTGGCTGGTTGGCCGGCTGAATGATTGCCCCCATTGGGGCACTCCCTGCCTCCTCAACTGGGATCTGGTTAAAAAGCAATTAGACTAAGGAGAAAAATTCAAAACCAGTGAAGCTCATTTAAACCTCAAGCCATTAAAAGAAATAGGGTAATTTCATATGAAGGAAAATAGAAACTGTATTTGAAATACAAAGGCCATTGAGGCAAATAACACTGTATAATGATGTTCAAGAAACTACTGGTGTAGTAAAATTCTACCTAGTTCTAGATTTCTATTAAAAAAGCACATACAGAGGCACACCCACAAACACACAGAGGTGAGAGAGACACAGACATACTCACACAGACACTCACAAACAGAAAGAGACACATGCACACGTAGACAGACAGACGCTTATAAATAATAATAATAATAATAATATACACAGACAATCACACACACAGACACACAGACAATCACAACAACCGGGCTTCCGAGTGAAGGCCATTTGCTGCTTGCCGTTTGTAGCGGAGGGGGGTGTTTGTAGCAGAGTAGGGGGTTTGTAGCGGAGGAGGGTTTTGCAGCTAATTCCGCGGAAAAAGTGCCGCCGCATTTTTCTATTAGCCCAGCTGGTAGCTTGGAGCTTCACCAAGTGTTTACTCTCTAGAGTAAAACAGTAGAATTTGCCTAAGTGGCCTTCCTTGGAAACGTATTTCAGATACAGTTTCCATTGTCTCTCTTTGAGAGCTGTGGGATGTAAGTGCTCTGAAATGCTACCCTGCATGAAGGGCATTATATACATGCAAGCTATTGTTGTTGTTGATTCATGTGAATATTGCCTGGTTCATAGAACCATAGAAATTTACAGCACAGAAGAAGCACAGAAGAAGATCTAATGGCCTTAGATATAATGATCTAAGGCCATTAGATCGAGTGTATCTCTGCTGGCTCTTTTAAAGAGCAATCCTTTCAGTCCTGTTTACCTGCCTTTCCCTATACCCCTGGAATATAAATGCAAGTTGTTGAAGCTGTTGTTGTAATGTATTGCTTTGTTAATTGGTCTCAACAGTTCCATTGCACTGTTTTCCGTACCATTCTGTTACACTTCCAGTGTGCTACAATTAAAGTCTATGGATGTAGTTTGAATGACAAAGCAATCCTTGGCTCAATACTGTGCTGATCTTATAGTGGATCTGTGTTGCTACAGCTGCAGTCTTCACTCCTCTTTATCCCTATTTATTCAACCACTGAACGCAACAAATCTGATCTGATAGAATTACATCCCTTTGAAAGTGAAGCACGATACATTGAATTGCTCTGTTCCATTTTTCAAACCTTATAATACTGAAATCATGAAGGCTGCCAAAATAATACAAGTGATCACAGATCAAGTTAGATACATATTTCCACATATAATATGCAGGATTTAGTTCCTCTTATCACCAACATTACATCATTACTAAAGAGTCTCAGCATTTACAGTCACCTGCTCTATAGCAATTGTTCACTGGGTAGTTACTCTCCTTTTAAATCCTCCTTTATATTAAATTTACCACACTTCTATTCTTTCACATTAAAACAATGCTTTGGTTTGATCTCGCTTCTAGTCCCCTCCTTCTAATGCTGCCGCTGATGTTCTTTGTAACAGAGTTTTACAACAATTCACTCAGTGTCCTGGCCACCAATTCTCCAGCTAAAATGGATCATTCACTTTATGTTTGTTTTTGCTGTGTGCTGTGTTGCTGTGTGCAAATTAGCTGCTACAAAATACTACACTTTACAGTAAATCCGGTGAACCACTTTGAGAGGTCCTCCCGATGTGAAAGGTCTAAGTCAAATGCAAGGAATATTATTATTTACAGTAAATTATTTCAAGCTCTTTGCAATGTTTTGACGATGTTTTCATATGCAAGGATCATTAAATATCTATTTATTTAAGGGGCTGCCCGGTATTGCATAGGAGTACAACCAGGCTTAAATGAAAATGAGTGGATAAGCAATGAAGAGTGACACCACAGATTAGACATTATAGGTTAACAAAAAGCTAAATGGGACACATGATATATATGAACTTAGAATCAGGAAAGGGCCATCCTGGCATGGTAATATCTAGAGTTTATTTATAGAGGGTCATCAAGGACTTTGTCCTACATACAGTGTTTACTTAGTAAACAAACGCTTGTGGTATTCTTGCTTCATGACTATTGTGATCACATTTTACGATCACGTTTCAAAACAAAAATCAGATCACTATAATGGCTCCACTAAAACTCTCCCCTGGTCCCACTTTGAGGTTACCAGGTCACCACAATGTAACTTTCAACATTCTGCATGACTAACTTGCCTCCTGCACATCTGGCTACCCTCCTGCACATCTGGCTAGCCTCCTGCAAGACTGGCTAACCTCCTGCACATCTGGATAGCTTCCTTCACATCTGGCTAGCCTCCTTCACATCTGGCTAGTCTCCTGCACGACTGGCTAGCCTCGTGCATGACTGGCCAGCCTCGCGCATTGACTGGCTAGTATCCTACACATCTGGCTAGCCTCCTGCACATCTGGCTAGCCTCCTGCACATCTGACTAGCCTTCTGCATGAAGGGCGCTAAATAAATGCAAGTTGTTCTTGTAGGGTGTGCCAAGGTGCTGGGCAGTCAAGGGCTTGCACCTGAGCTGCAACCTGGAGTTAAATGGGGTGGAGGGTAAGAGGGTAGTGGTGGGAAGATGACCAAAGGTGCGGTCAAAGATGAAGGTCTTGAGATGAGCCTTGAAGGAGGAAAGGGAGCGGGAAGGCGGAGGGGTTCCAGGATGGAGTTCTAGAGGGCAGGTGTGGAAAGATTAAAACCCTGAACTCCGATGGTGGAGTAGGTAGGGGATGTGAAGCAGCACCTGCCAAGTGGAGGGAGCGGAGAAGTTGATAAGGTTTTTAGAGGTCACAGAGGTAGGGCGGAGCAACACCATAGAGGGCTTTAAAGGTGAGGACAAGGATCTTAAACAATCCTCTGGGGGATGGGAAGCCAGTGGAGCTGGGCGAGGATGGGGGTGATCAGTTCACGGGACTTACTGCAGGAGAGGACACAAGCTGCAGAGTTAAGAATAATCTGCAGCTTATGGAGGGTGGAGTTGGGAAGTCCAGCGAGCAAGAAGTTGGCACAGTCAAGCCTGGATGTTACAAAAGCATGAATGAGAATCTCAGCGGCCTGAGAGGAGAGGTAGTGTCAGAGACAGGTAATGTTGTGGGATGGGGGAAAGCTGAACGGGTAATGGCACGGGTGTAGGGTTTAGAAGACAGTTGAGGGTTGAACAAGGCTCCAAGGTTCATTACTGGGTAGGTGAGAGGGCAGAATTGCACTTAGCCCACATCAACCAATTCACTGCAGGGAACCCACTAAGCTGATCGTAATCCCTCACCCCCTCCCTGACCTGTCGATTTGTCCCTGACCTCTACCACAAAGAGTACTAGGGTAAAGCCACGGCATTTCAGTGATGGATGAATGCCAGGTCTGAGTGCTAACGAGTCATGTTTGATTTGTACCTATTTCAATACTAGTTAAAAAAAATTGTTTCAATACTCTAGTATTGAAGTAGTATTGAACACTGATATTGAACTGGTAAAAAAAACCTGTTTCAAGTATGTGATGATGAAAGGATACATGTGCTCCAGAGCATAATTTAACGAGAGTGCCAGCAATTCTCACATGCATTCAGAGCGGGAATGCAAAACAATCCTTGAAGGCAACGTTTACTGTTAGACAAAACGTTTTCCAAAGGTTGATTCCAACTAAGTATGTTAGGATGCTTTGAATTTTAGATGATGTAACATAAAATCATGCATATACCATCATAAAGTCATCTTACTGCTGATGCTTCATAAATATTAGAGCCACATCTGTGAATAAGTTCCCACCCTTGTTAACAACAACATCAACACCAATTTGCACTTATCTAGGGGCTTCTCACGGGTAGTGTCTTGGAGCATTTAAAGCAATGAAATTCACGTTGTGTTGGGATATAGGGATTCTCCTATAATCATTTAGAATAGAACAAGATTTTTTTAATATCCATTCTTTTAAGATATGTTTAATTAAAATATTGTATTAACAGGTCAAAATGGCCACCAAATTAGCTTTCTTACTAACGGAATGTGGCACAGGCTGGAACCACTGTACCAGTTACCTCTCCTCTCTCCAGATGGACATTGCTAAGTGTTATTGCAACCTTGGGTACCAGCTAGACATGGAGAGAAAAGGTCAACAAGACATCATGTGTTCGGCCTAGGAAGATAAGAAGTAGACTTATAGACAAGACAATGGAGACTCAACTTTTCAACACCGGTCAGGCTGGCGTCCAGCCAATGTTTGATTAGGGTGAGTACGTGCAGGATAAGTTGTGAGAGGGAAAAGGGTATCTGACTAGAGTCCAGAAAAAGGGTATAATTAGTGAAGAGAGAGAGAGAGAAGTCAGTTAGTCCCGGCTGGCAGGAGGGGAGCGAGGGAATTACACCAGCGAAACCAGGGCAAGCGCGTGACGACAGCCAAGAAATTTTTCTTCCACTTTTGTTCTACGCGGATTAACCAGTATATGCTCTTCTTTACATACTATTAAGTTCACTGTCTTATAATAAAAGAATTATTGCACCATCTTGGATTGTCGGGTCATATTTCGAACTCTAGAGATCAGAAATCCCAACAAATTGGCGACCACGAAGGGACCCGACAAGCAATAAGGCTTTTTCTTATTCGACGTGATAGACAAATGCAACCACATATAGTAGCACACTGAGTGGATCACGCCTTTGTGTTTATTGGTACCTCGGGTATTCCTGTTGTTTAGATGACTGACGAGAGAGAGCAAAAATTGAAAGATAGTTTTCAACAATGGCTGAATAAATATGAGGCGAAAATATGTAAGAAAACAGGCCTAAAACTAGAGGACATACTTGAGGAAACGAGCCAGAAAAATGGTATAGAATGGTTAGAGGAAGAAGTGTCAGCCGATAACATCAAAGTTGGGGGAAAAAGATGTAGACATTTTTTTAAATACTGGATGTTGAGGGAATACAAATGTAAAGCCTTTGAGTTAAAACAACTACAAAACTGCAAGGATACGGAAATAGAGGATCTGAAAACTAAGACAGAACAGCTCGGAGAGGTGATGACAGAAATACAAAAGGGCTTAAAGAGCACTTTGTCAGACAAAAAGGATACAGAAGAAGAATCATGGAGCATAGAATGAGTATGTGAGGACCAGGAAAGAAAGATAATAGAGCTAACCCCCACCCTACACATAATGCAAGGCGAAATCAGCCGAGCTAAGCTGGAGAGAGAGCAGCATGAAGAAAGGAGAATAGCGCTGCAGCATATTCAGAAGAAGTGTGAGGTTATGAGCATCCAGTTGAATGCGGCCAAGAAAGCAGTTGACACCTTAATTAACCGACCTTCAGCCACTGAGACAGACCACACTCAGTGTGGGAGAGAAATAGAGAAATTGAAGGAAATGCTGATGGGCAAGCAGGCGATGGTATGCACCATTACGACAGAGGGAATGATGTGGGATAATTGAAATGTCAAAACAGGCATAGATAAAGTAGATAAAATATATTCGGATATGTGTGAGGAAGAATTAGGAAAGTCAGTAGCGGTCATCACTACCACTCGGAGCCAGGTTCACCCAATGCAGACGAGGAGTCAGGTGTTTGATGGGGAAGATCAGCAAGAGAAGACTTCGAGACACATAGTCGGGCGCTAAAACCCGAGGAGGTAGCGGCTTATATGAAAGGGTTCGGCACGATCACAGAACAAACTTGTCCCATTGAGTTGAATCAACAATACGATCTGTTTAGAGACTGTCACCCTGAATTGGAGGAAAAAGACCTTAAAAGGATACTGTTATGCGCGATCGAATTGAAAGTACGAAAGTGCTTGCCGCGGAATAGTTTGAAGCCAGAAGTAGGTGATGTGGCGTTTTTAAGGGCGGTTAAGATCACGCTAACAAAAGGGAAAGCATGGAACATAAGCCAGGCATATGGGAAGGCAGTGCAGGCAGGAGACGAAAGCCCAGAAGAGTTTCATGAAAGGCTAGAGGAACTGTTTAAACAGTTACAAACAGAAGAAGTGAGCTCAGAAGATGCAGGAAAGTCAAACATATACCGTTTCGAAACATCCCAAAAGTTTTCCTGGGGCAACCGGAGAGTTGCTTTTCCTTATGGGATTCAACGGTTCCACCCAAGAAGGAGTGAGATTAGCGAATACTGCTATCACCCTGGGAAACGAGGTACACAAATTGATCAGCCAGCTGCTATTACCATGCCTGGGGAATGCAGTATCCTAGGATCCGACGTTCTCCAGAAAAACGCCATGATAGTGGATTACACTAATTCATGCCTGTGGGTTCCCGAAAGTAGGGCGTTAACCCACAGTGATGGACACCATATCGTGTCCGATGTGTTCGCCATAACGGCTATAAAGAAGCCTGAGATGTACGAGCCCATCAAACACGATAACGTACAAGTAGTACAATTACTGATCCAATGTGATGATGTTGTAGCTCGACATAAATATGATTGTGGGAGAATGGGTCAGGAAGAGGAAGTAAATGGTCCAACCCATGCACCAGCGAAACAGTATCCTGTCTCGCTCGAAAACCTCCTGTATGTCCGTGATATGGTACAATCATTGTTAGACCAGGGAGTTATACGTAAAGGCACTTTTACCACAAATTCACCTATCTGGCCAGTAAGGAAACCAGACGGGTCACGGCGGTTAACGATTGACTATCGTAAATTAAATTCGGTAACCCCGGGGTGCGCTCCCATTGTTAGTGACACGCCTACGATACTGTCACAAATTCCGCACGGGGCGAAATTCTTTTCAACACTGGATATCTCCAACGGTTTTTGGAGTATTCCCGTCTGGGGAGAAGATCAATTTAAGTTTGCCTTTACATTTGATGGACAGCAGTTTACATGGCAATGTCTCCCACAGGGATTTCATAGCTCTCCCACAATCTTCCATAAGCGAATGGTCGATATATTAAAAGATTGCCCTCTGCCAGGAAAATCGGCACTGCTACAATACGTTGACGACATATTACTAACTTCCACTAACTAAACAGAACACTTAGAACTTTTAAATTCAGTTTTACAGAAACTCCTAACTGCTGGTTTAAAAATCAATCCTCGTAAAGCCCAGCTGCTACAACCGTTTGTCTGTTTTCTAGGAATTACCCTCTCAAATGACGGACAGTCCCCAGATACACGTAAGATAGACAGTATACAACGACTCCCATTACCAGTGACAAAAACGGCGTTACGATCTTTCTTGGGCTTGGTCGAGTACCATTCCCCGATTTGCAGAGATCGCTAAACCGTTATACAATTTGTTGTCCGGATCGCAGGATGAGGTCCAAACAAAATGGACCGAGACACATACTACGGCAATTAACATGCTGAAACAGGCGGTCATATAAAATACCTGCCTGACATCCCCTGACCCTGACCGGCCATTTCACCTCGAGGTGTCGGCTATGGCAGCAAGCTTATCTGCCATGCTAGCACAAGAATACAGGGGAATACAGGGGAATAATTAGTCCAATTGCTTCTACCTCAAGGCTTCTCACAGGAGTGGAAGAGCAGTATGATGCTTGCGAGAAACACCTGCTGGTCAACTTCTGGGCGGTGAAACATTTTACGTATATAATAGGATTGCAGCGGATTACCTTGCACACTCCGCACACCCCACTAAGCTTATTGATGAAACCGGGGGATACTTTGGTGTCATCACAGTGCCTCAATCATTGGACTCTGATGCTCATGGGACTTGACATCCAAATCACTCCCAAGCAGACAACTTTGATCCCTCAAATGCTGCAGTATGAAGGGAAGCAACACAAGTGTTCGCTACCATTATTATAATTCCCAGAACATCCTGTGTCCAAAACACCACTACAACCAGACACCCAAGTATTTGATGTCTTTATTGACGGCTCCTCATATTACCACGAGGATAAACCCTACACAGGTTTTGCTATCGTGCTACCCGACAAAACCCTCGGATATTCGTGCACATCGCACTCTGCTCAATATGCCGAATTTGCAGCCTTGGTGGAAGCCGTGCATTGCACATCTGCATACCCGTGCAACATTTGGTCTGACAGTGCGTACGTTGCAAATGCGGTTCGAATGCTACCCCTGTATGCAGCTTGCGACTTTTCCTCCGCAGATGGACGAACATTAACTCACCACCTTCTGTTATGCAAATTGTGGAGTCGCCTTAGTAATCACAAATTACACCTCCATGTTGGCAAGGTAAAAGCACATTCTGTCACCGACCCCCGCTACGAAGGTAACAAAAAGGCTGATGCTGCAGCTAAAGATTCCACCCTGCACGCCCCATTGTGGGGAGGCTATACAGTGACTGAGGAATGCTATTCAGTTACGATTGACTCAAAGTTAGATCTTGAATCACTACAGAACACCTATGCCCCATATGTGATTGTCCGAGAATGGCATCTGAATGGTCGACCCGATCTTCCCCAACTCCATGGGCTCATCAAACTTTTACAGCTGCCGATAACGATAAAAATACTACCATCCTCCTATACCAGGACGACATGGACAAACCTGGTGTGGCGTGCGTTCCCCCCGACATGGCGGAAGATTTCTTCTAATTATTTCACTCTCACCCAATCGGGGGACATATAGCTGTAAATTCAAGAAAATCGAAAATACATTCCACCACCTGGTGGCCCACCCTCAATGATGTTATAACCACTCACGCTAACCGTTGTCTGGTTTGCTTACAGCATAATCCCGGTCTATCTGCTAATCGGGTCCTGTTAAAAGGTGCCCCAGAGGCAGAAGGGCCCTGGACACATATTCAAATTGATTTTATCGGACCCCTGCCCATTGCACCGGGCAACTACAAATATGCTCTGATTATTTTAGATAAATTTTCCAAATGGATTGAAACCTTTCCTGTCAGAGCTGCCACAGGTATGAGGTGATCTGCAGATGGGGAGAACCGATAGTTCTCGATAGTGATCAAGGGAGCCACTTCACCGCTAATGTTTTCAAAACCCTCACCAAACTAATGGGGATTAAACAGCGGTTACACATCGCGTTCCACCCTCAATCCTCAGGGGTAGCGGAGCGGGGAAACCGGACTATTAAGATGTTATTAAAAAAATACTGTGCAGGTCACCCCACCCAATGGGTACAAATGCTGCCGATGTGCTTTATGGTGCTTAGCTCAACCACACATTCAGCCACTGGGTTGACCCCGTATCAGGGAATGACAGTGAGAATAATGAGGCTACCGGGTCACTTGCTCCAACCTCTTTCCCCAGCATAACTATGGAAGGAAATCCGAACTTACAGGGGGCTTTCAGTGAAGCGTGGGTTGATAAAATGCTTGTAAATATCCAACACACGAATGAATTTGTAACTAACCATTTGGGAAGAAACAAACAACAAATGAAAAGGTACTTCGATAAGAAAGTACGAAAATGTGAGTATAATATTGGGGACACGGTCATGGTGTTGGACTTCAGTAAAAGAGAAAACCCATTCTCACCAAAGTGGAAAGGTCCGTTCCCTATTGTGGACAAGGCCAGCCCTTCAATATATTTGATCCAATATACGGGAAAAAGGGGAGGCAAAACAGCTATATGGCATCATATTAACCAATTGAAATCCGAAAAGTAACTGATAAACTAACAGATATATCCTTGATTTTCGGAGAATCGATACGCGCTCGAAAGATGGGGAGACTGATCCTATTATTGATGATTACGAATATGATGGGATACTCACCTTCGGATATGTTCCCAGCACGGAGGGTCGAAATGACATTGTCTGTCTTATCGGTTTACGGTACAGAATGCCATCAGCCACACCAACTGGTACTGGGAAGAGTTAGGAAGCCATTTAATTCTCACCTGTACCATCGAAACAGACGGCGACGGCACTCCCACTATAATTTTTCAACGACACCGTATGACTTCAGGCAACGGTGCATCAATCGGAAGGTGGGGCATCCCGATATTGTGTCCACACAGAAGATACAACAACGCGAGTGAGCGAGACCTGATATTTCCTTACGTTATTAAGCTCACTGTCTTATAATAAAAGAATTATTGCACCATCTTGGATTGTCGGGTCATATTTCATATTTCGGGATCGCAAAACCCAACAGTCGGAAAAGATCATTATGTAAATTTAAGACTGATACATCATCTCTTCAAAGGTTGCGACTCCCTATTTACCCTGCACATAGTCCATCACTGATGCAATGTGACATGTGATTCATAGCGCACATTGAGGAGAGAGTCACAATCTCGAGGTGGTGTAACACAACAGTCAATAACTTATCGTTTTTGGGTGGTTTTCATTTGGCTTTTCTCCTCTTCTACAAGGGAGAAGAGAACTGTAGTTACAATAGTAAATGAGAGGTAGAATTGGGGCATGATGGTGCGGGGGTGGGGGGGTGGAGGGAATATGTTCAGGAGTGGAATTGATGGGCCACTGAGCCTCAATCCACTTTTCCTTTTCTAGATATTTTATGTACCAACATGAGTATTGAAACAGTTTTTTTTTACTCCTATTGAAACAGGTGCAAATCAACCATGGTCTGCACCACTCAGACCTGGCATTGATCCATCACTGAAACGGCCTGGCGTTTCCTTAGTACTCTTTGTGGTACAGGTCAGGGACAAAATCAACAGAGCAGGAGATTGGGGATGGGGGATTGCACTCAGCTTAGTGAGTTCCCTGTAGTCAATTGGTTGATGTGGGCTAAGTTCCATTCATCAACAACTTTCATTTATATAACGCCGTTCACGCCGGACGCCATCACGGGATGCTTACTCTGCTCCATTTAGCAAGTTTAGTGAGTTTATCCTTGTGGGCTTAAAAATTATTTTAAAAGAATTAAATATTACATCTATAACATGATAAATCGCACATATCATTTTAAATTACATTATACTTATTTCTAAGCGAATAGGGGCATGATCGCTGACATTCCTGAACAGTATAGAATAGCACTTGGGCATATATCAATGCATTCAGTTCATAAGAGTTGCACGGTGCAGAATGTTCCCCGAGTAAATAATTTATCAAACTATATTGTCTTCATTTAACTGGGGCCCCATCCAGTGGATATTCAGCAAACGGGTAAAAAGTTGCTCTGTATCTAAATATTAATAAATCTTACATTCAGTTCAGTACTTTTCAAGGCAGAAGGACTTCTCAAAGTGTTTCACAGGGTATACTGTAAAGTGGACTGACTGTATATTGTGAGCAAAGGTGGCAGTCAATTTTCGCACAGCAATGACCCACAAACAGCCATGAAAGGAATGACCAATTTTATTTACTTAATGTGCCTCATTCATGACGGAGAAGAGAATGAGGGGTTTCGAAAGATGGGTTTGGGAATCTTAAAGCCTCACGTGGAGGAATAAAACATTGAGAGTTCCTCCGATGGGTTTATTGGAAAAACCATCAGAGGAGTCAAGATGTCAACTTACTTCATTTATCCTTGAATCTGATATTTCAGCTCATCACTTCCTCAAAATCTCTCAAAGCTCTTCACAAGACTTTCTGTCACATGGTGAGTGTGTATCTTGTTTGTGAATAAGGCAGCCGATTTTCATACTGCAACAACAATAACTTGCATACATAGTGCCGTTTGTGTAAGGCAATGTCCCTTTAAGTGAATGACCAATTTTATCTGGATGATTCTTGGCCAGAACACTTAGAGAAACTCCCTTCTGTCGCCTCTGGATCAGAGGTTAGGACTTGAGCTCACAGTGCAGGCTGACAGCCTAGTGTAGTACTGGGGGAATGCAGCAATGTTAGACATGCCGCTGTTCAGTTGAGGCATTAAACCATGGTCCCATCTGCCTGTTCATTATCTTTATCTTCATTGTAAAGTGCTTTGAGACGTTAATCCTAAATGAAAAATGCTATGTAAATAAAAGTTTTTGTTACTGTTCAGTCGTGGTTTAGAGTCGTGCTCCATCACTATCAAGTGCTCTGGGACGTTATCCTGCATGAGGGGCGCAATTTAAATGCAAATTGTTGTTGTTGTTCACACTGTTGATCAATATACAGGATCCTTTTTGAGGGTGAGTGTATGTGAGTTCTTGTCAGTTGAAAGGCTTAATTGAGATTCGTTTCTCCTTCTCCCTGCCTCCCCTCAATTGAATACCTTTCCAACACTTACTGTCTAGGCTCACACATGAAAAATGGCTATATTTCTGGTGACAAGGGCACAGTTCAAAGCTTCAGGAGAGAAAGGGAAAAAAATGGAGGTTGAAAAAGTTTTTCAAAATTGAAGTATTAAGGAGAAACAGCATCAACACATAGCAGTATGCAAATAATAGGAAGCAGCTTTGATGATTCACTGAACTTAACATGTTACAATAGACACCAGGTGCGTTCCTGTGTGGGAGAGGGAATCAAACAGGGATTTGCACCTGCCGTTCTGCACCCTTCCTGGCAATCCAACAACTCTTCCAGGACAGGTGAACAGCTCCCAATGGTACTTAGGGAGCCAAGGGAGGAGATTTGTGAAGCTCTGACAAACATTTCGAGAGAGTCAATCAACCCTTGTCAGGTTCTGGCAGACTGGAAGCAAACAAATAATGTTTCCATTTTGAAGAAAGGTAACAATACACATTCATGACAATCGCAGTTCCACTAACCTGACCTCAATAACTGAAAATAAATATTGAAATCAATCATTGGAAGCAATGTAGATGTTCTGAGAATAACGGACAGCAGGTGACAGCGAGCATGGATTCAGACACGGTCGATCTTGTTTTGCAAAGTATATAGACTTTTTTTTTGAGAAGCTGACATCTTAAAGTGATAAAATGTACATTGACTCACTAAAGCCTTTGACAAAGTATCACATGAGAGACTCTTTCATAAACTGATGTCACTGGGCATTGAGGGAAGAATGGACATGGATTTGAAGTTGACTGAAGGGAAGGAAGCAGAGGGAAGTCATTAGAGTAATTAGGTCAAAATGGGTGACGGGGAAGTATTAAGGGGTGTGCCTCAGGGGTTCATCCTGGTACCTCTCCTGTTTTATGTATACATTAATGACCTGGATTCCAGACTCGTGCAATATGTTAATATGATATGCTAATCTCAGCAAAAACTGCCTGGGGAGGCTAAACTGGCTTGGTTAGGGAGAGGAAAACCATCCAGGGTTCCTGCTCTTAGTCCCGCTGAAGCACCCTCGACTGGTAGCTCTGTATCAGTCGGGTGAGGAAAGATCAGGCTCAGCTTTGATGAACCCTACACTTGAATGGCCTGTTGACACTCGTTGAACAGTGGGCATTTGGGTGGGCTGGGTTACCAATGCCTTGGAACCATACTCTACCAAGAGGAAGCAAATAGATATATGCTATGCTAGTGGGAAGAAAATTAGAAAAAATTGGATATACTAAATTTAAAAAAGAGATATTTTGCAACTTAATATAAAGAAAACTGTGACCTGTTAAAGGATGCAACAGGAAGGTTCATTCTCACCTTCAAATCCCTCTAGTTTCTCACCCCACTCTATCTCTGTGACCTCCTTCAACCCTACTGACTTGGTTGCTCCTTTCGCTCAGCAAGGACTGGCCTGCTTTATATCCCCCGCCATCAACAAGTGAGCTTTCAGCCATTCTGCCCCATTCTCCAGAACTCCATCCCAGAGTCCCTCCGGCTGACTCACTCAATCCCTCCCCTTGTTTAAGGTTCATTTCAAGATGTTCCTCTTTGACTACACTTTTGATGATCTTTTCCTTCTGTGACCCTTTTGGTTCCTACTTCCAGCTCATGGCGAAACATTGGGCAAGTTTCCTTACTCCACACGCCTCTGTTTACCTAGCAGTAAGTAGGAACTCGGTTGTTAGTTGATTGGTGGATCGCTTTCCCGGGGGTAATAATTCCTTCAAAAAAATATAATAAATTGGTCACTCATTCCACGATTGTTTGTGGGAAGCTGTTGTGCACAATTGGCTGCCTCCTTTCGCCCTCAAAATATACAGTCAATTCACTTTACAGTATATTATGTGAAGCGCTTTGAGATGTCTCGAAGATTTGTTAAGGCGCTATATCAAATGCAAGGATTATTATTATTAGATGCCCAGCCAGCAGTGTTGAGCACTTTGAGATATCCTCCAAACATGAAAGGCGCTGTACAAATGTAAATTATATTGTTATAAGCTGGGATGAACATTTCCACCTGGTTCTAGACTAACTATATTGACTTAGCATTTGAGAACACAGAATTCAAAAATTCTAAAATAAATTCTTGCATTTCAAATTTAGGAATTTGATAAGTTCTCACTCTGACATGCTAAGAAACTAGTCTAAGTCTGGTGGAAGGTCTTCACTCATGTGTCTGAATTGATTATAGGCTCTCAGATCAATAAGAGGAATGAACGGGGCACAGCACATTTAGAACTTAGCTTTACCTGATCTAAAATATTGGGTCCAATTCAAACAGACGTTAATCTTTCTTTTCCTCTAAAGCACACACCTTGCCATTGCGAATACTTTCTGGAAAACTTCTCATTGCTTGTCCTACCAGGACTACCTTACCCATTTGGGCTTTGTGCTTCAAGGGTTAAAAAGAGTCAAGAGTCAAGAGGAAAGAATCCTTGCCCTCAGTTTACTGAATCCTTAACAACAACAACAAAATTATATTTGTAAATAGCTGAGGTCTCTGTAAACATTTTTCCACCATCTTTTTGCTTTTCAGGATGTACTACATACCGTGCTTGCACATCCAGCATTAATAGATCAGCAGCTGTTCCTAACTCTCAGTGCATCTGCTCTTCAAGCAATGGCCTGAATCCATAATTACTATAATCCAGCTGTCATGTCCTAGATCAAATCCTGCAATTTTTCATATGATTAATAGATCTTTTTCTTTCTTACACCTTAGGGAGCTAGTCCAAACAAAAACATTCTGTCATTCACGCAAAACGTGCAATAGAGTTGTACACACTGCCAACTTATCAACCATTTACCATCAAAGGATAACTGCTAACATTGGCTCAACTGATCGTAATGTTGCCTCTGGGTCAGAGGTTGTGGGTTCACATAAATTGAGCAATTGCATCATAGCTGTTTGCAGGATCTTGCCATGTGCAAATTGATTGCCGTGTGTGCCACAGATAAGTCACTATTGCCTGTGTAATGCTTTTAGATGTTTTGACATGTTAAGCGCTTTATCAAATGCGCGGAGGAGTATTTTATTCTGTTTACCATGTTTTTCTATGATTAAATGTGGCGCAATATTCATTCTGTCCAATGCTTCAATTAACCCACCCACTTACTTCCACATTTTTAAGTCATTTCAAATGTTTTTGTGTGGACACTTTCCCTTATTAGTTTTTACAGTCAAATGCTGGGGGTGGTTAAGTCAGGTATAAAAACTTTTGAATAGCTCCTATGAAATGAAACAGGCTCATTTTCTCAGCTGAATTGTGCAGAGTTCTGTGCATTACAGTTGATTTATTAACTATGCCCCTTTGTTGGTAACAGGAGATTCCTGGATATTATATATATATTATTATATAATTATATATTATATAACTACAAGGAACGAATATATACTTACAAATCCAGCTTGAATGTTTCTAGGGCACAATTTAATGGATGTTCTTCCTACGAGTAACAAATCCTGGGTGGTATACAGCATATTATAACTTCTGCCACTTCAACTGTTACAACTTCACTGGTTACAACTTGTGTTGAGATGAACTGATCTGCCATCTACTGTCAAGGGTCGTACTATTAGAAACTTCAGCACCTGCTGCAGGTTTACTGAACACAATTAACTACAATAAAAACAACTTGCACTTATATAGCACCCCTCACGCAGGGTAGTATCCTATAGCGCTTGACAGAGCCTGACAAAACTAGAACTAAAATCAAGACTGAAGCTGGGGCGATGGGTGGGGGGGAAGGAATGGGGGAATAGGGTATCCATGTGGGTGTCCCAACCACATATGCAGCCTGACATTTCTGTTGATTCTAAAGTACCAAAAACATATTGAGTAGTACAGAAAACACATGCTCATCTGCACAACGTGGGGAA
Source organism: Callorhinchus milii (assembly GCF_018977255.1). NCBI lineage: Eukaryota > Metazoa > Chordata > Chondrichthyes > Chimaeriformes > Callorhinchidae > Callorhinchus > Callorhinchus milii. Next base: position 34,062,308 of record NW_024704743.1, read on the forward strand.
GTTTAGAAGCATCAATCAAGTTTACTGTATACTCTGTGAAGCACTTTGAGACATTCTGCTGACATGAAAGGTCTGAATTAGGTGCTAAGTTATGTAATTGGCAACCAACGAACCAGTGCTTCGTTTTGTTTCTGCTACCGCAAAACATTACCATAAGTAGGTCTAAATTGTGGGTCGGAGGTTGAATTTGGAAATCATTTAGAAATCTTGAATCCAGCAGCTTGTCATTGTCGAACTTTAAGTTTTCAGTATGAAATGCTATAAGACTTAAATAAATAATCTTTAAATTCGATGTAGTGTCTATCATGCCAGGAGAATGGCTCAAAGCGCTTCATGTGATATAGTGTAAAGTGCAGTGACTGTCTGTTTGTAGGCAAACCTGACAGTTTGCACAGTCATGAAATGAATGACCAATTTTATCAGGGGGATTGTTGACCAGGACACAAGAGAAACTCCCTTCTATTTTTGAATAGTACCATGGGATCTTTAACTCCACATGAATAGGTAGACAGGACCTCGATTTAACGTCTCATTTGAAAGGCAGCTCCTCCAACACTGCATTCGAGTGTCAACCTAGAGCCCTGGACTATATGAGTGTAATATCCCAACATAGGACTTGAACCCACGACCTTCTTACTCAAAGGCAAGAGTGCAATCAACTGAGCCAGACTGACACGCACTGCTGAGGCCATAAATGGGGGTTGCAATCCACGGATTTCAGGAGCATCATTACCATACAGGATCCCAAAATTCCCATATGATAATTGTGATCACAAAATCGTGGGATTGCAACCCCTAACTAAAGGCTGTCCTCAGGCTGACTAAAAGTCTCATGACCAGAATCTGCCTGGTGCTGACAGCTTGAAAGCTGCACACCCATGTCTGTGCAGAAAATGGAAACTAGAGTGGGTGGCGTGCAGTGATTTCAACTGCTGAGGACAAAACAGATAGGATTGTTTGTTTGACTGGTAGATTGTAAAATACCAATTAATAGAAATATTCCATCGAACAACAACAAAAATGAGCCGGAATCATCTCTTTTGAGCTTCAGTAAAGTAACCTCACTGAAAAATTCACCCAGGCAAAGATCTGAAAAGTATCCATGAAAAAAATATTGATCAATCCAAAGTACAGATAATAATAACAACTTGCATTCACATGGGTAGGCGATATTGGAGCACTTAACCCAAATAACAGAATAATATCATATGCTGCGTGCTGAATTACTTTCTTTATTACGGAATCTCACATTATAAAGATATAATAATAATCCTTACATTTGGTATAGTACTGTTAATATCGGGAGGACGTCTCAAAGCCCTTCACGGGATATACTGTGTTGTGTTTTGTGTTTACCTATGAAATGAATGACCAATTTTATTCCTTTATCTTACCTCATCTCCTAATGATTAGAAATAGACAGATCAAAAGAAATAGAGAGGAAGAAAGACACAATACAAATTTAAATTTACATTTATATAAAGCCTTTCATGTCGTAGGATGTCCCAAGGAGCTGGGGATTACTTGCCAAAAAGATCAAAATACATAGTGTCAATATTTTTTAAATAAATCAGTAACCAGATGACACAAAGTAGGGAAAACAGCTGAAAAAAATAGGAGGTTGGGAGAAACAGTTTTTCACTGCAGAGAATTGTTTGTTGCAAAAGGCTGGTGAGCCTGAGGCTGTAACAAAATACACAGAAAAAATAATATTACAAGTAATAAAAAAAGTGAATGGGAATGCAATTAGAGCAAATAATAATATCATAATAATCCTTACATTTGCTATAGTTCCTTTTCACATTGGGAAGACATCTCAAAGTGCTTCACAGAATGTACTATAAACTTTAATAATAATAATAATAATCCTTGCATTTGATATAACGCCTTATCACGTCTTCGAGATGTCTCAAAGCGCATCACAGAATACACTCAAAAGTGAATTGACTAAATATTTTGAGGCCGAACGCAGCAGACAATTGTGCAAAGCAGTGTCCCACAGTCATGGATTGAGTGACCAATTTATTATTATTAATTTTAGGTGAAATGCAGGAGCCAATTTGCCCATAATAATGTCCTACAATCAATTTGTATTGATTCTTTAATTTGTATTGATTCTATAATTTGTATTGTATTTGTATTCTATTAGTTATAAAATATATGACAGCATTTGATTGACCTGAAGCACAAACAGACAGGTAATGGCTTCTGATGTTTTCCAGGAACATCCTGAGGTTAGAATCATAGACATGTAAAGTGCAGAAGGAGGCCATTTGGCCCATCGAGTCTGATCCAGCTCTCAGAGTAAGCTGTACTTTCGTTCCCGCACTGCCCTGTCCCATCCCCATATGCCTTCAAGCCTCTAACTTTCATAAACCCATCCAGTTCCGTCTTGAAACCCATGATATTCTTGCCCATTCTTTCTCTATTCTGTGCTTTTTTCAGGTGTTATATATCACCTAATTTTGTTCAATACCATTGGCGAAAGCCCCACTAAATTATCACTCTCTCGCTCTCTTTCCACTATGAACTCATATCTCAGTATTTATTACCAGTCTGCCCTCTAGTGCTCAGTATATACTCTCCGTACAAGATCTAATGTACCTGAAGATAGCAGCACTCTCTCCTTAATCCTGGATCTGCTGGCTTGCGTGTTGCCTGGGCAACGTGGCGTAAGAATGTTATTATTATTATGAGTTTGAGTTTTTGACACTCTATTAATTTTGTACATTATTATGTCAATCACCTGGAGTACATGTGTTGATAGTTACAGTGAATATTAATTACCTTTTAAGTTTGCCTTGTGTTAAGTTGCAAGGAATTGCAAGGAGATGTTTTTCAGCCGCTAGTAATTAGGAACTATCCAGAATTGCAACATTATCGTAAATGTACAAGAAGTGCTCTTTATACTGACCCCAGGCCTCCCCAGTGAGCAATGCCATTCTGGTCTTTATTCATTCTTCTGTTCCTCTCATTTTCCTTTTTTTATATAAAGGATTGAAATTCCTCCTTGTCTCAGCCCGTGAGACCATTTTGTTTTTAAATACAAGTCTGTACAGAATTATGTAAATTTCAATCTTAATTTGGGAGATGTGCAGTTATTATTATAGTTTGATATAGCACCTTTCATGTCAGGATGACGTCTCAAAATGCTTCACAAGATTCACTGAAAAATGCATTGATTGTGTACCTTGTGGGTGAATGCGACAACCAATTTGTACAGATTGTCCCACAAACAGCAATTGAAGTAAATGATCATTTTTATTTTATTTGGGGATTGATGGGCCAGGATACCAGGAGAAACTCCTTTATCTTTTTGCATAGTGCCATGGAATATTTAATGTCAACCCGAATAGACAGAAGGGACCTTGGTTTAATATCTCTTCTAAGGAATCTAATAATGCTGCATTATACACTATGAACAGTAGATAGAGCTCTATCTCTGTGTATCTTTTGTGCAAGTGACTGGAGTCTGAGTCAGTCATACTGAAAAGATTTGTGGAGGATTCTATGCATGAGATTTGCCAGTTCAGGGTGTTTAGTATTTTTAGAAGCAACAAATATAAGCAACGGAAGATAGAAATCTGTAACCTATTTCTGGATAGGCCTGATATGTTTGATGTTATTGTAATCAATAATCCCATCCTTTCTGGCTCTGAATCGTGGTCTATCATATGCACTTTGTTAAGAATAAACAAGGAATTGTAAGGGTTAAAGTTGTGCTTTCATTAATAAGATGTTATGAAAGTGTTAACTGAGAAGTAATAATTACAATATCGTTGGAACTTAATGCAATGCCTTATCATGTTGAATTGTCTCAAAATGCTTCACAGTAAAGGTCAGCTTGTGTAGGGAGGAGCTGGGGAGACTGGCAAGCAGAGCATTGGAATACTTGAGCCTGGACATGATGAAGGCCTGGATGAGAGTCTTGGCAGCGAGAAGTAGTGGCGGAGTCGAGCCAATTTAAGAACTTAGCAAAATTCTGTTCACTCTCAAATCCTAAGGTATTTGCCTTGAAGGCTAAAATCACCAGAAATCTCAGTCCTTTGTGATTTGTTACATGTTGTTACTCTCCAATCAATTGCCCCTGGTTCAGTTGGCAGCACTCTTGCCTCTGAGTCAAAACGTGTGGGTTCAAGCTCGATATCGGTATTTGGAACTCACATAGTCACAGTGTGGTGAAGGGGGTGGGGGAGGAGGGGTGCAGCATTGCTCGAGGTGCCATCCTTCGGATGAGATGTTAAACCGAGCCCTGTCTGTCTGATCAGGTGGATGTTAAAGATCCCATCTCGTTATTCAAAAAGACAAGGACTTTTTCCCAGTGTCTAACAATTCTCCAAAATAACATGGTTCATTTATTTCATTGGTTGTTTGTGGAACATTGCTGGCATAACTTGGCTGTTGTGTTCATCCACAAAACACAGTTACTGCACTTTACAATATATCTTGTGAAACTTGGGATGTCCTCCTGATGTAAAATACAAGGATTATTATCATTTGATTCATCACAAATTCAACCTGCGCGGTATTTGCAATTGCAAATATATCCCAGTTTCTTGTATGTGTCCTGGAGATCTATGTCAGTGTATTCCAGACTAAAAAGGACCAGGAATTGGAAAGGGAGCAGACTTTCACTGAAAATTGTTTTTAGACACCAGAAACACGTTTCTCAGACTGCGAATGCTTTAACAGATTTAAACTCACAGAAAGGGAAGGGAATTAAAATGTATACTGAGGCCACTTCCCCTGTTTGTTATGGAACATTCTTAAATCAATTATGCCTTTGCAGATCCTGGCACTAATGACCAATTCCTTTCAACACCTACTCCAGCTAGTAAAAGAATTGCATCCCTTCATCCTACCCAGTCCATGATCTTGAAAGCAACTCCCAAAAACTGTGTTTGCACATCCTGCACACTACGTTCTCTGTCCATCCTGTAAACACTGGATTTGCATTAGCAGCGTAAATTTCATAATTTGAAAATTTACAGGGAGCTTGTTATTTATTATCCCACTATTATTAGCAGTGTGTGTTATCAATGGTGTAATACAAAAGGATATGTGATAATTCTCATGATACTACATGATACCCCTGTAATACAACAACAACAACAACAAGATTCCATTTATAAAGCGCCTTTCACGTCAGGAGGACGTCCCAAGGCGCTGCACAGTTGGGTCATGACCCGAGCAGGGGGGAAATGGTCAGGGTGAGGGAAGGGAGGGAGCAAGGAGGGGGAAATGGTCAGGGTGAGGGGAGGGAAGGGAGGGAGCGAGGAGGGGGAAGAGAGTCGAGAGGGGAGCTGAAGGCACGGTCAAAGAGAAGAAAGGGGAATGAAGGAGAAATTTCACCTGGGTCTAAAATTTATTCTATTTTTAAATGTCTTAAGGTATAAAGCCTCAGGAGTCTGGACTGGGACCATTCCTGTTCCTTGTAAATATTAATGATTTGGATTCACAGACCCAGAGTAACAGTGTAAGATAGTTAAATTTACAGATGACATCAACTTGGGGAGGTAAGCAGGTCTCTTTGGAGCTGACCTGGCTCCAAGGTAATGTGCTTGGCAACAGAAAGTCGGAATCGAGTTCATCCTTTGTGACAGTCTCAACAATCCTTTTCCTGAACCAGTCGGGTGTGCAGAAATCCAGACATTGTTAATCAAACATAAGGTCTTTAGAGGGGCAGACCAGTCACTGGGGGCATGGATTCTTTCCACTCAACTGCTGTTAGCCCTGCAAGCCAAAGCCCTTACAGGTAGGGTGGTCATTGATAGAGAGTCCTCTCAATAGCAAGCTATGCAGTTTTAGTTGGTAAAGCTCCATCAGTACTCCAGCCCACATTCTGCAGTCCCCAAGCCTTGGCTCTTACCAACCTGCAACTAATGCTTTCGGGAATTAGGTAAGCAGGATGCATCCCTCCCGGGAGAGTGTGCACATTCCATTCCAAACATACAGATATTCCCATGTGCAAGTGGCATACATGAATGAAACTAATGTTGGGAATCATCTTGCAAAAAAAATCACAATTGGGTACCAATAGATCACAATAATAATTTAGAATATAACAATACTAATAGATGCAAAATGTAGCTGTTTGAGATGAGCAGCTGCTTAGCTCAGAAAATGCAGCTGATTGAGTTTCACGTGACTCAATTTAGGCATGATCATAACCTTATAATAGAAACTTTACCAACCATTTATTATCCTTTCAGAATACCAAGCCTTTATGTCTTCACATTACAGTATCAAGCTGTTTGTTGAATGATACCAGTGTCCTGATTCTACAACCCTTCCTCTGAACTCACTCCAGCTGTTGATTACTCTCTGTAAAAGCTGTCTGCAAAAGTGTCAGCTTGACTCAGTTTGTACACTCTCACCTCTGTTTTATGGGTTCTATGCTCTTTGTCAAGACCTGAGCTCAAAGGCCAGTGTGACATGATAGCTTTTGAACAGGATGTTAAACCAATGCAAAATACTGCAGATGCTGGAAATCTGAAACAAGAACAGAAGTCGCTGGGAACACTCAGAGGTCAGGCAGCATCTATGGAAATCATTTTCCATAGATGGTGCCTGACTTGCTGAGTGTTCCCAGCGACTTTGCTTTCGTTAAACCAATGTTCCAACTGCCTGTTAGAGTAGAAGTTCAAGACCTCACAACATTATTCAAAAATAGAAGGGAGTTTCTCTCAATGTCCTGGTCAACAATCCTCCAGATAAAAGGGTTACTCAACTCACGGGTGTTTCTAAGATTTTGCTGTGCATATAATGGATGGTCTTGACAGCAATTCTTGACAGCAACTTGACAGAAATCCCTGAGAAGCACTTCGTTTCAATATTATAACTTATATCAAATGCAAAGATCATAAAGCAATAATCACTGGTTCCTGTCGTAAAATTACCCTTCGCAGTTCTGAACCTGTCTCCTCTTGTCCTTTATCAGAATTTATTTTTGAGTTTACATTCTCTATCTCATTTACAATACAATTGATATGGTGCCTTTTTACATGGGGAGGACTTGTCAAAGCACTTTCACATTATATAAATGCAAGGTTTATTATTGTTTATATACCTCTATGAGGTTCCCATTTGGATGTCTGTTTTCAAGGTTGAAGAGCCCTAATTTATGAAACCTTCATCAGTAAGATTGAGCAGGGTAATCACAAGATCAAATTTTCAAATTTGCACCCATAGTATATGCTGTGAAGTGCTTTGAGATGTCTCGAGGACATGATAGGTGCTGTAGCAAATGCAATTATTATTATTAATATATTATTATTATTATTATCATCATCACATTTGGCAGGTAAAGACATAGATGGCTGGATAGGAACCAAGTTCCTTTGAGATGAATACAATACAATAAACAATGTTTTTGTGGAGTTTGTGCTATTGCATAATGTACTCACTTTGTATAGCTTGTTGAATGTCCATCTCTGACCAATGATCCTTATACGGGGAGGGGGTGGGGGGGGTAATTGAAGTTTACATCACGTGATCTGGGATGTGGTCAAGTCCTTGTTTATATAACACTAGTTCCCTGAAGTGTCCATTTGTCAGACAGTGTCAAGTTAACGCCCAGCACTCGCCTTATGTGTTTCCAGTCGTGAACAGCACCAACCTGATCTGAACTTTGATTCATGTAATCCATTTCAAATTTCCAGTGAGAGGTGACTAAGTTTATTCCCCATCAGCAGCAAACATAAAATGTTATTCTATTTATACACTGAGTTTTTAGTCATGGCACAAGCTATTTGGGAAGAGAAGGGGCCTGATGCCAGAGTTGCAGCCTGGAAGGGCTCAGGCTGTTTTCAGGAACAGCACTGAATGTTTGATGCCATGCACACAGTTACATGGTGAGGGCATGCATTGTGAAATGCAACTATGGAACAGTTGTGTTGAAGTGTTTCTCAGAAGCACTAACATTAGGGAAATGTTATGAGTGCAATTTCCGATCAAAAAGCGTGTGAGACAGATTGCCAACACGTGATCTTTGAGTTACCGATGTACATGCCAGTCTTGGTGAGTTTAAGTGCTTCAAGATGCTGCCCCACGTGAAGGGCGCTATATAAATGCACGTTGTTGTTGTTGAGTCAACAGTTAACCATTAGTTGTTAAATTTACTGAACAGGGCGGTGGGGGAAACCCATACTGAGCTCACACTAGCCGAGGATAATGAATTTACCGATAATTGCAGAATCATCTCCAAACAGTGAGCTTTATTTCTCAAAACAAGATGTGGTTCACCAAAACAGGTCACCCTGTTGAATCCAAATGAGCAAGAGCCATACTCCAAGCAAATAACATTTGAGATCTAATTTTTACTGGCATCCATGTTCTAGTAAAGCTCGGAAATAGATGTTCCACAAACAGACAAACAACCTCTGCTGTGTTAATGGCGTACTTAATATATCGTAAGGCCAGGTTGGTGAGCAGAGCAGGATCTGAATTGTAGTTATTTCTGTTCCCTGTTGTAAGCATAGTGCCTAAGTCAGACAGTAATTTGAGACATGGAATACTTTTGGCATGGTTGGTAATGTGTAAGCAATGAGGGAAATCAAATAAAGACTGTGTTTGCATAGCAAGCAGAGTGACACCAGTGCCAGCAAGTGTTAATTTGTGCTTTTTCTATGCTAAGATCTTCTGTCATATTTGTGTTGCAGGATCAGAAAAAGTCCGAGTACTGTGTACTCAGCGCCTTGGGACGTCCTCCCGACATGAAAGGCGCTCTATAAATGAAATCTTGTTCTTGTTGTTGTACAGTCGCTTACCCTAGCAAAAGCAACTCTAACTATATTGTCTTCGACCAACCCTGCCAATAATGTTACTATGCTGCATTAATCAACAATCACCCAGATAAATTCATCATTCACCTCATGGGTGTTTGTGGGAGCATGCTGTGTGCAAATTGGCTGCCACATTTGCCTATAAAATACACAGTCACAACACTTAACAACAATTACCTGTGAAGTGCTTTTAAGGCACCGTATCAACTGCAAGGATTATCTATCTATCTATCTATCTATCTATCTATCTATCTATCTATCTATCTATCTATCTATCTATCTATCTATCTATCTATCTATCTATCTATCTATCTATCTATCTATCTATCTATCTATCTATCTATCTATCTATCTATCTATCTATCTATCACAACTGGTACCGCCTTCCATCACCTCCGGAATGTCGCAAGACTACGGCACTACCTCACCCCACGCGCTGCTGAAACTCTGGTCCACGCCTTTATCACCTCAAGGCTGGACTATGGGAACTCTCTCCTCGCCGGCCTTCCCGTCACCTCCCTCCACAAGCTGCAGGTCATTCAGAACTCTGCAGCTCGTATACTGTCCCGCACCAGGCTTCGCGACCACATCACTCCCACCCTCGCTCGCCTCCACTGGCTCCCCATCCCCCAGAGGATCGAATTCAACATCCTCATCCTCACCTACAAGGCCATTCACGGCCTTGCTCCCTCCTAGCTCTCCGACCTACTATCCCCCTACCTACCTGCCCGTACCCTCCGTTCCTCTGGCTCCGGTCTGCTCCACATCCCCCGCCCCAACCACCCTACCATCGGTGGCCGACCACTCAGCCCCGAGCCTCTGGAACTCTATCCCCCAGTGCCTTCGCCTTGCTTCCTCCCTTTCCTTCTTCAAGGCCGGTCTCAAGACCTTTCTCTTTGACCGTGCCTTCAGCTCCCCTCTCGACTCTCTACCCCCTCCTCGCTCCCTCCCTTCCCTCCCCTCACCCTGACCATTTCCCCCCTGCTCGGGTCCTGACCCAACTGTACAGTGCCTTGGGACGTCCTCCCGACGTGAAAGGCGCTCTATAAATGGAATCTTGTTGTTGTTGTTGTATCTATCTATCTATCTATCTATCTATCTATCTATCTATCTATCTATCTATCTATCTGTCTGTCTGTCTGTCTGTCTGTCTGTCTGTCTGTCTGTCTGTCTGTTTGTGGAGTCCTGTAGTTCAGTGGTTAGAGCACTCAGCATGCAAGTGAGAGCACCTGGGCTTGATTCCCGGGCAGGATGAAACGTTGGGCAAGTTTCCTTATTCCACACGCCTGTGTTTATCCAGCAGTAAGTAGGAACCCAGTTGTTAGTCGATTGATGGATCGCTTTTCCGGGGGTAATTATCCCTTCAAAATAAATAATTTGGTCACTCAATCCACGACTGTTTGTGGGATACTGCTGCGTGCAATTGACTGCCATATTTCGCCCACAAAATAGCGAAAACAGTCGTGGATTGAAGTGGCTAATTTGTTTTTTTTCTTGAGAGATTATTATCGGGCATGTGGAGTAAAGAAACATACCCACATTTTACCCTGCCTGGAATCGAACCCAGGTCTCTTGCTGGTGAGGCGAATGTGCTAGCCACTAAGCTAGGACTCATTTGCAAGTTTGCTGACCTGGACAACTGTTCTCCTTTTGAATAGGGTCATGGTATCCTTATCATCCATCTCAACAGGCAGAAAAGGCCTTGACATCACATCCCCAAAATTTGAAGAGATGTAAAGGTGAAAACAAGGATCTTGAACTTGATCTGCTAGGTGATGGGGAGGCAATGGAGCCAAGCAAGGATGCGGGTCATAGGCTAAAGGAAACAGGTGTAAAGGACACGGCTGTATAATTCTGGCTATTCTGCAGATTTTGTACTGCTTCTCACTCCATCACGATACTTGTTTATAATGATGATATACTTTGCTGTGCATGCAATCATAACCATTTTCATCAGTGCTTGTGTTGACTGATAACTAAGACTTTCACGATAATTGTGTCAATGTATCCACTTTCACCATCTTGCACTTTGTGGTCACTTAAAAGCTCATCCTGACTGGCTTAAATCGAACTTAATGGTCTATTGGCAGATCTGGCTGGACCTTATCAAATCCTACCGCTCCTCCCTCGCCTCCACTAAATCTTCGTTCTACTCCAAGACAATCTTGGAGGCCAAGAACACCCACAGACTCCTCTGTTCCTCCACCCACCCTCTTATGCCTTACCCATCCTCACTTCCAATGCCACCTGCGAGGTGACCGTGGACTCCCTCGAATCCATAGTTGAGGGGATCCACTCAGCTGCCTCTGCCCTTCTGTCTTCTACACCCTCCCCATCTCCTCCACCCACCCCGGCCCTTACCTATCCCTCCTTCCACACCTTCGAACCTGTCTCCCCCTCCTCTTTCACCACCACTATAACCCACATGAAACCGACCACCTGCTCCCTCGACCCCATCCCTACCCCTCTCCTGACCTCCCAGCTCCACCTTCTTGCCCCTCTACTCACAGACATAATAAACCCCCCCTATCAACTAGTACTGTTCCCACCCCATTAAAAACAGCCATCATCACTCCTGTCCTCAAAAACCCTCCCTGAAGCCATCTGTGCTCTCAAACAACTGCCCCATCTCCAACTTCCCCTTCCTATCCAAGATCCTGGAATGAGTTGTTGCTTCCCAGCTTCACTCCTTCCTCTCCCGCCACTCCCTTCACGAACACCTCCAATCGGGTTTCCATGCCGCCCACAGCACAGAAACAGCCCTGGTCAAAGTGACAAATGACATTCTGTCCATCTGCGACCAGGGATCCCTCTGCCTCCTCGTCCTCCTTGACCTTTCTGCTGCCTTCGATATCATTGACCATCCACTGTCTCTCCTCTCACCTCAACCTTCACGGTTCGGTCTTTGACTGGTTCAGGTCGTACCTCTCACACCGCCTCCAATTCATCTCCACAAACGGTTTCTCCTCTAGCTCCCGGACTGTCTTGTGCGGCGTTCCTCAGGGCTCTGTCCTTGTTCCCCTCCTCTTCAATATCTATATGATCCATCTTGGTGACATCATCTGCAGACATGGGATTAACCTCCACATGTATGTGGATTACACTCAACCTACCCGCCTGTCAGACATCAAGTCCTGGATGAGAGCTAATTTTCTTCAGTTGAACATCAACAAGACCGAGGCTCTCCTGATTGGCTCCCGTTAGAGCCTTCTCACCTCAGGCGCTGACAGCATCACCATCCATGGTTGCACACTCCACTTTACTAAGCCGGTCCGGAATCTTGTTTAACCCTTAACTATCTTTTCTACTCCACATCCGTGCTATGACTCGCTCTGCCTTCCCCCACCTCCGCAACATTGCAGGCCGCTGAAACCCTCATACACACATTCATTACATCGCGGCTTGACTATGCAAACTTATTGCTTGTCAGCCTCCCCAACTCCTCCCTCCATAGGCTGCAGATCATCCAGAACTCTGCAGCCCATGTCCTTTCCTGTACCAAGCTCCGTGATCCTATCACCCCCATCCTTGCCCGACTCCACTGACTTCCCATCACACAGGATACAGTTCAAGATCTTGGTCCTCACCTTCAAAGCCCTCCATGGTCTTACTCCCCCCTGACCATCCTGCCCACTCCCTCCGCTCAACGGGCTCCGGCCTGCTTCACTTCCCCCGCCTCGCCCACCCCACTATTGGCGGACGGGTGTTCCTCCACTCTAGCCCCACCCTCTGGAACGCCATCCTGCAGTCCTTCCACCTCATCCTCTCCCTTGTCTCCTTCAAGAGCGATCTCAAGACCCTCCAATAGGCAAAACAGAAGTGCTAAGAAAATAATGACATCCTGTCCTGTGATTGTTCAGCCACCAGACTTACTGCCTGATTTCAGAATAGCTCCTGTAATGGCTATAAGAGCTAATTTTTTNCAATTGAAGGTCAACAATGTAATGGCTCAATGGAAGAAAATCCTCCCAGTATGTTCTCAAAGGTCACTGTGTTGACAACAGCTCTGTGACATAACAACGCTTGGCACTGGATTGTGATCTCCCAATGGCAGGTTCTTGGTTTCAGCCAAGCTATCAGGAGAGAAAGCAAACAATGACTGCGGCCACTTCCTTATACCTCCCAGCAGATGAACATGGACACATTGAGGTTCAGATCTACAGGGTATACACCAAGTCCTCTTACTCCCCCCCATGATTTTTTCTTACAATTAATTTTTTATTTTCCGTTAAAGATGAGTTCAGTGTAACAATGTCTGAGACCAATAACTTTCTCGTCACTCTGTCCATCAATGTTACAGAAGATATCGCACCAAACATGGCGATGGAACATTATCTGCCATGAAAATGGACGTCTAAATACAGTTAAACACTTGTATTGAATACAATCTCTTCCTCCAGGGACAGAAGCTGTATGATTGGGGAATATAAATACTGCAGTCGGTCTTGATGCTCCCAGGTAAAGGAGGGCAAAGTTCAGCCAGGGTCCTAATCCTCTGTTTAACTAGCAGTAAGTATGAACGTGATTGTTAATCAATTGGAGCATCGCTTTCCGGGGGCAATAATCCCTTCAAAATAATAATAATGTGGTCTCTCAATCCGCGACTGTTTGTGGGACACAAACGCAGTTGGCTGCCATTTTTCATCCACAAAACACAGTCATTACACTTTACAGTATATTCTGTGAAGTGCTTTGAAACGTCTCAACTATGTGATAAGGCGCTATATCAAATACAAGGATTATTAATATTATTATTATTATTATCGCTGTACAGGAACTCCGGCTAGAGTGCAGGTGTACGTGCGGATGTCAGGCTTGGCCCGAATCGGGCTCGCCTGCGGTGAATTAACCACCGGCCCCCTCACCAACAGAGAGCCGGGTGAAGAATGATTACTTGGCCGGGGGGATACTCCACAGAGAGCAATGGCTAACCGCGCAACTGGGGAACACTGCCGAGTGCTGCATCGCTACTGCATTGGCAGCTCACTGAACTGAGCCAATGGCATTGAAAACCAAGCAGGTAAACACAGAGTCCCTGGGGGGGGGCATATTGCCTCTGTAAGTGGTAGTGGAACTGCAGTGTCCCAGAGTGCATGTGCAGACATTGGCTCTGCAGTCTGCTCTTTGATAGAGGGAATGAGTAAGGGAGGGAGGGATAGAGAGAGAGAGAGGGAGGGAGGGATAGAGAGATAGAGAGCGAGAAAGAGAGAGAGAGAGGGAGGGAGGGAGGGATAGAGAGAGAGAAAGAGAGAGAGGGAGGGAGGGAGGGATAGAGAGAGAGAAAGAGAGAGAGGGAGGGAGGGAGGGATAGAGAGAGAGAGAGGGAGGGAGGGATAGAGAGAGAGAAAGAGAGGGAGGGAGGGAGGGATAGAGAGAAAGAGAGAGAGGGAGGGAGGGATAGAGGGATAGAGAGAGAAAGAGAGAGAGGGAGGGAGGGATAGAGGGATAGAGAGAGAGAGAGAGGGAGGGAGGGATAGAGAGAGAGAGAGAGGGAGGGAGGGATAGAGAGAGAGAGAGAGGGAGGGAGGGATAGAGGGATAGAGAGAGAGAGAGAGAGGGAGGGAGGGAGGGAGGGAGAGGAGAGGGTATACACTGACAGCACGTAAAGCGATTGCAGCTCTGCAGCACTCGTGAAAGTGATCTTCCCTAATACAGTGTCGGTGGGGGCTGTGCCTGGCGCTCGGATGCCCTATAAATGCGCTGCGTGCGGGGCGCTCCGGCTTTTGTTTTGCCGGAGCGGAGCGACACCCGCAGCGGCAACAGCAGCAACAGCAGCAGCAACAGCAGCAGCGGCAGCTTTAGCGGAGTGTCAGGATGCCCCGAGTGGACGCCGATCTCAAGCTGGACTTCAAAGATGTTCTGGTGCGACCCAAGAGGAGCAGCTTGAAAAGCAGATCGGAGGTGAGAGGCGCAGACCCCAATGCACTGGGGGGTGAACGTGCGAGAAGTTGTCCATCCAGATCTGCCTCTATCTCCACTCTCAGCTCATCTCTACCTTTATTCGACTCTCTCTCTCTCTCCCTCCCTCTCCCTCTCTCTGTCTGTCTCTGCATGATCTGAATCTTGCTCTGGGGGCTGCTCTGATCTCTCACGAAGTATATGCAATGACAAAAGTTAATGATACCAGTCTGGTTTTTTTTTCCCCCCCACCCCCTCCCCCTCACTGCTTGGCTGGTTGGTAGCTTGGAAACGAGTCCAGGGGACTAGGGGGAAGGTCAAGGCAAAGCAACTTGACACCCCCAACAGCAATAAATAGCCCCTGAGATTTCCTTGATGAACTTTGGTAAACGGACTGGATTCGACGCAGCGTTTACTCTCACCCGTGCCCCTCCGCCCGCAGTTTCCATTTCCGTGGGTGCCAGCCTTCTTATTCGCTTCTGGCAAATAATAACCTTCGAACGTTTCTTCTAATCGAATCCAAAATTAGAATTTGGTCGCTCAATCCGCGGCTGTTTGTGGGGACGCTGCTGCGCGCAATTGGCTGCCGCGTTTCGCCCACAAAATATACGGTCAATTCACTTTGCAGTATGCGCTGTGAAGCGCTTTGAGACGTCTCGAAGACGTGATAAGGCGCTATATCAAATGCAAGGATTATTATTGTTTGATGCATTTTCACCCACGCTTTATTGAATCAAAAAAACACTTTCAGCTGTAATGAGACCCTGAGTGCAGCCTCGGATGAGTGCATCAGTGTTTAATGTCCATTTGCCCACAATCATACATACATTTGCACAATCATTAGCAATTGATTTGGGTAAGATGCAATATTCGCATCATTTCTCACCCTCAACCCCCACCCCCTTTTTAGAGTTCATTCACCTTCAAGCTATTTTTGCAGCTCTCCTGCCTGTGACAAAGTAAAGGATTCATGCAAAAGATCCCGTTTCTAAAATAACACAATGCTTGAGTAACATCAAAAACCATCCATTTCATTGGGAAAAAAAAGCAGGGACTGAAACTTTAGTATAATAACAGCCAGCAGTTCCAAAATGAAAGACTGTCATTTTACTGGCAATGATAGGTTTCTATACAATCCCTTAGCTGTGTTACTAATAAAGCTCTAATTAAGATTTTGTTCTCAGTTTTGACTTGACCCACTTGCTATAAAACACACATTGTTTGGTTTCCAGACAGTAACTGTGATTGTATTGGGCTATGATATTGGAAAGTGAGCAGTTCTTGAGTATTTAATAATAATGATAATCCTTGCATTTGATATCGCGCCTTATCACATCTTTGAGACATCTCAAAGTGCTTCACTGTAAAGAATCTACCATAAAGTGAATTGACTGTATATTTTGTGGGCGAAACGCGGTGGGCGAAATTGCGCCCAGCAGTATCCCACAGCCTGTCATGGATTGAGTGACCAATTTTTTNAAAGAAATTATTACCCCTGGAAAAGTGATCCACCAATCGACTAACAACCGGGTTCCTACTTACTGCTGGGTAAACAGAGACGTGTGGAGTAAGGAAACTTGGCCAACATTTTGCCCTGCCGGGAATCAAACCTAGGTCTCTCGCTTGCGTGGCAAGTGCTCTAACCACTGAGCTACAGGACATTTAATAAATGATTGAAGTGATCAGGCTGATTTAATGTCTTAGGTTACTGTACCTGCAAAAACAAGCAGCAGTAGCCAACAATCCTTACATTTGATGCAGTACCTTTCACGTCAGGAAGAAATCTATGTTTCAACAATGCTTTAGCATTCCTTATTTACATAACTCATTGCTCATTTTTTCTGACATTCTGCTGCAGTACCCATTAGAGACTGACAAAAANGTAAGACAGTATAGAAATCTGGTGGGTAATTCTCTTGAGATACATGGTCAGGTCAATAGAGGCATTGCTCAGTAAAGTAATACGTCAGTCCTCTGAGTGAATCCTGCAGGGAAATGAATGGTGCAGTGATAGGAGAATACACCTTTGCATGTCGAGAAGTATGTAGGTTCGGAGTCTCTCCAAGAATGATACATTATACCTTTTTCATGGCACCATTAACTGGAAAGAATTTGTGAATTTGTGCCAAAATTGACGCAGAAATTCAAGTCCAGGCTGAATTTTAGAAGCAGCTCGGGTCAGATTTTTCCATTCATGCCAGACACTGGCACCTTCTCCCGTTTACTAAGATGGGCAAGTTTCCTTACTCCACACCTGATAGTCATCCCTCAAGAAAAAAGTAACAATAATAAATTGTTCACTTTAATCCACGAGTTTGTGGGACACTGCTGTGCGCAATTGACTGCCGCATTTCGCCCACAAATATATAGTTACAGTATATTCTGTGAAGCGCTTTGAGGCGTCTAGAAGACGTGAAAAGCGCTATATCAAATGCAAGGATTATTATTATTGTTAGGTTCAAGCAAACAGGCCGGGAACTGAGCTCACAGTCTTAAACAGTGGTGGTCAGCGTTTATGTCAGCCAACAAAATAAACTGATGCCATAAATCAATAATTATTCAATCAATAAAAAACTGAAAACACATTACTGATCGAAAATGGACTTAACTAGACTCATGCAAATGTTCGGGGCACCGATTCTTGACAGAGGCGTGGGCCACTTCCAGTCTGCAGGCCACAGGTTGGCCACCATTGGTCTAGACTAATGCACCAGTGTGATACTGATGGTGCTATACATTATCAGAGATGTCATTCTTTGGAGGAGTCGTTAAACCGAGGGCCCATCTACCTCAGGAGAAAGTTTAAAGATCTCATCACACTGTTGCTCGGGTGATAAGCAAGGAATGGTAAGAAATTTGTAGCGTTTCTGATTCCAGATAACACCTTCCAAAAAGCTGTCTGAAGCTTCAACTTTGCCTCATCATCTATCTGAGTGGTGTACAATAATAATAATAATCCTTGCATTTGCTGTAGCATCTTTCATGTTGGGGGGACGACTCAAAGTGCTTCACAAGAATTACTGTGAAATGGAACGACTGTGTATCAGTAAGTTAACGTGGCAGCCCTTTGACACATAGCAATGTCCTGCAAACAGCCATGAAATTAATTATAGTTGGGTGTATGCGGAGCTCCTGCCAGGTAGGAGGCTACCTCTCTGGATGGATGTTGACCTTGAGCGGCATGAAAGCAAAGGGTGAAATATTGATGTGACTGGTTATGATATTGGAACAATTCCTCAAGTCCCGTTTTGATTGCAGTATGCTGCAAACTACACCAATGAAACATTTAATATTGATTTTATATCCCATTGTTGGAGTGACAGTGAAATGGAGGGTTGACAGTTGAGCTTCATTCTTTAGTGCAGCCACAATTCTTACATTTAGAAACTCTGGTGGTACTGTTTTCCTATTGTACCTATGGCACTATTGCGGAAGTAGTGTGATGTTGTGCAATATAAAAACGTTATTGGAGGCCGATAGATGCACCTGAATATCAGATGGTTTTATACCCAGTCCTTTTTTCTAGTTCTGTTACCGGTTAATAGGCAGGTACCTTTAATAGATTGGGGGAAAGTACCTCCAAAGCGCTGCAGATGTGTATGACATACATTCTGCTTGCCAGACTTCCCAACTCTTCCCTCCACAATCTGTAGAACATCCAGAGCTTTGCAGCTTGTGTCCTCTACCGCACCAGGCTTCGCCTACCATACCTATCCTCACCCAGCTCCACTGGTTCCTTACTTCCAAGGATGGTGAGTTAAAGATCCTCGTCCTCTAAGGATTCTAATAGATGTTAACTTTCCACTTTTTTTTATCTCACTTCAAACAATAAAAGGCCAATGCATATGAAATATGTCAGCAAACACTTTTTCTTTATCTATCAGAGCTTCTTAGCATGATCTCAGATGAGGTTCCTGAAGCTGTTGGCTGAAATCTGGGCTACATACTATGAGGTGGATTTGTACTGTAAAGGAACTGAGTTGCTGGGAGGAAGGGAAGGCTCCAGTCTATAGCAATCTGTTCCTTTGCATTTGAAGGATTAAGGCAGCAGAATTAAGCAGGATGCCTCAGAGGCCTGTACTAGGACCTCTCCTGTTCCTTATACACGTTAGTGACCTGGATTTGTAGACTCAGTACAAGGTACTATAGTTACATTTTTGTATGATACCAAGTTGGGGGGAACTATGGATTTAGAGGAGCTTAATAGGAGATGCACATTGGCTGATATCTGCATTCAGTGATTTCAAGTCAGATATTAAACACAAACTGCTGAAATATCCTTCTCACGGTGTATGATGCTGTGTGAAATCCTTAATTAGAAATGTTCTCCTTGTGTTTACTGTCTTATCTGATTGCCTCTTGAATTTGCTGACAAAATCTGCCTTAGGCTGTCTAGCCTATGTATTAATCACTCTCAGTATAAAGTAATTAAGTGTAAACTGTACTGTAGAAAGGGCAGGGTCCAGAAATTAACTCAACACAAGAGGCAAGTGGCAGGTTCCATGTTGGGAGTTAGGAACAGTAGAGAGATGTACAGGATGCATTAGAGTGAGTGTAAAAAGGGCAGATATCAAATGGTCTTTTTTATCTCTCTCCAGGTGGATCTCAAGCGAACCTTTACATTCCGGAATTCCAAGCAGACTTTCACTGGAATCCCCATCATAGCGGCAAACATGGATACAGTCGGGACATTTGAAATGGCCCAGGTTTTGAGTAAAGTGGGTAATACCAATTATATCAAATTTTACCTTACCCTCTGGAACTCGCTCCCTCTACTGCTGCCATAATAATATTATTATTATTATTATCTCGCCCCTCTCTCTATCTGACTTTCCAAGCCGACCATTAAAACCTACCTTTTCAAATGCGCATATGACCCTTGGCCCCCTATCCCTTGCTTTACGTCCCCAACACCACGCCCCCCCCCCCAAGTGTATGATACAAAGATTTACAAAGAATATACGAAATGGACACAGGCCATTTGGTCCAAACCAGTCCACAGCAGTGTTTACATGAGTTTTCACCCATTCTTTATCCCCTCCCATTTCCTTCTATTCCCTTCTCCCTCATTAATCTCTCAAATACCATTGTAAAAATTGTGCACCTATCTAAGAAAAGCTGCATTGCAGCGCCACACTGGATTTTACAGTGAGGCACTACTTGTGTGCATTCTTTTGCCAACCTCAGGTATTAGCTTCAAAATCCTTTGCTTTGAGTCAGTGCTTATTTGTGCCCTGTGGGAATCACTTTTCTGTACATGGCTTACCGCAGTGTTCTGATGTACTGCATTGCTCTGATCTTGGGTTTAATCTGCGGGAGAAACATTTCAGAATAATTCATCAGAACCTTGTTGCTATGCAAAGGGATTAAAGTGTTCATCTCAGTAGAGATAGTACATTGAAGTTGACTTGAGATAGAAATTGATAACGATTGATGAGGGAGGGAAGGGGGAGAGAGAATTAAAGCTTTTTTTCTATATTGCAAATGAGCAGAGAAACAGTCATTTTTGATCAGCTGGATGTCTGACACATGCGGAAACCCAACTCCATGCTTAAGAGTATCCAAACCAGACTGAGAGTTCCACATAAGCCTTTATATTTTTGTTTGTCTGGAATGGTGTGCGTACTCTCATCCCAGAGGGACACACCCTGCTCATCTAATTCCAGAAAGCATTAGATATAGTTTCTCAAGAACCAATGCTTGGGGTCCCCAGAGTTTGTGCTGGAGTTCTAGTGGAGACTGGGATCACTGACCATGAAGCTTGGCCAGTTAGGGCAAACTTACCCAGTAGGGCTTTGGCTTGTGGTCTTAACAGAGGTTCAGTGGGAAGAATCCCAATGTAGGTCTCTCTCGTTGTGTTGCTGCTGAAATTGCACGTGAGACGGTTTTCAAATGGTAAATATATGAAGTGAGGGAAGTGAGGAGAGGGAATCTTTCCTCATTCATGGTTTTAAGAATGTTTTCAAACCCAAACATTACTAGCATTAGTAAACACACATGGCACAGTTTTATGTAGCAGACATGGAACAAGAAAAATCTACTTAGCCCATTACCCACATCTTCCACAGCCAAACAAAACAAAACCTGTCAAAAATCTCTTCACCCTATCAATTAAGGTTTGTATTATCAACGTTTGGGAAGGGTTGCAGATTGGGTTAGCCATTGAGCGTGTGGGAGGGAGTGAAGAGTGTTTGAAGACTCATGCAGAGACCCGCATATAAAAATGATACTGACTTGTTGAGCTGAATGGCCTATTTGCATTCTATACAAAAATAAACAAAAAGTGCAATGGGGGAATTACAGGTGTCCACATTCTGCACTATACAAACAAGGGTTTCAAATACCTATAAAGTTGCGCAACCTAAACATTTTGCACATATATTGTTAACCCAACCACAAATTATACCCTCTACTCATGCAAACAGTACACTTAGCTCATTGAGATGATTACATGCAGATTTAGTCTTAACCAAGAGTACTGGAGTGAGTCAGGCTGGAATTCCAACCTACACTGAATAAAGGCAAGACTCCCACCCGGCTGAGAAAGTGCTTATGGCACTTTCCCTCAGCTCACAAACTACTCCGTAAGTGACATACACCCAACTGAGGTATGGTTCCTATACATGGTTGGTAATTTCATTTAGTTTGGTCTGTCTGTAGAAAGAGTCACACGCAAGATTTAAATAATATAATAATCCTTGCATTTGTACGCCTTTTCATGTCACATCTCAAAGCGCTTCAGAGGATTTTACTCTAAAGTGTAGTGGCTGTGAATTTACAGCTGTGAATTTCTGTGCTACCAACTGAGCCCAATTAACATCTGATATGAACAACAACAACAACAACAAGATTCCATTTATTGAGCGCCTTTCACGTCGGGAGGACGTCCCAAGGCGATGAAGGAAGGCCACTGAACAAACCTCAAGCCAACATCGCAAAAGTGACAAGCCCTTTAGTGTAAACATAACCAATAGCTGCAGAAAGGGTGACCCTTTAAATCTAACAAGGACAGCACTTGCAATCTTCATATTGAGACTCTGAAGATGCGAGTACTGCAAAAGTGTTCTTAATCAATATCACTATATATCGCCGATAAGGTTTACTGTCAATTCACTTTATTATTATTATATCCATAAGAACAGCATACCAACTGAGTTATATGGACTAAGATGTACTATTTATGTAGCATTTCAGACTGCAGAATTTGGCAAATTGTGGAATTCAGTTTTAATTTTGAAATCCCTCTTTGATAATAATCCCTCAAAAAAAATTGGTCACTTCAATCCACGACTGTTTGTGGGACACTGGTGTGCGCAATTGGCTATTCACTTAACAGTATATTCTGTGAAGCCCTTTGAGATGTCTAGAGGACGTGAAAAGCTCTATATTAAATGTAAGGATTATTATATTATAATGCCAGAGTTCCTACTCTCAGTATTGTAGGCTGCCCACAAACAATAGTCCTTTGGTCTTACTCCCCACCTCTAGGCAATGCATGGTATGATTTTCCTCAAAGGGTTGCTGATGATTTTTCCCTATCACGTTTGAACGGTTCCGTCCTATTGCTTGTCCCTCCTATGCAGCAAGCACTCTAATAACATTAAGAATTCCTCATAATATTTCTGAATAGATTTTTAGTGCACATGAAATATTAATAATGTAGAGTGTATTAGACATGGAACTTCTCAGTAATTGACTGCAGTTTACCTATCTCTCAGGAGACCTGCAATTACGTCATCCTATCCTAAATCCTCTTGCATGAATGCTGCCATTGATCAGCAGGAGACAATGCAGGGTTAGTTTGCCCTGTCAGCACAAACACATACCAATACAAAATAACATTCCTTCAACAGGTTTAGAAATCCTCACGTTTATATTTGGAACAACATGAGCTCTTTGGTGCATGTAGTACCAGTGATAAGCAATGTGTAGGCGCAGGAGGAATGTCATGAGTAACACGATGGAAAGAAAAAGCAGCGAGGCTCTTGTTAAGTAAGACAATTCATATTTTTTACTGATTTGTCTTTACAAAGCAGCCATTTTGTTTTCTCATTGAAGTACATGCACGTTGTCAGTCTGCCGCAGTGATAGCACCTCTTGCCTCTGAGTCAGAAGGTTGTGGGTTCAAACTCCATGTCGGGACTTGGAATCACAAAGTCGAAGCTGACATTCCAATGCTGGAGAGGGTGAGGGAGTTGCATTGTCAGAGGTGCCATTCTTTGGATGAAACGTTAACCCGATTTCCGGCTGCCTGTTCAGGTGGATGTTAAAGATCCAATGGCACTCTTTGAAAAGAGAAGAGAGTTTCTCCCGGTGTCTGGGCAATAAATCTTCCAAATAAAATTGGTCACTCACTGCATGGCTGTTTGTGGGACATTGCTATGTGCAAACTGGCTGATGTGATTTGCCTACAAAATACACAGTCAATCCACTTTACAGTATATCCTGTGAAGCGCTTTTAGATGTCTCGATGACATGATAAGGTGCTTCATCGAATACAAAGATTATTATTAATGTAAAATCGTAACAGAATACTGCTTTAAACAAACGTACCCAGTGTTGATTTGCCTGTTGAGGGAAGCAGTTTTCTTCACCATTCCCAATATTCTGAAACATATATAGAGACATGTGAATTTGGAAATTATAGACCTGTGCTGAACTGTTATCTGTAATGATTGAAGAATTGGAGAGCATCATCAATGCTTATAGGAGAAGTACAGAGAAAAAGAGAACTTGCTTTTTTTCAATTTGTAGTGTACAATTATTTTTAAAATGTTCTACCCATATGTCTCTGTTCCTGGACCCCAGCCATCTCTTGTTGGAGTATGGTTCCATGGGATTGGTTGCCCTCTAATTCCCTTCCCAAGGAGACATTTTTGATATGTGAGTTTTGGCAGTGAGTTAAAGACTGATCTCTCCTCACACACCTGCTCCAACCCTGTATACACACACACCACACACAAACACATACACACACAACACACACAGTAAAAGCTGCTGAAGAGAGATCAGGTCCAGGAAACCCAATTGATTGTACTCTCCTAACCCTGGGAAGGTCAAAGCCAGTTTAGACAGCAAACTTAGAATGGACTGAATCAGGATCCAAACCAGTGAACTGCAGTTCTACATCATTGTACTTACCTCATCGAGTGCTATGATTTGTTTTTTGTCAGCTGGGTTTCTGACACATGCGGAAACCCATTACCATAAAAAATATCCAAACCAAGCTGAGATTTCCATGCAACCCATTTATACATGGAAATTCAAGAGGTAGATTGTTGGAATGGAATGCACACTCTCTCCCTGGAGGGATGCATGCTGCCTCCCTAATTCCGGAAAGTGTTAGGCACAAGTTGGCAAAAGCCAAGGCTTGGAGACCCCAGAGTTGGGGTACTGCTGGAGTTGCTGTGAGTTGATCCAAGCTGAAGAATTCAAAGGTAATAGGAGACGTTAACATTTTTTTTCAATGTCAGGCTGGACAATGATGACTGCATTTATAAATAAAAGCATCCAGTAATTCTCAGTTTTCTCTTTTTCAGCATGCGATGTTTACTGCTATTCATAAACATTATGCTCTGGAAGACTGGAAGAAGTTTGCAGCTTCCCATCCCGAATGTCTGGAGGTATTTGTTTGGGAATGGCTCTGGGATATTTAGGACAGTGCCATTTATTGTTTCAGCACAATGACTGGCAAAATGAAAACACACGTTGGGGTGGAAATTGCGAGGTGTGTTGTGATAGTTTTCATATTGTTGATCAAGGTGGACTAGATCAGTCAATAATTATAATAATCATGACCCTTACATTTTCTTTAGCGCTTTATATCGTTAAGACATCTCTAAGTGGTATAAATTCTGAAGTGGTATGAATGTGTTTTGTAGGGAAACACTGCAACCAATTTGCACACAACGATGTCCCACAAACAGCCATGGTTTGAATTTATTTGGGGATTTGTTGGCCAGGTCACCAGAGAAAATCCTTTTTCTTTTTGAATAGTGCCATGGGAACTTTAACCCCCACCTGACCGACCACAGCCTTCGGTTTAATGTCTCAGCCAAAGGATGACACTCCGACCAATACATCACCCCAAGCTCTGCATTGGAATGTCAGCAAGTCCTGAAGTGGGGCCCAAACCTACCACCTTCTTCTGACTCAGAGGCGAGAGTGCTGCCTCCAAACCAGGCTGACACACTTGACGCCCCCACCGCAGTAGTTGGGACTCAAGCCAGTTCACAACCATCGCTGGAGCTGCTGTCCCGTTTGACTGACATTTGAGTGCAATTTATGGGATAGCTGCTACCTCGGTTAGTTTTGTTAAACTTGGGAGGCTGCACTCAAATGCTGTAAGTGCCAGGTTCAGTGAGGGGGGCTGGGGGGTGGGGGGCGGTGCGCGGTGGTTGGTGCGGAGAGGGTGAGAAGGCTTTGGGCCCACCCAATTGTGATAAAGTTTAAAATTGAGACTTGGATAGAGATGGAAGTTTTGACAATAATAACACCAATGAGAATTATTTGTCCGTGAAACTCAGCCCAAATTGACATAGCCAGGAGAAAACTGAGAGTAAAACAGGTCTTGTTTTGAGTTTGATCAAGAAAAGTATTTTTTTGTTTTGGCTGATCAAAAAAAAAAAAAGAATGCAGATTAATTTGTACTTTTTCAGAATTTTTATGCCATGAACAACAGAAATAATGTAATGTTTCTTTCTCTCTCTGTCTCCTCTCCCCATGACTTGTTGTTTTTCTGTCTTCAGCACATAGCTGTGAGCTCAGGCACTGCCCAGGCAGACTTGGACAAGCTTTGCACTATTCTGGAAACAATTCCACCCATCAAGTACATCTGCCTGGATGTTGCAAATGGTTACTCGGAATACTTCGTGGAATCTGTCAAAACTGTCCGGGCCAAGTTCCCTGATCATACAATTATGGCAAGTATCTCACCATTCACAGAGTATTATGATAAAACATTCTTTCAAATCTACTGCACTATGGAATAATAACATCCTTGCATTTGATATAGCGCCTTATCACATCGTTGAGACATCTCAATGCGCTTCACAGAATATACTATAAAGTGAATTGACTGTATTCCCACAGTGTTCCTTAAACAGTTGTGGATTGAATAAACCATCTTTGTATTAAATCACCATTAGAATATCACAAGATGGATTTGATGGATAAAGAGGCTTTTCAGTCCATCCTTCCTGAATACCCACCATACTAATTTCCCATTACAGCATCAAGCTGTTTCTTTAATGAGTTCAGTATCCTGGCCTCAACTACCTTTTGGGTAACATGTTGATTGCCTTCTCAGTAAAGATGTTTTTCTTGGTGTCTGTTATGAAATTGTCTGCATAGCCTTGGACCTTTGCTCCCCTGTCCTGCTGCTTTGGTGTATCTTCAAATATTGTTCTGGGTTTACTGTGTCACGATTGATTGTCCAAGGCTGTTGCACAGAGTGGTAAACTCTGCACAAAGTGAATAAAAAAAATAATAATCCATACACTTGTGCCTTTCAAATCAGGAGGATGTCTCAAAGTGATTCAGATTTACTGTAAAATGGAGTGGCTCTATTCTGTAAGTGACCTTGACAGCCATTTTGCACACAGCTATTAGAGGAAGGAGCCAAGTTAAGATGTTTCCACACAGGAGACAGAGTCCCCAGAGGAACAGCAGTAGGATGCATAACCTTGCGATTGGAGACGGTTTAAGGTGACTACCCTGGATAAAGACAGATTGCGTGAGAAAAGTGTTAGCAAAAGTGCATTAGATAGCTATTTGGCAAGGAAATTCAGGTAATAGTAGTGCATGAGTTCTTGTTTAACTTTGGGACTGGCCCGATGGTCTTTTCCAATCTTTTAGGTTATGATTTAACTCGGATTATTCCCTGACAAAACACTGAATTTTGTGAAGAAATCACTCCCCTCCTCTGTATTTCAATGTTTTCCTATTCATTTTCTTCCTCCTAAGCCAAACCCTGGACCCATGAAAATAACAGAAATAGAATAAATTAGACCCAGGGGAATTTCTACTTCACAGACTGAACATTTTTTAAAAAGATCAAATGTTCAATTCTCCCTTTCAGGATCTGTGTGCTTCAGGTCCTATATCATTCAGCTGGAGCTGGATTTGGGTCTGGGTGCCAACACTCAGTAATCTGGTTTGGCGTGCGTGCTTAGATGCATCACAGAAGCCTCTTTTGCAGGATAGGTTGGGAGGCAGGGTGGGAGACCATAGCATGGCCGTCCAATAGACCAGAGGCCTCTGCGATGCATTTGAGAATGTGCCAACCTCTGCCGAGTGCACACACCAGTCACAGGAGGCCTCTGCAATGCAAGACGCCATTTTTCGGGACTAGTTATCCGATCAATTTTACATTGTAAGTACTTACAAGGATTTCTAGAATGCGACTAGTTACATGTTAAGTGGAGCGACAAGTAAAGTGGAGTCCATTATTATTTTGCATGGGAAGCAGCCGGGATATTGATAGCATGGCTACTGAAGGGATAGTGACTAGCTAAACCAGTGTCTTGTTAACAGGAATTTACTGTGTATTGTTATTCTATCACTATGTCTATATATGTCTAAGTCCAGGAAAACATGAGGCTAGAGTCTGAACTGCAGCAGAGCTTATTTATTACAGTTGTACCGTAAAAATTGGTGAAAAGTTGTCTTCTTTGCCAGTTGGAAATAGTTTGAGGATTTACCATCTCTCTTATGGATCGTACCCTAAAGTACAATCAGTGCTCAGCCCCACATCTCCTTGAGACATCTTGATAACCACATTTGGCATTAAGCCACAATACACACATTCAATTTCCATTGCAAAAGAAGATGAAAACTCTCCATTGTCATCTAACCGATATACACAGTACACTTCGCTATAGGTCCAATACTTCAATCAGATGGAGTGTCGCAGTGAGACATTGCTCACTCTGTCAAGTTTTCTGCTGAAGTAAGTCCTACAGACAGAGATCGACTTCACAGTGAATTAATGAAATGCTTGCACCACTGCTTTTATTGCCTTGATGATTTATACTAGTGTTCTTTGGGCATAGCGTCACCAAATACACTGAGACCCGTACTCAGGAGTACGTTTGCTGCATCTCTGAGCCAGTTTCCCTACAGACAGTTTGATGGTGAGCAGGGGGGGCTTCAAGGTTCAACCCTAATTGGCTGCCTCCTCACAAGAGTTCTTACGTTGCTCATCCTGATGTGTAGACTGTTTTCCAATGGCTTTGTTATTGTGTCTTACAAAATAATTCTTTTTGTTTTTTCAAACCCAAGGCTGGCAATGTGGTGACCGGGGAGATGGTGGAAGAGCTCATTCTCTCGGGAGCCGACATCATTAAAGTTGGCATTGGCCCAGGTAAATGAATAAGCAAGAAGACCTTTAGGGTATGCAGAGCCATGGGATATGCAGAGCTCCAGCCTCCTCTATGTTGCTCTTTCTGTGCCATACAGTATTAATCTATTACAAAGTACTCCAGCACATCAGTGTGGTAATTGAAACAATTGTTTTAAATTGCTCTGATACCCCTTCCACCTTACTATCTTAACTGTGGAGGCAACTATTAATGTACAAAGACCCCCTTTCATGGCTCTGGAAGTAACCTTCAGAGCCAGATCAGCTGTCTGTGCCTGAGCGAGTGCTGAAATAAAACCGTCTATCTGCTGACAAACAGCTGATCAATGGGACCGTCAGACTGAACCTTTGGGACTTCTTATTTGTAGACTCCAGATCACTACATCTAAAATAATAATAAATCCTTGCATTTGATATTGTGCTGTATCACATCTTTGACACATCTCAAAGTGCTTCATGGGATTTACTGTAGAGTGTAGTGACCATGTACTTTGTAGGCAAACCGCCACCTAATTTACACACAGCCATGTCCCACAATGGCCATAAAGTGAATGATCAATTTTATCAGGGAGTTAATTGGCCAAGACACTGGGAGAAACTCCTTTCCCTTTTCAATTAGTGCCATAGGATCATTAGAGTCCACCTGAATAGGCAGACAGGGTCTCGGTTTAACATCTCATCCGACAATGTATCGCTCCCCCAGCACCACACTGAATTGTCAGTCTAGACTATGAACTTAAAGACCTAATGCGGGACTTGAACCCACAACCTTTTGAGGTGAGAGTGTGAGCCAGGCTGTCACCTGATATATGAAGTACATTATTAATGGTTCAATGGACAAACACATACGCTACTGATCAGTCAAAATCAGTAACGTCACACGTTTGATTCACGGTCAATGCTGAATTAGCTGCTCTTTACGCTGCAGTAGGATTCAGTGGACACCAGTCACAATCTGATACCTCCCCAAATGGCCATTTTTTATGTGTGAGCTAGACAATGGAGTACAGTTTGAACATTTATCGATAACTGGAGTTAATAGAGGAAATATCACAAGGAAAGTACTAATATCACTAAGCACTGCACAGAATGTGAGATTTTTTGCTCATGTAGCAAAATTATTTGACCAAATAGAAATTTATCCTTCATCAATGCTCATTGGGAGGCTACAATAAGATTTAACAGACTTTCATTGTGCAGGTGTTTCAGGGCATTGATACAGATGTTTCAGAGCATTTTACAGGTCAGCCCCATCATAACTCGCTTCACTGGAGTGAGAATTCATTTATAACACAGTTGCGTTGAGGACCCATTCATTGTATGAGCAAGTAGCTGGCCTGCTTGCTCCCACATGCCAGACAGCTTTAGCACTCTAGTGACTGGCTTCTGTGTCATTAGGTTGCTATTGATGTCACTTCCTGTGTTGCTACGCATGCGCGAAGCCACTTTTTCTTTCAAAAGAAAAATGATGTCTAGGTTATTGTCTCAGACCTAATGTAGAGAGTGAGTTGGCCGGTTGTGCTCATATGAGTAGTGTGCTAGTAAAACCTGCTAGAATTTCTGGATTCCAAACACTGTGATAATAGCTGCACTATATGTGGGTTTAGAAAGAATTGTTACCTAATGCTTTGAGATGGCTTCCCGAAGTGAAAGGCACTATGCAAATGTAAATTGCATTGTGTTGTACATAGCAATGGGTTTCTTCCGAAAAAGACCAACAAGAGAAGTGTGTTTAGATTCTGTGACAATACTGAAACATCATAAAAAAAGACAAACATAAGCTGTAACATTACATCGATTGGCTTGAGAGCAACAATTTGTGAAACTGTACAGTATGTCATTAAAATGTATTTCCAGATAGGTATTCATTAATACAGAAGGTGTCATGTCACAGACTAACGTAAGATGTGCAGATGTTAAGAATAGGTTCAGGGTGATACAATTGTAACCATAGTGACAGTACAGTAAAGCAGATCCAAGGCAATTGCAATTCTAATAATACATATAGCATCTTGCAATAATGAAGCCGGTGGCATATACAGAAAGGCACTCATAAAAAATCATATCATGGCCAAGTTCATGGGTCTGTTACATCCCAGCCAAGTTTAATGGTCTGTTAAGATTACATAAGATCCGGCAAGTGATTTTGTTACTGGTGATAATTATCACATCAACCCCCAAATGTGTTGGCGAACACAACCGATAGCTATCAGTGGCCGGAAGAAGGGAAACAGTCAACGCATGCACACATTTGGGTTTTACAAATTAAATTCAGGTGAACGTCATTTTTAAACAATTGACTTTTGAACAAAATTGGTAAATACTGAAATTGACAATGGTCCTTCTGTGTTTGCAAAGGGCAATGAAGTTGGGATAACTGTGGAAAGGGTGGTCATGTTACCAGCTACACTGCAGTCATTTCTCCAGTAAATAGAATGACATTCACTTTGCAGAGAAATATTGGAAAGTGACTGCGCGTGTCAGCAACATCTTATCTGCATTCTCACATGCTTATGTGCTCACTCCCACACGGACTTTCAGATGAAAAATCAACCTTATGAGGAGGAATTTGCACGCAATGCTTCAGGTTGTCAGAATAGCACCAAGGAAATTATTTCTGCAGAACGGTTTTGTGTTGCGTTTTGCAACGTGAAAAATGCAATGAACATAATGCCAGGACGCCAGAATAACCTCCCTTCTCTTTTGAACCCACAGCCTTCTGATAAGAGTGCTATTCACTGAGCCAGGTTGTGGCATTAAATCCACCTGGTCCAGTTTTACTCTATTTATATAGCATTTAGAACGTTATTACTGAATTATTGAATTCAGTCTTAAGTGAAACTCGATTTAAATTGAATTGAAATCTGTCTGTCCATATGGATGTTAAAAGATTCTATGGCACTATTCAAAATGGGAAGGGAGTTTCTCTCAGTGTCTTGACCAACAAATCCCCCAAATAAAATTGTTCCCTCACTCCATCGCTGTTTGCAAGACATTGCAATGCCGAAATTGGCTGATATGTTCCCCCACAAAATACACAGTCACACCATTTTACAGTATATCATCTGAAATGCTTTGAGATGTATGGGGACCCGATAAGGGATAATTATATATTAATACAGTAAACCTCACATAAATGATATGAGTTGGGGCAATACATTTAATATGACTTGTGCAAATAATGAGTATGTCAAACTTGTATACAATATAAACTCTTGAATGGGACTTGGGTAGATGAACGACTTAGGTAATTATACGATTTATATCACTATATATCAAATGCAGGGGTGATGATGATCATTATTTATTATTATTAACTTGAAGCTGTATTTCTATAGTTCTTAAAATAATTTACAGAAAAACAACTTCAAAATTAAGGCTGTTCAAAATACTCTTGCAGCACCTCTCTTCGTGTTGTTCTCCTCGATGTCTCTCACAAGGTTGCACATGGCACGAAGCAGTGCCGAGACTGATGGGAGGAGGGGAGGAGCGGCAGGTAAAACAATTAAGTCAGAAATGGTTCTCGGGACAGAACAAATCATAATCATAATAATCCTTGCATTTGATATAGCGCCTTATCACACCTTCAAGATGTCTCAAAGCTCTTCACAGCATATACAGTAAAGTGAATTGACTGTATATTTTGTGGGCAAAATGTGGCAGTCAATTGCGCACAGCAGTGTCCCACAAACAGTCGTGGATTGAGTGACTAAATCATTTATCTTTTTTAAGGGATTATTACCCCCGGAAAAGCGATCCGCCAATCGACTAACAACCGGATTCCTATTTACTGCTAGGTGAACAGAGGCGTGTGGAGTAAGGAGACTTGCCCAATGTTTCACCCTACCGGGAATCGAACCCAGGTCCTCTTGCTTGTGAGGCGAGTGCTCTAACCACTGAGCAACAGGACTCATCCCCCAGGGTGATGTGGCCGCTGGCTGCCAGCTGAACCACCCCGCCTTAAACCTATCATTGGATCGGCTCGGGGCACTGTGCAATTGAACATGTAGAATGGTCCTTACACTGCCCCTGGTCCTGGCCAACAATCTCCTAGATAAGAAATTGGTCACAGCTGTTTGTGGGAGGTTACTGTGAACAAAACTTGCTGCTGTATTCGCCAAGTAAACACAGTCTTTACATTTTATGGGAACTTTGTGAAGCCCTATAGATATTTTGACATGATAAGGCACTGTAACAAATGCATTATTATACATAATGTCTTAAATATTGCATAACATTATTTAAACATAAAATAGTAATGGACCTTGCTGTTACATACTAGATAAACTTCTACGCCATCAAAACAGCCTTTTTTCTATTTTTTTATATAAAGCTTAATTTATTCTGTATATAGAAGGCTGCAGGTTTGATCCTCAGGCTGTGCTGAGTTTACTGATTGCAGCAAACCATTCGTCCTCCTGGGTAATGAAGGGGAAACTAACCAGGAATGTGCTCATTGTTGCTCTCAAGTGATCACTGTGAGGGATTGAATGTGCAAGCAGCCCTCAGTGTGACTAAGGGATAAAAAAAAGGCATTTGGATGAGTTATTGGAGTGAGATCAACACCTGATACACTATACACTTATCATGTTTCTCCAAGTGTTCTGGCCATCAATTCCCCAAATTAACTGAGTTACTCAATCCATTTCTGTTTGTGGGATATTATTGTGTGCAAATTGACTGCCGTGTTCGCCCACAAAATACCCACAGTCACAGTGTATCCTATAAAGCTCTTTGAGACGCCTTGACAATGTTGATAAGGTGTTATATCAAATGCAGGGATTACTTATTAATGACGCAGCTTCGCATAAATCTAGTTACATATTGTATTTCTAACTCCCCCAGGTTCTGTGTGTACGACTCGGATTAAAACGGGAGTGGGCTATCCTCAGCTGAGTGCAGTGATCGAGTGTGCAGACTCCGCTCACGGGCTCAAAGGCCACATCATATCTGTGAGTGACTCCAAAACTTTCAGCTCATCTTCAGTCACAGTCAGTTCACTTAGAATGACAATCAGAGAGTTTACAGTAGAGTTGGAGGCCATTTAACCCATCGTGTCTCCCATGGTGCCAGCTCTAATTCCTCCAGTAGAGCTTTATACTCTCACCACATACCCACGTAACCTTAAATCAGATTTTTCTTAAGAGTTTATCAAATGCACTTTCAACTATCTTATTGGATTCAGCTTCAAGAGAAGACCTTTGATAAATTTCAACATTGAATGAGTTGAGCTTGATTTAATTTAATACAATACTGCACTGTATATGTGTTTATAAGGCCATATATATACAAATCCTTTTATGCCAGTGGAGTTGTAGAACAGCTTCCTTACGCAAAAATTATGCTGATTGGACACTCATTTTCTGCCATTGTGTGCCATTGAGTGTATCCTTGTTGTTAGTTTCATGAGATTTGCAGTCTGATAAGTCTATGTCTCACAGTCGCACTCTGTGATGTTTCACTTTACACTACAGCTGTATTTACATTGTGGCTCTGCAGCCTTGAAATGTGGCACTAAATCTGGAGATGTTGGGCACTTTGAGCATCCTGCACCTTGACATTGTCTTGGGACTTACGTAGAGCGATTGTGGTAACAGGGTATGTGCACAGCTTGACGTTATCCCCTTATTCTTGTGTGGCACATTGAATGTGACAATCAGCACAGGAGGTAAGCAGGATCTCCTTGGAGTTGAAGTGACGTGCTTGGCAATGGAATGTCGAAATCGAGTCAATCGTCTATGGTGGTCTTGGTTGTCCAGTTGCAGAGCCAGGCGGTCTGCAGTATTCAAGGACACTGCTGATGACAACTCAGCTAGTCTGGTTCATCGGCAGGGATTCTTCACACTCAGCTCCTGTTAACCCTGCAATAATAATAATAATAATCCTTGCATTTGATATAGCGCTTTTCACGTCGGGAGGACGTCCCAAAGCGTTTCACAGAACACACTGCAAAGTGAATTGACTGTATATTTGTGGGCGAACGCGGCAGCCAATTGCGCACAGCAATGTCCCACAAACAGTCATAGATTGAAAATGACCAATTTATTATTGTTTTTGGTTTTGGAGGGATTATTATTAGGCTCTGTGTGGAGTAAGGAAACTTGCCCAAGGTTTCACCCTGCCGGGAATTGAACTCGGGTCTCTCGCTTACAAAGCGAGTGCTCTAACCACTGAACTACAGGACTCCAAATGCAAGTCAAAGCTCTAATGAATAGGGCAGTCCTAGCTAGACAAGCAGTGGGAAAGTTTGCCAGACAGTGCTTTCAATGACAAACTATACGATTTTAACTTGTTAAACATCATCATTGTCCCAAAGCAGAATCTGGGCTTGGGTCTTGCCAACCTGCGCCTGATACTGTCTGGGATTGGGTAAGCATGAAGCATCCCTCCAGGGAGTAAGAGTGCATTCCATTCCAAACATAAGAATTTCCATGTGTGGGTGGCAAACATAGAAGTCTGTTTGGTTTAGATATTAGCATGGTGATGGATTGCCCTGTGTGTCAGACACCCAGCTGACCAAAAATTGGCACAAAAAATGCCACCAGTTTGAATCTTCAATTGGCTATGGGATAAACCATTTGCCTGAAGTCAGGGGTGGCCTGTGCACTCATAAACTGGGCATTAGGGAAAGATTTTAAGTCCAGACAGAGTTTATCACATCACATGTCTCATTTCACTCTTCTGTGTTCAAGGCTCACATCAGGGCTATAAGTTCATAGTCTACTCTGATACTCCAGTGAAGTGCTGGAGGAAGTGCTGCATTGTTGGAGATGTCATCCTTCAGCTAAGATATTAAACCAAGGTGCTGTCTGCCTGTTACAGTAGATGTGGCACCATTTGAAAAGAGAAGGGAGTTTCTTCCGGTGTCCTGGTCAGCAATCCCCTAGATTAAAAAATGCAGTCATTCATTCATTCATATGTTCATCCGACACTTTTCCGTTTCCCACACTTTTGCATCTGTACTTCAGGAGATAACAGAAGGTAGATGAAGTGAAAGTGTGGATGCTACTGCTATGAAGACGGCTTACGTTATTTTTCCATGAACAAGCAGTAACAGTAGCAGTGAATTTTTATGTTCATTGTGGATGGCATCAACTATTGCGGAAATCATCCAGTGCCAAAGGGGGTCCAGGTACTTTTACAGGTGGGAAAATTACATTATTTTGATGCTGTCCCTGGCAAACCTGTAGTGGAGAAGTGGGGTGAGATACAGATCTGATTGTAGCACTGTACTGGATTAACTTTGTGTTGCTACGTATCGCTCTGCTAGCTTCAACATCAACAGTTTGCATTCATGTAGCACCCTTTACCCGGGGTAGCATCTCAGAGCACTTAGCAATTATGTACTTTGATGGCAAGCCAAGGGGAAAGGGGAGATAACCATAGGCACGGTCAAAATCTCATTGAGACTTCAAGAGTTCTCATTGCTGGGCATGTGAGCCCCAGGATCCTGGTCATCTCAGTTGTTCCTTCCACATCAAAGCAGCTTGATACTACACAATGTGGAATAGGCTTTGTATGTAGAAACAGAATTCAGGTGTTACCCAACTTATTCAAAGGCGAAAGGGGTAAGACATCACTATCATGGCAATCGAGTAGCAGCTTTGTTGTGAACTGGCGGCTGCAACACTATAATTGGGATGCTCATTACAGTTGGTGAAGAGATAGATTACACACCTTCAGGTGACACAGTCAATAGTTGAGCCGAAGGTGCTCTCTGCAAAACTATGGCGGTCCAGGAACTCTTCTCTTTCAATTATAATGAAAGCATAGCCTTATTTTTCTTAAAGAACATCAGCTATTTACAGAGGCAAAAGAAAACAGACTGGGAAGACATTGAAGTCCAGAGGCAGAAAGATGACATGGAGTATACTTTCACTTGGGGAATTATAACTACATGAAGCATTCGCTATACTCTGAATATCACAAGTAACCTCAAATAAGAAACGGAAGGATTTAAAGTAATGCTCCCATTGTAATACTTTAACAGAAGACAAAATTATGAGACAAATTAGTAGTGTTTGGTAAAGGTATATTGGCTGTACATTAGGTATCTTCTAACACCACTCAATAGATGTTGTAAGAAAATAGTAACTTGTGTTCTTAAAGCACTATATCATACTGAAATATTTCAAAGCTTCACAGTAATTATTTTCAAGCCATTGCACAATAGCCATCAAGTGAATACCATACAATTTACATTTGTGTAATGGTTTTCATGTCAGGAGGACATCTCAAAGCACTTAGAAGTAAATGACTAATTTAACTGACAGATTTTTAGCCAGGTCACTGGGAGAAACGTTCGCCTTTCAAACAGTGTTATTGTACTATTACAAGAGGGAAATAGATTGCGAAACAGAGAAGACTGCAATGCTTATTGGGCTGGAGGAGCACTGAGTGGAGGGAGGAATTTGAGGAATTGTGGACAAAAAGCCAGGGGATGATCAGGGAAATCATAAATACTTTTCTAAATTAGCAAAATCCTAGAGTTCAGTGGCTGTCCAGGAGTACATACAGTACATGGCCTCTAGATGGCGATGTAGGATACCACATTTGAACCTTCAGTTTAAAACAGTAAAAAGACAATGTCGATCATCCACTCAATAAAAAGTATAGCAGATAAGACAGGCATTCAACAAGAAAATATTCACACTTTAAGAAGTTAAACTCTGTGATACAACGTTGAGGGTAATAATGTCAACCAACAAGAACAATACATACAATACCTAGACTTACAGCATGGGAACAAGCTATTTGACCCAACTAGTCCATGCTGGTGTTTATACACCACATGAGTCTCCACGACTAGCCCACAGCCCTCGATTCCCTTCTCGCTCATGAAAGTGCCAGGAATGTTTACTACTATGAATCTATGAGGAAAAAATGACAGTACATTTAACAGATTTGATCAATAAGGCGAGACCCAATGCAGCCTCCAACATAGAATCTATTTTTACAACTAAAATTTACATTTCGAGCCCTACTTCAGGAAACTAAATCCTGTATATAGGCAGCTTGCTGTAGTAGAATTGAGGACTGCTGGGATGCCAGAGAGTTCCAGAGAGTGGAGCAGATACACTGAGGCCCAACCACTAATGGTGGAGCAGGTGGGGGCGGGGGGATGGGACATGAAGCAGATCAGTGGAGGAAGAGAATGGGGAGAACACTTCGTGGCGACAGTGTTCTTCCTCTGCTAGATTGCAAGATTAATTGTTCTAACCACCTTGAGGTGGAATTGTGAACGCAAGAGAGTAATGGCTGGTATCAGGTAATGTACCAGGAGCAGATATAATAATAATAATAATAATACTTATTTTTGAAATAGATATGGCAAGAGATCGATAGGACCTTTCTTCAAATGGGATGTCATGGAAACTTTCACTTACTGTAGTGACTCTAGACACACATATATTCAGAAGATTAAAATAATTTTGATCGTTCAATTCATGCCAGTTTGTGGGACGTTGCTGTGCGCAAATATACCTGATGCGTTTGCCTACAGTATACACAGTCAATACATTTTACAGTGAATCATTTATATAATAATTCTTGCATTTGATATAGCGCCTTATCACATCTTCGAGGCATCTCAAAGCTCTTCACAGATATTGTAAAGTGAATTAACTGTATATTTTGTGGGCGAAAAATGAAGCACTTTGAAACACTATGAAGCACTCCTGATACAAAAGGTGCTATATCAAATATAATGATTATTTATTATTTCTGTACATTTGATTTGGCGTATATAAACATCAAAATGTCTCAAAGCATATCCCAGTAATTATTGTTAATTGTAATGACTGTGTGTTTTAGATAAATTTGCACCAGCAATCTCCCACAAACAGCCATGATATGATTGATCAATTTTATCTGGGAGAATATTGACCAGCACACCAGGGGAAATTCTCCTTTCCAATAGCGTCACAAAATCTTTAACATCCACCTGAACCTGAAGATGACAAGAGAGGCCGGAGTAAGGAAGACCAACCTCTTTCTTCCATTATACCAGTTCCGCTGTCCTCCAATTCCATCATCAAACTGTGTTTTAAATGAATCCTGTGTCCTGACCATAAATCACCCTTTCTGGTAACTTGCTCCAGATGTTACTTTAATTTGTGTTAATATCTACACTCCAGCCACTTCTGGCGACATGAGGCAAAGTTTCTCTACAAATAACTGCAAAGATTTGTAGTTGAAGACTTATGGCCAGATATAATAGTCTACGTGCAGACACGTTTCCTCAATCATTCCTCTGACGTAATCAAGGTTAGAAGAATCTTATTTTTTTTTGGCATGGAGGGTTTTTAGAACTTGAAGTGCTTCAGCGCAAGTAGCTGTTGAAGCCTTGTGCATAACTGCCTCTGAACGAGAATTGGATAAATACTTGGAAGAAAAATAATGCTGCATCAAAGTTTGTGGTGAGAGAGCAGGTGAATGGGATGAGAGTAGATAGTTCCAGCAGGGTAGCTAGAACCAGCAATGACACGATATGTGGTAGCATGACCTCCATCTGTGCTGTAAACATTCTGAGATTGAAATAACTGGGCTGTCAGCCAAAGACTGGCTGAAGCAGGTGCTGAAACAATTCTGGCTTCTGTGTGAGTCGTCCTCCCAATCCGGTAGGATGAATGAAGCTGCCCATCACATTTAAGCCATTTGAAAACCTGGGTTTCATGGTCTAAATAGTTGAATGGGATTTATGTACGCTTTTTTTTTCCTTTTTGGATGCGATTGCAATGACAATACAAAAACTCCCTATATCAGAAAAATGAAAACCCAGACTGCTGAGAAGTTGGGTGCAGACTCACAGAACAGAACAACCTCAAATGAAGCAAAAGTTTCTCACCCCCATTCTTGGAGGATCAAGGCAAGATTTCGGATATGCAAACAACAACAATTTGCATTTACATTGTGCCGTTCACGTGTGGTAGTGTCTAGGAGCATTGAACAGTGAAAGAACATGACGACGAGATGAGAAAAGCAAAGATGTGACTAAACACAGTCGAAGATGAAGGTCCTCTGGTGCGATCTGAAGCGGAGCAAGGAGGAGGCAAGGTGGAGGGATTGAGGCAGAGAGTTCTAGGTGTAGCTCCTGAAAGCATGGCCACTGACGGTGGAGAGTAGGGGATGAGCGAAGGGGCCGGGGAGTGGAGTGTAAGCAGGTACGGAGGTGGGGATGTCAAGGGGCATGAAGTGATTTGTACATGACTGTGAGAACCTTGATATCGATCTGTTCTGAAATAGGGAGTCAGTGGAGCTTGGCAAGAACTAGGGTTATGGGGGGGTACAGAGTTTAATACACCTGAGGATACAGGCGGTAGAGTTTTGAATTTATTGGACTTCATGAATGATGGAGCTGGGGAGACCAACGAGGAGGGCACTGGAATAATTGAGGCGTGATGTGGCGAAACCCTGGACAAGGGTTTCAACTGCGTTAGTTGTGAGGTACAGTCAGAGGTGGAGGAAAGCTGTCCTGGTCAGGGATCAAATGTGGGGTAGGAAGGACAGTTGGGGTTCGAACCTGACACCTATGACACATGGCTTCTGTCTTGTCAACATTCAGCTGCAGAAAGTTGGCGCTAATCCAGATAAAACAGCAGTGCCTTGCCCCCAAATAATAACATAATAATAATAATAATCTTGCATTTGGTAAAGTGACTTTCAAGTCAGGAGGATGTCTCACAGGTTGTTACTAAAAGTGTATAAACTGAATGTTGTAGACAAAATACAGCTAGGTTTCAAACTCATTTAAAGGTTCTTGCATATCTTGAAGAACTGGAACTAGCTGACAGGAAAAAGGGTCTATTCCTTTCTCCTAGTACTATTCATGTGTGATTGGCACTGGTGGAATTTATCCTGTGTCTCCTTTGCTAGTGCTTTATATTCAATACACCCCTTTGTTAAGATCTCATGGCTCTATGGCTAGGGATAGTAAATGAGAGCTGAAAAGCATACCCAACAGAATCTTATCTTTCAGCATCCACCACAAAAAGACATTTGTGACTCAGAATAATAAAAATAATAATAAAAATAGCTTACATTTGATATAGCACCTTATCAGATCGTTGAGATGTCTCAAAGCGCTTCACAGAATTTACTGAAAAGTGAAAACAAAACAGAAGTCACTGGAACACTCAGCAGGTCGGGCAGCATCTATGGAGAAAGGAAAGTGAGTCAACATTTTGGGTCCATGACTCTTCGTCAGAACAGAGTACAGTGTACAATACAGTTGTACCAGCGGAGTGAATAGGTCTCATGAGGTCTCACTGGAGGATTAGAAGGATTTTTTTTAGCTGTCATCAGACGAATAATAATCCTTGCATTAAGGATCTAAGTTAGGTCTTGCCTGAGTCTGTTGTCATAGCTGAAGACTAGTTGATCCTGGAGATGTTTTGTAGACATTTTAATGACCCTTTCTGCAGGTTCACTGAACAATTTAAGATCTACTTCCTCTGAGCAACTTCCTTGATGGGCAACTTAGGAAAACACAGAAAATAATAATAACTTGCACTCCTGTACACCTTTCATATAAAATAATCGTCTCAAAAGCGTTTTACAAAAGATACTTGATTAGAAATGAAAGTGAACATTGTTAAATGTACACACAGGGCAGCTATTTTGTGCCACCAACACATCACAAAGAGATGAACAGCCAATCCTTTTGAATTTGGGCATAAATTTGGAGCGGGTAACTCAGTTTTGCTTGGTGCCTAAGGCATTAGAAGCAGTTGAGCTGGCGCCTTCTTGTGAGGACCCAGTAATAATAATCCTTGCATTTCATATAGCGCCTTATCATGACTTTGCGACGTCTCAAAGTGCTACACAGAATATACTGTAAAGTGAATTGATTGCATATTTTGTGGGCGAAACGTGGCAGCCAATTGCACACAGTAGTGTCCCACAAACAGTTGTGGATTGAATGACCGAATTATAATTTATTTTTAAAAGTTTATTACCCCAGGAAAAATGATCCAACAATCGACTAACAACCGGGTTCCTACTTACTGCTAGGTGAACAGAGGCGTGTGGAGTAAGGAAACTTGCCCAACGTTTTGCCCTGCCTGGGAATCAAACCCAGGTCCTCTCGCTTGCGAAGTGAGTGCTCTAACCACTGTGTTACAGGACTCCATAGTAGGTCAATTCCCAAGCAAGTCATTTGAGTAAGTTCTGCTGAGAAACACGAAACCCCACGTTCCACCAGTCTTAGCCTGTAGGACCATTTTTGTCTCAAAAAATAAGGTAAAATTGTAGAAAATTCTTAAATTCAGTCTTATTGTTGGAAGCCAGATTTACAGAATTGAGCAGAATTGGCTGTTCATCTCATTTTCTTTATCAGCGGTTGCTGGCACAGATTCCTTGTACCATGGAAATTGTGCTTCCTTGTTTTCCCCCTCCTTAATTTTCTCTCCGCCTTTTAAGAAAATGTTTTTTCTCCTTTGTTCCTTCTCGTGTTCTGGGGTGTTGTTACCCCACGAGAATTTAATAATAATAATTGTTACATTTGGCATAACGCCTTTCACATCAGGAGG
Organism: Callorhinchus milii; assembly: GCF_018977255.1. Taxonomy (NCBI): domain Eukaryota; kingdom Metazoa; phylum Chordata; class Chondrichthyes; order Chimaeriformes; family Callorhinchidae; genus Callorhinchus; species Callorhinchus milii. The sequence goes on from NW_024704743.1 coordinate 34,103,878, forward strand.
ACATCCCAAAACACTTCAAAGGATTTTAAAAAATGTTTTGTCAGTCGGATGTCTGAAAAATGCTTAAGAGTATCCAAACCAAGCTGAGATTTCCATGCGTCCCACCTACACATGGAAATCCCAGAGATAAATTGTTGGAATGGAATGCGCACTCTCTCCCTGGAGGGCCACATCCTGTTTACGTAATTCCAGAAAATATTCTACGCAGGTTGGCAAGAGCCAAGGCTTGGGGTCCGCAGAGCATCCGTCGGGATACTGCTGGGGTCTAACCAGTTAAACCCGCATAGCTTGCCATTGACATTGTTGTCTGGCAAGCTTTCATACTGCTTGTCCAGCTAGGACCACCCTACCCTTATTTTAGGGCTTTGGCTTGCAGGGTTAGCAGGAGCTGAATGGGATGATTCCCGGTCCCCAGTGACTGGTCTGCTGTTCCAGGTCCTGTTGATGAGCCAGGCTGGCTGTGCTGTCATCAGCAGTGCCCTGGAGTACTGCGGACCTGTCTGGCTCAGGAATAGGATTATGGAGACCGCCACAGAGAACTGGCTCAATTCCAACATTCCGTTGCCAGGTATGTCAAGTTGGAGCCAGTTTAGCACCAAGGAGACCCTACTTACCTCCCACCAAGGAAGATAGTCACTAGCTGATCATTCAACTTCTGACAAGCACGGGTTTGAGCCTTACTAGGCGGATGGTGGGCACAAGGGGCTCCCTGCGAGCTCCCGGTGGGCAACACATCTCAGCATGAAATGTGTGAGATCATTGCTACTGTCTTCCTGTCCGCAGCTCGGGGAAATGTCCCTTCCTATTGAGTGATGGTTCCACCAATTGGAGGTGCGGAGCTTAAGCAGCCGCTGCTTGCCTCTCTGCAAGCCAAACAAGGTGGATTCCAGGCGCTAGACGTATATGTGTGTTCACAAACTCAGACTCCAGGTAACGCCTTCCAGCAATTGTCATCCTAAGCCTCAGTTTCCTCCTCAGGTATCTGGCGGGCATCTGCTTTCAGCGTTGGGGGAAGACCTTTACAGGACAGCTAGCCACCTTGATGTTCTCGAGGTCCAAGTCCAGCTGCTTAATCCAGACCCTCATGCGAGGGGCCTTGACAAATAGACGTGCCCACTGTGAAGCCATCTCCAACTCCAGGGGGCTTAGCAACAGGACAGTGTAGGCCGGAGTAGTGTATCAGTCAGGGCACTAGCCTCACAAGTGAGAACTCTTACGTTCGATTCCCAGACAGGGCAAAACCTTAGGCAAGTTTCCTTACTCCACAGCCTGTTTAGCTAGCAGTAAGTAGGAACCTGATTGTTCATCGATTGGCGGATCACTTTCTGGGAGTAATAATCTCTCCCCCCACACAAAAAAAATTTGATCACTCAATCCACAATTGTTTGTGGGACACTGCTGTGCAGAGTTGGCTACTGCGTTTTGCCCACACAATATACACGGTCAATTCACTTTACATTATATTCTGTGAAGCGATTTGAGACATCTCAACGCTGTGATAAGGCGCTATATCAAATGCAAGGATTATTTGTTATTACTGAAGTTTTGTGTTATGGGCAACTCAAGTGTGAGCTTTGACAATGAAATTCAACCACAGGGCACATTGTTCTCACCACTGAAATGTGTACACAGGTGCAATTGCCTGCAAACGGTGTGGGTGGGGGTGACTCTGGATAGTTCCCAGGAATGGGAATCCAGGCTATTTTCTCTCTCCGTAACCCAGAGGTACTGAGACCAATTGGAGGACCAGCTATTGCCATGGCAACATGGGGACCTTCCAATTATTTTCTAGTTTTGTCCACGAAAGGCAGCTGGCAATGGAAGGCTAAGAATGATGTTGCCACGATATCTCGCAGATGAACTTGTCAGCGGCCTCAGCCTACATGAATGTGCTGACCTGAACACACCCTGCAATTGCCGAACATCTGCCAGAAAACCTTCAGAAAGCTGGACTGAACCTGAGCTCACAGGCCGAGAACGAGCCTGGGGTATTACTGCTATCTAAATTGCGGCTATTCATAACACGAGTTGTTAATAACAAAGTGGAATTGCAAATAAGTGGGAGTGTATCACTTTGATTCACTCCGGAAGTAGATTGTGTTAATTAGAGTTCCTGAAGGTTAGCATGCTGTACTTCCAGTCACCAGAAGGAGTCGCTGTTTATTTCTTAGCGTTGTTGCATGCTGCATCCAGACCCACATGTGTTAAACAGGCTTCTCTCACAATGTAGTTGACATGGTACAACTGATCCCAATGGCAGGAGTAAAGAGAGCGAAGATGATTTCCCGGGAGGCAATTCGGATATGAGCAGCGAAGGTCATAGGATTCTAGTTTAAAATCCTGCAAAGAAACAGGTGTCACAGGAATTGGTTACGTATGTGGAATATAAGGAGTATCGAAGGAAACGTAATGCTTCCCATGCTGTAGTACTATGTATAGCACTAAATCTCTGGTAGGGGAATCCTCACCTCTCTAAATAATTAGTTTTCAGCACGCATGAGAATAAAACCAATCAAAGTGCCCAGCTGTCGTTTTCAACAGTGGTAAATAGTTTTAAGATCGTTGACTAATTTGGCGATGCTTGCTTTGTTAACAAAAAGCGTACACCAGATGTCTCATCTAAAGTTCCTTTTTCATTCTAAAACAGTTGTGCCAGTGGTGACTTGATGTGAACTGTTCTTGTTACTGATGGTGCATTGCTGGCTTATAAGATCTTTTTCCCTCCTTTTATGAAGGATGGTGGTTGCAGCTGTCCGGGTGATGTTGCCAAAGCCTTTGGTAAGATTTACATCTCATTGTATATTTATACCTACCAGTTAAGAATTACTCTGACTATCGTTACTGTATTTGTTTTTCTTACAGCAAGTGAATAGTTAACATGTAAGAAGCTATTCTATTACCATCGCCCACAAAATATACAGTTAATTCACTTTACAGTAGATTCTGTGAAGCGCTTTGGGATGTCTCGACGACATGATGAGCTGCTATATCAAATGCAAGGATTATTATTATTATTATTTTGTCATAACTTGTAGTCATCTCTGACACAAGTGCTAAAAAGGGTTGTGGTAAAACAAGGTGATGTTATTGTCCATGTAACATTCTTTATAAGCCTGCTTACCATTCTATCCTGAATTCAACCTGGATATCCAGAAGTGGTTCCTCCATAAAAGTAATCTCCATCTGTGAATGTATCTCCACTCACTTCCCCAGCTTAGATCTACTCAGGTCCGCTTCTGAGTGAATTTATGAATTATCTGCAAAAGGAACGGACAGCCATTTTGTTCATTAAAAGCCTTCACACAATACTTTAGATCAAAAGACTTCTTGCTCAACTACAGTATTCACCCACAAAACACACAGTCACCCCACTTACAGTATAACCTGTGAAATGCTTTGGGTGTCCTCCCAATGTTAATATATATGTGTCAGAAGGTTGTGGGGTGAAGCTCCTCATAGGGACTTGGAATCAGATGCCCGGGGTGGGGGGTTGCATTGTCGGAAGTGCCATCCCTCGAATGAGACATTAAACTGAGGTCCAGTCTGTAATAATAATAATCTTTGCATTTTATATAGAGCCTTATCACATCACATCTTCGAGATGTCTTAAAGTACTTGACTATATTTTGTGGGCGAAACGGGGCAGCCAATTGCACACAGCAGAGTCGCATAAACAGTCACGGATTGTGTGAGCAATTTTTTTTTTTTTTTGAAGGAATCATTATCCCCAGATAAGCGATCCGCCGATCGACTAACAACTGGGTACCTACTTACTGCTAGCTAAACAGAGGCGTGTGGAGTAAGGAAACTTGCTCGACGTTTCGCCCTGTCCGAGAATTGAACTCAGGTCCCTCAAGGCGAGAGCTACAGGACTCCACAATTTGATAATGATTTGATCGCCTACACTATTAGTTATTCAGGTAGATCCACCAGTGGAATAAGCCCCGCTGATAGCACTGTAGTGTGCTGTGTGTCCTCTATTTTACACTGCTTCTTACAATCAGGGCTGCTATCTGTGCTTCACCTGGATGTAAACCATAGTCCAATGTGTTAATGGATAGAAAGGTCACTCCAGGATTGTTTTCCTGAAAAGATTTAAGTATTATAAAAAGTAAAAGGACAGTTACTAATTTTAATTGAGCTATTTTGGGGACATGATTATGCACTGATCTGACCTTTGCCAAGGGATATATTGGGTGGGAGTGATTAGAAGGCAGTAATACGATCAAGCGGTTCAAATGATATCAGAAACTGCAGGAGGGAAGTTTGAGTAATTTGTCAGTCACCTGAATCCTCAGATTGAATTGCTACTCGTCCTTCTCCACTGCCCGTCTAGGATTGATTTTTTAAGTTAGATGACATAACAATAACCTCTCCCATTCCTCTCACTCTTGGGCTTGCACAGAATATCAGGTGTTGTTACAAATGATGTTCACTTGCAGCTGATGAGTTAGAAATGAATAGGATTTTCTTCCCATCAAGGTGGCGATAGCAGAAAACTGTATTGCAAAATGTATTGATGTTTAATAATTCTGTAGTGTGTAGAATAATTATTTTGAAACCTTAATGTACACCAGAGTGATACCTCTACCAATTGGTAATGAGTTTCTGTGTTTGCATGTTTGTTAGTGTGCGTGTGTCTCTTTTTCTGCCTCTCCAACTGTGTGTGTCTTTGTGTGCATCATTCTCACTCTCTCTCTGTGTCTTGTGCATATTTTTCTCTGTCTCTCTTTCCGCTAACTCGTGTCAGCCGGGCTCAGGCAGGTTGTGGGTTCAAGTCCCACCTTGGTACTTTGAACTTACATAATCTAGGCTGGAAGTGCACTGTATTGTAGGAGGTGCCATCTTTCGGATGAGATGCTAAACCAAGGTCCTGTCTGCCTAATAGGGGGACATTAAAGATTCCATGGTACTATTTCAAAAGAGAAGAGAGTTTCTCCCGGTGTCCTGGCCAACAATCCCCCAGATAAAATTGGTCGTTCACTTCCTGAATGTCTGGGGGCTAATGCTGTGCACAAATGGGCTGCCGCATTTGCACAAAAATGTAATGTCACTACACTACAGTAAATCTTGTGATAAACTTCGAGATTTCCTCCTGAAATGATAAGGCGCAATATTAAATGTAAGGATTATTCTTATCTTTCTCTCCATCTCTAACTTTGTGGATGTGTGGGTATTTTTCTCTATTTCTCTTTGTTCCGATTCTCTGGCTATGAGGTGTGTATGAGTGTAGGCATGTGTGTTTGTGTCTCTCTCCCTCTAACTGTGTGTGTGTTTCTCTCTCTCTCTCTTTCTCGCTTTGCCTCTCTAGCTCCCACACTAGACTCCGTGAGCCTACCACCACATGCTCACTTGTTCTCTACTGGCTTCTCATCCTCATATCCTCATCCTAACCTTTAAATCCCTCCATGGTCTTCCCCACCATACCTCTGCAACCTCCTTAAACCTTACCAATCCGTCTGTTCCCTCCACTCAGCGGGCACCAACTAGCTTCATGTCCCTCGCAACTGTTGGCGATTGGGCTTTCAGCATATCTGCTCCAACTCTCTGGAGTTCCCCCTTCCCTCTCCCCCTGGCTCGGGGCTAGACACCGCGACTGTCAAGTGCGCCCCGATGCTACCCAATGTGAAGGACTCTATATAAATGCAAGTTGTTGTTGTCATTAAGCCCTTGCGGCATTCTCCTGACGAGAACGGAGCTATATAAATGTCAATTTGTATTATATTGTTTGTATTGTTTTTTTATTAACGTTGCCCAAGCTAGCAGAATTAATTGTGTGTTAGCTGGGAGCACTCCAGACTGGTCCAAGTCAGGTCCAAATCCAGGTCCAGCGCCTTGGGATGTCCTCCCGACGTAGAAGGCACTTTACAAATGTAAGTTGTTGTTGTTGCAGTCAGAATTGCTGTTTTACTGAGCTGCCCTCTTGGTCTGTTTGCAGGAGCCGGAGCTGATTTTGTGATGCTGGGAGGAATGTTTGCTGGTCATGATCAGTGTGCTGGAAAAACCATCGAGAAAAATGGCAAAATGATGAAGCTCTTCTACGGGATGAGTTCTGATACTGCCATGAAGAAGCACGCTGGGGGAGTGGCTGAGTACAGGTAATGGACTTGGAACGACAAACACCACTGTGTTTACTAACGTGAAGATTAACCAATGTGAAGGGCTCTATACAAGTGTCATTTGTTGTTAACAAACATGGTAAAATGCCACCATCTCCTCACGGGAGAGTGAGAGTGTTTTTTTTGATACACGAGCTTAGTTCTTTAGAAACTTTAAAAACAACAACTTGCATTTATGTAGCGCCCTTCACTTGTGCAGCACCTTTCATGTAGGAAAAAGCATTTCAAAGATGGATTGGAGCCGAAAAGCCTAAATGGAGTGGGGGGGAGCAGGGCGGAGGGGAGTGTCTGATGGCATAAAGAGATTAGATGGCCTTTGAAAGCAGAGAGAAAGGGTTTAAGGCAAGGGAATTTAGGGAGAGTGCTAGAATATGGGGGAAAGTAGCTGAAAGCTCACCTGCTGATGATAGGACAGAGTGGGTGGGAGGCATGAAGCAGGCCTGAATTAGAAGAGTGGAAGGGGTGAGTAAGGAAGTAGGACCACAGTGGATCACATAAGTAAAGTGGGGCAAAACCATGAGGCATTTGCAGGTCAGAATGAGGATCTCACAGTCAAACCCTTGGGGAATAAGGTTAGCGTCAGTGGAGCCTGGTGACAATGGCAGTGATGGGCTCACGGAGCCTTTTGCGGGAGAGAATGTGGGCTGAAGGGTCCTGGATGGTCTGGAGATTGGAGAAGGTAGAGCTTGGAAGGCCATTGAGCAGTGTTGGAGAAGTCAAATCTGGAAGAGATGAAGGAATGGGCAGTGGTTTGGGAAGCATTTGGATGAGATACAAGTTCAGTAATAGTGGTCGGGATGAGGCACAAGTTGATTAACCATATTTCAATAATAGACAAAATCTGCAAAACATTCCAATGAGTTTTTCATCAACTTGCCTATAAAAACAGACACTGTGCTTTACAGTAAACTCTGCAAAGCGCTTTGAGACATTTCAACGTGATATAAGGTGCTGTATCAAATGCAAGGATTATTGTTATAACTTGGAAGGTTACTTTGCAATGATAGAAATACAGTATTTACAGCAGCAAACACAATCCGAGATGCCTTGATATCACTGCTTTGTACACAAACATGGCGAAGTGTTTTTAGAAAGACAGTTACCATGGTGACAGCAGCCACTTAGAAATGGATTTGAACCTTTTTAATGGAGTTTTCCTTGCAGCTTTCTTTTTTTTTAACCTTACATCAACAGCAAATGTTTTGCCTGAGAGTTTCAATAGAAGCGTATTGCAAAATAAGATTGAAACGCTGCACAGCCACAAGGTTGATGTGCAGCACTCTTGATGTAAACCAGGTATCAAATGCAAGGATTATTATTATTATTATTTAGCAATCTTATGTTGTGCAAAAAAACAGAACAACTGGTGGAAAAAACATAATTTTACACTTACCTCAGCGTGTGTTTGCTGCTGTAAATATTTTATTTCTATAATAGCAGTGTAATCTTCTAAGTTATAACAATAATCCTTACATTTGATAGCACTTTTCATGTAGGAAAAACATCTCAAAGAACTTCAGAAGAACAAAATGAGAGCCTGAGCTGGGAGGGAGCTAAGTAAGGGGTGGCCGAAAACATGTTCAAAGATAAACGTCTTTAGATGGACGGGTTTGAAAGCAGAAAGAGAGAAGAGGCAGAAGTTCTTTGGTGTGAAGCACTGCTTTACTGCCCTGCAAATCAGGCATCATCTTATCTGAAAGATATAATGTTGAATATTACAGTGAATACAATGAGGAACTTCATTAATCACCTTCATTTAAAATGCAGATAAATCAAATGAACTAAAATAGGGGCCAAAGCAGCTACTGCATTTCTTACAAATTGGGGTCTTTATTCACGCAAACTGGGCTCAGTAGTTGTGTAGAGGTGCTTTGTGAAATAATGCAGGAACTGGCAGGTAACCCTTTCACAAGTAACATCTGCATTACTAATCCTTGCACTTGATATAGCGCCTTTCATATCAGGAGGACCTTGTTTGTCGGCTTGGATCGTTTGGTAGAAGTCTTGCCTCTGAGTCAGAAGGTTGTTCCAGCCCCACATTGGGACTTGGACTTTATAGTCTAGGCTGACACTTCAATGCAGTGCTGGATGTATTGTATTGTCGGAGATGCCCTCCTTTTGATGAAACATTATACATAATTCTATGTAAGATCTAGGTTCACTCTGTCTGTTCTTTTACACCTAGGGCCTCAGAAGGTCGGACAGTGGAAGTCCCATACAAAGGAGATGTGGAAAGCACCATCCTGGACATTTTAGGAGGACTGCGCTCGACTTGCACGTACGTTGGAGCCGCTAAACTGAAGGAACTGAGCCGAAGAACCACATTCATCCGAGTCACTCAACAGTTTAACCAAATGTTTTCTTAATTTGGAATCTGATAGGGTGATAGAAACTGAGGGAGAGTTTCATTTGCACAGCAGTCTCTTAAGTTAAGAGTTTGAATTTCATTTTATTTTAAAAGACGCACAGTGCAATAGTATTTAATTAACCATTTTAAACCTACTGAAGAAATTGTAAATCTAAAGTCTCCAGGAGAACACTGACCAACAGTTAAATTTGCACCAACTGTGTCTGGCTGCTTTGTGCAGTCAAACAAATTGTTTGGCTGTGAGGTGTTGTTTCACTGAAGACAAACCTTATTCAATAAAAATGTTAGTGCATTGTTTTCAGATATTTATTCAAATGCAGCGCACTCTTGTTCAGTGCAGGAATGATCTCCTACAATTTTTAGCATGCACTTTTCAGGAGGTTACGCGTTTAGATAAGTATAGATAAACGCATTCTGCAGTGCAACAAGTTATTTATTTGAGTTTTGTTTCATTTTATGATTGTGCAAATGGGATGGCAAATGCAAATTACACCCTTCAAGTCAAGGGTTCATTTTAAGGGAACAGAAGAGGCTAGCGGAATATAAAAGTATGGTTTAGCCTTTTAAAAACTGGACCACCCCAGCACACTTTGAATTGGAATCATTCACAACAACAGTAGAAAAAACCCTCTCACATCAACCAGAAACAAATTCCCCAGGAAACACAATGTGCCAACATTTTAATATTATTTTCTGAAACCGATAAATTTTCTGCTCGGTTTGTGTGTTTTTGAATTGAAGGGTACACCTCGTTGCTTTATTCCATTTTGTTTCAAAGATTCTTTGGTGTACTAAAATTCTGAAAATAGAAATAAACTGGGTATCGTTCACTTAGATCCCTGACGCTGGAGGCCTTTGGCATGACAACAGCATAAGTAAAGTCTGGAGTAAGACATTCCTTTTACTTCAGTATTGACAAATAAAACTACTTGGTTTTCTGTGCTCTCTGTGTCGTTATCTAAACCTAAAACAGCTTTTAATCTTAATCTGGATTAAACAGACAGGCTCTAAAAATCTAGTTGTTATATACATAGGGAATCCTTAATAAGATTTCAGTATACTTAGTGTCACAGAGCAATCATCTTACATAATGAGATTGCCCCAAAGAATTAGTCACATAACAAAATTACATTATACAATACTGATCATTTTCTAAGAAGGCACAACTCTATTTAGCCACACCATACACATTTTTTAATCCCTTTTTAACTGGCTGGGTATCGTTGCTTTGCGTTTTTAATCTTACCAAAATAGCTGAATTGAAAAAGACGACAGACATGTCTCAGGTAGTGGGTAACATGAAGCTAGAATGCTTTTCCATAAGTGACATTGAAGGTGAAAGCATACCATCAAACAAGGGATTGGTTAACTGTCTAAAGAGACAATGATATAAAAGGGCACAGGGAAAGAGCATGGAATTGGAGATGGAGCAGACGGTTGCAATTAAGGAATTATCACCACTAACAACAACAAAAACTTGCATTTATATAGTGCCCTTCGTGCAGGGTAGCCATCTCGGAGCACACCAGCAGTGACTGGCATCCCTCTGCTGTAATATGATTTTATAGAGCAGTGAAAACAGGAACAGGAGTATGCCATTCAGCTCCTCAAGCCTGTTATGCCATTCTATAAGATCATGACTGATCTGTACGACAACTCTTGGATTACCCCCCAAAAATAAGTTAAAACTAACCCAGATAGGGTGTATCTGTGTATATGAGTGGATGAGCCCAAATTTATTTCAAGTTATGTATTTACAGTACAATTCACACTTACATAGATCCTTTCATGATGGGGAGACATCGACAATTCTGCTGGGCACTGCGGTTAGCTGAGGGTGGGCTTCACAGCCCCCAAAGACATTAATGTCTTACAAAAAAATTATCAAGTTGGCATTCCATTCGTATTGCAGTTCTCACTTTGTGAACTACATCTTTGCTAAGTGGCATTTTGACACAAACTCATTCACAAAGCTAAGTGCCCCCACCCTCCTCCATCCAGTTCAGGAGTAAAGGGTGTTCTTTCCAACACGGTATCCGCTTCATCTTTGCTCTTAACGGCTTTGTTTCTGCATTATCTTCAACATGAAATCAGAACCGACGTGGAAATCACAAGACATTATGAGTCACATTTCTTGTTTGGAAAGTTATGGCTCGCAAGTTGCAGACTAACAGGAATGCCCAGGTAGGTAAGAGTCACAACGGGGCTCTGTTGCTCAATGCACTGCATTAGAAAAGGAAATCTACAAATGTGCAAAGACAGCTCTAAAGATTAAATTGTGCTGAAAATCTGTTGCAGGCTGATCGGTTAATGCCTACAAAATACAGTCACTACCCTTTGCGGTATATCCTATGAAATGCTATGAGCTGTCCTCCCTACATAAAAAGTGCTTTACAAAATGTAAGAATTATTAGTATTTTATATGTGAGCATTGAAGATGAAAATGTCAGATGAAATCCAGTCATTTCACTTTCCGTAAGAGCTGTGACTTGTACAATTCAGATATCCGCGGCTTTGGTAAGTTACACTTTTAAGTTCTGTGAGGTACACACCTGCACAAGTTTAGTCTTGAGTGACCCCCCTCCTGTGGTTTTCAACATTCATGCTCTTAGCCCATTCCCTTGCTGGTGTTGCTTCTCTTTGCAACTACAATAAGGTCTCTGTGGCTTGGGCCACATTGTGGGGTCTAATTTACTATTTCTGATTGAGGAACTTGAATAGTGTAAATTGGGACTCTTTCTGCTAACCACACATAGGAAACACAAACTCCGCCCGACCCAATCTACGTCAGAGTGGATTTTCTGCAATCACAGATCAATGTAAATTTTAATGAAATTCCTTGTGAAGAACTACCACCAACTCACAGAATACACTAAAGTGAATTGACTGTATATTTCGTGGGCAAAACAGGTGTAATATGTGCAAATTGGCATTAAAGAACAGGTGCACACTGGAAATGGATAACAGATGTCTGCTGGAATCAGATAAGAGATATGCACTGGAATTATAATAATACTAATCCTTGCGTTCAATATAGCGCCTTATCATGTTCTTCAGATGTCTCAAAGCGTTTCACAAATTTTGAAGGACAGTGATTGTCTATTTGTAGGTGAATGCAGCAGCCAATTTGTGCGCATCAATGTCCCACAAACAGAAAGGAATGACCAATTTGTATCTGGGGAATTTGTTGGCCAGGATACCAGGTGAATCTCCCTTATCTTTTCAAATAGTGCAATGGGATCTTTAAAGTGAACCTGAACAGGCAGCAGGACCTCAATTCAAAGTCTCATCCACAGGATGGCACCTCCAACAATGCTCTTCTCTCCCAGCACTGCATAAAGAGTGCCGGTCTTCACTATTAGCTCAAATTCCCAAAGTGGGTCTTGAACTCAACCTTCTGGCTCAGGTGAGAGTGCTACCAACTGAACCAGGCTATCACCTGATTTAGATAATAGGTACACTGGCATCAGGTAATATTCATAGGTACAGAAAGTGGCCAGTTTTCATACTAAAATTAGAAGCTTAAACTTTTTTTTAAAAAATGTAACGTTTTTCTATTTTTGGTTACACTTCTGCATCACTAGAAATTTCAGTGCGAGAAATGCAAGGCCGGTGAGAAGCTAAGTCGATTTGCAAGGTGCTCTACAATGGGGGCAAATCACTGGAATAAAAGCGGAACAAAAGGTTATAATAATAATCCTTGCATTTAATATAGCGCCTTATGTCGTTGAGACATCTCAAAGCGCTTCACAGAATATGTGTAGTGAATTGACTGTATATTTTGTGGGTGAATATACAGTTGCAAATATAAAGGTGCGAGAAAAGAACCACCACGAGAAACAAGCAACTAGAGGAAACAGTTGCGGTTGGCACTGTTATTTTATTAGTACGAGTATACTGAAACAATAAACTTGTACTGGTATACAGACAATTTCTTTTAAAACAAAATTTGTTCAAAGTCTGGATCAAATATTATCATAATAATGAAATAACTTCTAACTAGAAAACCTGCAAGCACCATCAAAGAAAGGGACCATAAAATTCAATAAACAGACCCGAGTGTATCCTACAAATAGACACACCACGGTTAGAAAATAGAATATGAATTCTTCAATTTGTATAATTGTTTTTAAAAAAAGCTAGTGCAAGTACAATATTGTACACTGGAATTACAGAGAATACACACGTGTACGGAAAACGTCCCCCCTTTCACAATAAAAGCTCTCAGCTACGTATTTATGCACTGAAAAAAACTCTCCCGTCATCAGTAAGGTGCAAAACATTATTCCCTCCCCATTTTCCTGTATCTACTGGCCATTGCCATTATGTGACCACAACTTAGTCAGTCCATGAAGAAAACAAAAAAGACTTAAATGCCTCCTCTAATTGATTCTCGATGGAAGACTTAAAACTTTCAATAGGTACTAACAACCATAACATAAACTCAGCCGCAGCAGTTCATAATCTGGGAATTATTCACAAACTGGCTGCACGTTTTTAAAAAAAGCCTCTTTGTACAGTACTTCATCCTCGTCCACCGCCCGTACAGATCATCTTCTGGACACTACACATTAAAATGTACAACTAAATTTGAACCTTCAACTTCTCTTTCCATGTTTTCCCTCTCTTCAAATATATTACAAACAAGGATATGAAAGTCAAAGCTAGTTTCTAAAAAGTATCCCAGCCTTTCAAAAACAAACACTGTTAACTTCCACCAACATTCAAATCTCCGTGTGCAATAGGTTCACATGGGACCTGTGCTAATCACTAGGAGCGCGTGGATTGTTAAACCTCGGAAATCTGGACAAGGTTCCAACCAGATGCTACAAGAAAAGATCCGATCAGTAAAGTTAACACATTTTGAGGCGAGGTCTGTTTTTTAAAAAAAATTAGTGAAAAGTGCTGCTTCTGATTCTAATTGGTGTACTCGGTGCACACCAGCCCATCCCTGAGTAAGGAGTGAAAGGGTACTGCAGGTCTCTCCACTCGTGTGGCCCAGACAAATTAAAAAGGGTTGTTGTAGATGCAATCTCTACAGCTACCAGAAAGTCATTAATATTCCGCACAGTCTACACATAGATGGGTTACCCTGACTACCTTTGTGATTTTTTTTAATGTAATTGCCCACTACAAACTTTTAAAAAATAGGCCTATTTGTCAGTTTAACTATTGCAAATCAGACTTTTGTACAGAGGCACGTGGCTGATCTGGTTAAAACGGAAACGCTTTCTTTGCATTCTGAACCAGCTCTTTATTCATCAATGGATACCAGGGACTAGTTTAAAACAAACGGTAGCAGTACAATGAACACTGAAAAGAAACTAAATCGTTTTTTTTAAAAAAAGCTTAAAAAGTGAACTCTGCGCTATCTGATACATCTTGGCACATAAAAAGGTATTGCACATACTAATATAAGCAAATTTAGGGGGAATAGGTGTTTGGATACAATAATGTGACCTGACATTAATCTACCAACTGGAATTCTTATTTATAAATCAATACATTAAACAACTAACTGAATCATTCATATTGCTCCTGACTATTTCCTGTAGTGTTTCTTCAGTAGATCCAGTCAGTTAAACGAGTCCCTGCTTCCATGCTGGAAAAAACCCTAAGTACTATCACCTATTTAATGTATAGTGGTACTGATTGTTTTAAGCTAAACTCCCGTACGCTGTATCTCTGAACTCCACTGCTCCTCCACTTCAGTAACCTCTTACCATCTAACATTAGAAAAAGAAAGTCAATGCCCTGAGCAAAGTTAATGGAAGGGCTGATGTATTTTACTGAGCAGGAAACTTGTTTTTGTCACTGGGAACCCAGCACTAACCAAGCAGTGTGAATGTGCAATATAGTGAAAATAAACTGTCCAGCTAGTTTGGTGCATTGCTGAGAAATTTAATTAGAACCAACTTCAGCAATATTCAAACCACTTCCCCCACTTTTTTGTTTAAGATTTTGAATCAGCTTTGGATACAATATTAAAAGTTGCAAGTGCCTGCTACAAGCAAAGAAATGAGCTTCCCTTGCCAGCTAATCTTCAAGTCACTTGCACAAATCAAAGTTATCATCCTCGGTTACTTCCACAGACTGCTTTCAGTTTTTGTTTGAAAACCTATAATAAGGAAATTTTGTTCATTTTAAATACTGCATTTCTGATGAATGCCATGTTGAATGTTTTATATTATGTGCTTCAGAAAGCACTGTGTGTGTAGTCCAACAAAAAGAATCTAACTCAACCTCTACTTGAAGATGACTGAAAAGTAAGACCTAAATAAGTAAAACCCTGTACAATTATTTTTGTTTAAATCAGAAGATATATTGGTATACTGTGACATTTATGGGTAAAATATAATTAAGGTGAGAAAACATTTTATTATGCTGACTGAATCCATTTTTTAATTTTTTTTTAAAAAACTTCACTTTTCAGAACCTTGATACTTTTAAAATGGCAAGTTACTGAAAACATTCGTCCTTCCAGCCTTCCTAAGAGATTAATTTCATAGATATGACAGACTTTGAAATAACCACTCAACTTGATATCCCGAGAAACAACACTGTGGAAAGGTCCCAATGCTAAGGCAGGCCAGACAATCACTACATCTCCTCTTAAAAAGAAAGGTAGAAAAAACACATAGACAGATTCACTGTATGATTGTTAACTCTTAAGGTGTGCAAATTGCCAAATGCTTTAAAGTACAACAGGTAAACACCGGATAACCTACAATTTCTCGTCCAGCTTTCGCATCAACTCTCCTGGGTCTTTTTTTTTCTCTTTTGTTGAATCATTACATTTAAAAAAAGTGCTTTCCAATGAAGCAGTCTTTTAACGGACTACTGTTACTTTAATGTCTATCACTCACACAAGAATCACACGACTGACTCATTCTTCCAGACAACTTGAATCTACAATTGGTTCTAGGCTCAACGCCCTCCGAACCACTTCATTCATCAGTTTTCCTTTTTCTTTAAAATTCGGCATATCTAGTTCTATGTTGATAACAGTGTTTTAACAGATATCTTTTCTAAACTCGATATTTTGGTACAATGTTGAGCATTCAGACCAAGATATTCAGTAAATAAATATTACCGAATCGCAAGTGCTTAGACTTCCTGCCACTTCATTGCTGCGTTGCACAACGTTTAAGTAAGCACGGGGGAGGGGGGGGGGAAACAAAGTGGCACCAGTTTTCACTAATTATGAACTGAATTAAAAAAATGTTTAAAAAGCCAGTACCAGAGTTAAAGACAATAATGGATTCCAATCATGATACAAACAATCCAGGTGAGAATTTTCATAAGGGCATTCAATAAACAGTGAACAGTCAAAGCTATGTGGATAGAACATATTTACCACTCTCCTCCTTAAACACCATTTGAAATTATTACAACATGTTATTAACAAAAACCTAAAATAACAAGCAGATAACATGTAAATACTGGGGGGGTTTCTAGCCTTAAGTCTACAGTACAGTATTATAGGTTAAAAAAAATTCAACTACAGCCACTCCCCCAAAGTGCCTTCACTTGCCAATGTTGGACCGTCCTTCAATGCAAATTTTAACCTCCTGAGGAATGAAGGAAGGCTTGGGAAGATTCAAAGGCTGCTCTTCATCGGACTTCTCTATTTTTCGTGTTTCGGGAGCAGACCACCGTCTCTTTCTTGTTGAAGGCTTCCTGACTTCACTTTTGTTGAGCCAAGACCTTGCGGACTGCACTGTAATGGCCTCAGAAAACTTCAGTTCACCATTTTCTGAGACACCTGGGACACTTCCCTGAACAATCCCATTCTCCCGTTCCATGTGCCTGGACCTGCTGCCAGACAGACTATCATTCTTTGGGTGCTTCAGCAAGACACCAGTTGAGTCAATAGGCTGGCCTTTCTTTATAGAGCCGTTTTTCAGATTTTTCAGTGTAAGAGATATGCAAACGTCGCCAACAGAAAGTTTGGAACATGGTAAGCCAAAGAGCTGGGAGGTTCTCTCAGGACAACACGATGACCAGCCTTTCCCGAAAACAAAAAAAGGGTGCTCCACCAGAACGTCAACACTGACCTGGAAATGAAAGCAAAGACAGTCAATTTCTACACGTTTATACACAAGGCACAGAGTTTAACAAGCGCAAAAGCCTGCTGGCATTTTCAGTGCACCAAACCAACAAACCTATCTTAAACATCTAGTTAGATTCAGATAACGTAAAACAATGGTTACTGGACTTTACTCAAGAGTGAAACAAGCACTTTTTTCTCCGCTTTATCATTCTCAATTTGTTAATGAGTACGTTGGTTTTGTGGGATGCTGATCATTTCTTCAAATGATATTGTTCAATATCCGTCCTAAATGTACCTGGATTACCATTACAGTAATCAAATATATTATAATAAGAGCATGTTGCAATCTAATTTTTAGGTTTGGGTGAATACTGCATAAATTATTCATAGATTTACAGACATTATAGACCAGAAGGAAGCCACTCAGACCATTTAAACTATGCTGGTGCCGGCTTCCTCACTGGAGTTACAGGATATGCTCTATCTCAGTTCCTCTATAACCATTGTATATAGAAAACTGTAGCAGATGTCATTTCGCCATTCAAACAACTAAAAGAGAGCAAGAGATTAAAAAGTAGCTAGAAACAAATCTATGTCTGCTAAAACTACGGTACTTTAGCCAAAGACAGTAAGTTCTAAGTGAAAGTTTTATCTGTAATGCAATACGTACAAGAGCCTGAACTCTTTAAAACAGCAAAGTATAGCACTTTTTGGCAGGAGTAATTGCCATTCGCCAGCTACTGTGAATTTGTCCCTTTTACCAATATAGGGGAAGAATGAACATGTCAGGGGTAACACTCATGTGTGTTCGATCGTCTCGATGTTGTGAATGGCAAGTTTCCCCTCCCCCTTCCCTGGGGACCTTTCTGCTGGAGTAATAGCATTGCTGGTTTGCGTAGAGAGTCCGTCCCCCTCACTGCAGTGAGACATTTATATTTGCTGTTGGCAGTCCAGCTGTTTGTGTAGGAGTCCTGAAAATCATCATCTCCTCTGAAGGCAGCAGCCTTTCCCCTTTAAGTTTGCAGTACTGCCACTGCACCAGGGCTGCTTTGGTAGCTGTGGTGTAATCTAAAGGATGAAGAAGAGCAGGGCTGGAGTTCATTACCACTGCTGAAGTGTTGATCTGTGGGTACGCAGTTCCTGGTAAAACCTGAAAAGCTTTCTTCCCATTACATCCAGAGGAATCAAGGAATGACTGGGAAAGCAAAAGGCCACTGTGACTAGTATCAAAGTTTA
Source organism: Callorhinchus milii (assembly GCF_018977255.1). Classification (NCBI taxonomy): domain Eukaryota; kingdom Metazoa; phylum Chordata; class Chondrichthyes; order Chimaeriformes; family Callorhinchidae; genus Callorhinchus; species Callorhinchus milii. The sequence continues at coordinate 34,121,654 of NW_024704743.1, forward strand.
AAAAAGTGATAAAAAGAATCTGACTTTCAGACCTGTGAAATAGTGTTCTGCAGAGATCATTACTCCTCACACAATCTGAAATCTCCACTATTTCTCTCCACAGCATTCCTGATTACTGCTTACACCACTTCTAAACTAGTCAACCAATTCTTCACTGTTTTACTTAATTCTATGTACACAATCCTCACAAATACTAACTCGTAATTAAGATGCAGCTAAGATCAGCTTACATTTCCTGTCAGTCATTTGTACAAAAACTGCCCTGACTACACAGAGTAGCAATGCAAGGACCAGGCTTGGTTTGAGAAATAAACACTTCCAGTGATGAACTTGTACATTGGTGTAGGAATTGCAGAATTATTAATAAAGATGTATGTTCCTGTACTGTAAAGCAACAGAAGTGGTGCTGGTTGTGGTAGATCAGTCCAATGCATCCACTTTAATAATATTGACCAAGGTAGGGAAGAGAGATGCTTTGTGAGGTTAACAAAAAGATTCGAAATTCGCATGTGTTGAGGCTGACCCACTGGAAAGGACATGATATCACAGAAGTGGAGATTGGCAACCAAGTAGATTTCCAAAACTTCTGTTGCAACATTCTAGGATGCACTAGTTACAAATCTTTACCCCAGGAAGGCAATGTGGTGAATAACCTACAGAGGGAGACAACTTAACCACCTTATGATAAAATGACATTTCACGTGTTTCCTTCAAGAAACAACTGTGTTCACATTCATCAGAGTCCAAGAGGTGGAGTTGATTGATACTGAAGCAAGGGTTAATTGACAATGAAACAAGGGTTAATGAACTGAAAGATGAAAAAGCAGACGACAACAAATTACATTTTTATAGCACCTTTCACGTCAGGAGGACGTACCAAAAACAGCCAAAAACAAAGTGAAAAAGAAACATGAGTAGGAACCTGTTGATTCCAGCATTCTCCCAATCCCAAATAAACTCCCAATCGCTTAGTATCGCTTAGTCTCCCTTCAACACCAACCCACAAAGCGGCCCTTCCAGCTAGAGGTCCAAGGGACTCGTTTGAACACCAGGTCAGTGAGCTCCGGCCTCCCGTTCAGCCCACCTTCATTTTAAGAGGCAAATTAGTTTGAGCACCGAGAAAAACAAACCAAACTAAAGTTACAACAACTTGGTCAGTAAATCGATTCACTAACTAAATTTCACCGCAAATCAATGGATAACATGCAACCAGAAAATGCTCATAAACTTGAGTATCCCGAGCAACATTTATAAGATGTTGTAGGTTTTTGGATAGGCTCCCATCACAGATCTTTTGATGTGGGAGAGAAACATAAAAGACAATGAGTTTATAGACTAGGCTGGACTCACTTTGAAGTTTCAAAATGCTTTCATCTTTTGATCTGAGCTGAACAGCATCTGGCACTTTATTACACCCACTCAGGTCAAACAATTCTGAGACTTCCCTTCCCTTTGGGTAAAGAAATGTCACATTTCATTGAGTTGAACTTGCTGGGATGATCCTGATGCATTCCACATGCTAATGTTCCACATCATGTGGCTGCGCATTTTTTCTGAAGTGCTGTACCTTCCTGATATGAATTAAAACTCATAAACTCTGAATGCCTAATGTACCAAGTTCATCAGTACTGAGAACAGATTGCCATCTCCTCCACTTCCATTTCAGAATGGCATGTTATGGTATCATGCAGAAAATCTCAAGCACTAGAAAAAACATTGCTCTCGACAATACAGGAAAGTTTGCAGAAAACAGTTACTTGAGATCGACTGACTTTTTCTGCAGCAATTAGAGCAAGTGGGTCTTGGGTTCAAAGCTAGGAACCTGTGAATGTGTTCCGAGGCACAAGTCCACGTGATGGGTGCTATATAGTTGCTGTTATTGTTGAATGATTCCCCTCACTGTTGGCAACCTATGCTAAATAATATAATACTGGCAATTGATATAACATCATTGAGACATCTCAAAGCGCTTCACAGAATATACTGTAAATGGGTTTATGTGGGAAGCTATAAGTGGTCTAATTTTGAGAGAAAAGAAAAAGAGAGGGTCCACATCTTTGATTCTGCACACAGCAATATCCCAACCCCAGCCAGGCTTTCAAAGCAGGATAGTTCTTAGGGTCTATATCGGTGAGAAATTCAGTCCCGCTATAATTTCTAGTTAGCAGTGTTTGTAGAGTCCTTCCAATCCCTGAAATTTCCCTCCCTCTAAAATGAAGCCTGTTAGAAACACATTTCTTCAGGTCAACATCTTTAAATCCCTGCTCTATTTTATGTCTGTGAAATGGTTCAATAAATTCATCCTATGTAAAAGGGCGATACAAGGAGCCATGCAAGTGTAAGCTGTTGCTCCAGGGAAACCTGGGATTGGCACATGCAACTTTCCTTACCTAACCCCTTTTTCCTCCTCCTCACAACCATGATTGTTAATATTATATATTCTGGTCGATATCATCTCTTATTATATGGAAAGATATTAAAAAGAGTAGGATCCATCAATTACTGGTTTTTAACTATTCACAATCCAGATAATCAAATGTCAAATCACAAGCTGAACACAGCTTGAGTTACTGTGTGAAGTCTCCAGGATTACTGTGCTTAGAGTAACTTAAGACTTCTTCTGACCTCTTTTCAGTGTGGCTGCGCTGACGATCTGATATGGGGGTGCAAGGCACTTCAAATGGGGCCTTTTTCTTTAAACAAGAAGCCTCATTTCATGAATTGTTCACAGATTGCAACAGTGAAAAATAATAAAGCCACTGGTCAAGATCAGCTATTTGAAGTCGACTTGAAATGAAACAGATTGTATGAACTACCAGCATAGACGGTGTGTAAGTAACGTATCATTAATCTCACCCTAATAATTCAGCACCCTGACTTCAAAGCAATTTCCCAGGATAGACACTTCAAAAGACAGCTGCTGATAGGTGCAGGTTTTCATACAGGGAGGGATCCCACATGCTCTGGTGTTAGCAATCGAAAGATCAGTTTTATCTCAACAAAGGAGGAATTTTTCCACTCCCTTCAAATCATCCATTTCATTTAAGAATGTGAGGGTATAAAGATCATTGCATGGGCTCTATCACGATTGAATAAAAACTATCCATTCAACTCTGCAAGATATTTTTCCTTTTGGGGATGGGGGAAGAGATGGAAGTTTAAATTGCTGCCATTTATGCCTCTCTGATGTCCTCCTGACATGAAAGGCACTATACCAAGTGAAAGTATTATTATTATTAAAATTCAGCAAGGGGGAATAAATATGCCAGATCAACAAGGGGGAATATATATGTGGGCCAGATAATTGGACATCATGTGATATCGGGAGAAGATAAGAGACTTTCAGAAGGTCCTTCGGCGAAGATGATCATTCTTCCTACTAACTCGACAGTTTTCCAGTTACAAATCAAGCCATTTCTTAAACGCGTTCACTGTCCTCACTTGAACCACTCTTCCTGGTAACACATTCCAGCTGTTGACTACCCTCTGTGTAGAGAAAAACTTCCTGGTGTCTGTCCTAAATTTTTCCTTCACAACCCTGAACCTGTGCCCTCTTGTCCTGCTGCCTTGGCATATCAAAAATATTGTTCAGGGTTTTTGTTCTGAATATTTCTAAAAGGAGACTTCTGAGATGTGCCTTTAAAAGGTTGTACATTAATGCTCATTCCTCAAATACTGGGGATCACCTTCAATGCTCTCTTTACAGCAGTTCTATGGCCTGTGCATTCCTATTAACACTGTGCACAGTATTCCCAGGTGCTGTTACCAGAATTTACACTATTCCCAGGTGCTGTTAACAGAATTTCAGCATGATTTCTGTGAATTTGAATTCAACTGATTTAGTGACGTAGCCCAGCTGTCATGTTTATTGCTGACTCATATTGTTTCAACATGGTGAGTGATGATTCAACAAGTATCCCACGTTCTCTTCCAACTAACTTCGCCCCATTGACAAATTTTATCCCATTCTTTGAGTAAGTGTGCCTAGTATTTTTGCTTCTTGGGCATTCAGCATCTCTGCCCCCACTCTGCAACTCTATCCCAAAATCCCTCCGCCTCACCCCCTCTCTTGCCTCCTTCAAGTCCCGTCTAAAGACCTTCTTCTTCGACCGTGCCTTCGGCCACCCTCCCACACCCCTCCCCACCCTTCCTGACCCCAACTTCCTGCTCAGGTCCAAAAACCTCTGACTGTCCAGCACCCTGAAACTTCTTCTGATGTGAAGGGTGTTATACAAGTGTAATTTGTTGTTGATTTGCCAGTGATCAACCCCAGTGCACATTTCATCAAACTCTTTTTGCAAGACCTTGGCTGTCTTCCTCTGATTCCAGCCATCATCTCCCTTAACCTGGTGATATCTGGGAAGTTAATTACCTTCCCTTCAGCCAGTTGCTAATCCATGACCATGTCCATGATTTATTCTTGATTCCCAATAGGAAGGAAAAGAGCAAAGACAAGAACAACAAATTGCATTTATATAGTGCCTTTCACATCAGGAGGACGTCCCAAGGCACCAGAAAGTCGAGAGTTTGCACCCGAGCTGGGGGGTTGGATTCAGGAGAGGTGAGGGTGGGAAGACAACCAAAGGTACAATCAAAGAGGAAGGTCTTGAGCTGGACTTTGAAGGAAGTGACCAAAAGGGTGAGGCAAAAAGGACGGCAGGATGGAGAAAAATAAAACCATGACAGTTGGTACAGCAGGAGCAGACCTAAACAGATTCTTTCCCCAAGATGGTATTTACAGAGTGCTCCTTTAACTGGAACAATACACATGTAACAAAAATGTTTTCTCTTTCTACAATAGGATAAGAGCTTTGCTTGTTGTTTTCTTGAAAGAAAACTGTCCCACAGGGATCGTGGAGCAATTATCTACGTTTAAGAAATCAGTTGGTAATGTGCAAGATTCGGGGTCATTTCAAATTACTTTTATGTGGGTGGGGATGCAAAGGGAGTAGAGAGTAAAACTTTGGTTTCTACAGCGGCAAGAAAATACAGAAAGAAAACAAACACATCCTGAGACTTCTGTATGGAAATGGCAGCACAGATGTTGACTTCTGGCTATGGTCAGCGCCTTGGGACGTCCTCCCGACGTGAAAGGCGCTCTATAAATGGAATCTTGTTGCTGCATTGGACTCTAAAAATGTATACATAGGATCAGGGAAAAGGGTACAAGAGCGGAAACAGAGAGCAAACAAGTTAGCAGCATCTTAATTTGAGAGGCATGGTTAACAGAATACCAATAACTCTACTGCTGGGTTGAGCTCTATCGCCTTGCAGTATGATTTACTTGGGCCACTCTAGAAATTACGATAGGGGATAATAATAATAATCCTTGCATTTGATATAGCACTTTTCACGTCTTCTAGATGTCTCAAAGCGCTTCACAGAACATACTGTAAAGTGAATTGACTGTATATTTGTGGGCGAAACACGGCAGCTAATTGCGCACAGCAGTGTCCCACAAACAGTCGGGATGGTTCACACAAACAGTACTTTATAGGAATTTGTTGAGCAATTTCCAGGAAATGTATATATTTTTTGACTGAGCAGCTGCTTACCTTAAACCTCCAGTTAGGATGTGAAAGGAGCTATACAAATGTAATTTGTTGCTGTTTTTGGATGGATATAATTCACTCTGCACCACCGCTGCCATCAGATGACATTCAGAGACCAGCACTGAGACAAAACATTCTGCCCTTTCCCAGAATGAGGATTTTAAGACACTGGCATAACTGATGCAATGTGTGTTTCTGCCTCAAAGGGCCATGAATATCAAATATTAAAGTTCTATTTAAAAGTAGGCAGAAGGGCTTATAGATACTTCAGGGGCATAGGGCAATGGGACACCAACACAGAGTCACAGGTCTCTGGTTTATAACCATTATTTCCCCAGTGTTCCTAATCTCACCTGCGGTATCACAAGAGAGACTTTACTGAGGTGAAGGAGAAGCAATTACAGCGCTAACCAATCTGTGATACCCTCACACATCCCCTTAAACCTAACTACAGAATAAACTGTGGAGGAGGGATTAAAACCTACACAGTGATTGGAAAGAATTTTGTTTTTAAACAAAGAGACATTTTCTCCTGTATGAGCCAAAATTCAGAGTGAAACCCAATGCACAATTTTTCTGTCAACAATCCAACAGTAAGCTTCATCCCAGACAAGTACATGAATTACCCATACTACAGACAGCAACTTGTTATCTTCAAATTTGTTACTTCGCAAAGAAGGTGTATGCAGCTGGATTTTGAGTGAGGTGCGTTGCACATACATTTGGATATGAGCAGTTTGAATGACGTTAAAATGAAGTTGATAAAGAAATCCAAGAGCTCAGGGTTCTTGAGGGTTGGGAGTCAAACAATGAACCTAAATTGTGTCAGAAAGAATTACCAGGTTTCGAATTTGTAAGCTTCAGCGTAGAATGATATAGGCTGTGGAGAAACCATAATATCCCAGTGGCCAGTCTACTGTGATTCAATGATACCCCAAACCTTTTAAAAGCCTGCACTTTTAATGCCACAAAGCATAGTCCTGGGCTCTACTCTACACCCAAAAAACACTCCCAAGATTTATGAATCTGTGGAAGTTTCAAACTGAAGAGTAATTTACCAAATAAAGTTCATATTACTATTTTGTTAATAGGTGTCAGCCTGGCTTCAGTTGGTATCAACCCCCTGGTTTGGGGCAGAAGGTTATCAGTTCAAGCATCACGTCAACTGTAGTGCTCCTACTAAAACCAGCTGATGCACCAACCAATTTTAAAGGAGGACGGAAAGGGATATGAAAAGATAGGAAAAGTAATCTTATGCGGATTGTTATGGTTTTTCCTTTAGCTGGAAGTTCACTTCAGATGGCACTTTAGTGCTGCCCTCAGGGTGAACTACTTTCACGACGCAAAGAGCTTCAGAATACCCAACCGTCCGATCGGTCTACGCGGTGTGCCTTCATACCTGTGTCCTGTGCTCTCCGACCGCAAACTGCAGAACAGCAAAGCCGCTGTTGTGGCCAGCCTCGACTCGCTCCACGGTGCTCGAGTCAATCTTCAGGTCGCTGCTGATCTCAGCGCTCTGTATGAAGTCCTCGGTCTTTAAGTCTTCGACTCGCTTGAGCTCTCCGTTAGCGAGCTGGATGATCGAGCCTTTCATGAAGTAGGGGGGCAGTTGGTTGGATGTGGTCACAGGGGAGCTGACTGACTGCACCGGGGGCAGGTGCACCTGGGCCTGCACAATGGTGGTGTGGTAGGCCGGCTGAGGGACAAGTGATTCGGGGTTATAGTTCTCGCTCTTGGGGGTGGCCGTGCTGACGAATGGGTGAGGCACTGCAGCAAACTGAGGAGACGTGGTCACAATCGTAGATGTTACTCCTGATCCATCGGCCGCCGAGCCACACACAGGAATGAGGGTGCCTGGGATCATGAGGTGCTGTTGCATGTTCCCGTGGTAACTAAGTGCTTGTTGCTGGCTGCTGATGTAGCCGATGAGAGGCTGTTGTGGAGCGGGATACACGGCACTGGAAGGTAGTCCTACTGGGAGATGTTGTGTGGGGTTATGTGTGGTCTGAATGACAGTATGTGGGGGAAAAGCTGCCTTGCCGTGATTTAAGTTAGTCTTATCGTACACTGCCAAAGGAGAGCTTTCCCTGTCTATGGCCTGTTGGACCTCCAGATCTGTAGTAGGCGTATGACTGTTCGGTATAATCATTACTGAGGTCCTGCGACCTAAAGTTTCGTGTGCATTATAATCAGCAGTACTTGGGTGGACAACCACATGGGCTCCATGCCTGATTTCATAGTGCCGAGCCATGGGCTTGCTTCCTGCCTTTTCCATGTTCATTTCTGTGTTGGGGGAGATGGCATACCTCCTGCTTTTTTCTATTTCGCCATTCAATACTTCCCTTCTTGAGACAACGTGCCTGGTGTCTTCAGCCTTCCTGGCAGACTCCCTCGATGTAACGTGGTACCCGGGATTGGCATACTGAAGGACTACCTGCGACGGGGCACTGACTGTGAGGCTGTGCGGAATCAGTGTAGAGTGAGAGTGCAGGGGTAGAGGGACTGCTGGAGGGGAGAGACATCGGGTCACGTTCGGAGAGGAGCTTGGAATCTGCATGTACTGGCTTTGCAACGAAGGAGGAGAAGATCTCGTGATCATTCCAGACGGCCTGATCATATGCTGCTCAACCTTATGCTGGGATGGGCCGCCCGTGTTGGTGAGGATGGTAGAGTAGGGTTCCAGGTGGGAATACTGAGACGGAGTGGCAGAAGAGGAGGAGGTCGTTGGGGAAATCAAAGGGGAAGGGATGAAGGCAGCAGGTCCCGGATATGGTCCACCGTAAGATGACCCAACGAACTGGAAAGCAGCGGGCTGCAGCTGGGCATACTGTACTGGAGACACGGAGGTTCCTGGCTGAGATAGTGCAGAGGATGAATAGACAGCACGAAGGTGCGTTACCCCAGGAGCCGCTCGAGTGTTGCCAGTTGACGAATAGTCCACGGGTGACGCTAGTGGTTTATAGAGTGCTACTCCTTGTGGTAAGCAAGTCTCCATCGCCATTTCTCCTCCTGTTTTGACATGTCCGTACCTCACGCCGACACTGCTTTGGCTGCTAGCTACGTTGGCGAGCCATGCTAGGTTTTCACTGCGACTGCTGTCACTCACAGGAGCTGCTGCCACCACCTTCTCCTCCAACGGCAGACAGCTGACAGGAAACTCTCGCTTTTTGGGTGGTAAGCATTCGTTGCTGCGCTCCTGGTTTGATTTCATTTTTATAGACTCACTTAGTGTCTGTTATGCTTGGATTCTAGTTTGAGAAATTGGATGTCACATTTGTTTTCTGGCAGCTCGACCCAAAATGATCCAAGAACTGCATGAGGCATCATTTCCTCTAGCCAGAATTTATTTTTTTACACACGCACAGCTGCTCTGGAATCTGAAATGAAAAGAGAGTTTCAAAACTTTCACACTTAGCAAACAAGAGGTATTTGCCAACTCAAGCAATGGTAAATTTACAAATTGCTGAAAACTGACAAGTTGTACTAACAAAGCTATGTACGTGGAGCCCCATTTATGCTTACTCCCTGCTCTGAAATGGGTTTCTTTAATCCAGGGCTTTAGAAATACAATCAGTGCAGATTCATTTCTCCACTCATTCCTCAATACTAACCTGCCAGGCAGGTGTAGTGCGAATAGAGTACCACAGAGCAATCCTCAATAATAGTGAAAGCAAGCTGCACTTCAGCAGACTCACAGTACGCCTTTTCATTCATTGGTATCACTGAGATCTTCCTCGTCTCGTTCATGAAAACCTGGCTGATTTAAATATTGGCTGCGGAGGAAAAGGGAGGATGGGAAAACAGGCAGGATGCTGTACAACTCTTCACAACTGGTTGCAACCAGCCTGAAACCCAGGACGAGGCTGATGCCTTTTCATACTAGCACCTTAAATTCCAACAGTGTTTGCCATTTCAACCTGGAAATCAAGTAGGCTAAATGGGTGTGCATACTATCACATTGTGTATTACTGCTTACAAAGATGATCAAATTTCTGAGCTTAATTCTGATCAACATGAAAGGCAGAGAATACTTCCTATTTTCCAACTCAAGTTCTCACTAACGTGCAACACATGTTAATTATTTCATTGCACTCACAGTATCACTACAAACCAAGGGGAATAAAACAAAACAAAATACTACTTTTCAAACGGTTATAACTGGTGGTGGTACAATCAATAAATAAATCATTAATTGTAACAGGCCTTTGGAATTTAGAACTTTGTTTCTCTAACTAAACTGGGATCTTTCACTGGGAACAGCAATAGTTATAAAATGCAGCTGAATCTCTGCTATGGCTTGTGGGTAAGAGCTATAGTTACAAGAACATGCCCAGGCTACAGATAAACTCTTATGAGTATTTTAAAAGCCCTATCCAAGCTGTGGTTGAATTTAGCTCTTCCAGAAACTCAACTTGCCCCAAACTCTTACTAAAAATAACAGGCGGGTCTTGGACTTACAATATGTGATTCACACATAAAAACTCAAACTAACACATTACTATAAAAGAAAAGACAGTATTGTCACGAGTGTGCTCTAGATTACTTTGGGAGAAACTCACAGGGTTGACAACATTAATTTGCACATATATAACAATAGTTATTTGTGTATTTGATGTAACGCCTTATCATGTTATTATGGGATACACTGTAGAGTGGTGTGACTGTTTGTATTTTGTGGGCTAACCCTACTGCCAAATTTTGTGCACTCCAATGTCTCACAAACAGCCTTGGAGTGAGTGACACATTTTTATTTGGGGGGAATGCTAGCCAGGGCATCAGGACAAACTCTCTTCTCTTCTTACCTTATGCTTAGCTTTAAAAGTGGCTGTATTTCCAGTTACAGAGGGGGGCAGCTGGTTGCATAGCTCAGCTGCCCAAACAGGGCAATAAAGCAGATTGACCTGTGTATTAATTAGTTTGTAATCTTTTGGGAAAGACATAGAAGCTAGAAACAATGTCAGACATTGGGGTCTATTGTCCACAAATACATGCATATTTCACGCCAGGTGTAAAGCCTGTGTCACAAATTCCATAATTAATAACCAATGAATCTTGACTGTTAATTATGTAATTACTCATTTTCATTGTACGTTCATTACCTAATCTGGGGTACCTGTTATTTCCATTTGTGAACACACGGTTTACACATAGCGCATAATTCTGGGGGGGTCAGATGGGTGTCTGACGCATGCGGAAACCCATCACAATGCTTAAAAGTATCCAAACCAAATTATACCTTATATATCAACTATACATGGAAATTCCAGAGATGGTTATTGGAATGGAATGTGGACTCTCTCCCTGGAGGAACGCATCTACTTACCTAATGGAAAGTATTAGGTGCAGGTTGGCAAGAGCCAAGGCTTGGGGTGTGCATTTGGCTGGTTAGCTGGAAACTATCCAGCTAAAATCACATTCCTTGCTAATGAAAGTACTGTCTGGTACGCTTTCCCGCTGCTTGTCCATTCCGGACCACCCTACCTGTTAGTACTTTGGCTTGCAGGGTTAATGGGAACTGAATGGGAAGAGTCCCTGCCCCCAGTGACTGGTCTGCCCCTCCAAGTCCTACTGATGATCCAGGCTGGTTGTGCTGTCATCAGCAGTGCCCTGGAGTATTGTGGACCCGCTTGGCTCAGAAACTGGACTATTGAGACCGCCACAGAAGTTTTGCTCAATTCTGATATTGGGTTGCCGGACACGTCAAGCACCTCAGAATCATTCCTCCTATTATGAAAAGTGTCTTGTAATATAGGAGTGGTACCCACAGTAGTCGGTTTCTGAATCACATGACAAAGTTCTGTAATATGAATACAATAGTACCGATTTCTAAACGTGTGAGTGCGTGTTAGGGAATAGAGTTTTCTAGGTCAGATAATTGGACAGGTGGGGTGTGTCGGGTGGAGTATAAATACCAGCTCAAACTAGTTGGCCCAAATGACCAGTTTCCATGCTGAATCTCTTTATGAAAGTGTATGTATGCGCACACTCACTCGTGCATATATCTGTGCAGCAGAGCTATCAGAATGCAAACTTTACGTGTTATGAGAAGTGCCTCGGAGGAAGTGAGAAGCAAAACTCAAAAAAAAAACAGGGAAATTTTAATTATCTGAACAGCTTATTTGTAGCTCAAGCATTTACAGAAGACATCACTCTGAAAGATACAGGTATTGACAATTTTGAAAGGACACATTAAGCCACGTCATTGTCCAAAAATACTTCAGCAGTAATTACAAAGATTTTCTTTCAATATTAAAAAGAATTTACATCCTGGAATTATGTGACTGAAAAGGTACAGACCAGATCAAGAAGGATGATAAATGAATCATTGGGTGGATGTTGCCAGGCACTGAGAAGACAGGAACTGGTAAACCTTCCAACTGTTCCCACTGAAACACATCAGCTATTTTGTGCATGTTATCTAGAAACAGTTGGCTGTTGGGAGTGTGCCACCGACTGTAACACAACCTCAGCAGTTCTGGTGACTGTATAAACAACAAGAGCTTTGCTTGCACGATTCAGGATGTCATTAAGACGCTCTCCCTCGCCCCAACTTTGTTACAGTGCCGCAATGCACTCCCAGCCAACTGTTGTACTATATATAGCACTGTACATATTATGAGGTCCACGTCAATCACATGGGTTATGGGACTAATGGGCATTCACTAATGTACAGAAGCAAACACAACTCCAAGCTCAATCATAAATCAACCATCCTACTACATGATTATTCCTTGCATGGATGTTTGAGAGGCTTTACCGTGTGCATATCTTGTTTGCAAATGACTGCTATGTTTGCATATAAAATACCATCACTATAATTGACAGTAATTAGCGTAACATTTTCAAGTGATAAGGCACTATATAAATGTAAGTTCTTTCCTCCCTTCTTCCCTGAACCTACAAGCCTTGCTGTTTCTCTGGAGTGCAGCCATGCTCTGGTATCTCACCTGGGTGTCCATTCTTTATGCGTCAATCAATGAGTGTGGCTAGAGGATCTAATTGTAACATCACAGCTGAGCTTATAATAGATTTTATATATATATCGATTATATAATAATAATCCTTACATTTGTTATAGCGCCTCATCACGTCTTCGAGATGTCTCGAAAAGCTTCACAGAATATACTGTAAGTGAACATGGCAGCCAATTGCGCACAGCAGTGAGCACACTAGGTGTGGGACAGCTTGACCTGTTCTTGTCTGAATCCCCACATATAAACTTCCAGGAAGGGTCAGTAAACAATCAGCAGCAGGAATAACGTGCAAGCTTGCTTCTATCCATTCCAGGGACATTGAGGTCAATTAAGCATCCCCGCTGCTACAGTGACTGAGGTCAGCAATATCCTATCACAGCAGAAAGCAGATTGAAACAGAGAACATGATATACATAGCACAATGCAACATCACATGCACTTACCACTGAGTCATTGGGAAGGGAAGCACTTCTGTTTTTACAATTAGCTTTTGAGACTAATGTATAGTAGAAGGAACATCAGTTGTATTCACAATTGAATGGTGTTCTCTATCAGTCATTTCATTACTGTGCTTTAATTGAAAAATTAGCATGCATCAGCAACTTGAACTTATAGAGCTGCCTTCATGCAGAGTGGCGGCTCAGAGCATTTAACAGTGATGGAGCTTGATACCGAGCTGGGGAGAGGAAAAATAGGTGTCCGTAAATTCGACCGTAAATTTGAGTCAGACCCACGTGCTTATTTGCAGCTCTTACTCATTTTAATCAGCATGTAGGCAATCACTTTGTACTCTCCCTGCATAGAAACATTCTTGCTTAAATCTGGGGCATTCAAAGCTTCTAAATGAAGCTGTATTTTAATGTTAAAGTGACACTGCAGCCCAGGGACACATCCTATTCACAAATTTGAAACAGCAAAGTGTTGCTTTTCCGACAGTGGAAAATAATTTTAGACATGCTCAAGGGTCTAAAAGCCAACTAACCCTCAGACAGATGAACTATAACCTGGGGCGCTTAATGAGACAAGACAGGAGACTTGTATAGTGCTGATAGACATTATGAGGGAGTCGATCACCAATGGGGAAGTTCCAACAGACAGGAAATGAAAGGTGGTAGGGCCATACTTGGCAACTACAGACCAATTAAATCGAGCCTAACAATCAGCAAACTAATAGAATCGATCATAAGAACCAAAACGGAAGATTTACCTATAGGAAAATAACCTAATAAATAATAGCCAGCAGGGCTTCGGAATACTGATAAATTCAGCCCAATAAAAGAGAGAATAAATAATCAGTAATGGTGTCAACTGTATATTAAAAGTCACAAATTACAGTAATGCTATAAATCCAAAACAAACTAATTGTAGGGGAGAAGATTCTTACGGACTCGTCTTTATAACATTGCTCAGCACTGCACAAGGGGGTACAGACTGGACGGTTGAAAACTCAGTTCTATGCTGTTATCTGATACCAGCTGAAGTAGTAGTTGGGCTATTTAGTAAGAGGAAAAACAGTTAGGTTTCCAGCTGCTAATCGTGATTCAGAGATCCCTGCTGGAAGATATGTGTGTGTTTATATTACATATAAAAATTATATCTATTGGTATATCAACACATATATATATATATATATACACTTATTAGTCAGCATCAGACTCCGTTGAAATGCCTCACACACAGACACACTCTTCCCCCTCCGCTGCAGTCAAATAATCTATCAACACTCACTTGCAAGCCACATATACGAACAATCACCACTGTGCCGCATACTAGAGTGAAAAGGAGTAAGCCTCCAGGGGGACGGGGAGAGAGAAATTGGACTGAGAAAATTGCTGGAAAATGTTTCAAAAAGTAACTTTGCCTTGATGTGGTGGAAAAGTTGATTGTTCAAATTCCAAGAATATATTGTAGGTGAATTGTGGGAGGGAAAGGCATTTTTTGCCAGAAATGAAATTGGTTTAAGCCGCACCCATTAATAACGAACCTAGCACTGCCACAGTAATGCCAAACTGAAACGGCTCACACATTCTGAAGCAATACTACACTCGATCGTTTTTACACTACCCATCCATCTTGTTTTTGTTGCAAATGTAATGACGCCCATTTCGCTGGAGTTGTAGCTAAATGAACACCAGCACAGCCCAGGAACAAATCCAATTTGTCTCTTCTGCACAGCTGCAACTGAAGAGAGCAAATACGGCCGATACTACCCACACAGCTCAAAGTGAAGGCACTTTCAGTCGACTCTGCTTAATACTCTTCTGCCAAAAACGCCCATTGTGCAACCTCTTTGGTCAACTTGCCACATTCTACTAGACAACCCAAAAAACATATTGTCGGTTTGGTACTAAAAATAATATCTGCAGTTACCGAGTCACTAAGCTTTACTTTGGTATTGAGAAACTATCCATAAATCTGATGCCAACAAATCTCAATGAGTTCTGGGGACACACACTGAAACACACATAGACACACTGAAACACACACGCTGAAATAACACAACACACACACAGAAACAAACACACAGGCATATGAAACTTACACATTGAATCACACCCACACACTGAAATAAATCTGTATTGTGTCCAGAGAAAAATCTCGGAAGCACCAAAGATAGTTTCTCAATACCAATCTTAACCTTCTGTATGCAAGTGCGATCCACTGAGGAGGAGACTGCACTAGCTAAAGAAAACTGGGAGAATGGATGATCCAAACTTTTGTGAATTTTAATCTATCCTCTTTAGTGAATGATGCCAATGTGATACCAGAACATGTTTCTATGCATAAATGAACATTGACATTTTTCTGGAGAAAGCCAGCCACAGCTGACAGAGGTCATCAAGTCTTAGTGTGGCCCCAAGCCAGCATTGCCCCGCATGTCAATCACTGTACCATAACCCTTGACTTGGTCCAGGGGAAAGCAAGGTGTAAATAAATACAGTACAACCTGTCCTACACTCTTGTGATGACCAACAAAGAAACGGTTTTCATCAGATCAAATACAGAAGTTTTACTGAGCATATTTGAGCTTCAGTGTGGATCAGGGGAAAAAAAGCTTTTGTGATAAATGGGAGTTTTGTAAGAATAATCCTTGCATTTGATAATCCTGCGCCTTATCCCGTCATTGAGAACTCTCGAAGTGCTTCACAGGATATACAAGATATACTTTAAATTCACGTGGCTGTGTTTATTTTGTTGTCTCGCTCAATGCAATAAGGTTGCTTGTCATTGCTCTATTTGTTTGACATTTAACTAACAAATAAAACTTTACATTTGACATACAACAACTCGCATTTATATAGCGGCCCTAACGATATAGTGCTTATAACATCAAAATGTTAACTTCATAATCATTTAATTAATGTTAAATGTAGTAACAACAACAAAATTAAATTTGTATAGCGCCTTTCACGTCGGGAGGACGTCCCAAGGTCCTGGACAGACAGAGTTACGAACCCGAGCTGGGGAGCGGGGTGGGGGAATGTGGAGGGTGGGGGGGAATCAGGGAGATCGAAAGCACGGTCGAAGAGGAGGGTCTTAATAATAATAATAATAATAATCCTTGCATTTGATATAGCACTTTTCACGTCGGGAGGACGTCCCAAAGCGCTTCACAGAACACACTGTAAAGTGAATTGACTGTATATTTGTGGGCGAACGCGGCAGCCAATTGCGCACAGCAATATCCCACAAACAGCCGTAGATTGAAAATGACCAATTTATTATTGTTTTTTGTTTTTTGGAGGGATTATTATTAGGCTCTGTGTGGAGTAAGGAAACTTGCCCAAGGTTTCTCCCTCTGCCTGGAATTGAACTCAGGTCTCTCGCTTGCAAAGCGAGTGCTCTAACCACTGAGCTACAGGACTCTTGAGGTGGGACTTGAGGATCTTCAGTAACTATGTATTTCTGGGCAAACACGGCAACCAATTTGCGCACAACAATGTCGGCAACAAAAAGCCATGAAGTGAGTGACCAATTTTACTTTGGGGATTGTAGGCCACAATACTTTGGGGATTGTGGGCCAGGACATCAAGAGAAATTCCTTTCTCTTTTCAAATAGTGGAATAGAAACTTTAAGTCTCACCTGAACAGGCAGACGCAGAGGTGAGAGTGCTGCCAACTGAGCCAGGCTGACACACGTCACCAAGGGAAGCATGTAGATGAAGAAAAGGACCACGGAAAGAAACCCTAGAATCACCAGATGTGGCCATACCAGGGAGGGGCCGAGAAGAAAACATTAGAAGAGACAAAGTGAAGATGCTGGGTCAAGTAAGAATGAACCAGGAAAGTGCAGACCTTTGAGATGTACCAAAGAGGAGAGACCGTGGAGAATGACACAGTTGTCAACAGCAGCGTTGAAAGCAGACAAGAAATCCAGGGGAACCAGGAAACACAGGGAGCCCTAATCACAGATCGAGAGGATGTCATTTGTATCTTTAACTAGGCCTGCGTCAGTGCTGTGGGCAGAGCAGAATTGAAGAGAGCGATGGGAGTGGAAGGAGCTGGGAGGCACAACATGTTCCTTCAGTCCCAGAGGAGAAAATGCTATGAACTGATGCAGGCTGACATCTAATTTTACCAAATAAATACAGTTAAACAACCCACAAAATCTTAAATCTATCCTTAAAGTTCGTACAAATTTCAGACCGTGGCCACTGAGTGGTGCCACAGGTTTAGGCTCTGCCTGGCTGGCTCAGTTAGTAGCAATCTCATCTCTGAGTCAGAAGGTTGTGAGTTAAAGCCCACAAGGGGACTTTGAGCTCAGTCTAGGTGGACACTCGAATACATTATCACTGCATTATCAGAGGCTCTGTCCTTGGGATGAAATGTTAAAACCAAAGTCCCGCCTGCCTGTTCATGTGGACATTAAAGATCCCATTACACTATTCTCTCAGTTTCTTGGCCTGTGAGTTAAATTGGTGATTGTGTCATGGCTCTTTGTGGGACATTGCTGTGCGCAAGTTGACTGCCACATTTGCCCACAAATTCACAACCACTGAACTTGACAGCCATTACCTATGAAGCACTTTTTGTCATTATGGTTATATTAATGAGTCTCCCTGTGTAGGCCTTTCATTTATACTCTGAGTTGCTGCTAAATGCACACTATAAATACTGAATTACAAGATACATTATTGTCTTTACGTTAGTCAGCTCATTACTTATCCAAATTTCGGGATATTTTCTTCAGAGCCTACCTTTCTGAAAGATTTAGATCATTAGTTTCTTTTTTTAACAATAACAAAACTTGATTTTTGGAGCTTCAGCTGGTTTCAGCTCTCAGCCACTATTTCAGTTTTCACCCTGTGCGTTAGAATGTCTCTCCAGACTGAAAGAGTTTGAAACTAGGCCCAGCAAGTTAGTGCAATACTAAATTGTTCAACAACTGCTCATCTCATCTTGTCCGAAGCACTATCTTGCATGAAGGCCGCTATATTAATGCAAGTTGTCCTGTAACTTTGGTTTAAAATGTGGGATGTACAACTGCCCAAGATCCTAACATGTCATTATTTTGGCCACAAAATATACAGTCAATTCACTTTACAGTATATTCTGTGAAATGCTTTGAGACATCTCGACAACATGATAAGGTGCTACATCAAATGCAAGGATTATTATTTATTATTATAATCTAAATTTTGATTTGGTAGATAAAGGAATATAACTTTTAATGCTGTTTAGCATAACTGTTTGGAGCTTATTCTAAGGCTTCTGGGGGTAGTTTGTGCTTTCAGGGGACCAACATGTGGCAGGGAAACTATGACCAGTAATTAGATTCTCAGAAGTAGTAGATATGAAGTAGGGTTTATGAAGAGAATATCTGTGTGTTTCAAAAATCTGTATTATGCAATTAAAATAGTCACATGTCAAATTCATGTGCGTCTGCATGAGAAATAATCAAAACCAACATTTACTGAAGAAATTACTGTCCTAGAAAACTAGCACACATTTATAAAACTACAAAGTGTTCATTTTTCTATTGTGTAACACACCATAGAGAAATTTCAGCAACTACTCCAAAAGATAGGCCTCTGTATTTGTACAATGCTCTGGCCAGGCTGTGCTTTGAGTAAATGTTCTGGTCTCCATGGCATAACACCCTTAGAGCCTGGAGATAGTACAGAGGAACAATGAAACTGATCAACAGTGTTAGAGGGATGAGCTATGAGCCAAGAGAAAATTGCGGAAATATGTGCCCCAAATTGTGGGGGGATTTGGCAACCTATGCGGACAATTGTAGCAAAGTTTGGGGTAAAATTGTGGAAATTGATTGGTGCTATTGAGAGGCACATTTTACTGCTAACCTACATTTTTTCACTTCATCGATAAAAACTAAACATGAGGAATTAACAACAACAACAACTTGGATTTATATAGCACCCTTCACGCAGGGTGCCGTCCTGGAGCGCTTGATATAACACATCATAGATTGTTGCAAAAAAAAACAATCTACTGATGCTTTCTTTAACAGAGATACACACACTCATAGACACAAAGAGACATAAGCACAGAGAGAGACACACACACACTCACAGAGAGACAGACGAGGGACAAACAGAAGGCCGGAGCCTGGCGAGAGGAGGCTGCGGGTGGTGAAATTGGAGGTAAGCAGGTTGGATAGGTAGGGAGGTGCGAGGGCATGAACGAATTTGAAAACGAGTGAGAGGATCTTCAAATCAATCCGTTCGGTATTTGGGAGCCAGTGAAGCCTGGCAAGGACTGGTGTGATGGGGGTATGGAGTTTTGTGCGGGTGCGGAGAAAAAGTTTTGAATTAGTTGAATTTTGTGTTCGGTGGAAGTGGGGAGACCAGCGAGGAAGGCATTGGAATAGTCCAGCCAGGAAGGGACAAAGCTGGGGACGAGGGTTTTGGCTGTGTTGGTTGTGAGATATGGACAGAAAGGGGCAAATGTGACGGAGGTGGAAAAAAGCGGTCCTGGTCAGGGAACGGATATGGGGTAGAAAAGAAAGCTGGGGATTGAACCTGACGCCTAAGCTGCACACAGGTTCAGAGAGTCTGAGGAAGAGCACGAGGAGGTTGAGGAGTTCAGACTTGCAGGAGAGAAGACATTGACGGGAGCCAAAGAGTATGGCTTCCGTCTTGCCAACATTCAGTTGCAGGAAATTTGCGCTCATCCAGGCCTTGATGTCCGTCAAACATCAGGACTGGGAGTCGAAGCTGGAGTACGAGAAGTAGATTTGTGTGTCATCTTCAAACATGTGTAAGTTGACACCATGTCTGCGGATGACATCGCTGAGAGGAAGAGTGTGGATAAGGAAAAGAAGGAGCCCAAGGATGGAGCCTTGGGATAATACAATACTCAATGGTTACAGGTTACTTCACTTGATAAATAACTGACTAGACCAACACAGCACCACAGTACTTCTGGGAGTCCTTCATTTCAAGCACTGTCTCCAGGTTCAAAGCAGGAGGGTGACCCCAAAATGAGCACTACCTACATTTCAATAAACCTTACTTAATCTTAAAAATATGTGAATAAATGCTGGTTCTATAAAGAGGTTGCATTGTGCACAAATAGCCCAATTGATACGTAGGACAAATGCACATTGATAGCATGACTTAAAACGATCCTTGCAAGTGAATGAGCAGATTGCACTGCCCTGAATCCTGCAATACGGCTCATCCTGTGACCAGCACATTGTTCTGCCGCTGATGGCAGGGATGCTGTTGGTGAAACTATGCTGAGACATACGTTTTGTCCCTTGTGATCAGCTCATTCCCACCATCGGTGTATCAGCCTGGTTCAGTTGGTAGAACTTTTCAACTCTGTCAAACGGTTGAGGGTGCAACCCCACCTTGGGACTTATATAGTCTAGGCTGACACTTCATTGTTGGAGGTACCATTCGTCAGATGGGATGATAAGTTGAGGTTTCATCTACCTGGTGGCTTTAAAGACCTCATTACTATTTGAAAAGAGAATGGAGTTCCTCCTGGTGACCTGGCCACCAATCCCTTAGATAAAAGCGATTATTCATTTCATGACTGTTTGTGAGTCATTGTGCGCAAATTGCTGAACTGCTGTTTTACTGCTTTTGAAAATGTTAACCACACATTTGTCACCTCCACCATTCGTAAAATCCAATTAATTCAAAACTCCACTGCCCATATCCTAATCCGTAGTAAACTCCGCGCTCCCATCACTCCAATCCTTGCCAGGCTCCATTGCCTCGCTTTTGCAGAACAGATCCAAGATTCAAGATCCTCACACTCACATAGAAATCACTTCATACTTTCAACCCTACCTCTCTGACCTGCTTACACCCTACTCTACTACCAACCCCTCACCATGTTCCCACCCACCCATCAGCTGGCTCCAGCCTCTTTTCACTTACCCCATCCCCTCTACTCCACCATCAGTGGCTTTGCTTTCAGCCCGTACAGCACCAAAACTATGCAAGTCTGCCTCAATCCCATTGCCTTGACCCCTGCTTGTGCATCTTTAGATCACACTTGAAGACCTTCTTCATTGACTGTGCCTACGGTCACCTCCCCTCTCTCCCTGGCTCAGTATCAAGTTCCGACACTGTTAAGTGCTCTGAGATGTACTGTAGATGGAGTGGAGTGACTGTTATTTTGTAGGCAAAAGCAACAGCAATTTGCATTTATATAGCACCCTTCACATGGGGTTGGATGTTTCCTGCTTGTATTTATGAAGTACTATTCACGCTATCCCGATGAATGGTGTTATATAAATGCAAATTGTTGCTGCTATTGGCTACAAAATAACAGTCACTCCACTTCACAGTAAATCCTGTGAAGCGCATTAGATGTTTGAGCAACATAATAAGGCGCAACATCAAGTGCAAGGCTTATTTATTTCGAAGTATCTGGGCACACTGGCTCATGTGTCACAATTTTAAATTTTCTGGCCGTGAATTTTCCTCCACCTCCGGGGGAATAGCACATGCAAGCCAGCAGTGCCAAACAGGCATTCCTGACCCACAGTGGCAGGTTCGGAGACAGTGGCGAGACCCGTGACCAGAAAGCGAAAGCCACACGTGTGGTTGTTTGATTGTTTCTGCCGGCCATTCACTCCACCCACAGTGTATAAAAAATTTGAAATTTTCTGCAAAGAAGGATGCCATTTGCCCCATCGTGTCTGTGCCACCGTTACCCGTTTTACTAAATTGCCTTTTTTTTAAAAATTACAATTTCCAGCTCTTTCCCCACATCCAATAATGTTTTTACAGCTCAGGTGCTTACCCAATTCCCTTTTGAAAGGGAATTTACTGTGCAAACATAGTAAATTCCACACTACAGTAGCAGCTCTGTCATTTAACTGGGGCATTACAGGCACACATTGCACTGGTTACAGCGCTCTGATTTTGCTGCAGACTAAAGCCCCGAGCTTGGCAGAAAATCAGCAAATGAAATGCTGCAGCGCACCACCTCTAAATCTGGCTCTCCAAATCCAATTGCAACATAAATCCAAAGCACCTCATCGTTAGAGGTGCCCATGGGTTGTTGAAGCTCTCCACATGCATCCTGTGCAGCCCAAACAAGCGGTGGCTCTCTCAAGAGCGTCCCAAAAGCGAGGAAGATTCACAGGCAAGAAATTTAAACAGCAACTCATTAGCCACTGTGCCAGGCAGTTATTTCAACAATACCTTTGGTTCTTTGGGCTCTTCTTTAAAAAAGCACTGCAAAATACATAGTGAGAGTGGGCGTTTCTACAGCGATAAGAGTTTTGGACAGGATTGTAGAACCACTCCAGGATTCTGAGTCACTCACACATATTCAGAACTCAAAAGCAGAGAACGTTCAATTTATCTTCGGCAAACAAGAGTACCGCAGGCTTCAGTTAAGTTTATTACAGTGCATCAATGCACAAAGACTGTTCTGTCTGCAGCCATCTGTAGCAATTACCACATAGGGTCATGGGCAAAACATGCCTGGCAACAAGCGTCATTTCCATATACCTGCAGCTGAGCTGGGTATCCCGCCCACTTCCTCGGCAGCCACTGATCGGGTTTATTTTACCTGGCACCACTTTCGTGTACCTAATCACAAATGTTTGTAAAAAGGGATTGCAAATCGACTGCCATTTCACTTGTTCCATCGTCATGCTCTCTCTCTCTCTGTGTCTGTTCACTCAACAAACTTAATTTTCTAAACTGAAATAAAAGCCACACTGTTGTCTTAATTTGTTTTTAAAGAGTTAACAGCCTGACAGGGAGGTCAAGCACCCATGGTGCACAAGGAGAAGCACTCACCAGACAGACAGATATGGGTCCATGAAACATGGTGCTGGCCATTTATAACGCAACATTGAACATTTGGGCAATTTGTTTGCAATTTGACAGCGATAACCTTAAAAAAACAGAGCAATCAGCAGAGGTAGCAATCTCACTCTTGCTCTGTTCAACAACTATAACATTTAAGAGATTTAACATTTAACATTTAAGAATAATATAACATTTAAGAGAGAAGTGGGTAACAAATTGAATTTGACAAAATTTAATATTATTATACTATAATATTTTAGGGTGAGAGTAGAGGGAATTATTTCATGCCCATCATTCCCCCCATATATAAATGTTAATAATAGTCTTCGCATTTGATATAGCTCCTTTTTGTGTCCTTGAGGCATCTGAAAGCACTTCACTGGAATTATTGTAAAGTGCAGTAATTGTGTATTAGTTAACAAATGTAGTAGGTGTATATTTTGGGGGAAAAAAAGTGGTCTTATACTATAACAAATTATATGGGAAGCAACCAGAGAAAAGTGCGATAAATAAGCAAACATGAAGGAAAGTATCACTGTAGGATAATGAGAAAGAACAGGAGAATCACTTAAAACCTACCTCCTTGATTGTGTCCAGAGTCACCTCCCTCATTTCCCCCTTGCTTGGCAACCAACGCTGCCACTGTGAAGTACTCTAAGACATCATCCTATATGAAGGGAGCTATGTATATAGCTCAGGGGGAGGAAATCAGCAGTGTTCGCTGCTCCTGACTGATATCCAAATACCCCAACTGGAATACCAGAGGAGGATAGGATTATGACTATGATTTTCTCCCCCTTCGCCAACATGGTCAAAGAGCCTGCTAACACTCGCAGCAAAGATGCACACATGAGAAATGGCCACTTGTCCAAGATACCAGAGAGATACCCCAGCTGACGGAAAACAAGGAGAAAAAAAAGACTTCAGGAGGAAGTAAGAAATTATCAGAAAGAAAAGAAAAACTAAAACCCCTTGTGTCTTTTAACAAAAATGCTTTACGTGAGAGGATTGGGAATGGCAATTTAACTGTGAGCAGAGCTGCCAAAACTTTGGCTCCGACCCCCGCTGTGTGGGGTTCATATTTCGCAAACAGACTGATAGAAGTGTGGACTTTATAGTTTGACAATCAGCTGTTTGTGACGGTTAGCAAAATACCTGCAAACATGCATGCCGATGTGAGTGACGGGGGGAATCTCAATCATAATGTTAGAACGTCGGCAAAATGCCAAATGAAGAATAAAACACAAGCTTGTCTCATGTTATCAGTGCTCAGACTTCTGCAACTGATTAACATACTTTAAATAAGTGTATTGTGTGTAGGAGAGTGTTATGCAATGCCATACTTGGCAGAATAATCAGTGCAAAATCTAGCTTTCCTGATGATCTTGGTTGCATTCACACTGGAAACCCAGATTCTTCACAAATGATGCCACATTTCACTCCCTTCTTACAGGGGCCAAGCGAGAAAGATAGGTTGGTGTCATTCCTTCCCACAGACATACTGAGCTGCCTGCTCTCTTCCAACACAAGTGCAGTTATCTGCAATTTTATAGAAAAAAACAACACTCACAGAAACGATATTTGTTTTGGAAATGTTTCTAAACAGATTTTATAACAAAACCAAACATCTTGTTGCTGTAATTTGACACTTAAGCAATGAACCATTTCTTCCAGCATATCAACTCACCACTGCATACAGAAATTCTAATTAAACTAAATTGATCCCAACGGCCGTGAGGTTAAACACATTGACCAATGTTAACACTGGGCCATGCAGACCAGAAACTGTGCAGGTTCAAATCCCAGTCAATGCGGAGGTAATTTGCCTTAGTTGGGTCAGCAGTTGGGGTGCTACATTTGGTTTCAGCATCACTGGGTTAGGAAATGGGGCGAGAGGGGGAAAAGGAAGGAAAATAGCCAGCGGTCCCATTCCTAATTGTTCTCCAGAGACTTCTGCATGTGTAGATAGCATTGGTCTCGGCTGTGATGTTCCCCCCTTGAACAGGCCTGTCAGAGTCTACAAATGAATAATGTTCACTTAGGTGAGATGCCAGGGGATGACTGATACCCCACAGAATCACACTCCAATAAAAAGAAACAAGACTTTGAGAGAGACAGGGGAAAATCGGAAGACTCCCCCTCCCCCAGGTCCTATGACTGTCCTATACCCCACATCATACTGACAGATCCGCTATTGTAACTAATCTTTAAAAAAACACAGATGAAACATGCCATCCCAACACTAAGTCTGACCTACGACCTGTCCCATCACTATGCTTGTTTCCAATGAGAAGCCAGATGGGAAGGAGGTGGGCAATTGTGTCAAGAGCTGGCGAAACAGGGTCATTGTATAAATAAACCCTGATGAATCAATTGACTGTCTTCATCTGCAGGGGATCCTAATATAAATCCATAAACTGGAAATTGAGCCACAAAGCAAATTTTCGGGGCAGGCTCGAGGGGCCGAATGGCCTACTCCTGCTCCTAATTCTTATGTTCAGAAACTATAACGGTTGCTGTCTAAACCTGTTATAATCAGTTACTTACTGACTCGCTGCAAAGTGTCGGTGTGCAATTAAGTCCAAGCACCAACTTATGCGCTGTATGTAATGGACAGAGCATAAAATGGTGAACAGGTTACAGGAATGGGTGGAAAAGATTTTTTTGGAAAAACCTCACAAAATAGCCTGAAGGTTATGTTTGCTTCCTGCACGACTTCCTGCCACAGGACTCCAGCCAGTAAGACAGACCACTACATTCCAACCCAGAGTGATTTTAAATAGTCTCCTATACACCGGGAGCTGTAAGACATCAATAGTAATTCTGTATGGGACCCAGTTCTATGAAACTGATCAACATCTGAATGTCAAAAAGGTGTGATCCTTCGATCAACACTATTAACTGAAAAGTTAACCTGTCCTCTTTCAGGTGCTGATTAACTTGCTGAGTATTTCCAGCATTTTTGTCTTTTATTTCAGTGTCAGCAATTTTTTTAAACACTAATTTATACATTATCCTTTAGGAGTGTCCCCATCCCCTACACACACCCCTTAATGGTAGGACAGCTATCTGAAGATGGAGTTTCTCCCTGAGGCTGCTTATCCCAGCCCAGTGTCAAGGCTTGGGAAGAGGCTTGCCCAGTGCAGGTTACAGAGACCAAAGCCCATTACTGGCATCAAGTGGTCACCACCTAGAATCCTAATGAGATAGTGTTTTACATTTGGACAGGGCACAAATTCAGGACTGTCAATCCAAGTCATTCAATTGAGGTGGCTCAAGTGAGCTAAGAGAACAGGAGCAGACTGAGGCCCACTAAGCTTGTTTTGCTTGTTTATTAGGGCAGATTTTTAAAACCCATTACCAGGAAATGCTCTTTAATACAGTAAAACAGAAGTGCATAGAGTATTGATTAAATCGTATTTTATACAATTTATCCAATTTTCGTGTAACTCAGATTTCACACAAGTCCAGTAGCTCAGTGGTTAGAGCACTCGCCCTTCAAGTGAGAGGATCTGGGTTTGATTCCTGGCAGGGTTTGATTCCTTACTCCACACGCCTCTGTTAACCTAGCAGTAAGTAGGAACCTGGTTGTTAGTCGATTGGCGGATTGCTTTTCCGGAGGTAATAATTCCTTCAAGAATAAATAATAATTTGGTCACTCAATCCACAACTGCTTGTGGGACACTGCTGTGCGCAATTGGCTGATGCATTTCACTACAAAATATACAGTCAATTCACTTTACAGTATATTCTGTGAAGCGCTTTGAGACATAAGGCGCTATATCAAATGCAAGGCTTATTATTGTTATGGTGCTGACTGATATGACTTCTGTTTTGACTTAGTTTTACTGTACCTTTATTACCCAAGTATCTTTCTATCTCCCTTTCTACAAAACCCTCTTGGAAACCTCTCTCTATGGTCACACCTTCCGTTAACACCATTAAATTCTCCTCTCTTTGCTCAGTGATCTCTATTGCTTCTTGAAGTATTTTGAGGCATTCATCCTATGTAAAAGGCACTATGTAAATGCAAGTTGTTGTAAAGATCCCAATTCATTCTGCTTCTTTGGCCTTCTGGAACTGCCCTGTAACTTCTTTAAGGGGGTTGAGTGTTGGCTGACCTACCCATACTAGGAATCCAGCAGGTATCCAAAATCAATAACCTAAGAGCATGGATGGACTCAGTGACACTGTGCTGCCAGTTCCGTATGTTCAAACAATGAAGGAAGTTTTACTTGGTGCTCTCCCAATCCACACATTGACAAGCCCAGGTCCAATGCATCAGGTTTACCTTGGCAACTTTCATCAGTTCATTAATGGGAGAGACCTCGGCTTCACCGACACACAGGGTAAGGATCAGTTACAAAATGTTCAGCCTCGTCCCTAGATAGTTAGTTAATGATGGGAACCGCTGTCTAAATCAAGGCCGAGGTCCTTCTTTGTAGCATTTGGACTTCTGCAAATGTTTATTCAGTGCAATATTTGGCGTTAAAGGGAAAAGTCAATGCTGACATAGACCTTGGTCCAGAGGAAGAGATTTCTATCCAAGGCCTCAGTTAAATGGGAAAACCAATGAAGGATTTTTAAAGTTAGGACTTGGCACATGGAAATTCTGGACTCATTTTATTTCGCTGAAAACATGCCTGAAGCCTGCAGGCTGAAAACAGATACAGTACACTCGGAGAAGATGTATTTCCTCACACTCTTGGAACTAGGGTAACCAGGGCAAATGATGCCAAAGAGGAGAAAAATAACTCAGGATGCATGAAACAAATATTTTTTTAAAAACTTGCATAGCCTTTCATATCAGGAGGCAGTCTCAAAGTGCTTCACAGGATTTACTGTAAAGTGCAGCGTTTGTGCATTTTATAGGTGAACACACCAGCCAATTTCCACACAATAATGTCCATAAACAGCCTTGAAGTAAATGACCAATTTTATCTGGTGATTGATGGTCAGGACACAGGAGAAACTCCCTTGTCTATTCAAGCAATGCCACTGATTTTTTTTAAGATGACCTCAGTTTAACATCTTATCTGAAAGACAAGAGTGGGATGCAGTAACTGCGCGACTCAAAAAGAATCACTGAAATCACTGAGCAATGCCTTTACCCTAGATTGCAAACCATGCACAATTGAGCAAAGAATAAATGGATTCATTTGATTACCTATTGTGCTTGAAATTTCTTATTTTCCCCAAATACTTTCTGAAGTGAAGTTATTCGCCCACAAACTGTACAGTCAATTCACTTTACCGTATGTTCTGTGAAGCGCTTTGAGAATATTCGAAAAAGTGATAAGGCGCTATATCAAATGCAAGGATTATTATTATGTTTTGTATCCTTTCACCTTTGTCAGCGTATTCCAAACAAGAAAATATGTACACACATTGCGTACGAATGTCTCAAAAACCATGATACCAGTATCCTACCTTGCAGTTGAGCTATGGCTCTAAGAAATATATGTAAATCGTCGAGACATTGTCTCACTTTGTCAAAGCTAAACACTATTTAAACCATAGTGCTTAATGTAGCCACTGCCAGCTTGCCTCTTTCTCTGAACTGATACCACTGGATACTGACACTGAAATAAAAGACAAAAATGCTGGAAATACTCAGCAAGTTAATCAGCACCTGAAAGAGGACAGGATAAGATAAGACTAGTTACAAATCAGAAATCACTCTGCCCAAAATCACGTGCTGCTTCAGATCCTCTCCTAGCATTGCGATTGTATCAGTAGATCACACAAAAAAGCTGCCACTCTGCTTTTTCACCAGTCTGTCTATATGTTTTATCTGCTCACAGATGGCACAACAATAACGTCTTTGTCCACAGCCACACACGTTCACTAACTTGAGGAATTTTCAGAACAACTTTCAGAGTGTTTGCAGACTCTTGTCTGTCTGCCTGAAACTTGCACACAGAGAGAGGCTCCTACTCAGTCACGATCTGCCATTGACAGTAAGTGACCAGGATGCCAGATGTCAAGTGATCTTTGCTCGTACACTGTCAAGAGAGACAATGTCTCCTTGTTAAATTAAATGCCATTGTCTTTAATGTCAGAATGAACAATTGCCCCCTCCTCCTTTCTTCCTTCATCGTGTCACTCAGACTAATGATGATTGTGTGCCAATCTCTCCCCCCAATCCCCCAACTCCACCACCCCCCCACCCCACATCTACAGAAAGCCAGCACAATGTAAAATTGACATGACCCCCTTAGCTATTAGAAAAATGGGAGGTTTCTCTTCCCTTATCAAATCAACAATGCACAACCTCATCGACAGCACATCAAATAATAAGATTTAATAAGACAAGATCATTTCTAGGGATTCAGAGAATTCAATTTAATTTGGGGATTTTAAAGCACTGTCCTTCAATGCACAGCCACCCCTACTTGAGGTTCCTTGTGAAAGTCAATATATTACCACTATTTTACATTACTTTACTGCTTCCTAGGCTACCAATGTACAGATGGGCTGACTTTCATTCTGATTTTTTTTAGCTTTTAAATCAATGAAACCTGCGCAGTTTTGTGAAACAAATAATTAACCGTGACGTGCTGCCGTACCGAGCCCCGAAGGCTTGTGATATGCGGCACGCTAAAGGAAGTTTCAGTTCTAATCAGCAATCAACCACATGCAGTAGCAAAACCCTCAGAGCAGCCTCAACTCAGCCCATTCAGTGCTACTTTTGCATTTGAAGTTTGTGTACTCATTTTTGCCAAAAAAAAATCAAAGATAAAGAAAATCAACACTAATTTGGGGGAAAACAAGAATATTTTAACATGGATGGCACTGCAGGATCCTCAAGGAAAGATTTTAAATCATTTAATGTGGGGGATCTGAGCAGGAAAGGAAGCTGTTGCAAAACCTAGAGGATTTTTGACGTATTCTTAGGACTGACTTTTGAAAACAGTTAAGCTTATATTGAGCAAGATTCTGGGGTAGTGTTATGCCAAAGTACACCCTGTAAAAATACATCTGTTTCTTTTATCATAGTGTGCATTTTTCACATTAAAATTAAGTTTAAGAATAAGTACTTGCATATTTTATCCTCCCTGTTGAAGCTATTTTCTTGAACCATTTTCCAGCCCTGGGGGAGGGCTGGGAGGAGAAGGAAGCTCGCTTTTGTACCTCTGATGCTCAGTGCATTCAACGGAGCCACTGAGAGAGCTTCAGCTTGAAGCAGGTTTTATGTTGTTGAAAATCCAAGTTGCAGTAAGTCAAAATTGCAGTTTAGCTTTTATCGAAATTTCAAAAAATAGAGTGTTCTCTCAGCAATTATGCATGCTTAAAGTTTCCACATACCAGGTAACAGCAGCTGAAAGCTACTAAATTGCAGCAAGTTGCATTCTTCAACTTGAGGATCCTAGTAAAATCGAGGTTGTATTGAGAGTGCATCAACCACATAACTGAATCATGTCTATGTTGCCAGTCGCTTAAATGCCAGACAGGCAAGTATGGATGTACTCTCAATACTAAATTAATACAACTGCTAGACATTTGGCATAGTTACACTCGACAACAAAACTTTCATGGACAGCCCCATGGCCTAACAAAGCTATCTTTGATAACATCTTCATAATGCCTCTTTCTGTTCTGAATGGATGTAAGAAGATTCTTTTGGACAACAGCAAAGAAATCCTGAAGCTTTGCATCAATGTTATTTTCTCTGTCTCTGTTAACTATTACTAAGTGCTTCAACAAGCGTCTCTGAATAGCGTGCACACAAGTGCTTTTTCTGCAAGAAAATCAAATCCAAGTGCTCTGGCATCACAACTAAGTTACACCAACCAAATATTTAGAGGCATGCTAATGCAGTACTCTCTCGGGAGTGTGGGATGGTGAACATTGGTGGCACTAAGCCATCACAACAACAAGGTCAGTGCAAGGAATACAGCATCTTATTATTCTGTACTAGTGGCCTTGTAACTACAATAGTGAACCATGGGGACCACACGAGTTCAGAATAGCAGTCACTTGGTTGCCTTTTAGGTGGAAGGAAACTAAGAGTCCTAAAAGAGAGTTTAGGAGGAACTTGTTTGCGCAGAGGGTGGTGGGAATGTGGAACTCACTGCTACCAGCTGTGGCTGAAGTAAATAGCATCAATGTATTTAAGAGGAAATTTGATGCGTACTTTAGGGAAAAGGGAATGGAGGGGTGTATGGGAGAGGATTAGGAGAGATGAGGGTTTGTGTGGAGTATAAACACTGGCATGGACTAGTTGTGCTGAACAGGCTGTTTCCAATGCAGTAGACTCTATGTTATTCCATGTAACTACATGAATGTTTCCATGGAGATAATTGTAGGATTTGTATAAAAACAGCTTCTGTAGAGTAGAATAAGGGGCTGATAGATCCACACATAACAGAGAATGGATTATTATAAAAATAAATTGATGTTGAATTTATATAAAACTTGTTAGACTACATTTGGAGTACAGTGCCCAATTCTGGTCACGACACTATAAGAAGGATATAGTTGCAATGGCAAGAGTACAAGGGCTGGAAGGTTATTGCTTTCAGGATATATTAGGGCTTTTTCACTAGAGAAGAGGGTAACTTGATACAAGTGTTTAAAATCAGAAACAGTTTCGATAAGGTCAATATAAATAGGCTGTTTCCACTGGTTGGAGAGTCCGTAACCAGGGGTCACAAATATAAGATAGTGACTAGGAGGATCGAAAAGAGAACTTAGGAGGAACTACTTTACGCAGAGGGTGGTGAGATTGTGGAACTCGTACAAGTGAAGCGGTGATTGAATCAGATAGTATAAATACATTCAAGAGTAAGCTAGACCCTCACATGAGGGAGAGGGCAATAGAAGGATATGGGAGGAAGTAAGGAATAAGTGAAGACTTGTGTTGAGTATCAACACCGGCACGGACTGTTTGCACCGAGCGGCCTGTTTCCGTGCTGTACATTCCTTGTAACTAATTCTTACATTTAATGCAATGCCTTTCATGACAGGAGGACAGGATATAATGTAAAGTGCAGTGGCTGTATGTGTTTTGTGGATGAATGCAGCAGCCAATTTGCACAAAGCAATATCCCACAAACAGCCATGGAGTGAATGACCAATTTTGTTTGGGGGATGGCTGTCCAGGACGCAGGGAGAAACTCTCTTCTCTTTTCAAATAGAAGGGTGAGAAGGAGTGGGTGAAGACTCATGTGGAGTATAAATACCTGCACAGACTAGTTGCTATAAATTCCATTAAATCATTGATATCAGAGGTTTTCGTTCTTTTTGGGTGTGAGAGGGGTGGGGGAGAGAGCATAGTAGTCAATGAAGAGAAAAGATAAGAGTTGGGATGAAAGAATACATTCTACGAATGAATATACAGTAGAATTATATGTTAAGTTTTATTGCAGAAATTTATTTGATAAATTCATTTGAAGATGTTTCTAAGGACATTTTAAACTTTTCTCCATCAAGTAAGTTTCAGTGTGAGAGCCCTCTCTGGTCCAAAAGGAGGCAGACAATTCACTACAGTACAAAACTTTGCACCTCACCCCCCATCACCCATTTTAAAAGTGAACAGCAACAACTTTGGAAACCATTTAAGAAGGAATAGTGTGAGTGACAAGTACGGGCAAGAAGGTTCCAGCAGGAGGCAGAACGAGTGCGAGTTGGAGAGGAGGGGGAACAAATGTGAGTAGGAAGGGAGGGGGAACAAGTTTGAGTGAGAGGGGTAGGGAGGGAGAGTATGTAATGAGTGAGTGTGCTAGTGGGAGGTTTAAAAGAGCTAAAACAGAAGAGAGTGAGTTTCACACCCAAGGAAGGTGGAACAAAACCGACAGGAAGACGGGCTAGGGACAGAAAAAGAGTGGGGAAGGGTGGGGGGGAGCAGAAACAGGAAGCGAGGAGAGAAAGGCAGAAATAGGCAAGACTCATTCATAAAGAAAGTATATTTACACTCACTGCCAACAGCTCGCTACAAGAGACTTCCTCCCTACAGCTTGTCCTGGGGTGGGACATTTTGCTTCACCAGTACTGTATAAATGAAGAGCTCTTTGTAAAATAAAAACAATTCAACATTTGAAGGTTTTTTTAAAGTGATTTTTCTAGGACACAACTAAAGTCTGAACAGACTTTCATAGGGCCTGTAAAATGCAAGTCAGAAATGCGGCTGCGTTTACTGCATTGTCAAAGTTAAAACAAAGATTAATGAATGCCAAACTATACATCTGCTTTAAGCTGCACCAACTCTGGCGAAATAATTGTGCTTCTGAGTACACAGAGCCTCTAGTATATTCATTCTGAGAGTAAACCCAGATCTTAAATATCCTTGTTCGGGGTCTCAGCAAGTAAACATAAAACTTTTGAAAGCAGTTTCAGAGGATGCAATGCAACAATAACAACAGCTTGTTATGCAGGATAGCGCCCCAGAGTGCTTATGCATGCAACATGCTCCTTTTTGTTTAAAATGTAATTAATTTGTCAATTTAGATTAAGACTGCAAAGGGATTTTTTTGAATTCACTGGGAGGACACAGTCTTAAACACAAAAAGAAAGGCAAAGGCAGCATCACAACTCACTCTTCCATCGCTAGTGTATCAGAAGAGGAAAGATTAACAATTGGAATTCTTTAAAGAAGTAAACAGTAAAATGAATGCCTGAATTTACACTGCCTCATATAGTTTCAAAGCAAGATTACTTCAGGGGAGGCACTTAAAGGTGACCTGTTCAGGATATTTAAACTCTCGCTATGAAAGGCAATTGGTACAATAGACACCAGGAAACATTTGTTACAGAGGATACTTAATGACTGGAACCGGTTGCCAGGAAGGATGATTGACGTCAGGACACGGGACTAATTTAATAAATATTGAATGCTGTAATGAGAAGACAGTAGGTGGGCATTCTGAAGGGATGAGATCAAACAGACTAGAGGGCTTTCTTCAGTCAAACTTTTCCTGCTATCTTGAGCAAAGTAAAGCTTCTTTGACTCTTGTCAGGTCAGGTAGCAGACTGTTATATCTGTTATATGTTATATTTCAGAGCCTTTATTGACACAGTGCACAAAGGTCCTGTGCTGCCTCTTTAATTAACCACATAGTATGGCATTCTGTATGCTGTATGGCACTCGGTTAACTACAGTTGGGCCAGTTATAACATGTTTGGGTATGGTGTACGTCTATTTATAGTACACTGTAAACTTTGACTGGCTGGTCCCCTGCGCCGCTGGAAATGCTCGCGAGACCAATTGTTGGCTTCCTGCCCCACAGGTGTAACACTGAGAAAGAGACGTCAGCAGTGACCTGATAACCCAGAAGTGCTGACCTGACAGCCATTTTTACACACATCCCATTTGTCTTGATTTGATGGATCCAAACCACCATGTTAAACCAGGGTCTGAGACTACTTGGCCTAATAGCAAGACTTACATGGTTACAAGAATTAGCATTTCTTCAAAAGAATGAGGTGCTCACATTTTAACTGCGGTTGCAGTAAAACAAGGTGGTGCTATGACAGAAGTCACTTCTGGCTGAAAGATCTTGGTTGGGCCTCAATTTGACTCTGAGCATTTTGTTTTTGCAATGCAATGCAGTGAGTAAAAAAGACACATTTTAATTTTGTGCATTTATCTTGCTGATTTTTTCTAAATCCAAAGTCATTTGCTGCCTCACACATCACAGCCACATTTTTTTTGTCAGCCAAGTGCCAGGCACATCAGAAACCCATCACCATGCTTGACCCAGACTGAGAGTACCACAAATGTACGAAATGAACACATGGAAATTTCCCTGAATGTGAAATGGAATGTGCACTCCCTCCCTGGGTGGACACACCCTGCTTTACAAATTCCAGAGCGTATCACGCTGATGAGCAAAAAGTCTATGTTGAATTGGAGATGCTGAATGTGATCGCTACAGAGAGTTAATATTTACCAGCAAGTCACTGCGAGCTGATGTTACATAAATGAGAAAAAGAAAACGTGTGGAGAGATAAGTTTGAACAAAATAAAACAAAATCTTGCTCTCTGTGGGTTAATGTTTCCAGCATGCTATCAAGCCACCAGGGGGCTCAGTTCTGCCGATGGACTTTAAAAATGGAAAGAAGTAGCCAGGCAGGGGAATTTTCCTTTTCCTTCCAACTATATTTTCTGGGATTCAAAGTTCATGGAGCTGGCAAACCGCAGAGGTTTGCATTTCATCCGATTGACAAATTTGGCGGAATCAATAGAAACATTTAAAAACAGAGATAGCCATCAACAAGCATTTATACCCAAAATAATGTCTTGGAGCGCTGGTACTTGGATAGTAGAGGTATTAAGGGATATGGCTAAAGAACAGGGCATTGGGATTAAAAGATCTGCCAAGACTCAATGGCCTCCAGTTCCTGTTTTCCTATGTTCTTAAGTTGAACCATCTAACCAGGCCTGGATTAGGTCTCCTCAATTCTACCATCCAAGAAAATTGCAGCTTATCCAAAACTCAGCCGCCCGCATCCTCACCCACATCAAACTTTGGACACCATCACCTTAGCACCTTCCTATCGCTGTGATCTTCTCTTATGTCACTCTTTGCTTGCCCCTCCCCTCAAATAACTTGTGCCTGCTGTGCATGGTACCATCAGCGGACAAACCTTCATTTGATACACCCCTAGCCTCTGAAATGCCCTCCCTATACCACTCTATCTCTCCCCCACATGTCTTTAAATCCTCTTAACCTCTTTGACCACACCTATGGTCACTCCCCCTCCTCCACCCTTTTCCTTCGCTCAGTGCCCAATCCTGTCATTGTGAAGCACATTATCCTACATGAATTGTACAATATAACTCTAGGGGTCCTGGGAAAGTGCAGGTATATGGGCCTGAAACGTTTGCTCTTAAAAGAGCCAGCACAGACACAGTGGGCTGAATGGCCTTCTTCTGTGCTGTAAATTTCTATGGTTTTATAAATGCAAGTTATTGTTGTTGTCTGCCCTGGTAGACAATTTTGCCTCGCCTTAGTGGAACATGGCGCTCCAATTTAACAATTGTCTATAGTTCTGGAGACAAATCCTGTGAACCTTTTCAGTTTTAATTTTTTCACATGATACTGCTTTTCAACTATTTTTGTGAGTTGTGCTGACAAGAATCCTCCTCTAAAGGAACGACGATGAAAGCGTTTTGGAAATTGTACAAAAAGCAATCCGAATGGAATGAGAAGAATACACAGAGGCATGCAAACGCCAGCTGCAAACCAAAAATCTGTTTTCCAATAATTCAAGTAAGTGTTACGTGGTGAGAAGTCATCCGTGGTGGGAATGCAGGAATCAATCAGGGATCCAGTAACAATTAGTACCCTCAGCCTGTGACAACCTTGTTCCTGTTTTACAGTACAGTGCAAATAAAATGCAAGGTGGGGGGTGGGGGGAATCCAAAATCCACTTTCTTCCATTCCTGTTGCGCATCTTGTTCTCCCTGTATGTAACTGGAGCTAATGTGGCATAAACATAGTACCACTGATTCCCCTGCAGTTTGCAAAACAGAAGCAACCGAAGCTGAACGGCAATGCCAAGCAATGGCGCAGCATTTTGCAAATCTGTGAGACAAACAGAGGCAGAGCTGACCACAAGCATTAAGATCATACATACAAATAAAAATATTTGGAACAATAAGAATGCTTGCATTTTGATATAGCCCCTTTCCGTCAGGAAGAACTCTCAAAGCTCTTCAAAGGAAATACACAGCAAAATGTAGTGATTGTATATTCTGTAGGCAAAACTGGCTCCCAAATTCCCACAAACAGCCATGAAGTAAGTGAATGACCAACTTTATTTAAATGCAACAAAGTTATAAAAAAAGCATCAAAGATTTGAGACCCAATTTTGATTAGAACTGTAAGCACAGGACAAGGGTATCTCACAAGCTTAAAAATGCAAAGGAGTTTTAAAAGTCTACTCATTGACCAAACAGTAAACAAAAACTTAACTATCCCCGCAAATTTAGTCAAAAATGCACTTTAAAGTTGTTTTTTTGTGGGCGTTACTTTCCATAGTTCAATTCACTTTAAGTATGCAAAAATCTCAAAAGGCTCCTGACAGAGAGAGGGAGAGAGGGAGAGACAGGAATGGAGAGAGTTGATACTACAGTTTTCATGTCTGGGCATAAACTGCTTTCTCCCCTGAAAATAAGTACAGGAGTATCCTCGGCCCATATCATCATCAGACCTGAAATATTCCGGATGATGTTCAAGAAATACCATGACACAAATATAGTAAATACCTGATAACCCGTTACTCTAAGGGAAAAGGGCTCAGTGACAAGTTCAGGAGTGTCGAGTTAGGCACATGTATAAATAAATAAATCAATGCGGTCGGGATATTGACAGTACGATGACTTAAGTGGTAGTGACAAATTAAGCCAGAGCCG
This sequence comes from Callorhinchus milii, assembly GCF_018977255.1. NCBI lineage: Eukaryota > Metazoa > Chordata > Chondrichthyes > Chimaeriformes > Callorhinchidae > Callorhinchus > Callorhinchus milii. Next base: position 34,158,786 of record NW_024704743.1, read on the forward strand.
AATTATCAGGAGTAAACTGTATATCAGAGATTAAAAGAGAAGATTGGGAAGGAATATAAAATGAACTCTTTTTTTTAAAAAAAAAGGTCAATTGGAACATAGAAATAGTTCTGGAATCGGCCGCAGTAAAGTGAGGAGTGATAATAGAATTGTTGGTGTGGCTACAATCAAAAATCATTGAGGCTAAATCAAAACAGAGTAAAAGGGAGGAGGAGGCTAATGTAGGCTAAAGTAAGGATGTAAAGATAGGTACTTGGTATAAGCAGAAAGCTTTAAAATATACAAGGTGCCTTGCAGACAAGCAATTGAGTCAGTTATAAAGATCAGCAATACCAAGTTTCCCTGAAATCAAGACCACTGTGAATATCCCAGATAGACAAAGCACAGACAGTCTGACAAAGCACAGACAGAAACAGCACAGACAGACTTACAGACAAAGCACAGAGAGACAGACAGACAAAGTACAGACAGAAACAACGCAACAACAAAATGACATTTGTATAGCGCCTTTCAGGTCGGGAGGACGTCCCAAGGCGCTGGACAGACAGAGTTACGGACCCGAGCTAAGGGTCGGGGTGGGGGAGGAGGGAGGGCAGGGGGGAAAGCAGGGAGATCAAAAGCACGGTCGAAGAGGAGGATCTTGAGGTGGATCTTGAAGGTGGCGAGGGAGGGGGCGAGACCGAGGGACTGAGAGATGGAGTTCCAGAGGGTGGGGGCAGAGTGGCGGAAGGCCCGCCCGCCAATAGTGGGGCGAGCGAGGCGGGGGACATGAAGCAGGCCAGAGCCCGCTGAGCGGAGGGAATGAATAGGGTGGTAGGGGGTTAAGAGGTCAGAGAGGTAGGGGGGAGCAAGACCATGGAGTGCTTTGAAGGTGAGGTCCAGGATCTTGAATTCTATCCTCTGTGTGATGGGAAGCCAGTGGAGTTGGGCAAGGATGGGGGTGATAGGGTCGCGGAGCCTAGCGTAGGAGAGGACATGAGCTGCAGAGTTCTGGATGATCTGCAGTCTGTGGAGGGAGGAGTTGGGGAGAGCGACAAGCAGTGAGTTTACATAGTCGAGCCTCGATGTAATGAAAGTGTGTATGAGGGTTTCGGTGGCCTGTGGTGTGAGACAGTGTTGGAGCCGGGCAACGTTGCAGAAGTGGGGAAGGCAGAGCAGCTCATGGCACAGATGTGGGGCAGAAAGGATAGTTGAGGGTCAAATAAGACCCCAAGGTTCCGGACTGACTTAACACAGACAGACAGACAGACAGACAAAGCACAGACAGACAGACAGACAGACACAAAGCACAGTCAGACAGACAGACAAAGCACAGACAGACAGAGAGACAGACACAAAGCACAGTCAGACAGACAGACAAAGCACAGACAGACAGACAGACAAAGGACAGACAGACAGACACAAAGCACAGACAGACAGACAAACAAAGCACAGACAGACAGACAAACAAAGCACAGACAGACAAAGCACAGGCAAAGCACAGACAGACAGACAAAACACAGACAGACAGACAGACAGACAGACAGATAAAGCACAGACAGACACGCAGACAGACAGACAGCCACACACACAGACAGACATACACAAAGGACAGACAGACAAAGCACAGACAGACAAAGCACAGACAGACAAAGCACAGACAGACAAAGCACAGACAGACAAAGCACAGACAGACAAAGCACAGACAGACACACAGACAGACAGACAAAGCACAGACAGACAAAGCACAGACAGACACACAGACAGACAGCCACACACACAGACAGAAAGACACACACAGACAGACAGACATACACAAAGCACAGACAGAGCACAGACAGACAGAGCACAGACAGACAGACAGAGCACAGACAGACAGACAGACAGAGCACAGACAGACAGACAGACAGACAGAGCACAGACAGACAGACACACACACACACACACACACAAAGCACAGACAGACAGACATCAAAATCAGTAACACCAGGTTTCAAGCAAAGCCAAATGACACCCTGGACACAAGACCAATGTGAAAATCTCAGACAGCCAAAGGGTTTCAAATACACTGGCAGACAGGGACAGACAAATAGACAGACAGATGAAACACATACAGGCAGAACACAGACAGATAGAGACAAAGCACAGGCAGACAGACAAAGCACAGACACAGTCACAAATTACTCTATTTATTCATTTTAATACTAAATTAGTGAGTGGCTGGAATTTGAGGACAAAGAGATAGTAGAATTACTTGTAACTTCTCATTCATCTTCACTGAGGACTTGGAATGAATATTGCCAAATCTGAAAACTACAGCGTGTTGGTCAGCATCCGAAAAGAACAAGATCAATTTAAGATCTGATTTGTTTCTCACAGATGCTGCAATGGGAAGTTAGAAACTGTAGCAGCCGTGCACCAGTCACCTGGACACACAAGTGATGTGGAAGAGAGCGACTAAGTGCATGGAGTGAGTGTAAATCTTGTGGGCGCGAAATGAACCCTAAGATATATTTTCACAGCAAACATGACAAAAAAAAAGTTCTGAAATACAAGTCCATGACCAGACTTAAAAGCATAAACAATTTTTGCCCAAAGATCCTGGGAAAAATGTTAAGAATGCTTGGCTGAGAATATGCGTTCTCACCATAAATCTAATAAAGAGCAGATTCCAAACAATTGAGTGTTGAATCCTGCAGGAGGATTCAGTACTTTAAATGAAATATTAGAATCAGGAGAAATCTGTTTATTTCCCCATTGACAATCAGAGCACAGAGTCAACAACAAGATCAAGACCAAAACCGATCTCAGCGTTCCTACACCAGCCTCAAAGTAACACAAAGTCACAAGTAACACTGTAGCATAAACTTCCAGTTCTTGTGCAACAAATGTTTACTTTGTCCAAAACAAAAAGTAATTGAATGTACCGTTTTTACCCTTTTCTCTTTCAATAAATTCTATGCAGATGTCTTTTCTAGACTATGTGGACAGATGGGAAGTTTTGTACATGCTGTAATATACTGTACATTCTTTTCTGCAAAGCTCACTGGATAAATATTTAGTCATTTGTTTAACATTTTTGTGGTTGCTTTTATTCCTCTCTCTTTCTCCCTCTCCAATGAAACACAAAACTACTCCAATTTAGCTCAGGCATTAAGACATTGAAAGCAAAACGTTAGAAGTGGCAAGACATCATTGGCACACTGCCACGTGAAGGCTTCTCCCTCCCCACCTCCCAGCCTACAAATACACAGTCACTACACTTCAGTTTTTATAGTAGTTTTATAGCTGTATATTTAAAGCTGTATTTTAAAGCGCTCTGAGACGCCGTCCGGCGTGGTGGGCGCTATATAAATCCAAGTTGTTGCTGTAGTTCATAGTAAAAAAACTGCAAAGTGCTTTGAGACTTCAACAATGTGATAAAACACTTTATTAAACGCAAAAAATTATTATTAAGTCGAAGATACAACAATTTCTTTCTGTTTATTACAACATTAGTCACATGTCACTGTCGAGATTGTTTTGCACAGATTCACATGACTTGAAAGGCAGACACTTCAATACAGATCTTTACCATCTCCCCTTTCAAAGTTGCGCTACACAGTTTCAACTCACACAAAACATCTACCTAAAGCATAATAAGAAATTTACAAAGTAACGCTTGACAAATATACTGATCCACATATTTCTTCAGTATATTATTATACTGCAATATTCAGTATCATACATTTTAGTAAATATCCTGCTTCACGTCTCAAAGCAATAAGGCTTGCATCCTGGAATTAATCTGAAGTGGATTTGCCTCTGAAGTAAATCAACCTACATAAACAGAATTAAAACTACCACCATGGTACAGTAAGGAATTAAAGCAAGCCTCTCCTGCTGCACAATGAGTCTGGAGACAGTGCCAGATTAATGTTTCTTTGGAGTATCCAGCCCAGGATGCTATGGCAGTTCTTGTGTAATTAAGATACTAGCCAGTTTACACAAGCTCTGTTGCCATCTACACACTGCATTCGTCAGTCTGGAGCTATGTGCAGTCAGGAGTATGCAGAAAAAGGCAGTCCCTTCCTCTAGGAAGAAAAGAGTTGAATAAAGTGGCTTTCCATAGTATTGCACAAGGTCAGAAAAGACGATTGTGGTCCATTTAGTCTCTCCCAAAGTAATATTAAATAATTCTACATCTCTCTCCCCTCATTTCTCAAATGATTGAATGTACCAAATAACTATCTAATTCTTTCGAGACACAATGTGCCTCCACTGCCTTACTGGCTAGTCTTCCACATATTCGCCATTCCACTGGTAAAGGAATTAAACACGAACTATCCATTTACCGTCCCTCTGATGACCATGTTAAACATATTATGAGGGTTCAGTTTATCTGTATCCTTTACCACCATGAATAATTGAATAAGATTCCTCCTGAACCCAACTTCCGGCTTTGCTACAAGTGATTTTGTGTTTTGAAGGATCAGTAAAACCTTTTATTTAAAAAAAATGCCAGATCAATAATTGTACGTCGACCCTTATTGGGTGTAAAAGTTTAATGGAGAGGATATCATTACCTTCCAACTCAGCATTCAATGGCACCCACAGCAAATGCGATTATCACTGATAATAGTTTGGCAGCAGCAATGATTTTCCTAGAATATTTCTCCTAATCCAGCAGGAAGCTGGGATGCTGCCGCTGGCTGCACTGGGTTTGTGCTTATGCCAATTGCTGAAATGCCATCAACTCTCGGGATGATTGCAATAAAAACAAATTACATTTGTATAGCGCCTTTCATGTCAGGAAGACATCCCAAGGTCCTGGACAGTCAGGGATCCGCACCCGAGCTGGTGGTTGGGATCAGGACCGATGGAGGGTAGGGTTAGGTGGGTGACCAAAGGCATGGTTGTTTTTTCTTGAACTGCCCCCATCTTGCCTCATTGAGACTAGTGAGCATTGTGAAATGAAATAAATCCAGAAAATCCTGGATACATACAATCCTTTCCTCTTCAGCTTGCACAAATCACTTAAGTCCCCAGGACATTCTATGAGTAAGCTTTGCTGGAGAAATCCACTGGAGTGACTTCCCTTTAATGGCCTGTGATGCAACAGGTGATGAATGACAAAGGTCCACGTGATTTCTTTTCTCCATCTTTCCTTCAATGAGTGAAGGCAAAGCCAGTGATGACCAGAGACCTCTGCAAGACTATCACAGTACTGCAGCAAGCGAGCAGGAAGGAAGAATAAGCTACACACTTTTTTTGAGAAATAAAAATATAAATAATGCACGGAGGACTCACAGAGAAGAATAAAGAGCATGGAAATGAATGAACCACAAAGAGAAATCGCAAACGATATACTCCAGAAAATGACAATACAAAATGACATATAGCGCCGTACACGTCGGGAAGATGTCCCACGGCGCTGGGGTGGGCTCAATTCTGACCCCAACCAGTGACCACCGCTAACCTGAGGCAAAAAGAAAGGTCAGGGTAAATCTGTCTTTACGCAGTGCATGGGAACTCGGGGAAATCATGTAGGGGACATTTCCACCTACCCAGCCCCTTCCCCAGCACAGCAAAACATGTCAGGGTGATCCCGAGACTCTTGGCGGAGGGGGGGGAGATAGGCAGGATCGTCTTGGAGATAAGGTGACATGTTTGGCAACAGAATGTCACAATTGAGCCCACCCTCTGTGACTGTCTCTGAAGCCAAGTTCCTGAGCCAGGCGGGTCCACAGTACTCCACGGCACTGCTGTTAACAGCACAGTCAACCTGGCTCACTGGGGCAGGAATTCTTCTGTTAACCCTGCAAGCCCAAGCCCTAACAGGCCTAGGTGGACAAGCAACCGGAAAGCTTGCCAGGCAAGTGCTCTCAATGGCAAGCTATACAATTTTCGCTGGTTAGTACCCCAAAAGACATTCTGGGTCCCCAAGCCTTCGCTGCTGCCAACCTGCGCCTAATACTTTCCGGAGTTAGGTAAGCATGCTGCGTCCCTCCAGGGAGAGAGTGCACATTTTATTTCCAATAAATATCCGTGGAATTTCCTCATGGAAATTGATTGATTTGGATACTTTTAGCCATCATTCATGCTTAAAAGTATCCAAATCAAACTCACTATTGGTGAATTTGATTTGGATACGTTTAAAGCATGATGGTGGGTTTCTGCAAGAGTCAGACACCTGGCTGAACCCCCACCAAAAAAAGAAAATATTCCAACAATAGCTTGTGCTTCGAACCCCTCTGCCCCCACAAAATATATTATATTTATCTTTCAGATACAGATCGACTTGTCCAACACTCACATTTTTTTCTTGTAACACTGATACTGCAGCCTTGTTCTTCCAACTGAGAAGAGCTGTTCTGTAGTTATGGTACAGATACTCTCATGTGGATTCTTGCAAGTTAAATAATGCATTCAATTAAAACATGGAACGGCTATTCTTTACTGTAGGTAGTGCAATGCATTCGTGGAATCAGTAACCATACTCAGAGGCTTTGCAAACATACCAAAGGGCTTTGCTAGTTCCTAAGAAAAGAAGCAGACTTGTAGCTACAGGTGGTAATTTAACCATAAATTAACTTCAGATCCAAACATATTCCAGATGCAACTTATGTTCGAGGCAAACAAGCCGCTGTAAATGTAGTCTGCAGATGTTTGCTAACGCACAACATCTTTGAACATTGAGCACAGTCCCTCTCAAGACATATCCACATTACCACATTGTCGAAAGCTCATCCACGATATCTCTGTTCTCCCCTGTGGATCCCCTTGGTCACATCCCACATGACATTCCCAAGCCCAAGCAGGTCGTCAGTTAACCTGCTCTCAGGGCTGTCTTATTAGGAGCTGGGTGCATGCTATCGAGATCGGGAAGCCATTGGGCAACCAGACCTATCCCATCCAACCATTCCAGGGATGTCATTTACATCTGCTTCTGTGCTTTTGTGTGAAAAGATACCAAATGTTTGCGGGAATGTTATGTAATTCAAGCTGTTGAAATCCACACTTCATGGCATATGGCTGTTTGCCGAGATCAGCAAGTCAAGTATTTTGGTGCAATCTCACAGGACATGTTTGACCACGGCAGTCACAAGCTGATCAGCACAGGTTTCATTAACAAGTTAAAAACAATGATTTCTGGGTTTTCCACAGGAATCCTTCATCTGGTTCTAATCACTGCCGCTGGAGCAGGAGAAATTTTCCTGTGAAAACCACTACATTCTAGGAAACTTAACACTGCTCACTGATCTCCTTCAGTGTGAGCACATACTATATAGCATTAACCTACACACTGCTGTGATGCAATTATTCACATTTGCCCTTGATCTTTTTTGAATAGTGTATTTCAGTCATGTTATTATTGCAGGATTCATTTTTACTATTACAGGCCAACATTCATGCAATTTATTTTGGAATTGCTGGCACAATTACAGGTTCGATGGGCTGCATAGCCTTTTCCTGTTCTTGTTCCTACGGTGTAAGTTTTGCACAACTTTTTTTTAAACTAGGGAGGCTGAACTAAATGCAAAGACTGACAGAAAATGTGGTTTGCATTTAAAGATCCCATCCAGTAGAGCTCCTTCCTCAGGTGGATGTTAAAATCCCATGGCACTATTTGAAAAGAGAAGTCAATTTTTTCTGGTGTCTTGGCCAATTATCCCACAGATAAGTGGTCAGTCACTTCTATGGCTGTTTGTGGGACATTGCTGTGCGCAAATTGGCTGCCATGTTCACCTATAAAATAAACTAATGGCATGTTGGAGTTTATTGCAAAATGGTTAGAATACAAGAGTAAGGAAGTCTTGCTGCAACTGTATAGGGCTTTGATGAGATTGCACCTAGAATATTGTGTGCAGTTTTGGTCTCCTTACTTAAGAAGGGACATACTCGCCTTAGAGGGGGTGCAGCGTAAATTCACTGGGTTAGTTCCTGGGATGAGGGAGTTGACCTATGATGATAGGTTGAGTAAACTAGGCCTATATTCTCTAGAATATAAAAGCATTAGGGGTGATCTTGTAGAAACATATAAGATTCTTATGCGGCTTGACAGAGTAGACAGTGTGAGACTGTTTCCCCTGGTAGGAGAATCTGGAACTAGAGGTCACAGTCTTAAGATTAAGGGACAGCCCTTTCAAACAGAGTTGAGGAAACTCTTCTTCACTCAGAGAGTAGTGAATTTATGGAATTTTCTACCCCAGAAGGCTGTAGATGCTCAGTGCTTGAACATATTCAAGACTGAGATTCATAAGATTTCAAAAGGATAGAGGGAATAAGGGATATGGGGATAAGGCGGGCAGCTGGAGTCAGGTTAGCTCAGTCTTGATCTTATTGAATGGCGGGGCAGGCTCGAGGGGCCGAATGGCCTATTCCTGCTCCCAATTCCTATGTTCCTAAGATCCTAAACAATCACCATATTTTACAATAAATGCTTTGAAAGAGTTATGAGATATCATCGTGAATGAAACAGAATGATAAAGCACAGAAACAGGTAATTTAGCCCAACGAGTCCTTGGTGGTGTTTATACTCCAGACAAGCCTTCACCCCTCCTAATCCCAAATACAAAGGTTATCATCATTGAGCTCACAGTCTTGAATGACACTTTATTTCAGTACTGGGAAGTGTTGCATGAGTGCCATCGTTTAGAATAGATTTAAATTAAAGTCCCACCTCCTGGTTCAGGTGAACATTAAAGATCCCACAATACTATTCTAAAAGAGGTTTCTACCAGTGTCCCAGCCAACAATCCTTCAGTTAAATTCCCTGTTTGCAGGACCTTCCAATATCGTAAATGGCTATTTCATTTATCTAAAATAAACAGCCAATATACTTGATGGTAGCTACGTGTGAAGCACTTTGAAATGTTTCAACGCGATAAGGTGCTATAAAATGCAAATTCTTTCTTCAGTAAACTGTCACACAGAGGATACAGGTCAAGATCCTGCTCCTCACCTTCAAAGCCCTCCATGGTCTTGCTCCCACCTACTCCTGCAACCTCCTAACCCACTACAACCTGCCCGCTCCCTCCGCTCAGCGAGCTCTGGCCTGCTTCACGTTCCCCGCCTCACCCACCCCACCATTGGCGGGTGCGCCTTCTGCCACTCAGGAGCCCATTCTCTGGAAGTCCATGCTGCAGTCCCTCCGCCTCGCCTCCTCCCTTGCCTCCTTCAAGACTCATCTCAAGACTCTCCTCTTCGACCGTGCCTTCGGTCACCCTTCTTCCCTCCCTGCCCTCCACCCTCCCCGATCCCAACCCCAGCTCGGGTGCGATACATTGATTGAAAGGTGCTACACAAATGTAATTTTGTTTGTTATTGTTGTCCTTACATTTACAACATACTGAGCTGAATCTCTCAAGATTCTCTAGCCGCTGGTGTCCTTCAAAATTAGACAAGAAAACTTATTCAGAGAAATATAAATATACAAATTTACATTTGTAAAAACTCCTTTCACGTCAGGATGATGTCTCAAAGAGTTTCACACTGCTAGCTGGGTACCTGAGCTGAGGGTGGGAAGAAAAAAGATGTCAAAAAGTGACCGGCCTTGAGGTGGACTTTAAACATGGAGAGAGTGAGGGTCAGAGGGTCAAGCCTGAACTTGCTGAAAACGTGAATAGGGTCTTGAAAACTTTCCTGGGGGAGAATTAGTGGTGGAAAAGCTACAATGGTGAAAACTGCAGTATAAGCATGGCTATTTCACACATATGGAAGAAATAATAAACAATGCAGATTCTAGCTCAAGGCCACTGAAGTGAAGACCGTATGCTTTACAAGTGTAAGTTACCTCCTGCCTGAGATGCTTCATACAGTATGCTGGACCTAAGGGGAAATGGAAACAAGCACACCGCCTTCAAGCACCACTTTTGCAATAAGTCCCAATCATTATCAGTTACAAATGATTCAGCATCGAGAATGGAAAGCACATTCTTAATAAGACTTTAAACACCATACATGAAATGGTTATAAATGAAACAGATTGCTAAAGTGATACTGGAGAAGCCTCAACGGGCAGAACCCTGACTACACTAAAAGTACACACTGCTCATTATGATATGAAACTGTACAAACTCAAAAACAGGGACAGTGTCCAACCTTACCCTGAAGTGCCACTGGCAGCAAAAATACTGCGCAGCGGTGCTCCACGGACTGAAAATTCGGCAATTTGTTTTTAATGAAACTGAAACACTAATCTCCCCTTTCCCCAGAAGTTTCCAACTTTGACAAAAGGGACTTTCTGGGGAACGGGCTGAGGAACCGTAGGCTTTTTATTTACTGTGCGGAGAACCCTCTCCCTGACCACCAAAAATACTGTAACATTACACAGCATTAACAAAAGGCATTGAAAGATCTGCTTTCACCTTCTCCATATAAACAAGTTAACATTTGGTAAGAATTACTAAGCATAGCAAGATGTTCCATCTGGTAATGGGACAATCTCTTAAATGTCATTCTCTGCATATCCTTACAGCATTTATCCAAACTGCATTTGGATGCATCCTCGTCACCCTCCATCAATCCAGAATATATATATATATATATATATACACACACACAGTATTTTAGAGGTTACTTCAGGTTAGCCAAAAACATTCTCCAGGAAGCTGTGTGAAATGCTTAGCAAAGCACATCACTTGTGATACTTCCTTAGCTCAGCTAGGCTACATTTTTATCGGTAAGAAAGAAATATGAACTGCCCGAGGCCCATAGTGCAAGACATCACAATAGCTGAAGAGAGATAAGTCAAGAAGCTCTGGTTATGTAAAACCAAGCTTACTTTTCAAAACAAGATGTAAAATACAGCAGATGCTAGAAATCTGAAACAAAAACAGAAGTCGCTGGGAACACTCAGCAGGTCAGGCAGCATCTATGGAGATAGGAAAGTGAGTCAAAGTTTCAGGTGCACGACCCTTCGTAGGAACTGGAGCATGTTGGGAGGGAGAGGCTTTTAAAGACTAACAGAGAGGGGGGAGGTAGGGCAAGGAAGACAAAGGAGAAAATGGGGTAGAGGACAGGGGATGATGGGTCAAAGAGGTATTAATGATGCAAAACAAAGGGGCGGTGGGGGTTGCAACAAAACAGGGGAAAAGAGGTGTTAATACTACAATACAAAAGCCTGTAGTAAGAGGAGGGAGAGAAGACTGCAGAGAGTAAGAAATTGCAAAGTCCTGTCCAACTCACTTAGGAAGAGAATAGAAATCTAAAAGACTCCATTAAACAGTAGAGATATTGATATCTGGGATCAGCCCTAGAGTGAATATGAAAAACAAATCAGGTGAACAAGAACTTTTACAAAGCACCTTTCAAGCAGGGTAGTGGCTTGGTGCACTTTGTGTGTCACCACACAAAATACAAGATACAGTACTAACCCGAAAACTCTTCCCTTCAAAGTTATATATACACCTCTACGACACCAGCCTTTGCTATCTCTTCGGGAGGAGGGAAGGTAGGTAGACTGTGATAAAGTGGCCCGATAGTGAGTTACCATCATTATGGAGATGTCCACATAAGGGTGAGGGGGAACAATGTTTTACTTTCTAGTTGTAGAGAGACAGCTGCCTCGCAATATTTAAACCTTTGGAGTTTGAAACATCACATGCCTCACTGTGGAACGTTATAAAAACTCCAATTGGCCCAAGGGATATTTATAGCTACTATACTTTCCTTCCACCAGAATCTGAACTCCCCACTCAGTCAGATCTAATAACCAGACGAATTAATGCCCTTGTGTATGTGGTAGACCTTCAGGAGTATAGTATTTGCATTTGGAGTTAGAAGCATCAGTAGGAATGCAAAAAGAAACGGTAAACTGTAAACTGCCTTACAGGCAGGCAGAACAAAGTACGCCATGTAATAAGCAAACAAGTAATAAAGCACTACACTACTGGTGATAAAATACTTGTTTTAAACGGTCAAAGCGAACCCACATTAAACTACTGTAGAATTTTTGAAGCAATATGTTTCAGGTTATCACACTTCTTAGGAGGAAAAGTATGTCAGCTTTTAAAATATTTGCATTCAGCACAACAGAACAGATTCAGAAGCATTTTTTTTAGTTTGTATCAAATGCAGGGTTCGTATTTTTCTTCCTTCAGGAAAGAGCAAATTAAAATAAGAGTAGAAACATAGAAATCTACAGCAAGAAACATAGAAATCTACACTGACTCACAGAGCAAGCTCACTTCAATCCCTTTAATTGTCAGCGGGATTTATCTGAGACACAAGTTTTCTGCTGAAGCGGCTGTGATCCATAACAAGACCCTTCATAAGCCACATGTGCCTCGAAGCTCTATGGTTCGACAATGTTGCTCCAGTCATTAACTCCCCTAACAATGGAAATAACTTCTCTCCATTTTCCCTATCAAAACCCCTCATAATTTTGAATATCTCTCTATCAGATACTCTTCAACTTTCTCTGCCCAGCCTCTCCAATTTCTTCTCATAACTGTACATCCCGAGAATCATTCTCGTAAACCTCCTCTGCAACCCCTCTAACGCCTTAACATCTTTCCTGAAGTGAGTTGCTCAAAACTGCAAGCAATGCTCCATCTGCAGCCTAACCAATGATTTATACAAACTTAGCGTAATTACTTTACATTTGTACTCTATACCCCTGTGTATAAAGCCCAACATGCATGCATGAATCCCTGCATTTTATACAAAACAAAATGACTCTGAATCTCCTTTGTTTTGGAAAGGAAATATTTTAAAATGAGATTCTCTAGGATCATTGTCTTAAATACAAGTTAATTAGAAGAAGGTGTACCGACTTTCTTACTCGCAGCCACTAGAGGCAGCCGTGCCTCAGGAAAGTTAAATTTGCAATGTAAAAACAGCAGCAAAACTGCAAAACCGTGGACTCATGCAAAGAACGTCATTTTGTTGCAAGCACCCTTGAGAAATGTGGAGGCAGGATAAGAGCAACGGTGCCACAATAATACCTCCATCACAGAAACTGTAAAGGCTGAAATAGCAAACAGTTGAATTGTTCCTTCCCTCTTCGGGTAATATTCTATAATCACCAGGGGTTATCAGCATTGTTAACTGACTGGCTACCTCTAATTTCCTACCCTCCCAAACCTTTGTCCAGCTTTTCCCAATTCAACAGATCGCAAGCTTTTGTGGGATAACATTGGAGGGCTGTGCTCCATGACAGTCAATGTGCTGACTTGCAGGCCACGTGCACAGCATGCTCTTTTGCCTCCTTCAAGACCTTCCTCTCTGACAACACCTTCGGTCATCCTCACTCTTACTCTCGCACCCCTCTGGAGGGTCAATGCAAATCCTCATCCAAATCCATTGGATATCCTCCTGACATGAAAGATGCTGTATAAATGCCATTTTGTGGTTGTTGAAGCTCTGTGGCATTTCCATTCAATCCCAGTAAATACTGTACTTTTGTTCTCACATCTGCACTGCACATTGCACTTCATTATTAATAAAAGCGAGAAAACACCACATTCAAGCAATGGTATGACTCAGATTAAAAATTACGGCACACTAATCAATCACGCAGGCACCCAAGCTTTGTGAAGCTGGCAGTCCCTGCAATTAACAGAACAACGTTCAATAAGAGTAGCTTCACCTTGTTTATTTTAAACCTTTGGCAAAAAAATAATTTGCATACATAGTAGGGAAAGTCAAAAATTGTCATTAGTTTTAGGTTTAGGCATTTGGTATTTCAAATAATTTTAAGAATCACAACTTCAATTTTTTTCATAAAAGCAAATTTTAGATAGCTTTTTGGCAGATGATTACAGCAGTGGGTATTGCACAGAAAGGTCTTAGTTAATAGTATTGTTCCACAGGTGAAGATGATCTAATCAGTCATAAACAGAATAAAATAGTTCAGCTTTATTTTTGGGGGTCAGGCAGGGTGTCTGACAGATATGGAAACCTTCACCATGCTTAAGAGTATCCAAACCAAACTGAGATTTCCATGCATCTCACCTACACATGGAAATTCCAGAGATATGTATGTATCGTATATCAACAACATAATACGATTCTATGCTTATAAAGAACTTGCTCTTTAATAGCACCCGATCACATTGGAATGTCTCAAAGCACTTCATAAGTTACTACTATATAATGCAGTGACTTGTTTTTAAAGGCAAATGCACAACAAGGTCCCACAAACAGCGAATTACCAATTTATCTGGAAGATCCGTCCCTAGAACGTTGGAGAAAAACCGCCTCCTTTTTTGAATACTGTAATAAGATCTTTAATAATAATCCTTGAATTTGATATAGCACCTTATCACATCTTCCAGACGTCTCAAAGCGCTTCACAGAATATACTGTAAAGTGAATTGACTGTATATTTGGTGGACAACAGCAATTGCGAACAGCAGCGTCCCACAAACAGTCGTGGAATTTAGTGAACACATTTTTATTATTATTCGTTTTTGAAGGGATTATTACCTTCAAAAAAGTGATCCGTTAATCAATTAACAACCATGTCCTTACTTACTGATAGGTAAACAGAGACGTGCAGACTAAGGAAACTTGCCCAACATTTAATATCCACCTCAAGAACAGGCAGGCCCAAGACTCAGCTTAATGTCTCACCTGAAGTCCAACTTCTCCAATAATATAATACTCCCCCAGTTCTCACTGGAATGTTTGCCTAACCATGAGTTTAAACCTTGAAGAAGGGCTGATATCTACTGTGAAAAAGAAGCCTTTAATTGGTTCATTGTAATTGTTTATCCTGGAGTGTCTCATACCAGCATACTGGTTGTGATCTGGATGAGGGATGTGAAACAAACCTCATACAGTAGAATGCTATTTATCCATCATCGAATTATCTGCAGGTCCATTTTCTGGAAAGGCCTCCAAAGTAAGAGTGGCATGAGTTGTGATAATAGCAAATAATAACTACGTTCTATGTCTATGTTAAATCTGGTTATGTGATTGTCCAAGCATCTGTGTAAGGTGGCTAAGGATGCGAATCACAAGTCCTGGTAACCTGGTGTGCTACTTCACACAATCATGTGACTGGATTGTTTTTGTTATAGTTTTTATAGTTAAGAGCATTTCATAGAGTACACAGAGAGTGAGAGAAACAAAGGTGGGGCAATGAGACAGGGAGAGAATTGGCAGTGTAGCACTACACTGACAGTAAAAGTGTAATTTCTGTGGAACAAATTTTTAATTAGCACTGTTACCAGTTTATATTTTGTGTGACATCCAATTATCAGCACTGCTTGCTTATATGCAATAGGACCAGTCACAAATAGTGCAAATAACTGTCTATCTGTATTCTGCATATAACAAATGTTTATTTTTCTTACTTTCACTGTGTGTTTTTACCACAACAGTGCAAAAGAGAGCTGCATTATTAGAGGTGCTGTTCTTTTGGATGAGAGATTAAACCAAGGTCTCATTTGCCAGTTCAAGCGGGCATTAAACTTCCCACAACACTATTCAAAGAGATTATGAGGTTTCTCCTCATGTCCTGGTGAACATTCCCTGAAGTGTGGAGTCCTGGAGCTCAGTGGTTAGAGCATTCGCCTCAGCAAGCGAGAGATCTGGGCTTGATTCCCGGCAGGGCGAAACCTTGGGCAAGTTTTCTTACTCCACACGCCTGATAATAATCCCTCAAGAAAAAAAACAATAATAATTTGGTCACTCAATGCATGACTACTTGTGGGACACTGCTGTGCGCACTTGGCTGCTGCGTTTCTCCCACAAAATATAGTCAATTCACTTTACAGTATATTCTGTGAAGCGCTTTGAGACGACTAGAAGACGTGAAAAGTGCTATATCAAATGCAAGGATTATTATTTTATTTATTTTTATTGTAAATTTCAGGGCTGTTTGCAAGCCACTGCTGTGCACAATTTGGCTGGCACAATCGCTGACAAAATATGGTCACTACACTCTACAGTAAACCCTGTGTAGGACTTTGAGATGTTTCAACAACCAAATCAGGCATTGAACAAATGCAAGGATTATTAGTTTAGACTAATGTGCAATACTCAGGGAGAGGCCCGAACTCAGTATTTACACTGCACACATCAGATGCCTCGACTGTATCTTTAGCACGACGCAAAGGAAACAGAAAATGCGAAGCATGTGTTTTATGAACTCAGTGTGAAACTGCTATAGCAGCCAAACTGTACATGTCATCTCCTAGTCAGGAGTTGTTTCTTTCTGATAAGGCACCAGGCACTTAGTGACCAACGTTCATTAAGAACGTATCTCATACTGACCTTTGTTTCAGCAGACAAAGTTCAAAGAGAGTAGCTGTTTAAACATTCCACTGTGTAGACATGTGCAGACTAGTTCTAACTACAGTACGTACATTAAGTTTTAGCCACTTAATTAAAAGCAAGGCTTCTGCCACTCAAGTCTCTGTAGACAGTTTGCTGGACAAGTTAATGAGGTACAGTAAATTCCACGCTCTTGCAAACAAAGTAAACCGTACTGAGAGCTTTTACATTGTGCTACTGGGATGTTATGAATTTTAAAGTGAGCTTTCACAGGCCACTTTCCCAGCCAAATATTATTTTTGAACAGCTTAGCTGTTATATTGAGACTTGAAAGTTAGCAATGTACAGAAACTACGGAAGAAAATTAATAGCTGCTTTCCACCCCCTCCCACTCCTTGCACCACTGACAAATGAAAGGGGATATTCCATCATAATAATCCTAGATTTTATGCAAATATTATTTGACCTTTTTTCAAACTTGTAATGTTGTAATAAAGCATGGTCAAAACATGTCAATTTCACATTCTACTATTCATGTAACCTTCAAACTAGTGCCTTTTTTGTTAATGAAATGCATTCAGTGCCTAGCCATCAAATAATATCTCAAGCGATCCACATTCAACCCTCTACTAAATGCATATATTTGGCCTCCATGCTTAACATCTCTCTCCTGCCCCACCCTCTTTCACTGGAATTTTAGGTTAAATCAGGCTAAACAGCCAGAGAGAGTTGTAGTTTGTTTTATTGTTGGTCACAGGACTACTCAAAACCATTAGCTCTAAACTATGATCACTACTACATTGCCAAGAAAGGTTACGTTTGAATCAGGATTATGGTTGGATCAGGATTTCTATAAACTGCAGCTAAATATAGCCAATATGCAGACCTCTGTACCAAAGCCATTCATTCATTTACTCATTCAGCAGTTAAATCTAAATAAGTCAAGAATATTTTTATTCGAAGGCAACTCTTACTTGTAAAATGTGTTACGTTCTACTCTTTAAAATCACAGAATGTTTGCAAGACAAAAAGGAAGCGATTCAGCCAAGTGTTTCTGCACTACTGCTGGCTCTCCCACTGGAGTTATCAGCTGTAATCCCATTCCTCTGTTCCTTCCCAATGTCCTTTAATATTATTTTCCTCATGTTCTGCTTCCTTTTTAAAATACTGCTACTGACTTAGCTTAAACAACAAGTTGTAGTAAAGTATTCCACATTCAAACAATCCTCTGTCTAAAAACATTTTTTTTCTAACCTCTCAAGTTTTCCTTCTGGTGTTACTGCCTTGCCAATCAGTGGAAATGGTCTCTATTTAGTTACCCATTAAAACAATCTAGGAATGAATAGAGTATAGTGTATTAAACAGGACAAATAGGCAAATATTTTATATTCAGATCAGGTTTAGCATCTTACTGTGCTTTCAGGGATAAGGTCCAACAACAGGTCCTATCCTTGAAAAATGGTCTGAAAAAATACATCCAGATGAAAAATTAAAAATACATATTTTTAAAATATTGTACCACTTGGTGGCTGAGTACCTGGGCTCACTGTCATTTCTACTTTTGCAGTGCCTGGTACTATAATAAGATGCATGCTTACTTAGCAGTGGAGACATGGGTATTTGAGAGTTGCTGCTATCAGTGAAGAACAGGGAGAAAAATCAGAGAAGACAAAGCCACGTCACATTTCCACTTCTATCTTTGAAAGTAATACAAATATAGTAGCATCTTTGAGGAGCTTGCCATCCTTCGATTAATATTCAGAATCATTTCATTACACAGAGGTCTGCTTTCCCATAAAAAAGCAACTTAAGGCCATGGAACCCTCATCCCAGAATATCCCTTTAAATCCAATGAAAGAGCCCGAGAGTGTTTACAACAACAACAAAATTACATTTATAGAGCGCCTTTCACGTCGGAAGGACGTCCCAAAGCCCCGAACAGTCAGGTGTCAGGACCCAAGCATGGGGGAGGGGTGGTGTAGGGGTGAGGGAAGGCAGAGAGGTGGGAGGGCAACCAAAGGCACGATTGAATGAATGGAGGGAAGCAGTTTGATGCCTTGAAATGCTATGCTGAGGTAAATGTTCATCTGGAATTAAATGTTTGCCAAATATTTTAATATTTATTCAAAATCCATTCTAGAAGTTCTTTTCAGGAGCATGCACTGCACATATCCACAAAGCAAACCTATAATTGTGCATTTAATCTAGCAGTGAACTCAAGACAACCCAAAAGCTGAAACTTTCCTTTGGGCTGCACCAGAGGAAAGGAGGCAGGGAGAGAGTTGAGATCCATTATACTGTGACATAATACCTAAAGAGCCATGCAGCCAACAGGCCATTGCCGATTTATACTGTACGATCTACATCACCATTTAAGGAACTTTCAGAAAGACGGGGCTTCTTTTCAGGATTGTGTGTCGCTATAGTAGTCCACACTTAGAATAGCCTCCACTAGAATTACAAAATATCTTTTATAATGGTTTTTAGAAAGCTACTGACATAAATACAGCAGAATCTCAATGGGCAACTGTGAAGCACTGTTTTTAACTCCTTGGATGACTTCAGGAGGCTGAGGTGCTGCTGATCCACTATAAAAATGGTTACCCTTTCAATAACCTCTTACTACATACAGAGCATGGCTTGTTGCTCAATAATGTGCTGCCACACATAGTACAGCAGTGCTAGCCGTGTAGTGCCCTGCACCTTCAGTGTCCATCAGCTGTATTTATGGTTTACTTATCCTACACACTCACTCTGGTGGTCTCAAGTCAACAGCACGAAAAGTAATAATTTCTAAAAAAAAAGACTGCGCCAGGTATTTACACAAATTTGTGGTCCATCCTGCAGTCCATCACTGGGGCTTGGAACTTGTAATTCAATCTGCAGCAACACCAATTACACAGAGAGTGGAACCTCGAAGAGACTGACGGAGCATTTGCCCCATACGTGCACATTGCAACAATCTAATTGATAAATTGGACTCACTTTCAGCAGCAATGGCTGAGTAAACTCCACTTTAATTTTGCCAGCCTATCCCAGACTCTCCCAGTTACAACTCAACAGTTCTCCATCCCCCAAAACCTCACTTCACCCCGATCCAATTCACACCCAGTCTGAAATGCTGGGAGTTGGAGAATTGGAGTCCTGTAGCTCAGTGGTTAGAGCACTCGCTTTGCAAGTGAGAGACCTGAGTTCAATTCCAGGCAGAGGGCGAAAACCTTGGGCAAGTTTCCTTACTCCACACGCCTAATAATAATCCCTTAAAAAAAACCCAGAAAAAACCAATAATAAATTGGTCACTTTCAATCTACGACTGTTTGTGGGATATTGCTGTGCCCAATTGGCTGCCGCGTTCGCCCACAAATATACAGTCAATTCACTTTGCAGTATGTTCTGTGAAGCGCTTTGGGACGTCCTCCCGACGTGAAAAGCGCTATATCAAATGCAGATTATAATGCCTGGCTCCTCTCTCGGTGTCAGATTTCAACATTTTGGTGCGGGTGCCCAAAAATTCCAGAGTACGCCCCTGCTTAGTGCATCACATTCATAAGCAGGTCAAACTTCATTCGCCTGGCATGTGACATTATCCAAACCACTGGACTGAACTAATGAAAGTCATCCTGCACGCCTCAAATCGCCTGGAGTGTATGAATATGAGTACACATACTCCCACAGAACAGCAGGATTATAAACTCCAGCACTTTAGCATTCGCAAACACACTCTAAACAACTGCAAATGGTCAATAAAGAATGAACACATTACACATACAATCGTGTCTGTCCTATTGAGTCCCTGACTGACACTTTTGAGAATGCCAAAGTAGCCCCTCTACTCTGAACAAAAAGTGTCACCAGTGCCTAATGGGAGTACAATAACTAACCAACAATTATTGGAACAAGGATTCTTGCACGCAGATACACTACTTTATCACTTAAGTTCACCAGTAACAACCTGGGTCAAAGATCTGATAAACTACCAGCCGCATTGAAAGCTCGTCTCTAATTTTGAGTTTTGAAGTACAGTAAACTCCTGATAACTGGTCACTCCAGGGGACAAGGCTCAGTGACAAATTATCAGGAGTGACGAGTTAGGCATACGTATGAATATATAAATAAGTTTGTCTAGGATATTGACAGTATGATGACTTAAATGGTAGTGCCATTTTAAGCCAGGGCCAAGTTATCAGAAGTTTACTGTTTAGCAATTCAATCTCGCTGACGTGTACCAACCAATTATCTACATCATAACAGCCAAAGACAAACCTTCATCAATCACTCCCTTGTCTCCCTTCCTAATCTGCAGCCAGTTTCTAGTTTCACGGGTACCTGATGCTCTCTCCACTATCTCACACATAAGACTGATCTCTTCTTGGTGGCTGTGCAAAAGAGTTACAAGTATTATAGCCAGAAAAATGTACAATTTTCATGCATGACTATCAAAATCCAATGCAATAATACAGCCTGTATCTTCCTATTATCACAAAACTGGGCAAAACTTGAAGAGTTTTTTCAGAAGTCGCAAAGACTGATGGCAACAATCATCCAGCCCTCTGAAGCTTTGCCAAGGTCTTATTTGGGAACCGAATGCTTGCATAAAATGGTGTATCACTTTATGTTATTACCTGCTTGAGCACCACCAAGAGATCAGTTGACATTTACAAATATTTTGAAACTACACGACAGAGTCTTTTTTGCAATGTTAATTAGAACTGCATCAGGGACATTCCAGACAATTACACATTCCACTAACATTCATTTTGATATTAGATTCAAATTACTATGCAACAACTAATCGAGTATGGAATTTATTTTCACACTGATGCCTTACTTAACCGAGCAAACCGACAACTACTAGTAAATGCAATTACACTATTAATACACGTTTGATAGCTCTAGCATTCTAACTGAAATTAGGGATTAATTTGGTATTTACAATCCAACTACTGGTATCTAGTACTGTACCTAGACTCATCCTTACTGCCAACAGTGTGCTGCTGTACAATGGGAACAACAGATACTAAGGAGGCTTATTAATGAACTGCTAAAAAAAAGTTTTAGCAAAAATGCAGCACAGCAACAATAAAATACAGAAAGTGTACCCGTCAAGGGGATGGGAAACAATGTCAACATTTCATTACATAATGCAAAGAATGTTAAAGAGAGACCTGATAAAGGTCTTTAAAATTATTAGGGATTTTGATAAGAATCAGGAGGGAGAAATTATTTATTATGTTCGGTGAGTCAGTAACTTGAGGTCAATGATTTAAGATGGCTAGTAAACAAGCAAATGGAGAGGTTAGGAAAAAAATTGAGTAGTAAGCATATGGAATGCCCTGCCAAGAGCGGTACTTGAGGCACAGTACATGTTAGCGTTCACAAGGGAGCTACAAGAACAAATTTACATTTATATAGCACTTTTCACTTTGAGAGACGGTCCTAAAGCCCCCCACACACATCTCTATCAAAACCATTTAAAAATTAGTCAATATTTTTTTCCTGCAGTGACAGTGGATCATTTAACTAGCACAAGTAACAGAGGTGAATCGTTTAGCTGGCCGAAGTTATGGAAGCAGTGTGTCCTCTTTCCCCTCCTCTACCACTAGCGGAGTCTTTGATCATACTAACGAATAGTTGGCAAAAGCAGACGTGTTTAAACAGATGACAAAAACACTTGTTGCTATAACAACACAGCCAATTTGCTCCTGAACGACCCCCATTAAGAACCCTTTATTTGAGGGATCCATTTGCACACAGTAGAAATGATGCATTACCTACTGTCGGGTTGGCTAATCTCATTCTCGCAGAGGAAGAGTCATAGTACAGTATACTCAAAATCCCCTTTAAAGGCTTTTGCTCTCAGTAGTCGCACAAAAACTACACTCCCTTCTCCTGTTTCTCACTTTGAATAAGTACTTGGTTCTTTCAGACTAAAGCAGCTTACAGGGTAAATGATGCCAGTACAGGAGAGACTCACCAATATATTCCCACCACTCCCACCAAATCAAAGAAAAACAGTGGGCTACAGCAGGGTGGAAATGAGAAATGTTGAAGATAAACTTTCGTCAACGGCTGGAAAGAGAAAGGAGTTTCTCTTGGTGTCCTGACCAAAAATCTTCTGGATAAATTGGTTATTCACCTTGTGGCTATTTGTGATATCTTGCTGGCACAGATTGCTGCCACATTTGCTAATGGGAGTATCCCAGAGCACTTAACTGAAATTATTTGTGAAGAATTTTGAGGCATTTTTCAAAATATTAGGGTCTTAACGATAAGGAGGAAGACACTAAAAAATTGGGATTCCATTGCAATATTTTAAAAGAGTATTTCTGTTTTATTCTGTTTCTATTGGCTGTGGCGATAGAATCCCAACTCCTCTTGACTCGCGTGTCTGTGTGTATCTGACTTGTTCTCTCTCATTCATCTATAAAATACTCAGTCACTGCACTTTACAGTAAATTCTATGACTTTCTCTAACTATGTGCGTCAGTCAGGCTCTGTTGATAGCACTCTCACCTTTGAGTCAGTACGTTCAAGCCCCATCTTGTGCGTTTAAGCCACTCCAATGCCATGCTGGGGATTGAGGCATTGTGGGACGTGCAGTCCTTCAGATGAGAAGTTCCCATCTGCTAGTTCAGATAGACGTTAAACATAAACTTGCCTTCACGTATCCAGTAAAAAAAAATCCAGTTGCATGCACGAGGTTACCAAGGACACGACTTAGCTTCACAATGCGAGTAAATCACGTCCCTTGTAACCTCACTTTGGATATTCCGTGGTAACCTCATAAGAATGCAAACAATTTATACACAACAGTGGGGGCGGCTGCCTAGCCTCCTATGACCAGTAATAACAATAATCCTTGCATTTGCACTGGTTCTTAATTATGAGTCATATACAGTGAACTCTTGATAATAAGACCCTGGCTTATGCCTGCACATGTTTTATATCACCATATTGTCAACATGCTGGCTGCTTCCCATGAAAAATATGAATAAGGGACCTACCACTTTATTTCATCACTTGTTTATAACATATGTATAAAGTGACATTCTATACACCCAGTCAGTAAGCTGTCACACTGACAGCTGCTTGCTCTGCACAGGTGCAGTGTGTCTTGGCGTAAGTCCTCCCGGCCTTAGCACTCCCTGGTGGCCCTGGAGGACTCATGCCTACATAAGAGCCTTCAGCCCATTTGATTTAATCTTCTAACCCCACAGACGTGGAGCATATTTTCCCTTGGAGTGACAATATATTAGTTTACTGTGTTTCAGGATTAAACTAAACTGGATGAGTAGGCTGGTTGAGCCAATGGTCTACCACTATCTGAAAAAATTACTATGTTACAAAAATATTATGCAAAAAAAATTAGTGCATGATTTGGTGTAAAGCTTTGTTGTAAGAACATAAATGCACAAACGAGTCTATGTTAAGTTGATGGTTAAAAAAATGCTTGTTAAGCTTTCCGAAGACACAATGGAAAGAACAGTACATTATGAAATCTGCGTAACATAAATGCGTGGAATCAATGGCTTGGGGCATTTCCAGGAGTAACGCTGAGGTATAAAGAGTCAATGACTAGTCTGTGCTGAGTTAGCTGATCCCATTTAGGAAACAGCTTTGATTATCCACATCTGTGGGGTTAGAAGATGAAATCAAATGGGCTGAAGGCTCTTATTCATCTGAACCTCTCTTGTGATTTTCTCTACTCTCACTAATTGTCAACCCCATGATATGTTCTACAGTTCTGCCACCCACGTAAGTATCATAGGCACAAATGAGCACCATACAAGCTCTAATTAAGGTACGTTAGACTCTGGTTGAGCAACAATTGTAGATGAAGCAAAATTGTAAGGGCATCATAGGTTGAAGTGTGAGACTGATTATCATAGCATCACAGAATATTCTACTTTCACTTTGTTAGCTTAGAAGGTAAAGATGTTCTGACGATTTAGATATTTAATGCTGCAGGTAAGATCTCGCCATAAAGTAGCCGTGCCAGAAATTAATGTTAACATTAACCTTGAAACGCTATCTGAATTCGAACACTCAGCAATTCCAACATTCACAATCTGCAGTCCCAACTCTCCGACTCTGCAGCAGTCTTTATTTGATGCAACAATCCTACACAGTGTGTTGCTCTGGAACATGGACTAGACATCTACTTCTGGATATCCTAGTTTGAAAACATTACTGACATTGTGGTGTTCATGTGGCAGATCCACTCCCGATGATGGAAATTGCTTGATGGACCCAGTGGTCTGTTTCTGTGCTGTTAACATTCTAGGATTATCTTTGGTCAGAGCTTACTTCTGTACTACTTGTCTGTACTACTAGATGGGGTGCAAAAAGTTCTAATAACCCAGTCCAAAATATCACTCGTAAGCAAGTTCTGAGTGATCTCATTAATAAGTGTGGTCTGAGTGATCTTATCGGTAAGTGCACGCTGACTGACCTGCAATGACCAATGAATGATCAGTAGGAACTCAAAATGTAAGCATTTCCGGAGTTGTTTTCCTCACCAAAGGATCCATTATTCTGAGATTGCAAGTCTCTGCAAATTATTGAGAATCTCCCTCATTGATAATTTGAATAGAGGAATTAGCAACTCCCACTGATGGATTCTGTAGCATGATTACAAGGTCAAGAATTTTCTTCAATTATCCAGATGGTTTTCCACCAAACAAAGCACTTGAACCCAGATAAGTAGCAAGCTTTTTCGTTTGTAAAATAATCCAAGTTTTACCCTGAAGATGTTGACTTAATCTGATGTTCCCTGTTATATCTAGGCTGGTTATACTTAGGAATACTCTAAAGTTTTTCATTAAGCTCTCATCTTTATGCCTTAATGTCACAAGGGGAGACTTAATGTCCTCATTTATCTCAGAGGTTTTCAGTCTGCCTTAAAGCCACAGATACCTATCTTTGGATGGGAGATTATATCCGTTCAGCTGCACAGTATATTCTTTCTCCCACAGTGAGATAGACAACTGTTCTACATGCAATACAAGAAAAAGAACTTGCTCCGTGAGCACATCTCTACGGCAGTACATGCCTCAAGGAAATAATCGGACAGGATTAGGGAAAAAGCTCAGATAAACAGCATCCTTGCACAGCGCAGAACTTACATTACAGTGCTACAAATATTCCCAGCTGCAATAGCCTCTGAAAGATTTAGCTACAACTCAACATTAGGTAATATCACCACAAGAGCAGGTTGTCAACACAATGAAAAATGTCTGGAATCCACACAAAGTCCACAAGACGTGTGGGCAGTAATACTCAAAACCCAGGTAACTACAAAAATGACAAATTTCTCCCACTCACCACAACAAATTTCTCCCACTACAAACACTCCTGTAATTAGTCCTTGGTTAACATTCCTAATGCAAAATTCATCTCAAGTTGATAGGCTGCAATTTTCAAGGTGTCAAAATGTTGACAACCTCAGCGTTGGGCAACATGTGCAGGAAGAATTCACTGTTTATTGAAGGCATGACATTTTCTTTCAAGGATTGCAGTTTCTAAAATGTGGGAGAGCCTTAAGAATAGTATCGGAATCGAGATGACAAGGCTGCAGATGCAGGTCATAATTAAAAAATTATCTGAGATATTCGCCTACGAGTCTAGAACTTACTTTATTACAGACACTTAAGGTTGTTTTAAAAATCAGATATTATAAGCAAAGTAGATCTGAAGATACAATTAATACTTCTGAATAGCAAGAAATGTCAGCAGCACTGCACTTAACTTTTTGGTGCCTGGTGCAATAGAAGTCCAGGCCAATGGTTTAAAATGCTCACTGACTGGATCCCATGACTTTTCAACTGAGAGGAAGAGCAAATAAGAGCTTCTGAGCCAATTCTCCTTTCTGCCCAACTCTTAAAAGAGCAGCATTTCCTCAGGTTTTCCTCCTTTTCTCTCTGTTCACTCGGCCATTCTGTTAGGTGACACAGCAATGGAACATTACCTGAGAGAGGGAATTTTCTGGTGAAGAAGTCATACCTCTAGAACACTCTCCCTTACCGACAGAATACTGGACAATTTTCAACAACCACCACATACATTTATATAGCACCCTTCATGAGGATTAGCATCCCTGAATGCTTGACAGTGGTGGAGTCTGATGCCGAGCCAGTGGGAGAGGGAGGCGGGACGTGACCGTAAGCACTATCAAAAAGGAAGGTCTTTAGGTGGGATTTGAAAGTGGGGAGGGAGGGGGCAAGGCGGAGGGATTGAGGGAGAGTTTCAGAGTTTGGGGGCATAGTGGCTGAAGCTACGGCCACCGACGGTGGAGCAGAAGGTACAAGGGATAAACAGTAGGCCGGAGCCAGTCAAATGGAGGCAGCGGGTGGTAGAGGGGGGGGTAAGTAGATCGGATAGATAGGGAGGTGCGAGGGCATGAAGGGATTTGAAAACGAGTGAGAGGAACTTGAAATCGATCCGTTCGGTAATTGGGAGCCAGTGTAGCCTGGCAAGGACTGGAGTGATGGGGCAGGGTACACACAACTGCCACCCTCCCTCCCCCCAAAAAATCAAGCAAAATTGTGGCAAAACATGTTACACGAATTAAAAGCATAACTAAGCACACAGCCAAACCACAGCAAACATGTTTGAGAAGGGAGACAGCAAACACAGCGGGAAGTTTCTCCTGGTGTCCTAGCCAACTCTCAGGTAAAATAGATCATTCCGTTCATGGCTGTTTGCTGTGCGTAGCTTGGCTGCCGTGTTCGGTCTACAAAAGTAGTCACTACATTTTACATTGAATCCTGTGAAGCTCTTTGAGACACCTTCCTAATGTGAAAGGCGCTATATCAAACGCGATGCAAGACTTTGCTTTTCTTTCTCTTTAGGCTTCCTATTGAGATTCCACCAAGGCTTATAACAATCGTTACATTTGATATGGCCCCTATTCATGTCATCAGTATGACTCAAAGTGCATCACAGGATTTGATTGTGAAATGTGGTGACTGTGTATTTATGAGTGAACACTACAGCCAATTGGCACACAGCAATGTCCCACAAACAGCCTTGAAGTGAATGACCAATTTTATCTTGGGAGATTGTTGGCCACGACATCAGAAGAAACTCCCTTCTCTTTTCAAGTAGTATCGTGGACTTTTAACAGGCTGAACAGCTGAACAGGCAGACAGGATCTTGTTTAAAGTCTCACCTTAAAGACCGCACTTCCAAACAATGCAAACCCCCCCCCCCCCATCACTGCATTGGAGTGTCAGCTTAGACTATATGAGTTCCAAGTCCCAATATGGGGCATGAACCCACAACCTTCTGACTCAGAGGCAAGAGCGCTACTGGTCAAGGCTGACACCTTGAACGCAAACATTATCCTGAATTCCTCCTAACTGGCAGGCAATTAAACACCTCCAACTGAGTTGGTAGCAAGCAAACACCAATCCTTCCCTCCACCTGTTTGCTGTGAGTGGAGCACCATGGAATAGGGCCCAGACACAAAGGACTCTAGTCATTAAAAGGCTAAATCTGAATATATTCTCCAATTCAGATGCTGACCCAGCAGGTACCACAGCAGCACACTCAGAAAATCACAGCAGACAACAGAGCTAGTCGCCCAAGCCACCCACAAACCAGGCAGAACGCTCAGTCCATCCTATATTACTTAAACAATGTGGTGTGACTGAAAAGCAATTGCAACAATTATTATTTTTTTAAAAGCCATATCCTGCAACTTCATAGCATACCAGCATGCTGTGCTATCTGGCCAACCTAAGTCTGGCAGTACAGTATATCACATTTAGTTTCCAGCTCATCTGACACCAAAACAAAGCAACAGTATGATATATCAAACAAAAATCCCATACTAAATTTGGTATTAAGTTATTAAGGTGACAAGTTAATGTTTGAGTATGGAATACCCAACACTGCCACTGCCCAACACACCCACTGATTCTAGCATACCAACTAGTATTTGAGAAGAGAAGAGGAAATTACTTTTAAACGTAAGGCAATTCCACAAGTTTTTTTTAAAGCCTCTGAATGAGAGAAGACAGAAAACACATTTGACAGATCAGGAAACCTGAGAAGTGCTTCTCCAAAGGAATCCAGTTTGACGAGGGAAAGTTCACACAAACACACACACACTCACAAAGTGAGATTTGTTTGCAAGTCCTTGAAATCAGAAGCTCATGCGTATGTGGGTAGACCACAACACAATTGGGGAGAAATTCCACCAGACTCTAGATTTACAAAAATGTAGCATTTTAGAACGTCCAGAACTTGGTAAATTTTTAAATACAGCTTTAAATTTGAAGCCAGCTTTCCGTAAAAAAAATTAAGAACCAGAGAAGAACAACTTCAAAGTTAAGACTTTGAAGTTCAATAAGTTTCCAAGTTCTGGAATCTCTAAAATGGAGCAGAAACAGAGTATTGATCCACAAAATATACAGTCACTACACTTTACAGTATTCTGTGAAGCACTTTGAGAAATCTCGAAGACGTGATAAGAAGCTATATCAAATGCAAGGATTATTATTATTAAATCAAGGCCCAGATAGAATTTCTACCCAAATCTCTCTTTTTTGCCACCACCTCATTCTCACCACTTTATCTGATGGTACCAGATAATGGAGGAGATAAATTAAAGTAAATATCTACATCGAGAACTCTTTTTTTTAAAGAATACTAATTTGCAGCACTTGGCCTGAATTGTGCAATCATTGTACTATTCCAGAATTAATTTGGTTGTTTTATGTTTTTGAAATGCTGTGGCTGTAAAAGGTTTTAGAATAGAGTAATGATGTCTTGCAATGTTGTCTCATCCATTAAACATCTGGTAGTGCAATTTGGCACATGCCACAGACAATATTGCCTTGAGACGATGCAGTCTAATCCCTCCAAGACCCAGCTTGGATCATGTGGAGAAAAATAACACAGATAAATAAGTATCTAGTGATTAGATACCCCAAGTTACACTTATACATTTATAGACAAGCACAGTGCACTTGCATGATATTTCAGTACAGTGGGCGTGACTTGTAAACATTGCTCATTGCTGTTCTGAACATTAGAGGCTGGATGGTAAAGAAAGTGACGAGGAACAGTTTAAATAACTTTGTTTTTATACTGTGTTGTTGGAAGACAGCGAAAAACAAACATTACAATGATCAAACTTGGCTCTGTGAGCTGGAAGGGGGCTGGGATCCTTAGCTGTGCGTAATTGGCTACCGTGTTTCACCCAGCCACAAAATACACAGTTCTTTACAGTATATTCTATGAAGTGCATTGAGACGTCTCAACGACGTAAGGCGCTATATCAAATGCAAGGATTATTATATTAAAACAAACTCTCCACATTTGTGTAATCCAAAAAGCTTCTTTCTAATAGTGAACAAAAGATGCTGTTTCTAGAGAAATAACAACACTTAAGAAATGGTGATGATGAAAATCTGATTGGTACAGTTTAAACCCAAATCTTTGGAAATCTTGTTGATGATTTTCAGAGCTTTACATTTCTGAGATACACAGAACTGGCAATTGATCAGGCTACTGTTAGACAATAATAATTAATAATTTGATATGCAGAAAATTGGTGTGTGATGATGTGGAAACAATAATAATAATCCTGATGTTTGGTGTAGTGCTTCTCATGTCAAAGTGTCTCACTGGATTTAATGTAAAGTGTACAGATCATGTATCTAATGGGTGGACTTGATCAGGAACAGCTAAAGTTATTTTAACTTCCATTTACCCCTGGGATTTGCTGTCTCTCCCGCAATGCAGCTAGTCTGAGAATAGGAAAATAAATTTTCAAGGTATTTATTACTTGTATTAAGATTTTTTTTACCAGGTATCTGAAAGTCACCATGCCCTGGTTTACAGGGACTGGCTGAGGGCCATAAACTAATTGAAAAGAAACGATTTGTCATCCCAGTACTAAGACCAGAAAGCATGACAAACCTAATCTCACTAATGAATATGATAAAGCACAGAACTTACCTTTACTATGAGATAAGTTTCAGACAGAGTTACTACTACTAACCCAAGCTGCTAAGAGGGCCATAAACTAATTGAAAATAAACTATTTGTCATTGCAGTCCTGAGTCTAGAAAGCTTCACAAACCTAATCTCTCTAATGAAATATGATAAAGCACAGAACTTACCTTTACTGTGAGATATGTTTCAGACAGAGTTACTACCACCAACCCACACTGCTAGCGCCAGGCAAGAGAATTGTTAAGAACCCATTTGCACAAAAACTGAACTCCTCTGATATTTCATCCAACGCTTTCAAGTTGAATGTCATTTATTCTCGCGACAGCATACATTGGACTCAAAAGGCCTTCATCTGCACTGTGAAAATGCACACAAGATCGGACAGCAGTTTTCCCCGAACCCGCACCGTAAAACCGTCAACAAAGACAAGGAGATCAATGGTGCAATACATTGGTTCTCTTATGGCAGTGGTAGGAGGTGGAATGGATCATGTCTCAGATTCCTCACTTACTGAGTCTTCAATTCAACATCAATATCAACAACTTGCACTTATACCATTCACGAAGATGAACATCTTCCAAATATTTTCATTAGAGGTTTCTTTAGTATTTCCTCTAACCTGATAGCAGTGGAGGAATCGAGAAAAAATTCAGGAGCCAAACTTACCTGATTTTCAGGCACACTTTTCAGCATCACCACTCTTCCTCTTCTGACATCCTCCTTTTCTTCATTCTTGTTTTCTTCAAAATCCCAAATCTTATCTCTTTGATTGCACCTTGGGCCACCCACCTCCCACCCAATTCAGGCTCCCTGTGAGATGCTCTTGCCACTTGAAAAGTGCCATTTTAGTGCAAGTTGTTGTTATTTGAGTATGAGAGAAAACTACAAAAAANTTAAAGGAGGTTTGCATATGCACAAACATTGTCGCACTTACGTGATGACTTCACGTCATCACAGAGGGTAATTTGCCACTGGTAATCTGGTCTCCAGAGGCTCTGCTTTTCATGACAACTTTCAGGGCACTTGAACCAAAATGTAAAATTGAATCTTGGATACAGCAAGAGGAAATCATCCTCAAATCCAACAATTACTGAAAGATACCCAGGTGGAGGTGCCATTGTATGGACATACGGTCAAAGCAGAATCGGAAACATCCCAGTTGGGAATGCCCCTACAACCTCCCCAAACCCCTCACCAAGCCAGTGAATATTCTGCTGACACTCAGTCATGCCTCTTGAGTGAAGTACAATGAAGTGCTGGAAACTGACTTGTGCTTGATTAACAACAACTTGCATTTATATAGCAACCTTCACGCAGGGTAGTAACCCAGAGCGCTTCCAGTTTAATTTCAGGGAGGACTCAATGCTTTGAAATAAGAGGGAAGAGAAAAAAAAAGTCTCTATTTGCATTTGTTTTCAAATCATCTATTTTTGTCTTTCTACCAATAGAAGTACGTCTGTGTTTCTTGGTGGGCTCAGCACCACTGAGAATACAGTTTCAGCTATAACCATTCTAGACAGAATCCTAGTGAGCACCACTAAATCTGTTTAGTCAGTTTACTCATTCTGAGAAACACAATGACAAATAGCAACTTTATTGGACAGGAGGGAGAGGGAGGGTGAACTGAAACAAGTCATTCAAGTGCTGATTTCTTTCACAATGATAGGTAGATGGAAGTCTGCCAGCTAAACGGATTGGCTGCTATTCAGATATGCTAAACTTCTTTGGACTCCCAAGTTCTTAGTTAGAGGGCCCTATCAGCAGCTCTGTTTAATGCTTATTTTTTTCAAGCAAGTTTACTTTTTGGATGGTTTAAAGAAACTGTACTTTTTGTGAAGTGAAGTAACCTTACGATCTCACCCATTTAGCACTGAAGACCATTACAGACTAATCTTAATTAATTGTGAAACAAGATTTAAATAAAGTCTCAAGGGATTTTATTTAGTGCCCCCCACTGCCACCACAAAAAACACAGGCTTCAGCCAAGCAGCATGAATCACTTGTTTTAGGCTCTATACTGATCCGGCACTTCATACTATGAGTCTAATTTTATCTGGTCGCTGTGACATAAGGCCTAGGCCCAGAAGAACAGTTCATTTGTTTAAATAATAAATATTAATGCCAGAACTCAACCAGGTGTGATCTCATGGTTCACGTTACCGGATTGAAAGGAGCGGTTGGGGTGGGAGAGAGAAGAGGAAAATCATTTGCTTACTAGCATTACTCCGTAATCTTGCCCACAGGCATGTTTTAAGTAAAAGGTTCCAAACAATGCAGGAAGACACCCTTAGTGCAGGGGATGAGCTTTTTACATCCTATGGGCAATCTGCTGAGAAGATGTAAACCACCTCTGTGTAAGAGACAATTCAAAATTGCAAATTCAAAAGTAGCCACCTACCAATCCATATAACAACGTGTACTTATATAACACCTGGACATTGGATGAACGTCTCCATGGACTTTATAGAGATATTAGGAAGAGCATTGAGCAAGGAGGCAAATCAAAATTTAAATTGGGGCCTCAAGTGAAGCAACTGACTAAAGCCAGAGGAAAATCTTAAATAATAATACCTGCATTTGATAAAGCGCCTTATCACGTCTTCGAGACGTCTCAAAGCGCTTCACAGAATATACTGTAAAGTGAATTGACTGTATATTTTGGGGGTTAAAAGTTAATGTGAATTAAATTTAATCATAAAATATCCAGTGTAGGGTATACTACCTTAAAAATACAAATAATTAACCTGAAGAAAGAACAGAAGTAGCTGCTGTATCTATCGGGATCCAATACTCTTCATCATTGGTTAACATTTTACAGGGGCAGAAGCTTCTAATATTGTTTGGGAACCTTACCACCTCTGAATGCTGAGTGTCTAATCTCACTCGGGAAACACTGACTGTTCACAAGTTGATAACCTTGAGCTTTGCATCAGACAATTCACATTTTTTTTCACAAAAATAATAATACAAGGATTCCCAAAAAACATCTTTAAAATTTAAAACATTTTGTTATGAAACACCAATGTAAATAGGTGACTCCTTTAGTTTTAAATGAAAAAGCAAACATGCTGAATGAAACTCAACAGCCTGGGACACATCAGCTCACATCTCCCTTTCCTACTCGCCGTCAATTTAATTTAGTGAAAAATCAAACAAATATCCATCTTGATAAACCTGGATTGATTTCCCAGCACATCTTAGCTACAATTTTAGTAAACAAGTAACAGACAAAAATGGCCAATGTCAAACAACCACTGAAAACAAAACAAGGTTATTTTTAAACACTTCATTACATTCCCATAGAGAGACCTTCTGCAATGTTAATATGTTTAACTACCTGAATTCATTTACCCACTGAAAGACAAAATATTAAGTGCTAACTAGCTGCACCGAAAAGCAAACACTGTGCAGAAAGCACGCGAGCAACCAACAGGCCTCGATATCTAAAGCAATCATCATTGAGCAAGAAACCTAATTGGTGTCTGTATCCTCTACATCACGTTGGATTACATTAATCACGCATTATTCATGAATTAATTGGTGATGACCTGTACAAATTTGCATTGTTACATTGCAGCCTAGACCAACCCCTTTATACAGTGGAAACTCACTACTCAGCACAGCCAGTAAGTAGACAGATTTTTGTCATGATCAGTACAGTGCCCACATTGTGAATTTGGTATTGTGGATGTCCTCCAAGGTGAAAGGCATTGTATAAGTGTAAATCGTATTGTACCTTTGTCACCGTCAGTTTTAAATTTAAAAAAATTGTGAACAAGTGGCCTTGAACGGTGAGTTGCTCCAATCACCGTGAGATACACTAATAAGACTGATGAAGACATCTTTCAATAAATCTCTAAGATGTTTTTCTTTAACAATAAAATAAGCATTGGAGTTCAAAGCTGTCTAATAAATTAGTCTAGTAAAGAAGTGGCAAGTACTGAAATTGGTTGGCATTTGGCACATTCAGAACCTACTTTACTGGATCAATATTTCCCACACACAATCACTAATTAGTCTCGAGCGAAGCAGGAACCTACAACCCATAGACTGTGAGACACATCTTCCCTTCCAGTACTGTAGTATAGCAGCACTATTGTTTCTCAATCAACTCATGTAATTAACTTCAGCAATTTTATTTTGATGCAATGGTACAATTGTGAGATTAGAAAACAATGTACTGTGGCTAGAGCATTAAATTGTTACTCTATTAGTGATCTGTTGCACTACTTGAAGTTTCTAAGTGGTCATTACGTGCCTTTAGTGATCATTTAAGTAAATGGACATGGTATGTTCCAGGTTGCTCAATGGAAAAGACCTTTTGCGTTACTGTGACTCTATGTACTGCAATGCATCGATCATCCACAGATACCAACAAAGAAGGCAGCAAATGCATTCTTTACAATTGTGGCCATTTCTCAACTTTGAAATGGAGCTCATAATGGTTCTGATTTCAACCTTAACAAATTGATTGTAAATAAATATGCATTCACACACAAGTAACAGCATTTTTCCTTCATCTCTTTCTGAAGGCATTGATTCATGCTGAATACAGCTTTGCAGCTGCTTGGCACTTTTTATTCTCTCCCCCCACCCCCAAAAAAAACCTTACTGTATATGGACATTCTTCATGCACAAGCCTGGACAGGGAGTGTCAACAGGAATTAGAACTGAGCCCATTCAAGTCTTCACTTGATGTCCAAACTCAAACACAATGGGGGGGGGGCGCGGAGGAATCAGGAGCAGGAAACCCTGAAGCTGATTTTTCCCTGCCTCGCCCATGTTTGTGGAGCTTGGTTACAAGCAGGGATGCTAACTCTCATTGTAAAAAGAGTCTGCATCAAGAGTCTGAATTGACTAACATCAAGTACCAACTGGGACAACTTTTATTAAAAATCATAGGGCGAGCCAGATCTCCAGTCACTATGGCAAGGACAGGATATGAAATGTGGGCGGACAAGCTGTGACTGAGCGTTCCCACACCTCCTGCCACCTGACCCTAGATACCAGAGCATGGCACGGTGACAATTGCAATAAGTTCTCAAGCAGCTGCAGTGAACTGCAACGATTTTGCAGGACACAATATTGACTAAGGCGTGGAGACATCAAACAAATGCCTAAAATACATAATTATTCGGAAAACACATTTTAGAGAGATGCAGAATAATTATTATGTTGGATTTTTTTTCAAAAAGGCAATTCTTCAACGCTAGATCATCGTTTAAGGCAGATATAGAATCAATTTTCTTTTTGTTTAGTAATGATTAGCAATTTTGAACAGAAGCATATCCACCCCCAAAAGGCAGTCTTTGATCTTGACCCTGGAGCGTTAGAGCCTGTGATTCAGGTCTGGTAACTCATTTTACGTATGAATGAGTTTGTCTTACTTGTAGCCTCTATCAGACTGAAATCCAAATAGAATGGAATTATTCAAGATGTGAGAGTATTGGAGTTCTGGCTTGTACCCTGTGCTGCTTTTGAACAATATTACACCGGTGATGTATAACTGACTGAAAGCTGCTTCAGAGATTTGGAGAGGCGTGAAATGTGCACCAGGTGAAACCAAACCCAATTACATACAGACATTAATAACAACGACTTGCAATTACCCACTATCACCATTTAATAACACGTGGAATGCCTGTAGAGTCAAAGACCTTTTGGTAAAGGTTCTTTTTATTTGAGATGCATTATATTTGCTAAGTTACAATAATGATTAGATAAGATACAAATTCATAGATGTTATAGCACACGTAGAGGCCAATTGGCCCATTAAAACTACACTGATGCTGGTCTTTTGCTCCCCTGCCCCTTTATTGGAGCTATCAACTTTAACAATACGGTTAATTCACTTTACAGTCTATTCTGTGAAGCACTTTGAGACGTCGAGAAGACATGAAAAGCGCTACATCAAATGCAAGGATTATTATTATTATAATCCTATTTTTCTGCTATCCTTTTATATTAGGGTTTAACGTGGGAGGTTTGCAAAAAAGTAAATCCTGCAGATATCTCATGTGTCACATCTAAATGTTTTGGACCCCACTTGTAAACAGACCACTTTATAAGTTGTGATTATAAAATAACTAGAAGGGATTCAAATGCAATTACTTTCATGTTATACTATCTGCCACCTTCTCAGAAACACTGACGATTTTATGAGTGGATATTACAGTCACTTCATCCTTAATTTTACTTTTAAAAAATCAGCAATTAATCTACATTACAACAATGGACTGGCTGAGGCATCTAAATCACTGTGCTTCCATTATTAATGCCTTTTCCTGTGAGCTAACCCTGTGAGGCACAGACTCATGAAATATGAATTAATAAGTCGTTTTTTTTAAAAAAGGGCATTTTTAAATACATAAGATTATCCATACACTTTAAAATGAAACAGACATATATAGTCTGGGAATGATTTAGATATGTTGCCGAGCATTTGTTTTAAGATAATTTCAGAGAATTTAATTGATTTTGAAATCCCACTAATTGAAAGCAGATCAGTTTTTTCCTTTGATACTGGGTCCTCACGGATCTGTACAAGTAAAATGATCTAAATTCCAGCTGTAAAAAAGATCCACCTAAACTTATTGATAGAGGGTAGGCACGAGAAGATCAGGAGGTGTGTTTCAGAGCCAATCCACAATTTGATAACACTGCTTTCGGCAATAGCTCAGCAGAGTTACAAAGGGAAGAGAAGAGGCTTCATTGGAATAGATGGGAGGCAACAGACAGGCGTTTTGTGATCAAGTATTTCTAATATAACTTCCTGCTTCATTCTCTAGATCTCAAAGTTGTTTACAAAGAAGATTTATAAAGAATGTACAGCACGGAAACAGGCCACTGGGCCTAACCAGTCCATGCTGGTTTGATACTCCACACAAGTCTTCACCCATTCCTTATTCCCTCCCATACCCTTCTATTCCTCTCTCCCTCATGTGGCAACTTGACCCGGTAGCATTGTTACAATTCTATTCCATCCATTTTTAATTTGGTCTGGTCTGACAGAAATGACAAATTGATCGACGTGCAGTCATATGTAATCAAGCCAATTGTGGATTGGTTAATGAAAGGAGTCACAAAGTGACAGCTCTGAAAGACAGACGCCAATGTTTATCAAGCATTACATATTGGCCTTATGGGTCACATTGCTAAGCAGCCAAAGAAAACACAACAACAAAATTACATTTGTATAGCGCCTTTCACATCAGGAGGACGTCCCAAGGTGCTGGACAGACAGAGTTACGGACCTAAAGTGGGGGTCGGGGTGGGGAGCAGGGAGATCGAAGTGTTGGTTTGTGCCTCAAGCATTACAAATTGTATATGTTTTCTACTAAAACAGTGGTGGCCAACCTTTTTGACTTAACTACTGGGTGCCCATCCTGATGTCCTCACCAAACATCAACACTGGCACGTCCTCCAGCAGCAGTCTCTGGTTAAGATTAGCGGTCAATTGTAACATCCTGGCTGACATCAAACAACTGAGCACTGACCAGGGAACAAACTCGGTCTGCAGAGTCCAGCTGTTTAATGAATAAACTCGCTGAGTCATGAGAAGAGCTGACCGCAGCACAGATTTTTTAAAAAAGTAAATGCCCTCCTCTTCCCCCACCCAGGGGCTTAACTTGGTATTCGGTCAAAAGACAAGGAAATCTCTGGCTTTCCTCCTCTAACAGCTAACAATTAAGGATGTGTAGTGCAGTAATTGAAAACAAAGGATTCTCCACAAAATAGAGAATTAAAGTAAAACTCTCAGTCAAGGTCAAGCACACAATCCTTTCACCTCAGAATATCTAGTCTTTCTGAATTTCTATTCTGCTTATAAATTACTGATCTTCTTTCATGCTTTGAAGCCTTGTTCAGTCAATGGAAGAAAATATAATCAGTTTAGTGACCAACTGAAAAAACACACATTAGACTCCAACAGCCAGGTACGGTTGAAATCATCTCCTCACTCCCCATTAACATTATTAGGAGAAATCAGGATATGCCATGTCCAAGTTATCTTGCACGTCTTTTGCATTCCTTCGTGTGACCCTGTTGCCAAACATTCAGTCTAATGCTGCAGATGTCAGAGGTATTGGCAGTTTAGCATCAGTAATGTAAGCAGCTAAACAGAGTGACCTTCTTCCACCTGAGCAAAGCTCAGTAATTGTCACTACAAATTCACAGTAATTACTTGTGAAGCGCCTTGAGACATTTTCAAATATTAGATTACTCTAAAAAGCAGTTATTTCAGGTTATTTCTTTGAAAGTAGAGTGACAAAAGGCCATTTCGTCCATCAAACCACGCATAATCTATCCAATTCACAGGATCTCTAGAGACTTCCTGGTGGCCAAAGACAAGCAAGTAAACCCTTCAGAATATTCAGCCATCCCCTCAACTCCACTAAGCACTCCGAAACCCTACCCCATGAAGGGCAATATATGAATGCAAGTTGTTGTTGTGAGGCACAACCTCCACCCCAGACAAAGGATTCCATCGGGGCTCTTTCTGTGTTTCTCACTGTAAACAGTTCAGAGTCACACAGGTGAAGAAGTGTAAGAGCAGGTGTCTTACACTTTTCTCCCTTTTAGCCACAACAATCCCCCAGATAAGATTAGTCATTCACTTCACGGCTGATTGTGGGACATGCTGTGTGCAAATTGTCTGCAACGTTCACCAAAAAAAAAAGCATAAATCACTATACTTTACAACAAAATCAGGCATCCTCCCACCTCTCATCAAATGCAAGGAAATTTATTATTTTATCTTCATGTCACAGGATCAATGCCTTTCCCTTTTTGATGCATTGTTGTATCATTCTTTTAAGTATCAATAAACAGCAAGTGAGGAAACAATAAGTGTATAACAAGTCTGGGCCTTTCAGACAATGTAAAGCTCCTGTCAACAAAATGAAACAAGTACCAGTCAACACAATATTCAAACCTTTTCAGAAGGCAGAAATATCATACAATTGATTTCATACCAGAAGGCTGAGTTTCATTTAAATGACTCTCTTTATTAGTCATTAGATCCACCTACTCATCAGATTTGTTCACCACACAGTCATAAACTATCCTGCACTTATCGGTCAGTTGCCTAATCCCACCACAATCTCCCATGAAATGAAAAAATGACTAACACATTATGTTTTACCATTTGCATTGCATGTCTGTATCAAACAACACTTTTGTTACAAGATACCTTGACAAGATATCACATCTCAACAAGGATTAGAAAGGGGGAAGGAAATATAAGGGAGAAAAAATCTTTTTTTTTCTTTTTAAAGGATCATAAGGTCTTATATGCAGCATTTCTCAATATCATTGAATTTGATATTTCTCAATTAAATTTTGTCTGATGAAATTCCTCATTAAGGAATCTGAGTCATGCAAACAAGGATTCTTTCCAGTAACTGGAAGTATATCATTCAGACCCACAGGAACTCCAGGGCTGACATCACCCGAGTTCCCCTGAATTGAAGGGAAGTATTGTTAAGAAATACTACTAAGAAATACTGGAAATTAGACTTTGTTCTGTCAGTAACTGCAGAAATTTTTCTGACCTTCTCATCTCAAAAAAGCAGTGACCACAAATGGTCTGTTACCATGGATATTGGTAACTTTTAGCCACCTTGCTCGAGGAGCAACTTTCAGGTTGAGCATCGACAGCAGTAGATAGTTGGGTGGCGACAGTAGGAAAGATTCCAGACTCGAGATCCTGTCCTCACCCAACCTCCACGCACGGACACTTCCAGTAGAGTTTATTTAATGAGGAGTTAGAAACCTGGTTATTTCTCCCATCCTAGACAATGAGGTTCCAAACCCTCAACATGGCTGACAATCAGTGACCCGGTGCCTTCCTGGTCGGTATGCTAGGCAAAGCTTTCAAGCAGCGGTAACACTTCAGAAGCGATACCCTGCATTGATTTCAATCATTCAGATTAACACAGTACATGAAGGGGAAACGTAAACATTCAGGATACAACTCAACCCAGCAGTTATTTGGCTTAACTTTTAAATATACTACATGGGTTAACACTTTGCTATCCAAGCAACCCTTATGGTACAGCACATTACTCTTGTGTTAAAAGCCAATGGTGTTAGAATATAGGTTCGAGCCTTGTGATTCCCTGTGTGCCAATTGCTGAGTCTTCATCACAGCCACTCGAGGTGGTAAAAGGAAGAGGGTGCAAATAAATTTGCAGAAAATAAGTGTAATGAACTATTCTGAGGTTGCTCTAAATTTCAGCCCTTGGAACACAGGTCCCCAAGTCTGAGTGAAATAGAGAGCACTTCTTTAGCTTGGCATGACCCATTTGAACATATGAAAAGCTAAGTAATATAGAGAAGAGTATGATGCAATTTCTTACTAATTTGCAGGGTACTGGATTGGTTATAATGATGTGCTGCTGCTTCCAATGATCAACTGACCGTGGGGCCCAGCATTTCAAAGATTTGTTCCACCAAATAATCAAAGGCATTCATGAGCGAGCCAAGTCGGGCCTGGTCTTATGGCACAGTGCATTACTAGGGGAAAACACATTCACAAACTGTTCGATAATAAACTGGATGTTTGATACGTATTCGCCAACATATAAGAACAGAACAACAATATAATGTCAGTTGTAAACGGTTCCATTACTCCTGCACTTTTTCAGCTGAAAGAAATAGGTACATACCACATAGGTGCAGCTCTTCAGCGGGAACTCATCAGAACACAGCCCTCTGCGGCACGTCCATTTGATCGCAGGCCTGCTGTATGTGTCTCAAGAACGCAAGGCAACAAATGTCTGGAGAACACGAAAAGAGAGAACACTGATTATGCACAATTACTTGGGCGATGATCATTGAGTTACATTAAATTTTCACTATAATACTGATTGTATATTCAACACTGACTTGCACCCGTGCGGAGAGAGAGAGGATGCCAATATTTTCCAAGTTTTCTATTCAAAATAAGAGCAAACTTCTCTGTGTTTTTTTTCTTGTCCACAATATGATGCTATTATAGAGAACTGCTATTATAGATTGCTTAATAAAGTACGATTGAAATTGTACAAAAATGTACACATTCCCGCTTTGCTTGTCCCATGCTAGCCTTGAAAAGATAAATTCCAACCTTTCCCTCCCAAGGGTTTTAGTGGTTAAACATTGCTAGGGCAAATAGACCAGAATCTCACATGGGCTTCAATATCAAAATTTAAAAAACGTGTTAATTAATTGACTTTACAGTATATCCTATGAAGCGCTTTGAACTGTCTCAATGACGTGATGAGGCACTATATCAAATGAAAGGATTATCATTATACTATTATCAGGAAAGAGTTAGCTGATCTCAGTAACTAGGGTTGCTGCAGTTGCTCCCAATGCCCCTGAGTTGATCATTAATTACCCAGCGACTCTACTGGAAGGATCATATTTGGATGAAGACATGGTGGGCTTGGCTGGATTCTCACACGGTCGAATACCCTGTCAACACTCACTCAAGGCTCATACATAAACAATGAGCACGCAGGCGAGTTACAGGAAGGCAGACAACACCCATAGAACCGCACACCAGCAGCAAGAAAAAGTAGGCAAATACCTTCAGAAGAGGAGAGAATTGCTGGAGAAGTAAAGTACCAAAAACAGGGTAAATCTCAGCACCACCACAGAAACAAAATTGTTATACTACCATCCATCATCTTTACAGATGTGCAGCACAAGCTAAACGTTTGGTAAAGAGCTGGATTTTGGTGCTTTACTTTAAACAGGAATGCAGTTGAACCCTGATAAATGTACACGTGGTTTTGCCAAGACATTTTATGCTTGAATCAGAACTTTTAGAAAGTAAAAATCAAACGATTTGCAGTTCTACATAAAACAGCCCATATAATCATTTATTCTGCAATTCAGCCTGAACAGAAGTGGAAAACATCGTTACAGAAGAATATAAAATTCTCTCTCTCCAGGGAAAAGCAAAGAACCAACTACCCTCTTGAGTTCTCTTGAGGTGTGCCCTCTTGAATTTTCTGCTCTCTTGAATTATCTTCCCAAATCCCTTCATCTTGAGCTTTTCATGCTGCCTTCAAAACCATTTTAAAACCTATTTTTGACCATATGTTTTGTCAAAACACTTAAATTCCCCCGCTTCACCTGCCCCCTGTGATACCCCATCATCATTGTGAAGCACTTCAAGACATCTATGCAATGTGAAAGTCCAAGTTTCTGCAGTCTAACCTCAAGGATTTATACTTCACTAAATGGCATATTACCAATCCATCAACAATTTGTATTTATATAACGCCCTTCACGCCAGACGGTAAATGCATATTTCCAATCCAAAGTTCTATATGAACCACAGTAAATATTATTGTAAGGATCACTTACATTTTGCTGACATGAACTCGCACCATTATCTAAAACTAATCTACTAAACTGTCTGATCATTTGTCCACAATATATCCAAAAGCATTGAAGCTTTCTGTACAGAAAAGTTATCCGCTCTGAAAGCAAAGCTGCAATGCCTCACAAGAACTGAAATTCACCACAATATCAAAGCAACACATCTACGAGGCACAGGCAAATTCTACGTCTAGAGCTAGACTTTTTTTTAAATTCTCTGAATTAATCACTTGAATCTCAAGAGTGTGCGGTTTGCTTTGGTTCTGTGCTTCGCAAGTTCCCACTCACTTAAGTTGCCTAAAAGACGGACAGCAAAAGATGTTATCTTATTCTGGCTATTTACTCCAGACACTTGGGGAGGAGGAGGGGTAGGGGGAAGAGGAGTCAGTGCAACTTTTAATTCTTTCAAGAACCCCACACACATCGTCAACCACACAACCCAGTGCTGAATTGCATCTGCCACATAGTCATTACTGGCCGACACCACAAACGACAAACAAAGGGCATGTTCATCTACACCCACTTTAAAAGTTACTTTCTGTCCTGCTATATTTTAAGATTCCAGATAAAAGAAATGAAGCTGCATTTGGGATTAAAAACAGGTAAAATCTTCCACAACCCTTTCAATTCTGCATGAATAAGTCTTTTTTTAAAAAAAATGCGAAGATTGTTATTGGATTGCAGGATCGGTAATCCAATGATAACAACAGCCACCTGCTGCAAGATATTTTATTTAAGTAAAGAGTTTAAGTTAAAACATAAAGTGCCACTGCCCTTTCTTCTAAAAAAAACAATTCACACTGCAGCTGATACAACACTTACTACAGTGTAAGTTTTTCCTACAGACCAATTATAGCAGCAATTGAATTGAGTTTTCAGAGTAAACCATCACAGGAACTCAAGCCTTCCTGTAAAACTTCTCAAAATTGTGTGTGTGTATTTGGTGGGGGGGATACACGGACAACGCCCCTTTTAACCAGTGATCCCTCCTCAGTCCAGGACAAACTTCAAAACTGCAGTGTGTGTGAGATTCAGACAGCCAATCTCCCTGACAGTACAACACTGCTCAGCTCTGAGCAGTGTGT
Organism: Callorhinchus milii; assembly: GCF_018977255.1. Lineage (NCBI taxonomy): Eukaryota > Metazoa > Chordata > Chondrichthyes > Chimaeriformes > Callorhinchidae > Callorhinchus > Callorhinchus milii. The sequence goes on from NW_024704743.1 coordinate 34,202,393, forward strand.
TTACTTTTAATTCAACATTTTAAAGCAGACACAAAACAGAAAGCACTCCGAGAGTCTGCCCCGCGTGAATGCCACTATATAAATGCAAATTGTTGCCCTGGTCAGACAAAGCATCCTGCACTATAAGAGAGGTGTGTGTACAACAACAACAACAAAATTACATTTATAGAGCGCCTTTCACGTCAGGAGGACGTCCCAAGGCGCTGGACTGTCAGGGGTCAGGACCCAAGCATGGGGGAAGGGTGAGGGAGAGGGGAGGGGAAGGCAGAGAGGTGGGAGGGCGACTGAAGGCACGATCGAAGAGGAGGCTCTTGAGACCCGGTCTTGAAGGAGGCAAGGGAGGAAGCGATGCGAAAGGACCATGGGATGGATTCCAGAGTGTGGGGGCAGAGAGGCTGAAAGCCCGGCAACCGATGGTAGGGCAGGTCGGGCGGGAGACACGGAGCAGACCGGAGTCTGCTGAACGGAGGGAACGGGCAGGTTGGTAGGGAGTCAGCAGGTCAGAGAGGTAGGAGGGGGCAAGGCCATGGATGGCCTTGAAAGTGAGGATGAAAGTGTAACAGTGGAAGCATATTACTAGCAAGTCCCGAGCCATGGACATACCCTTAAACAAAGCATGGAAGCTAACACCCTTATAATGAAAGTGGAGCATAGTTTTCATCTGCTTCAGGCATCTGCTTTTATTCAGTTGCAAAGGTAATTTATCTTGTCCTTACCTTTAATCCAACATTTTAAAACAGACATAAAACAGAGAGAAACTGAAAAAAGTCCAGAGGGTTGTTGCAGCACAGGGAGGGGAGGTGGTGGGGGGCACAAAAGTGAAACAGAGTAAGGTCTATTTACTCATTTTTCAGAACTTACTGCATGTAATACTTCAGATGTTTTAGCTTATAACGACAGACTTTAGCTTGGCTGGCGCTTATCTCTACCAATAAGTTTTAAAACACACTTTCACCTCCAGAGCAATAGTTGCTCTTGAAACCCCTTTAAAACCGTTCTGTCCCACACCATAGTCAAAATCTAATTTAAGATCTGCAGAAATGTAGTTATCCACAAACAATTTTTATTGAATAAAAATCACCCCCCCACCCAAAAACAATCTACCACCTTAACGTAAAACAATCTTGGATAACATCCCAAAGCGCTGCACCCTTCCCAATCAGGTTACTCAGCAAAATAGCATGGTTAAGGCCCAGGGATACAACAGAGACCAGTGATTCTCAGCGGCTTCAATAATCTGTACCAAGTCATGAAAAATGGCATGTGCCAGTTCATCATGAAAAATAGCAACAAGTACCAGAAAGTCACTAAAGTAAGACAAATGCAGAAGCAGGCATGGCTTCCTCGGAGATTCAAGCTAAAACTCGAACTTACTACATACAGTACACAGCAGCTCCTTGCAATGATTCATTCTTCACCATAGTACAGCAATCATCTGCTCAGCTGCTGTTACAACTCTTCAGTGATGTAAACCATTTGTGAAAAGTCCACCCCAGAACAGTATTTCAGGACCCGGGAGTGGTGCCTTGATATCTCATTTTAGAATTTCTCTTAAAACTTTCTCCCCGAGCTTTATTACAGCTTGTTGTACGTAGTTCAAGGTCATTTCTAAGGCACTTTAAGTAGCTATTATTTAAGCCAAGCCATCCTGCCAACATTTCTGAAGTTGCACCATTAGAAAACAGCACTTAATTGGGTCACGGAAGTGTGTTAAAACACCACCGATGCTACTCAAGCAACAATCAGGGTGAAAACTAGTTCAGCCAACATTCCCGTTAGGATTTTTGACAGTATCTAAACAGATTTTTCTTTCTGTGTCTTAATAAATGCAGTATATTTGCCCACAAAATATACAATCAATTCACTTGATAATATATTCTGTGAAGCACTTTGAGATGTCTCGAAGACGTGATAAGGTGCTATATTAAATGCAAGAATTAATATTCATTATCATGTGGATTAAATGACTTACTTTTTTACTACATGACCTCAAACCTACCACAGAAGTGAACAGTAAAGAGTACCTCTGTAACAGGAGTCACACATGCGGCTCTCCATTTGTCAGACTGTTACATACACTATAATTTCTCTTCCCCCAACACAGAAAAAATCAACGTAAAACAGTCTCAGATGACTCGTTTGGTTTGGAAATACGACGATTAAATATATGTTTTTCTATGCGTTTTTTAAAAAAAATTAAAAAATCAGACGGTTGATCTTAAAAAAAAATATTTTTCCAGTCACACTACATCTGAATATCGAAGGCAACAAACACTCTGCAGGTCAAAGGTAGTAATTTCTGGTGTTTATGTGGCTGAAATAGCAAAGCAACCTCACTCCCAGCAATAGAGCAATGCAGAGAGAGGTTGATTCACATTGCCCACTCTACATCAGACCATTTAAAAATAACTAACCCCCTATTTTAACGTTGAATTGGCGGTTACATTTCTAAACACGGTCAAATCGGGTTATTACCTCATTTGTAGCATTTAAAATGTGTTTATACTGTACTGCAGAGGGTGGGGCAGTATTACTCAACAACACCTACCTCCAGGTGCAAGACACAATCCACACTGGCTCAAGTCCCAGTGTGTACTTTTAGTTCCAAAGATCACTGTGACGGTCTGCCAAACATCCAGAATAACACAAACTTTGAAAATAACAGGATGCACCTTTCGGGTGCATTGTGTGAAACACCTATACATAGGCATAGGTGTCAGTATGGCTCGACTAATAGCGCTTTTGTCTCTGGCCACAAGATTGTGGGTTCAACCCTTGAACTCCAGTGTAATAAAATGCCATGTATCCTTACGCTATTTATCGGCAGTGTGTTATACTATACATAGTAGTGTGCACTGTTGCCAATTTATATTTTCTACATGTCCTATTACCGACAGTTTGTTTATCTGAAAAGGGGCAGGTCCCGAGTAATGTGGACAGTAGTCTCTGGGAGTGCTGAAACAAACAAACCATTTCTATACTTTTTCTTGGTACTATTTGGCCTGCGTACAAGGGAGAAAACAATCACTGATAGAAGATTATATTGTTTCGATCATTTTATTCCTCGCCCCTGCATTATTTTTCACTCTATACGCTGCAACTTCACTTGAGCAAAATGTTGTTGCCTCCCCCACAATGAGTCAGAACATGCACTGCTATCTATTGAAACAGCAGTGTTAATATGTGTGGGCTAAATGATGCATTGGATTAAGACAATACTTCAGGAAACTGCTGTTCTCTCGTTTCTCTCTATCTCATCTTATTTGCCATTTTTCTGATCAATTGGTCTTATCTTGTTTCATTATTTCCATCTTTACTGCCCTTCATGTCCTTTCCAACACCATGTTTATTAGTATAAATTACAGATTCTAAGGCAATAAATACTTCATGCAGTCTTACAGATGCTTAAGACTCAATTTCTGCCCAAAGATTTAGCTTTTCAAATATATTTTATTTTAGCAAACACCAGCACACGTGACTGCAACCTTTATTCTTCAGGGATTTATCATACTAATATATTTTTTCTGTTTTCTTGTTCTGACATTAGCATATTTTAGCATTATGATGCACATTACCTTCCTTTTAACAATATTAAAATAAATCAAGTCTGCTGTTGGTGAGCATCTCATGCTCAATAATAATAATCCTTGCATTTGATATAGAGCTTTATCACATTGAGAAGTCTCAAAGCTTGTCACAGAATTTATTGTAAAGTGAATTGTCTGTATATTTTGTGGCAGCCAATTGCGCATAGCATTGTCCCGCAAACGTTTGCGCAGGAGATGTAGACCTGTTCAGGTGGACGCCAAAGATCCCCTGATACTATTTGAAAAAACAAGGCATTTCTTCCCGCTGCCCTGGCCAACAATCTTTTAGATTAATTGACTGTCGAACTCATGCCTGTTTGTGAGATTGTACTACAGTATACAAATAGCTGCTGCGGCTTAAGCCGCTAACACTGACAGTAATTACTTATTAAGTACTGAAACTTCTAATGTGATAGGGTGCTTTAAATATACAAGTGCTTTCTTCTTTCTCTTATTAATAAAAATACTATGACCCCAGGACCAACCACTAGAGGATTTTGCTCGTCACAGCCTTGTAATTAGAATTATAATGTTTGATCAAATCATTTGCTTCCTTTCATCCTGCCAATTCATTATCTCATTTACACCTTCCTCTTTCATCCCGAAGCATTTCCTTTAACCACAAACCTTGCTGAAACCTTGTGCATCAATCACATCAACTTCATCCAACAAGGATTGTTACATTCTCAAAGAATTGCCATGCATTTGTTAGGCACAAGCTCTCTGTCTTCCACAAATCCACACTGCTTTGGATTTACTATGTTTCTTCTCACTGGATTTGTGAGTTCCTTCCCTTGCAACAGTCTCAGTCTCTTATTCCCCTCTGCAGTTTTTCAAGGAGCAAACACATTTCCAAGGATAATGTTTAGACCCCTTTTATGTAAAAGAATAGAATAATTTAGCCTTGTTTTGGGGTACTGTTCATGTTGAATAAGCTTTGCAGTTTTCACCACAACACCTCCTTAACAACTACACTTCTTTTAAAACATCCAGATTTATTCTGTTGGTACCTACTCTTCATGAATCTTGAACTTCTTCACAACAAATATGTTTATAAATATAAATCAATTTGAAGCGCTTTGAGACATCTAGAAGATATGAAAAGCGCTATATCAAATGCAAGGATTATTATTATTATTTTTATGACATGCCTCTCTGTCCCTCCACTCCCCCCGCAATAGAATTCAAGATTCTTGTGCCCACTTTCAAATTTTCGACAGCATCCCGTCTGTAACCTGACTGATAAAGCCACTCGCTCTGCTCAGCTAACACCGGTCTTCTTTACATTCCCCCACCTGCTCCTCCCCAACATCAGTGAGTGAGCCTTTAACTGCCCTGTTCTGCAACTTATCCCAGAGTCTCTCCACCTTCAAAGTCCATCTTGAAATCCATCTCTTTGACTGCGCATTTGGCCACCTTCCCCTCCCCAGATATCCTCCTCTCATCTCCATCCCAGGCTACCAGTCATTTACATGAAACGCTATGAGGCATTGGCCCAACGTGAAAGGCTCAATATTATGCTCCAAGACCCTATCCAGCGAAGGGAACTATAAATATGCAAGTTGTATATAAACATAAATCAATTGAACAATGATGTCATATACCTTTCTCACTGTCAAAGAATGTCATTTCCACTTAACCACACACACTCCCGCTCTACCCCCACTCCCCAATAAATTCTTTTTACATAATAGTTATTAGAATTTGGTTTTCCAAGATTGACCCATCCATTCATTAACCAATGAACTACTTTACTACACAAAAAATATGGGAAGTATTCACCCCACTATAAGCTTCTGGAATTTCACCCCTCTCTTTACACGCAGATCAACGTGATTTTAAATGCTTCTGCACAAGCATCTCACAGCGATACGCTTTTTTATGCAATCTAACAGCAGCTGCATTTTTCCCTCAAAATAGTCACACTCCTGATGGTTGTAACATTTACCACACAGGATGAGAAGATTGCAAAGTCTTCCAGTCTTCAGAATTTGCAAACAGAGAACTCTCAAGTCAAAAGGGGGGTGGGGAGGGAGTTAAGGAATTGGGTTAATTACAGTATCCTATCAAGTAATCTCTGCCCAGCTGGTTTTGTTCATGGTGCTGGTGGAAAGCTTTTGGTGGTCATTCCTTTACAATAGAAACACGGTGTGGCTGGGAGTCAATGGAGCTGGATGCTTTCTGCTCACACATGGAAGCATTGACTGGCCATCGCACCCGTTGAAAAGCTGGTTGGTATTTTACGCCCCCCAACTACTGCATTGTAACAGAGCCCGGCTGTACTATTCAAAAAGAAACGTTTCTCCTAGTGTCCCAACTAGCCACCTTGCAGATTCAATAATCCACCTGTTTGTAGGACCTGGCTGTGAGCAAAATGGCTGTCACATTTTCCCCATATGGAACAGTGACTGCACCCAGGTTAAACTCTGCTGGTATGCCATTCAGACACTGGTTTCATTTCCGATCACATGAGATGAGGCGATGTGATGCCTGGCAAACATCAGCATGCAAGCAAGTCATTGTCAGACGCATCCAGGTAACGGAAGGATTCGAGATCTAGAAATGCTTTACTGAATCATCACATATCAGAGATCAATGCACAAAATGCCCTGTCACATTTGAAAAAAATGTCTTAAGATATGGAAGACTAACGACATCAGATAAAATGGTTCAAGGTTGACTAAATCTTCAATAAGCCTTAAAGTAGCATGATACGATCATGACAAGTAGAAACCTGACATTATTTAAGGATATTAACAATTATTGATTTCACTGTTGAGTATTAATGTTGTATTGAGTTACCATTGGTAAAGAAATATAATTGTAAAAAGAAATTACAGGAAAATAAATACAAAAAAGTCTTGAACAACAAAAACAACTTGCACTTTTGCAGCACCCTTTCTGGTAGGATAATGTCACAAAATGTCTCACAACGATAATGGGGAACCCCAACAATAATGGGGATGGGAAGGCGGATTTTGAGGAAAGTGCTCAAAAGCACGGTCGTAGAGATTGGTTTTTAAGAGGGTTTAAGGGCAGTGAGAGAAAGTACAAAATAATTTTGAAAGTAAGTTCCAAAGACCAGGACACACAGCGGTTGAAAGTTCGGCGGCCGATAGTGGGATAGAGGGACTGAGGAACAAGCGGGAGAACAGAGCTGGAGGAGCAGAGGATACAGGCAAAAAGATAGGGTTGGAAGATATTGCAGAGGTGGTGAGGGGTAAGATCATGAATGGATTTGAAGGTTGTGAATCTTGATATCAGTCCACTAGGGAATCGAGAACCGTTGTAATCTGGCGATAAAGGTTGTACGGAACCTGTCATGAGAAAGGTTGAGGGGTGCAGAGATCTGTGAGAGCCAGAATATGCCTCATTGAATATGGCTAAGTTTTGCTCTCTATCAATCATGGTCTATCCTCAATTTGGCAAGAGAGAAACCACAGACATCTATTTCTTAATGAACACCACATTTTAAAATTCCACAACATGTTGAACAGATTCAACAGTTAATATAGAAACTAAAATACATCCTGTGCTGTGCTGAATGTGTAGTACTTTTAGTGGAGCTTATCTTCAAAAAGTAGCATTTGTGACCAGCACAGGATAATGAAGAAGATTTACACTTAAAATTATGCAAACTTACTGAATGAAATCCACACAAATTGAAAACAGATCAGACACAGCTGCTTTCAAAAAGGAACAGGATGGTTGGTGTATGAAACGAAAGGTAGGCCCAAAAAATGAGGCTGGAATTTTAATTTACATGCAGAACAACAACTTGCATTAATATAGTGTCTTCACGCAGGATTGCATCCGAGTGTTGCAAGGTGGCAGGATTGAATGCTAGGGAAACGGAGGTGACCATAGTCTCGGTCAAGGGGCATGTCTTAAGGTAGGATTTAAAGGTAGATAAAGAGGAATCAAGGTGGAGGGATTGAGGCAGAGAGATTAGGGCATAGCGACTGAAGGTATGGGCACCGGTGGTGGCAGGTAGTGATCGGAGCACACTAAAGCAGAATTAATGAGAGCTTTTATAGGGGATTAGACAAAAATTTGAAAAAGAAAAATATAAAAGGGTGTAGGAAAGAAAACTAGGGAAGATATGAGGAAAAGAAAAGGCAGCAATGCTCAGATAAACCTCCTTCTATTCAAGCAACTTTTCTACTGAGTTATTTTACCAGCAAAGATCAACACAGTACAGTTGTTAGAGCAAAAATTGCAAACCTCCAACTCCCACTTGTTAAAGGCAATCTTCATTGCTGGAGTTTATGGTTAAAACAATCAATCCAACAAAAAGACTGAGTATCCAAAGAAAAGTATAAACCACCTTTTGTCAATAACGTCTAGGCCTTCCTTAGAGTCTATGAAAATACAGATAAACAAATGATCAAAATATTCCTAAATAACAACAACAAATTGTGGCAAGAAATATCTGTGAAGCATTTTGAGACGTTTTGACATGATGGGGCTCAATAAAAATGCACGGTCTTGCAAATCATGCCATTGATGTAACATTTATATAATACTTATAAATATATTTATACACAAATTATATAGTCAATTCATATTAGTGTATTCTGAAGGTCTATAATCAAATGCAAAGACTTTTTTTTAGAAAACAGGAGAATTAAAAGGCAATTTCCTGAAATTAAAATTAGATTTGAAGAAACCTAAACTGGCATCTAATTTCTTGGTGCCCAAACAAATACAATTAATCACACTTTAGAAACTCTACCAAATCTTTAAGGAAGAAACAAAATACCTTTTCCCTTTAATTTAAATCCTTCTATTTTTTCTCATCGCAACAGCAATCCGTATCATCCCACAATAGTTTATAAACTGCAGTGCTTTTCCTTTACAATCCATTTGACAGGAGATAAGATAGATAGTAAAATGGTTCCTAACAATAACAAGCGTGGGTAGTGAATTGTTCTTTATTGTTTTGTACAACTGCAGAAACTCCATGAAATTGTGAGTAAAGCCTTAGGCAATCTATAACTTTTTATATAACAATCCTTTATCCATGAAACACAGAAGCAATTAGGGCCATATATGTCAAGAAAAAAAAACACGCCAAGACTCACTGATGGTTAAATTAGAGGGGCGTCAATAAATTTCCACTGAATGCATGACTGAAAGTTGTTTCCACTATGTTTAGGTGCTTTTGAGATTTTATCTTAAGTGAAAGGTACTATATAACAGCAACTTATTGGAGTGTTATAAGGATTACCATAGGAAAATAAATGTGGAGTCCTGTAGCTCAGTGATTAACTGGGTTCAATTCAAGGCAGGGCGAAACCTTGGGCAAGTTTTCTTACTCCACACGCCTAATAATAATCCCTCCAAAAAACAAACTATAATAAATTGGTCATTTTCAATCCACGACTGTTTGTGGGACATTGCTGTGCGCAATTGGCTGCCGCGTTCGCCCAAAAATATACAGTCAAATCACTTTACAGCATATTCTGTGAAGCGCTTTGAGAAGTCTAGAAGACGTGAAAAGCGCTATATCAAATGCAGGGATTATTATTATTATTAAATAAATAATAATTTGGTCACTTAATCAGCAATTGGCTGCCGCATTTTGGCCCACAAAATATAAAAATAAAATAATTCACTTTATAATATACTGTGAAGCTCCTGTCAAAGACACGTCCCAAGGCACTTCCCATATCAGATGCAAGGATTATTATTATTAAAACAAGTACAGGAGATCGCCATTCGCCCCATTGAGCCTGTTCCGCCACCTTATTATATCTTGGCAGATCTTTTAATCCTAATGTCTCGACCTTTCAGTATATCGTTTCTACTACTGAAATATCCATCTCTCTTTCAAACATCTTCCTTCATTCCACCTATATAGTTTCTAGGGCAGAGCATTCCACATATTCGCAACCCTTTGTGTGAAGAAATGCTTCCTGACCATAGTTCTATCAGTTTTCATTTTGTAATGGAGCCCTTGATTAGAGGGAAGAGTCATTCAACTATCCAACCTCAATCAAATCTTAACCTCCTCTGCTATATGGAATATAATCCCAGTCTACCAAGCGTCTCATCACAGCTATTAATCCAAAGTACATCTATTTGTTCAGTTGGGACATTAAAGAACGCATGGCACTCTTCAAAATGAGAAGAGACTTTTTTCTCCCAGTGTCTGGCCACAACTCTAAAACATAAAAAAAATTAATCATTCTCTTCATGGCTGTTTCTGAGGGAAATTGCTGTGCACAAATTGGCTGCTGCATTCACCCACAAAATACACAGTCACTCTGCATTACAGTAAATCTTGTGGAACGCTTTGAGATGTTCTCCTGGCATGAAGGACACAACAACAAATATAAGATTGTTTTTTTTATTATGTAGCCATATGGTCCCACTCCTTTTATACTTTTCTTTTTCAACTACAGTATCTGTGCAATTCTCTTTAAAAATCTATTAACCTCAAAACAAAATCTTTGGTAGAGCATTCCATATCCTCAGAAATCTCCTAACCACTGCCTTTTTTGATGATATGGCATTCATCCCCTCTAGTTAACTGACACACCAAATAGCTAAAATAATTTGTCTCTATTCACCTAATCAAAAACCGTCATAATTCTGAACAACTCTGTCTTGTTTTCTCTCAACCGTCTCTGGTGTCCTCTGGATAAGGATGATTAAGTTATTTTCAAACAGTTTTTCACCAATAAATTATTTAGTGAAAGCCAAATGGTAAGAAAATATTCTCCCATATTTGATTTAAAAAAAACTTTTGAACTAGTAGTGAAGTAGTAGCATAGTAGTTAATGCGCTTGCCTCACTAGCAAGAGGACCCGGGTTCAATTCCTGGACAAGGCAAAACCTTAGGCAAGTTTCCTTACGCCACACGTCTCTGTTCATCTAGCATTAAGTAGGAACCCTGTTGTCAGTCGCTTAGTAGATTGCTTTCCTTGGGTAATATCAAATACAAGTCCAAGTGGCACCGAGAGAGAGCAAGTGGCACAGCGAGAAAGACAAACTGAGAGAGAGAGAGCTACAGCGAGTGAGAAACAAAATGAGATAAGTGATGGCATGACATTAACAATAAAAATGAAAAATACGTGTGATTTTACTTTGTGGATAAAACCTAAGTTGAAAGGGTTCTTACCTATAGGATAAACATTAATCCATCAATTTGCTTTTGGGTACAGATCTTACACAGATGACCGCACAGATACTAGTGCATTACCACATTTTCACACCAGAACTGAATAGAAGGAACAAGCCTCTATTTGGGGAACAAAAGTGCTGAGAAAAGTCAGCACTTCAATTTTATCTCAGGGTTTTTCCTGTCTTTGACAATCTTGCTTCAGCAGCAGCCTGGCCGTCCCATGACGCATTGAGAGATGCACGACTACACTCCAACATATTGGTTTGGATCATCTGAAAAACGTCATGGTGACATTCGCATGATCATATTCATCATGGAGATTGTCAGTTTATGTGGTTAGGAAGTTTCAAAAATTGACTAGTGCGTTTGATCTGAGGAACAAAATGAAAAGATGAGACATTAAACCGAAATCCCCTTGCCTGTTCTGGTGGGTGTTAAAAGACCCATCGCATCACTTGAAAAGAAGAGTTTCTCCCCTTGTCCTGCTCAATAAGCCTCCATATAAAACAACAGCAATGCAGGTATTATTATTATAATAAATAACATATGAGCATTGCTTCTGCTACCCCATCAGTCCCAAACCCATGCAGAGTGCAACACACATTTGCCCTTGACCTTGTTTCTCAAACAATAGTCACTACAACTGATTTGGGAGGTGGGAGAGAATGGGTTAAGAACGGAATGGGTTAAGGATAGAATGGGTTAATATTGCATCAGACTAACCAACAAAAAAAACAGACATGGTTTTGACAGAAATAATGTATGTTTAACAGAATCAATAAAATGTAGAACAAGGGGGGCGAGGACTCAAGCTCAGAAGCGAGAAGGTAAACAGTACAGTTCAAAGTTAATTACTTTACACAGAAAGTGGTGAATATGTGAAAGTCACTAACCAGAAAGTGGTGGAGACTCGAATAGGATTTTTTTACTCCGAACTGCAAAGGCTTTCTAGTCCTGTGCATTCCTATGTAGCCCTCAGAGGAATTGGGGAAATTATTTCATTTAATTTATCTTAAAAAAACTTCTGAATGGTAAAAGTAATTAACTTTTTAAAGATATTTAGAGCATATTTTATCTGAATTAATTTTGGTTACTATTTATATCGAATCACAGAGAATGCACCCCAAAAAAATTATCTTAGTTTAGCATGGCACAGCATTAGCAGCTTTAACTAGTCAGTGCAAAGCAAAGCAAGCACTGTATGCATGCAGTTACAGCACAACAATGAAATTCCCCCTCACTGAGACAGAGTGCACAGAAAGAGGAAATGAAAACTATCCATTTTAGCTGCCCCACTTGCACTACTGCAAGTTGATGCTGTACTGCACAAATGTCACACTTATCAATCGTGGTTTGTTGAAATGCACTAGATTCATGAAATACTGCATTGCGTAAATAGTTTTAGAGTACAATGGCACTAGAACATCCAGCATGATCTATACAAACACACAAAAGTGAATGCAAATAACGTACAAACAATAAGTAATGTAGTCCTTTCTGGGGGTAGAGTTACATACATAGTGATCATCAAAATAGGGGCAAAAAGGGAACTATAAAGGATGGGATTCAGAAACTAACAAAAATGCACTGGAAATGAAGTTTTAGACAAAACTTTAGTCTGCAAGAGCGGGATGGACCATACCTCAGCTGATAACCTTTCGACAGAACTGAAACAAGTGGGCTGGAAGAGTCCCTTCAGAGGATACACAAGACCAAGAAAGTAAAAACATTAGAAAGAACTTAAAATGCATTCTTAATGTCTGTTTTCTAGCTTCTGTTGTATAACCTTCCCAGGAACAGGGGAGCGGGAGAACGAGAGAAAAATTTCACTCACAAAATGTTGTTAATTTACTTTAAAATATATTCTGTGAAGCACTTTGAGACACCTCAACCATGTGATAACATAGAAACAAAGAAACAGGAGTAGGCCATTCAGCCCTCAAGCCTGTTCTGCCATTCTATAAGATCGTGGCTGATCTGTAACTCAAGTCCAATTATCCACCCTTGCCCCACATCCCTTAATACCTGACCTAACAACTGTCTATCCATCTTAGTCTTGAAAATGTGAGTGAACCAGCATCCAATTAAAGTTAGGGGAGCCTTTTGGGGGAGAGTGTTCCAGATTGCCCTTTGAGTGAAAAACTGCCAGCTAATGTCATTCCTAAATTGCCTAGCTCCAACTTTAAGATTATACCACCTTTTTCTGGATTCCCCTACCAGAGGAAATAGTTTATCTGTAGCTACCCAATTGAATATCTTTTTTAAAAACCTCGATCAGATCGCCTCTCAGCCTTCCAAACTCAGAGGAATAGAGACCACGTTTATGCAAGCTGGCCTCGTAATTTAACCCTTTAAGTCTCGGTATCATTCTGGTGAATTTGCGTTGCACCCCCTCCAAAGTCAATATAGACTTCCTGAGGTGTAGTGCGCAAAACGGAACGCAGTATTCCAGATCTGGCGATCTGATTGAGGTTTTTAAAATAATAAAGATGGGGTCTGACCAAGGCTCGATACAGTTGAAGTGCCATTTACTCTCCTTTTATATTCCAGCCCCCTCGAGATAAAAGGCCAAAATCCCATTAGCCTTTTCGATAACTTTTTGTACCTGTGACCTTATTTTTTTAGTGATTTGTGTACGTGGACAGGCAAATCCCTTTGGTCTCCACAGTTCTTAGTTTCTCACCATTTAGAAACTATTCTGTTTTGCTATTTTTGGATCCATAGTGGATGACCTCACACTTCCCCACATTGAATTCCATCCGCCAGTTTTGCCCACTCACTTAATCTGTCTAAATCCGTTTTAACTTCTAGCGCTCATCTACACAATTTACTGTGCCTCCTAACTTTGGGCCATCTGCAAATTTTGTTCTGAAACTCTCTAGTCCTTCATCCAAGTCATTTATTTGGAGTTCTGTAGCTCAGTGGTTAGAGCACTCGCTTTGCAAGCGAAAGACCTGAGTTCAATTCCAGGCAGAGGGCGAAACCTTGGGCAAGTTTCCTTACTCCACACAGAGCCTAATAATAATCCCTCCAAAACCAAAAACAATAATAAATTGGTCATTTTCAATCGACGACTGTTTGTGGGACATTGCTGTGCGCAATTGGCTGCCGCGTTCGCCCACAAATATACAGTCAATTCACTTTACAGTGTGTTCTGTGAAGCGCTTTGGGACGTCCTCCCGACGTGAAAAGCGCTATATCAAATGCAAGGATTATTATTATTATATATATATGAATAGCTGAGGCCCCAGTACAAACCCCTGGGGAACAACACTCGTCACATCCTTGCCAACCAGAGAACGTTCCCTTTATCCCTGCTGTTTCCCGCGAGGTCGCGAGGTCACCTCCGATTCCACGCACAGAACCTCTCGCCCGGAACCTTATCAAATGCCTTCCCGAAGTCCGCGCAGACAACATCCGCGGACACTCTCTTCCTTATCCGCCATGTCGGTGACCACCTCAGAAAGATTCAATCAGGTTCGTCAAGACGCGACCGGCCCTTCGCAAATCCACGCCGATTCCGCTTGATCAGCTCCTACTCAGTCTGAGCGCTCAGTCCCCCGCGACCAAAGTTTTAAGATAACCGGTCTGTCGTGACCTGGTTTACTCCCTCCCTCGCTCGCTCCCTCCCTCCTTTCAAGTAACCGAGTGACACTTGTGATTCTCCAACCCGAGGCGCTGCACCAAATGCAAGGATTATGATGATGATGGTTATTAGGATAGGATCTAAAAATGAGGCAATGGGGGCTGCAGCTGATAAGCGTTTCAAGATGACCCCCTTTTACACACTCGTGTTAATCGAGTACAGCCGCCGCTTCACAGCGGAAATCGCCACGAAGCGCTTCTGTGAGAGGGGTTTTTTTTTTGGTTTTTTTGGTGACACGAGAGCCGCTCCGATCCAAATGCGCAACGTGTCAGAGAGTGGAACTGCGGAGAAGGGACGGACGGTCGGACGGTCGGTGCCCGGCCCCGGGTTTTGGCGGTTGCGAGGTGGGGCCAATTTTATTTTATTTATTTATTTTTTAAAAAAAATTCTTGTAAGAGTTCAATCCCAGTCTGAAGTCGGCTCTCTGTCAGGTGGTCACACGTCCGACGGGTCCCACTTTTGAGTTTGAAAGTTATAAAACTCCCCCCCACTCCCTCCCCCTCCCCCCCCCACTCCCTCCCTCCCCACTCCTCTCCCTCCCTCCCCCCCCCCCCCCACTCCCTCCCCCCCCCACTCCCCCCCCCCCCACTCCCTCCCTCCCTCCTCCCCACTCCCCCCCCCACTCCCCCCACTCCCTCCCCCCCCACTCCCCCACTCCCTCCCTCCCTCCTCCCCACTCCCCCCCCCCACTCCCTCCCTCCCCCTCCTCCCCACTCCCCCCCCCCACTCCCTCCCCCCCCCCCCCCACTCCCTCCCCCCCCTCCCACTCCCTCCCCCCCCCCTCCCCCCCCACTCCCCTCCCTCCCTCCCTCCCACTCCCTCCCTCCCTCCTCCCACTCCCCCCACTCCCTCCCCCCCCACTCCCTCCCTCCCTCCCTCCCCACTCCCTCCCTCCCCCCCACTCGGGCTGCGCATCACATATCAGTGCAGAGAGCGGCTGCGGCGCCTCCCGCGCCCGGACGGCGACCGTTATAATCTTCCCAAACAGCTCCCGCAGCCGCCGCCGCATCCGCGCGCCTTGAAGACCCGGAGCCATGGCAACCACAGCCCGACCCCACCCCGCGGCCCCCGGTACCAACCAACCAGGCAACCAGGAGGCCGCCGCCACTGCGGCCCCTTCCCCTCCCTCCCTCCCTCCCTCCCTCTCTCCCCCTCCTCCTCCTCCCACCGGGTCCGACACTCAACAGCCAGAAAGTTTCGAACCTGCGTCTCGGTTGGTTTCTGCTCCGCCGCTTCCTGCTTCCCCGCGGGGCCACCATCTTCCTCCCCGTGCGCCCTTCAATCCGCTCCGGGCGGAGTCCGAGCGCAGGAAGATGGCGGCCCCCCCCCCCCACCACCGCGCCCCGGCCTGGCTCAGCCCCCCCCCCCCCCTGCTGAGCCAGGCCGGGGGGGGAGGGGGCTGAGCCAGGCCGGGGGGGGCCTGAGCCTGGCCGGGGGGGGGGGGCTGAGCCAGGCCGGGGGGGGAGGGGGGGAGGGGGGGGGCTGAGCCTGGCCAGGGGGGGAGGGGGCTGAGCCAGGCGGTTGGGCTGAGCCTGGCCGGGGGGGGGGGGCTGAGCCAGGCCGGGGTGTGGGGCTGAGCCTGGCCGGGGGGAGGGGCTGAGCCTGGCCAGGTGTTGGGGGGGAGGGGGCTGAGCCTGGCCGGGGGGGGGAGGGGGCTGAGCCAGGCCGGGGGGGGAGGGGGGCTGAGCCTGGCCGGGGGGGCTGAGCCAGGCTGGGGGGGGGGTGGGGGGCTGAGCCTGGCCGGGGGGCTGAGCCAGGCCGGGGGGGATGGGGGGGGCTGAGCCAGGCCGGGGGGGATGGGGGGGGGGCTGAGCCAGGCCGGGGGGGGAGGGGGGGGGCTGAGCCAGGCCGGGGGGGAGGGGGGGGGGGGCTGAGCCAGGCCAGGGGGGGGGAGGGGGGCTGAGCCAGGCCGCGGGGGGGGAGGGGGGGCTGAGCCAGGCCGGGGGGGGGGGGGAGGGCTGAGCCAGGCCGGGGGGGGGGGCTGAGCCAGGCCGGGGGGGGGTGGGAGGGGGCTGAGCCGGGCCGGGGGAGGGGGGCTGTGCTGAGCCAGGCCGGGGGGGAGGGGGGCTGAGCCAGTATTTTTCTTTAATTAAAAATAAAGTCCTTTTTTATTTTACTGCTGGGGTGGGATGTGTGAATGAAAGCCTCGACTTTGTTATTGTTTTCACTTTAGTTTATACAGTATCAGCAGAGCTCAGGCACGGTTGCCCTCGCCACCTAGTTTGGTTTTAGACACAGGGAGAAAGATAACAAATTATTTATAGGTTTCTCACGTGTTACCCAATGTTTTCCAATTGCAAGTTAGCATAACGGTGCTCTGGGAGAGATTGAGAATAGCACTGAGGTGAAATCAAATCCTCCCAACTGGTTCTGAACAGGGACAGTGAGAGACAGTTGGACAACATTTGCAATTCACATGGAGCTCTACAAAATAGTGCAACTTGAAGGAAAGGAACTGGTAATAGAGAGCCTACAATAAAATATTTATGAATCATTTCTTCACAATGGTATTTAAATCGAGTAGTTACTCCTAGAAATGTATGCTTTCATTGAAAAATACAAATTGTGGTAATGTTGCGAGGTCAGCAGCCTGGAGTGCCCAGCCAACAGTTTTGGGTGTTTTGAGATATCTTACCGACGTGAAAGGTGAGCAATAACTGGTTGTAAATGTAACTTCTATTGTATTATGACAATATAAACATTTTGTTCAGAATGGAATAAAATTGAACCCCAAACCAAGAAATTCATCCTACAGCAGCAACACAATTTCTTGTACCAGGCTAATTTTATTTTACTACTTAAGATCTACTTCTTTTACCTTCATAACAGGCATTTTGGTTGCATTTCAATTCTCTTCCCAGCCCCCATATAATAGAGATCTTGAAAACAAGATACATGAAACAACAACAAATTACATCTATAGAGCGCCTTTCGCATCAGGAGGACGTCCCAAAGTGCTGAAAAAACCCATAAAAATTATACACAGATGAGCGAATGTTGTAAACTAATCCAGGTAGGAAAAATGTGTAAAACTCAAAAGTTGTATACAAGCGGGATTCTGTGTAAATAAGATTCATTTTGAGCATCATTTTATTTATTGCTAAAGAAGCGACCTGATATCTGAAGATGCATTCTGACAACAGATACTATTCAGAGATGCTTCTGAAAACACAATACAATTCATGAGTGTGCATTTCATATAGTGCTGTCCTACTTGAACCTCCTCTGATGATTCATTGTTTTCTGATGTAAAACGTTTCAACACTTGACCTAAATTACTCAAATTTATATGAATTTGTGTTTCAAATGTTAGACATGATTACGTGCACTTTAAAGAGTTTACCCCAATAAATGAGTAACAAATATCAATTCACTGCACCACAGAAATCCCAAGTGACCCTTGATTTTACAGTTGGCTCGCGTGTTTGTTGATAGCCTGTGATTTTACAACTCAGAATTCTCATAAATCCTCACTTGAGACAATCCACAGGAGACCTGGAGAAGTAAAACCGCTTTGGTCACCCTACACTCACATGCAAATAGAGAGAGAGAGAAAACAAACACGTATATAAAGTGGTGGAATAAAATTACTACCAAACTTTTATCAGAAAAGCACCTTAGCCATAAAAAAAATTACTTTGAAGCAATGCATTGGAACGTATGAAATGGGAGGGTACAGGGAGAAGTCCAAAACAGTTTACAGAACATGAGGAGGTCATTTCAAAGCCATGCTTTGAAATGAGATGTGAAACCGAGGTCCATCTAACTATTCAGGTGGTTACTAAGTCCCATGACACTATTTCAAAAGAGAAGGGAGTTTCTTTACGTGCAAACTAACAACCTTTACATAAATTGGCCATTCACCTCATGGCTGCTTGTTGAACAAAAAGCTGAATATTTATCCATCCCAAATAGTCAATGTTGATCTGTTTCTCTCTACAGATAAATCTTCTTATCCCTAAGGTGTAGCAACACAGAAATTATCATGTTCCTATGAGTATTTGTTCATCTTAGATTCAATCTGCATTACAACATGGCTTCCGAGCTGATACTCAGTGAGTTTATCTTTGAAGAGATTAACCAATGCAGCTTCAACTGTGTTCACTGGGAATCTTCTGCACATATCCAATACTTTGTGTGTGTGGGGGTGTTGAATGTCTAGTCTTGCTTGGGTCCAATATGTAAACTATTATATTTGCCTGCATTAAAAACAGCTATTATTCCTTAGTACATCTGCTTAATTGATCCATGGGGTTTCTGGCACATGTAGAAATTCACACCATGTTTAACAATATCCAAAGCAAACTACTGAGAGGTCTACCAATGTGGTTTCCGTTTGTCTGATATGGAGTGTGCACTTTTTCCCCAGAGGAGGCACTGAATCCCACAGAGTTCAGGAGCAGGTTGGCAAGAGCCAAGGCTTGGGGACCCTAGAATGTGCCTGAGGGTACTGCTGGAATTTAACCAGCTAAACCCAATTCAACTTGTAATTGCAAACATTGGTTGCAAGTCCAGGATCACTCTACCCATAGGGCTTTGCCTTTGCTGAGTAAACAACAAATTAATTTATAACGTCTTTCACATCAGCACAACATCTCAAAGAGCTTCACATAACTTAACAGGAGAAGATGGGAAGTATCCTGTGACTGGTCTGCCTCTCCAAGTCTTGCTAATCAGCCAGTAGCTCGTCCACCAACAATAGTGATATTCATTCATACAACTTGTTACTGAAAGAAACTATTATAATATTACATGCTCATTTCCAAGCAATTTATGAATGGCAGAAGAAGGTGAGGAACCAGAACAGACCTTTGTGGGGCTCTGCTCACGAAGGAAGTCCAGAAAGAGCTTTTCCATTTATCATCCCCTCCACTTCCTATTGCTAAACCAGCTTTTAATCCAATGACCTAATTTGCCATTAATTCCATTGAGCCTTTCTGAAACAACACATGCATGAGACCACGCAGCTTTATATATTGCTCAGGTCTTGATAGGAATAGCAGCACATATAATATTTGTAAACCAGATTTTTGTTTAAAATAACTTAATTAGCTTGCAATTTTCAGGTACACGTCTACATTTTTACATAACGAACATTAATAAATTAACATCTTCAATATATTGCATGGTGTTGCCAAGTACTGACCCACAAACCAACAACAACAACAAATTGCATTTATATAGCGCCCGTCACATGTTGTAGCGTCCTGGAACACTTGCCAATAACATCATCAATTGTACTGAAGCAATAAAAGTTCTCACCTTCTGTACGCTGGAGAGAGCCTTTACCAGGCTTGTAAATTTGCAATGGCTCGTAAATAATTATAAATTATAAGTTAAAGTTAAAATATTTATAAATTATACATAAACTATTTTTATTTATAGAGCAGTTGATTCTAATCAAGCTTATTAACACTTATCTTATGACTTAGTTGGTAATAACCAGCACCCAATATGTAATGGGGGTATGCTGACTGACAAGGTCCCAGTTTGGATCTCTGAGCAGTTATAAGTTAACTGAGCTACAATTGGCCTGTACGCCTCTGTGTCTCGGGTTGGGCAGGAAGACAAAATACTCCTGATCCTTATGCAGCAACCTCTGCTGGAAAGAATGTTGCATGTGGAAGTCAGATGAGAATAGGCTCAGGCTCAGCTGTATCCTATCCCAGTCAAATAGTTTACTAACTCACCACATCTAACAGACACATGAATAATGGCCACTTGGGCAAGGCAACTCTCAGTGTGCAACTAGGTAGCCCAACAGAGCTACCTAATAACCTAATAATAACCATTATTCCTGGTTTCAAATGTTGACACTTACGACATAACAGCACTGTAAGACCATGACTAAAAATAACTAATGATCGTAGATCGCTTATGCATCAATTTGAGTCATTGTAAAACTTTAATAAATGTCAACTACTAGATACATTAGTATTAAAATATTGGATACAAATAGTGCTATAATGCATATTTGCATTATAGTTCCTTGCAAACCAGTTTCCCTAAATGTCATGAATCTTTAGCCTACTTAAAATCAGAATCTGAAACTGCATTTTAACACATTAAAATATGAGATTAACAGACTAATGAGCTTGGGTAATCATGACAATTGTATGAAGTTAACTGAAAAAGTGAGTAAGATAACTAATAATGTATTCATATCAGAACAAAGAAACATTGTACTTCTTGAGCAACAGTAAGATTAATGGCATTGCAAAGTACATTGATTTTTCAGTGTATAGAAATGTGACATGTAATTACTGCATCGTCAAAAGAATTATATTGAAATAATATGAGGCATGAAATACTTATTTTCTCAGGAAAGCTGCAGTCTACATTATTAGTTATTTAAATCATTGCAGTGATTCATCTCCTCAACAATTACAATGCAACAAAGCTCTTACTTTGAATTACAACACAATGATCCCATATACTGTGCACTCGTCACCAAGTTTCCCAGCAACCAAGTACCAACAGTTTCTTGAGAACCTAGCAGCAATCACATTACCAATTGATCCTGCTGCTCACCACCTTGTGTATCAAACACCTTGAGTGCACTACCAGTCACTCCCGATAGTGTACGTATCAAACAAAAAAAATCCGGGGACCAAAATTCCATCTGGTCTTAACTTCTAAGAGTATTTTGTTTTTACATACAAGATTGTGCAGAATTGTGGAAATGTATTAAAATTTAATTTAGCTTCCAAATTAAGACTGAATTGAATTTTCCACAATTTTGAACAATCTTACATTTTATGGCAAAAATGGCTTTACAGAATAAAACTGGATGGGGTTTTGGGCCTCTGATTCCAAAACCAAACAAAGCTGCATGATCAAATATATCCCATTTAGAGTCATAGGAACATAGGAATTAGGAGCAGGAGGAGGCCATTCGGCCCCTCGAGCCTGCCCCGCCATTCAATAAGATCATGGCTGATCTTCTAACGTAACTCCATCTGCCCATCTTATCCCCATATGCCTTAATCCCTCTATCCTTTAGAAACCTATCAATCTTAGTCTTGAATATGTTCACAGACTGAGCATCTATAGCCTTCTGGGGTAGAGAATTCCATAAATTCACTACTCTTGAGTGAAGAAGTCATAGTACTTCACAGTGCCAAAGAAGGCTGCATGGCTCATCGTGTTAATCAGGTAGACTCTTTGAAAGAGGAATGAATTCATTTCCATTTACCCTCCTTTTCCCCATACCCCTTCAAATTACTCCTTTTTAGATATCTATCTAATACCCTCATGAAAGATAGTATAGATCCTACCTTAAACAATGCTCCACATTTTAATAACTTTCTGTGTAAAAAAAAATCCTCATAATCTCCCCTTTTGCTTCTTTGGTAATCATCTTAAATTGATGCCCTCTAGTCACTGACTCAAATAATTTCTCCCTATCGACTCTTATGAAAACCACTCATAATCTTAAAGAACTCTATCAGGTCTCCAGTTTTCAGTAACATAAAAGTCTCCAGTCTCATACTTGTACTGATAAAAGGTTGATAACAGGGTCAGTGATTCAACCCTGGTATCATCCTAGTAAATCTCCTCTGTGCCCTCTCTATGGGCCTGACATGGTTACCAAAGTGGAATGAATATTTAAACTTTTTTTTAAATATTATGGAATGACTTAAAGGCAATCATCTATCTGGTTAGTCTCAGTGTTCTGTTATAAAGTGTTCGCCTTCAGTCACACGATTTATGGTTTTTATTTGGAACTCTGGATCAAACGTTGAGTAGAAGTCAAATCTGTAGGTAGCTCTAGCTAGGTATAGGAGAGGGAAAGAGGAAAGGTAGGGGCTCATATGGAGTATAAACACAGGCACAGATTAGTTGGCCAAATGGCCTGTTTCTGTGCCGAACCATTCTCTGTAATTCAAGCTCAGTTCAGAAGTCTTGAATTCAGTGCCTCTTTGCTAATATTTGATCTGAACCATTTCAATTTTCCTCCCCCACCCCACAAGCTCAAGCTCCCAGGCAGCTGTTTGAAGCATTTGGAGATGCTATGTAAATTGTTGTTGTTGGATATAATGCTGCCTTTTAATTATTCACAGCTATTCATTGTTATACAATAATGCTTGCATTTGATATAGCGCCTTATCATACCGTCAAGACACTCCACAGGATATAATGCAAAGTGGATTGACTGTGTATTTTGTGGACGAAACACAGCAGATAGATTCACATAGCAATGTGCCACAAACAACCATAGAGTCAGTGACCAATTTTATTTGGCGGATTGTTGGCCATGCACAGGAGAAACACCCTTTTTTTTGAATAGTGCCACAGGATCTTTTAATATAATAATAATAATATAATAATAATATCCACCTGAACATGCAGCCGGGACTTCAGTTTAACATCTCATCTGAAGGATGGCATCTCCAACAACGCAACACACTCCCAGCCTGCATTGGAGTGTTATCTTAGTCTGTGTAAATTCCAAGTCCTGATTTTGGACTTGAAAACAACCTTCTGACTCAGAGGCAAGAGTGCTACCAACTGAGCCGGACTGATGGAATTGTTCTCCATGCAATACATAAAGACACAATGTTTGAGAGATTTATAACTAGATTTATAATTTATAACTGTTCAAAGAGATATTATCACAACATAAAATGGATGAGGCTAATGGTAACAGTACTTGTAAATAATTAAAACAAGAAACCAAAACAATGCAACCCAGTAGTTGTTGGTTTTACGCAGTTCTTTTTATAGCCAAGTACAAACATCTGGTATGTTCTGGTATCTGATTTTACTCCCAGTGTGGGTACAAAACCTATTATCCTTACACTGCAGAATAAACAGGAACTGCATATGGTTGACACAACTAATGCTGTGACAAGCACTATGAAGGGTCGAACAGTCGGCTGCCAGTATGTGAATAGAAACCCAACACTGAAAACTGTTCAATGACCCTTCAGTTTCTCAGATAAAGGAATATAGTAAAATAACTGACTGTCAAGCACAAATTTGTTTAGATAAAATATGTTGTTAGAAATTCAACTTTAGTCAGGTTTGCTGAGTCAAATCTCATTTCAGAAGTCTCGAACTCAGTTCCTCTTTACTAACATTGCTGTGTTGTCAGAGGTGCCATCCTTCAAGTGAGACGTTATACCGAAGTTCCATCTGCCTATCCAGGTGGATGTTAAAGATCCTATGGCAATATCAGAAAAGAGAAGGGAGTTTCTCCTGGTGTCCTGGCCAACACGCCCCAAATAAAATTGGTCTCTCACTCCTTGGCTGTTTGTGGGCATTGCTATGTGCAAATTGCTGCTGTGTTCGCCCACAGAATACACAGCTACACCATTTACAGTATATCCTGCAAAGCACTTAGAGACATCTCATCAACATGGTAAGGTGCTATATCAAATGCAATGATTATTTTATTTGAATTGAAAAATGGGTCAAAAGTCACATATAGAAGATGGTAAAGATAGGACTGGTAAAGGAGAAATGGTCATGGTTTTTAAATGTCCCTGGGTTTTTATTTTCTCTCCACATTTCTTTGGGGCCTAATACTACATACAATTCACCCAGTGAGAAAATAAACAGTCCAGGAAACCTGCCCTTGGGCCTTTCCAATGTGCCTTGTGACCAGGGAACTAGATGGCAGGGCTTTGACTCATCATCTGATTTCTTCATTCTACTGAGGAAGTGGTTCACTTCCACTCAGCGATTTCTCTCTCCCAGCTGCGTTCAGAAATTCATCATGTTGCTTAAGAGTACGTCACTGGTGTTTCATTTTTCTTGTTCTTTATTTGAAATGATGAGACATGATCTAATACAGTCCATTAGAAAACATTAGTTATCCTTCCATTGCATCTAATCAAATCTGCTTAACATTATAAATTTACCCATTGCATAACCTGAATTCACATTCTTCCTAGATGTACAAAATGTATGTTGGCAATTCATAGAATAGTAACTCAAGCACAGAAGGAGGACACTTGGCTCATTGAGCTACAGTTACTCTATTCCTAATTTTCTGCACTTTCCCCAGTACCTTTTTAAACTCTTCAAATTTGAATGACATGAATAAAGATGTACAATCTGTGGAAAGCACTGGAGGCACATGGACACTATTCTACCATTATAAACATTTCTAAGTTTCCCATTCCAGAATTTTGTTAAGAATCGGCGAGACATTTCACTACAAAACTACAAGAACCTGTCAATGCAATCTAAATAAACACTTTGTATATAGCACATTGGAATAGTCAAGTTACAGAAGTTCAAATGATGACACTGAATATGTCTTACGAGCACTTTGACTACAAGGATTTCCAAACAATATGGTGAAATGGATATGGTGTAATATCTACACTTTATCATGTGCATTGAATATACTATGGTACTTAAACAGGAAAACACTCCCATTACTATTTATTATACTCTGCGCTGACTAAGCAGATACTTAAAAGCCATTACATCAAGCTCTTCATCTTGTTTGTGAGCTGCACACTGACATTTATTGTCATGACATCATCCTGCCTGCACAATAGTTAATTGCAGTCAAATAGGTGATTCCTGTGCCAACGGATTGAGTTGTTGAGGTCTTATAAATGGTTATGGATTTAAGACTATAAAGACGGTGGCCCTCACCTCTCGGCATGAAAAGTGGGCTGTGGTTTTGTTGAACATCGTTTCTGAATATCCAGAAATTTCTTTCATAGCCTGAAATTTATCATGTTTTTAGCCTTAAAATTGAAGATCTGTCAGAATTGTGGAAAATTCTTAAAGTTAGTCTTATTTTGGAAAAGGGGTTTTCGTAGTTCTTAACATACCTCTCCCACATCCCTTCTAGCACTCCTATGGATGTACAAGTACAGTCTAATGTTTAAGGCTGACAATTTCCTGGTCTTTATGGCTCAGTGTATTTAACAACAACAACTTGTAGGGTAGCATCCTGGAGCGCTTCTGGAACACGGAGAAAGTAAAAGTAGTTTCAAGTTGGATCAGAGCACTGGAGGTTTTCTAATTTCATTTTCAATTATAGCAACATAAACTGCACTGTATGTACATGGCAGATGTAATAAATAAAAATATTAATCCTCGCATTTGATATTGCGCCTTAACACATCGTTGAGACATCTCAAAGTGCTTCTAAGAATATATTGTAAAGTGGATTGACTATATTTTGTGGGTGAAACATGCAATGTAATGACAACTACGTGCACAATTTCTTTGTTTTGGTTTGGAAGATTTGAGAATTGGATCCTTGGAGAACTGAACTGAATCACTTCTAAAGTTCTCTTACAGATAATGCGATGAAATGCTGTATAATAAAACAAATGAGATATGGTTGTGAGGTTTTAGATTTTACTTTAATTGCATTATGAAGCAAAGAATTACTTGTGCCATGTGAGTTTTATGCTATATATGGGGAGGACAGGATAGCTTGTCTCTTGAGGCACCACATATCTACCTCATTTTAGCATGTAAAATTAATTTTTTCTCTTAAAATTGAAAGTTGTCGAAAATTGTGGAAAATTCAAAAATTAAGGCTTAATTTTTTAGCTGCTTTTCCCTAATCATTTGTAAAATTTTGGCTTCCAAATTAAGACACAATTTCAGAATTGTCTACAATTCTGCACAACTTAAAATTTTATGGCAAAGGTTTTTTGAGACGAGGTGGAATTTTGGGTCTCTGTTCACTCGCATTCAAAGAGCAAATTCCCCCAAGATAATGGAAATAACAGTTATATGTATACTCAGTCAAACAAACAGTAAAATACACAGACTGAAACAGAAATACACACTCAAACGAGTGCTGTAGCTCAGTGGATAGAGCACTGGCCTTGCAAGCAAGACCTGGGTTCGTTAGCTGGCCGGTCGAAACCTTGGGCAAGTTTCCTTACTCCACACACCTGGTAATAATCCCTCAAGAAAAAAAATAATAAATTGGTCACTTCAACTCATGACTGTTTGTGGGACACTGTTGTGCGCAATGGGCTACTGCGTTTTGCCCACAAATATACAGTCAATTCACTTTACAGTATATTGTGTGAGGCGCTTTGAGACGTCTAGAAGACATGAAAAGCCCTATATCAAATGCAAGGATTATTATATTACATACTTAAACAGTGACATAACAACAAACATAACCGTCTGAAAAATGCCATGTGACACAAAAGTTTTATCATTGACTGCTGACTCATTGAAACCAAAACAATTGAGGAAGTGACATCAGTGGTAATGAATAGCGATAAAACAAAGTGGATGAGGCAGTTCATTGTGCTAACGGTTGCCATGCAATTCAAGCCAAATGTAGAACAATGCTATACATGGTTACTTTGTGTTTAATGCATTCAAATATTGCCTCTTGGATTTCAGAAAGAATCTTGCGTGTGTAGTAATGCCCTGAATTTTGGGTACTGTGCACGATCTTAGTCTGGAAACCGATGGCTTGAAATGCAGCCAGTAGCTATGTTGCAGCAAATGCATATGGAATGTAGTTTCCTGGATGGATGTATTTACAATGTGCAATCAGCAGGATGGGTATGGATAAGTCCACCAAGCTCTACAGCTGGAAATCACTGACTTGTCAAATCGCCTACACATTGATACTAGCACTCTGAGACGCTGCCTTGCGTGAATGCAAGTTGTTGTAGTATAGAACCAATCATCTACTTAAGCCAAACAGCAACAGGTGTACTAGTTACTATGCCTAAGCCTTTTATGTCTGCCTCTTCCCCTTTTATAGTTGAATACTCAGTCTAGACTGTGAGCGCAAATTTCTGAAGTTTGTCCTGAGACTTGAACTCATAACCTTCTGACTCAGAAATGAGTACGGTACTACCAACTGAACCAGGTTGTTAATAAGGATAGTATGTTTTTTTGTCAGAATATCACAGTTCAGAGATTGCTGGTGTTCAGTCATTATACTCACCATCAAACTACAACTCACTGTTTTA
This sequence comes from Callorhinchus milii, assembly GCF_018977255.1. Taxonomy (NCBI): domain Eukaryota; kingdom Metazoa; phylum Chordata; class Chondrichthyes; order Chimaeriformes; family Callorhinchidae; genus Callorhinchus; species Callorhinchus milii. Next base: position 34,229,681 of record NW_024704743.1, read on the forward strand.
TGAACTGAATGGAGAAAGCATCAGAACGCAAAGAGTTATTTACCGTAAAATTGCAATGACACTGTTCACAATTACAGCAGTAATTGAGATGTTGACTGCCAGAAGCTACTTGAAACGAGCATTTGATGGAATGCAAAGCCTTCCTGTCTCTGTGGAGTTTCAACCAGTTTTGAAACATTTTTTCCTTTTTACAATTGACCTCCTGCAAGTCATCCTAACCTCATTGGGTGGAACTGGATACGCACAATCCTCAGGAGGAACTAAACTTGCATCCCTCCCCCACCATCCCCACACGCACACTATCCTCATGGCTCAAGAAAGTTTTGACTGATGCAGTGGCCTTTTTAAAAAAACATTGTTTCTCGGGATATCTTACAAACTTCCATTCTATGCAACACCCACATGACAAATATTCTTTTCGTGAAGAAATCTAGGATTATCTGATCTCTAATCTCAGGGCATTAGAGTGGGATGGGGGGGGAGGTCACCGTTGAGTTCACCTCAATGCGTTTGGATACTAAGAAGGAAAAACAATTGCTGTTTAGTGACCTCTGTTATAAAATCTGTACCTGTCCAGGACATATTCCATCCTGACCACATACCGTTTCCTCATTTGAATACCCAAGAATCATCACTTTGATAAGTAAGGGACAACCTGTACTCTTAAAGGATAATCTGTGCTCATAGAACCATAACATAGAATGAGTCAAAGTCTTCCGGCCAGCAGAAGGGAAAAGAGGGATAAGAAACGATGTGTGACCTTCTTGGCATCAAGTCTATCGTTGGTACTCTTCCACTGGAGCTAACTAATCTAGGGTGTCAGCTTGACTTCGTTTTTGAGTCAGAAGATCACAATTTAAGTACCACAATAGAACCTTCAGCTCATGGTCAAAGGTGAGATGTTAAATCGAGGTCCTGTCTGCCTATTCAGTGTGTGTGGGGGGGGAAGAGTTAAAGTCCTGGACCCGGTCAAAAATCCCCAGATGAAAAATTGGTCCCTCACTTAATTGCTGTTTGTTGGTCATTGTTGTCTGCCACATTTACCTACAAAAAACAAAGTAACTACTACACTTTAGAGAAAAACATATGCTACACCAAATGTAAGAATTGTTATCACCCCAAATCCCTGCTCTTTTCCCATACCTTATCAGAGTGTTCTTCTTCAAATATCTGTGCTTGTAAGTTCCCTTATAATTGCTGTTTAGCTCCTAGTTTCAATAGACATTTGTGACAGAATATTAGATGTTCTGATAATCTCTGACATACATGGGTATATTACTGACCAATATATATCACAAATGTTGTACATTTAAACTGTTTGTCAGCGTCCAATATATCAGCCAGTTTGAAATTAACCTGTCCTGGATTACAAAGAGTTTTCTAAACCCTCCTTACAATAGTCATTTGATGCAATCATTCATGCTAAAGCCAATTGTAACACTGGCGCTGAGGCGATGTGTTTTCTCTTTCAGTTTCTGTCCCAGTTTACTGCTCAGATTTTAACCTATAGACTTCAGCTTTCATCAGTAATTTTGTTCTTGTTAGCTTTTCTAAAAAGAAACTTCTGAATCTGTCTAGATAATTAATGTAGGTGTATCTCCTACATGAACAGTACTCTGTTGACTACTCTGCACTGAAATATAGGAATAAATTACTGGGCTTTTGGAACACATTATTCTGCACTATGAAATGCACCAGATTTCTTACCATCTGATAATTCTCACCAGGCTGCTGTCAGAGGTGACACCCTTTGGATCAGTTGTTAACCAAGGCCCTGTCCGCTTGTTTAGGAAGGTGACACTATTCGAGAAGAGAAGAGAATTACTTCCAGTAATCTGGCCAGCAATCTTCCAGATTATTATTCACTTCAAAGCTCTTTTGGGGGACATTATTTTGTGCAAATTGACTGCCACTTTTGCCTACAAACACAGTCACTACAATTTACAGCAATTACCTGTGAAGTAGCTTGAGACATTTTGACAATATAGGTGTTATATCAATTGCAAGGATTATGCTTATATTTAATATTTAGTCTTCAGTTGGAATCTTAGCAGGCTCTAAACGTAATTCCTTTGGACCAGTTCACTCGATAGGACTGACAGATTTTTTTCAAACTAAAACTTAACATGACACACATTGCGGTACCCATATTTTAATCAGTTCAATCTATCTTTGTGATTTATAAAGCAAGATGTTTGTGGTCACACATTGGAAGACTGTATTTGGAAGCTCGCCAAAAAGCACACCAAAAAGTTAAAGAAAGTTTTTGTTTTTCATTTTCTCTCCTCCCCTCCTTATATTGTTCTGTGTGCTTCATTGCAATGTTGTGCTATAAACTACGTGCAGCATGGGTGACTTGGAAGAAGGCACAAAAGCACTAGCTGGGAATTGGAATAACCCTGTCATTAACCCATTATCCAAACCTAGCACCAATACGTTCAGACTTGGTCAAATGTCTAACACCAAGTCCATTCTAAACATCCTTTTCTAAACAATTATTTTTAAAAAAAAATTAAAATAAAATCAAACTTGAGATTTGTTAAAGCTCAAATCAGGATGAGACCTCAAAAGTCTTCACTACAAAAACAATTACTTGGGTTTATTTATATAGCGCCCTTCACATGGGGTAGTGTCTCGGAGTGCTGAACTTGTTTTGTTCAAGAGACAGAATTGCACTTTTAGATTGCAATGAGACCCGGAATAGGCTGACCGCACTGCAATGCCCTAAAATAATTGAACATTCTGGTTTAGGGTAGCATTCATCTCCATGTAAAACCTCAGGCTGATATCTGTGTAACACAGCAAGCAGAGGGGTAAAAAAACACTGGACATCTCCATGACTCTTGGAAGATGGGTAAACCCAAAACAAAAAAGCACTGATGGAATATTGCCCCAGCAAGCCATTCTTCCTGAGAAAAGTGGTACAATGCGCACGCTACAAGAGAATTAGACAAAAAGCAAGCTCCTGCTGAAACAATTAAAGCATAAACTTTATGAGGACAAAATACCTTAGAACCAGAAGATAATTAACGTAACTTTGTTATTTGTAGGAATGTTAACTACCCCATGTGAGATGGGTATGAATATCCGAGACTGTACAGTAACTCACATGTGTTTGGACAAACTACATCTTATTTGTGTAATGCAAACCACAATGCAAACATCCAGCAATACGTCCAATACATTATTATTTGTTGTACTTCATCTTGAATCATAATCATAGAATTGTACATGAGCAACAACTTGCATTCATATAGCGTCATTCGTGTAGGATAATGGCTTGGACATTTCACAAATGTCGGGTATATAAATAGAGTGTATTTAAAGAGAGATAGGGAGGGGGTGAGTGAGCAGTGAGATGGAGGGGTGAGACGGAACGAGTTCCAGAGGTTAGGGGCATAGAAGCTGAAAGCACTCAGAGACTGTACCCCTCATGAAGGATGCTAGATAAATACAAATTATTATTGTTGGTGTTAAAAGATCAGGCAACAATAATGGTGTTCATGGGCCAAGCACAGAGCATAGAGGGTGAGCAGGGGAATGGGTAGAAGATTAGTAAGAAAGGGACCCATCATTTGACCCATCATGTCTTTGCCAGTGTTCTGAAAGAATGATACATTTAGTCACGCTCTCCTACCCTTTCCCCTCCTTTAATATTTTTATTTTACAAAAAAAGTGTACAATTCTCTTTCAAAAGCGTTCATGGATTGTGCTTCCAACCACTGATTTTCATAGGCCTTTCCAACCCTGAATAACCCTGTGTAGGTAAAAAAAAACAGTTCCCTTCATTTTCGGCAATGATCTTAAATTTATGCCCTCTGGTTATCGATTCACTAGTTTTAGATTGCACAGGGAGTGATGTATTGCACAGGTGCAGCGACAGCACTAAGGTATGTAAGCATACTAATCTGACCTGGTTAAATCTTAGGTGTGCCGTTTGGAGTAAACTTCAAGTGGGCTGTTGACGTTTTTCATTGTGAGAACAACTAGAAGAGTGGTACATCACTTTTCATAAGGTTATTGCATTGTGATGCTTCTACTGCGCTCATCTCTTTTGACACAAATTTGGTTGATTTACAACAGGTGGTGACAGATATTGGAGAGAAAAATTACGATCTGCCAAAACAGTTTCAATGACGATGACAATAATAACTTGCATTTATATACAACAACAACTTGGTACCCTCCACACCAGACAGCGCCTCAGAGTGCTTCACAGTAACGCATCCTGGGGCCGAGCCAGTGGGGGGGGGGGGGGGGGTAAAAAGGTGACCAAAAGCGCAGTCGAAAAGAAAGGTCTTCTGCCGAGATCTGAAAATAGGAAGAGAGGGCGTGAGGTGAAGGGAGAGAGGAAGGCAGTTCCAGAGCCTCGGGGCATAGTGGCTGAAGGCATGGCCGCCGATGGTGGAACAGAGGATTCGGGAGACAAGGAGGAGGCCAGACCCAGAGGAACGAAGGCAACGGGTACTGTTTTGAGGAGAGAGGAGGTCAGAGAGGTAGGGGGGTGCAGAGGAGTGGAGGGATTTGAAGACAAGAGTGAGGATCTTGAAGTTGATCCTCTCTGGGATAGGCAGCCAATGCATCCTGGCAAGGATTGGGGTAATCATGGACCGGAGTTTGGTGTGGATGAGAATGCAGGTGGTAGAGTTCTGGATGACCTGGATTTTATGAATGGTAATGGAGGGGAGACCGGCGAGGAGGGTATTTGAATAGTCCAGCCGAGAGGTGACAAAGGTATTGACCAGAATTTCTGCGGCTTTTGGGGTGAGGTATTGGCGGAGACAGACGATGAGTCGGAGGTGGAAGAAAGCGGTGCTGGTGAGGGACTGGATGTGGGGGAGGAAGGATAATTGGGGGTCGAACCTGACGCCTAGGTTGCGTACGGGTTCAGAGAGTTTTAGGGGAAGGTCGGGTAGGTGGAGGAGGTGAGAACTATGCGATGTAAGACGTTGATGAGAGCCATAGAGTATGGCTTTCATCTTATGAACATTTAGCCGAAGGAAATTCACACTCATCCAGCTCCCGATGTCTGACAGGCAGGCTGACAGAACATCAGGGGACTGGGGGTTGCAATGTGAGGTGGAAAAATAGAGTTGGGTGTCGAGGCGCCCTTATAGTGCCCTTCACACTGGACGGTGTCTCTGGGGAGGGAATGCTCCCTTAGCATTCATCTTAGATGAACTCATGCTCACTCTTTCCTCTAGTGACGCACAGAATTGTGTAAAAAGAGTTACAATATCTCAGTGGATCTTGCTCCAGTGCTACTGCAACAGGAAGTCACAAAGCTAGTTTGCTTCTGCATAAGTATGTGGTGACAATATTAAGCCAGGCAGTCTTTCAAAGTGGTGCAATCTACAGGCGCAGACTGAAGCGAACGGCTTCCTTTGGTAGTGGGGAGAAGTGTCATTGCAATCAATGGGTGATCCAAATGGATTAATTCTATTGAAGAACCCTTTGAAGATAAACAACAAAACCTTGCATTTATATAGTACCCTTCAAGCAGGGCATCACCTCGGAGCGCATCAATCTGTCAGCAGTGATCCCCCCCCCCACTCTCTCCCAACCAGAATGTCAAACAGGTGTGAGAAAGATGTGAGACATCATATTATCAGTGGCTGAAACTTTCAAGAAGAGACAAGCAACCTGTGAGGAAGACATTAGACAAGACCTCCCATGTCTGTCAGAGGGTTCTGAGGTTGGATACAGTCTGACAGAACCTGCTCTCCTCCGCCTGGGCAGAGGGCACAGTTGTCAACCTCACCACCTTCCAGCAACTGCTTCCCAGCCTGAGGGACTGACGAGAGTCTGCTCTTCTTGGTTGTGCAATCCATCATTCAGTCACTAGTCACCCATTTGTTCCTGTGTTGTCAAGTATGATGTAGAATCCTGGTGACAGCATGCCTCTTTGAATGCAGTGTGATGCAGCCAGAGTAGTTGTCTAGTATTCCTACACACCAGAGAAGTCACTTCATTGGGCACTGCGAGTTGACGGTTTCTGGGGAGCTGAGCTGATTTATTTTGATTCTTTGTTAACAAGTAGCTCAAGCAAAGATTCACTGAATTGATCGTGCATTCTGCAAGATAAGCCTAGTGAATCCTCGTCGACTACCTGAAATGTTAATGAGGTTGCACCCCTGAAAGTGCAATAAAAATAATAATAATTCTTGCATTTGATAGAGCGCCTTATCATGCCATTGAGGCGGCTCAAAGTGTATTGAATGTACAGAATGTATTGTAAAGTGGCAGAAACTGTTTATTTTGTGGGAGAAACACGGAGCCAATTGCCCACAGAAATGTCCCACAAACAGACATGGATTGAGCGACCAAATTATTATTATTATTATTTTTTTGAAAAGATCCAAAGTCACAGTGCACTTTAGCGATGCTATCTGGGTACTGCTCGTAAAAGCACCAAACTGCCCGTGCAGAGAATATTGCTGAAGGCTCATGTGTTAAGATACGCACAGAACAAGTGAGGTTAGCAGCGCAGTGCCCAAGTGACATCATTGGAATGTCAGTCAGGTATCTGGGCGGCAGGTAATCTCAGCCAAACAGCCTCATGCTTCCCTGAGTTGACAGCAGTAGCTGACTGAAGGGGAGGAGCATTCACATCTGTCAAACAATTAAGCTAACAGAGTGCGATGCAGGAAGGTAGGTTAATTTCGCTTGAGCCTGAAATTGTCAGGTAGTTTAATGGTTCAATGTCCATACTGCACAACCACAGTGTAAGTAAGATCATTCCAGTTTTAATTACTCTGAATTTCATTTTTGGTAATAACTAAATGAACGTGAATGTTTACTTGTCAAAACTCAAGAGTTCTTTTGTGTTGCCTGATTGATTTGCTTATCTATAATAATAATAATCCTTGCATTTGATATAGTGCTTTGCACGTCTTCTAGATGTCCCAAAGCGCTTCACAGAATATACTGTAAAGTGAATTGACTGTATATTTGTGGGCGAACGCAGCAGCCAATTGCACACAGCAATGTCCCACAAACAGTCGTAGATTGAAAATGACCAATTTTTTTTTTTTTTTTTGGAGGGATTATTATTAGACGTGTGGAGTAAGGAAACTTGCCCAAGGTTTCGCCCTGACCTGCCTGGAATTGAACTCAGGTCTCTCGCTTGCAAAGCGAGTGCTCTAACCACTGAGCTACAGGATTCCGAGCTCCTGAGCTCCAATAAAGGTTGTTGCAGAGGGAGCTCTTCTCCCCAGCTACTGTGTGAGTGTGGAGATTAAACAAAGTTCCTGTATTTGTGATGGTCTGTCCCATGATTTTACGAAAAGATCAGTATTCAGTAAGTAAATGTCAAATACTTCTAACCTGCAACGTTTTATTGTTACACAAGCTATCGTCATACAAGTCAATCAGACATCACAAGAGTGATTGATTTAAACGTAAAGTGCTCCCTGTTTGACCAGACAGCGTTGCAGCTCTTGATATATATAATAGAAGTGTACTTTGTTCTCGGGGCTTGGTGGTGTAACACCTTTCAAGTGCTCTGGGACGCTACCCTGAGTGAGCAGCGCTATGGAAATGCAAATAGTTGTAACAAGCTGCGTACCCAATACGCCTTAGATTTGGGCCCTCAATAACCTGCATGGTGAGTTCCTGATCTTGGCCATGGAGTGACAGGCTGGGCAGGAGTTGTCTGTCAGGGAGGGAACATCAGTCAGTAGGTGATTACAGACTCACATAAGAGAATTGGAGGTGGGTGACCTCCTGGAACTCTACATCAGATGATGTTTCATGACAGAGTGGATGTAAGTATGAGTGTGTGTGGGGGGGGGGGGGGGGGGGCGAGGGGGAGATAAATAACAGAACAAAAAATGAATGTACAGGTCTTTACAAGTGAAACGAGAAAAGTAATTAACAACTTTGTAAATATGTATTCTATTTATAAATATATATTGACAAAAAACTGAAAAGATATGAGCAAAGTTATCCATTAACGGCTTCTTATTTGCTTGTAATGTTGGATCGTGATGACTGAAAGAATACAGTAAGTCAAGTGTATGTATGTGTATACAATATACGTGTGTGTATGTATGTGTATACACTGCGTGTGTATGTGCGTGCGTGCATGAACCTATGTAATGATGTGCGTGTATGTGTGTGCCTGTATTCATGTGTATGTATACTGTATGTGAGTATATATGTATGCGTGAATGTGAATATAATGTTTATTTATTTGTGTGTGTGTGCATTTAGGTGTGAATGCATGCATAGGGGGGAAAATGTACAGAATGCAATGTGATCACATATCACTTGTAATACTTCCATGCTATCAGACAGAGCCATTGGGTATGAAAGCAATTTGTAGCTGTGGCAGAGGCAGGCAGGATTTTCTACCACACTGAATCCAGCACAGTATTCCAGGACTGCAGGGGTTTAGGTTCAAAGTCTGATATCATTATGGTTTAAACTCAGTGACATTGGGTATGAAAGCAATTTGTAGCTGTGGCAGAGGCAGGCAGGATTTTCTACCACACTGAATCCAGCACAGTATTCCAGGACTGCAGGGGTTTAGGTTCAAAGTCTGATATCATTATGGTTGAAATAGTGATTCAATGCTAAGACGTTTGTAGCATGAACGAGGCTTGAGAAAGCCTCATAATACGTTTCTACGCTATTAAGGTGAAAGGCAAGGTATCTTTATGGATGTACTACATGCATTGGCGTGAGTCCAACATTGAAAGCAGTCACTTATTAAGTTCTCCTGGAGACTGACAAAATTTTCCTAAGTTATTTATATGCAAAGCATCTGGCCACTGAACGGTCCTAAAACCCCCAGTCCCTTTCTGAAGCTTGGAGATTAGAACCCATTTAATAAAATAGGGAAAAAATATTAATCTGGACACGAGGAACATTTCAGACATGATGCTCCATTTTTACTTCCACTGACAGTCACAACCAAAGCACAATAATCTGTTTGAGTTTATAAATCAATTTAGCCTAAGTATTTTGCTTGTAAAATTCTCTCAAATGTTATTGCTTTTACTTACTTTGCTGGGAGATGTGGGCCCTGAGGAGGCTATAAATGGGAAATAAAGTGCAGAAATAAATTATTTGCAAAGTAAAAGTCCCCTTACCAGCTCTGAGCTGCTGTTGGAAGCTGCATCAATGGCCCAGTGGATAGCGGCTGCAACACTAGGCTATACAGATGGTAAGGTCAGAGGGTTCAGCCTCAGTTGGGACCACAGTATCGAAGAGGCCTTTGCTGGTTTGTGAGCCTGTTTGGATGTCAAATCATAGGATCACGTTTCAGTTTGTCTATGACGCCACTCACATTCAAATAGCCTCTCGACATTCATGGTCAAGGCTCACACACAACTACACAGTGCAGCCCCATTATAATACACATCATTACAGCGTGACCTCACTCATAATGTGGTTCGACTGTGGACCTCAATACTGTACATTTGCACACCTGGCCCGCCGACAAGACTTTAGATACCAAAATGGCTGACTTCTAGGTCATCAGATCGCCAAGAGGTTACTTCCTACTTTACGTATATGTGGCACACACACAGGAAGTGGTGTTGGAGGTGACCTAATGACCCGGGTGGCAGCTACTTTCTATTTTAGGGTGAAATTGGCAGCCACACAGTAAACTGGAAGGCACACAGGGAGTGAGTCAGCCGGCTGGACGTTTGTGAGGTGTGATAGCAGGTGTCACTGTAGATGAGGCAGCCAGTCAGCTCATTCACTCTCTGCACGGCCTTTTCCCACGCTAAAGGAAAAGTTGGCTGACTTCTGGGTCTGCGAGTCACCGGCAATGTTTGCTGCACAGGAGCAGTATGATGTTAATATGAGGCTATTTGGCCCCTTTTCTCTTGTTGGTCTTTGTTTTCCAAGAAGTCATCCATCCTAATCCCAAATCCCTGCTCTTTCCCCATAGCCTCAAATATCCTTCCTCTGCATATGCTTGTCCAATTCTTTTCTAAATGCTCTAGCATCAGCAAACAAAATGGGGAACTCCAATATTGTTAACAGTGACTTGTTTTTAAGAAAAAGGCCCATTTTTATTTTTTCAAAGGCCACTATAGGTTGAGATAAGGGACTTTTAGCTGGGAAACAATTCAGTTCCTAGACTGTAGTTCCCCTTTATTATGGAGAGGTCAGCGGAGATTAAAGCTACCGAGAGCCATTCAACATTAGGTCTTCAAGTCGGTGACTAATTCTGCGCTTCCTAACAGTAGAAATTAAAGTTTGCCCTTAGTGATGTCTTGTTCGATTACTCAAATCAGTTCCTACTTAATCGTCTGGGACTCTCTTGTATGTAAATTTTAAAATGCCACTACCATACTAAAAAGGAAACTGCATGTGTAATTTGCCCTTGGGACTCCAAGACGTTGCAATGAGTCACGGCTACTTCAAATACGTCCATCAATATAAAAGATAACAAACTGGTGGAATACTTCATTTTCAATGATAATGAGTATTTTCTCAGACGCCGACAGCATCACCATCCATGGTTACACACTCCATCTTGCTAAACCAGTCCAGAACCTTAGCATCTTGTTTGACCTTCAACTATCGTTCCTAGCCCAAATCTGTGCTATGATCCGCTCTGCTTTCCCCCACCTCCGCAACATCACCCAGCTCCGCCACTGTCACACTCCAGGCCGCCGAAACCGTCATACACGCTTTCATTACATCGAGGCTTGATGATGCAAACTCGTTGTTTGTCGGCCTCCCCAACTCCTCCATCCACAGGCTGCAGATCATCCAGAACTCTGCAGCCCGTGTCCTCTCCCGCACTAGGTTCCGTGACCCTATCACCCCCATCCTGGCCCAACTCCACTGGCTTCCCATCACACAGAAGCCATAGTTCAATATCCTGGTCCCCACCTTCAAAGCCCTCCCCGGTCTTGCTCCCCACTACCTCTGTGACCTCCTAACCCCCTACCATCCTGCTCGCTCCCTCTGCTCAGCGGGCTCCAGCCTGCTTCACGTCCCCCGCCTTGCTCGTCCCACTATTGGCGGGCAGGCCTTCTGCCACTTTGCTCCCACCCTCTGGAACTCCATCCCGCAGTCCCTCTGCCTCGTCCCCTTCCTTGCCTTCTTCAAGACCCATCTCAAGACCTTCCTCTTCGACCATGCTTTTGATCTCCCTGCTTCCCCCCCTGCCCTCCACCCTCCCTGACCCCGACCCCAAGCTCGGGTCTGAAACTCTGTCTGCCCAGCGCCTTGGGACATCCTCCCGACGTGAAAGGCATGATACAAATGTAATTTTGTTGTTGTTTCTACAGTAGACTTTGGAAACCCCAATATATTTTTAAATCAAGCTTTCTTCATACTTCTCCACAACTTTGCATAGCTACAATGGCAAGCTATGTGGTTTTAGATGGTTAGACTCCAGCAGTACCCCAACACACACTCTGGAGTCACAAAACCTTGGCTCTTACCAACCTGTGCATAATTCTTTCCAGAATTAGATAAGATAGATAAATCCCTCCAGGGAGAGAGTGTGCGTTCCAATCCAGTACACAGGAATTTCCATGTGTAGGCAGGATGAATGGAACTCCCAGTTTGCTTTGGATGCATTTAAATACGGTGGTGGGCTTCAGACACCCGACTGACCTTAAAAAAGCTTCTGTCCTCTCCTGCATCAGGCTCCATGAGCCTATCACCCTCATCCTTGCTCGGCTTCACTGGCTCCCCAGCACCCAATGAATCAAATTCAAGATCCTTGCCCTCATTTTTAAATCCCTTCATGGCCTCTTCCCAACCTACCTCCAACCTTACCTCTTCCCTGCTCCCTCGACTCAGTGAACACCAGCTGCTTCATGTTCCGTGCTCCACCATCAGTGAGCCAACTTTCAGTCATTCTGCCCCTGCTCTCTGTAACCTCAGCCCAGAGTCCCTTCCCCTAACCTCCTCCCTCCCCATATTAAAGCCCATCTTAAGATCTTTCATTTCAAAGCATCACCAGCATGTTCATGGATTTAAAGGAAACCTTGCAGCACAGGGGCCCTTTCCTCCATCCATTGTCACAGGTGCTGTGAACAAATTGGTTAGCAATCAACAATCTGAATCATATGACAAATTTAATAGCGATCTTAATTCGATTTGACTTCATGGAAACAGCAACAATAAAAACGAGTTGCAAAGCTGTGGCAGAATTCCTTGTTATTTCTTGCACCTCATTTACATCTTATTTCTATATTTACTACCCATGCTCTTGTTGGCAATGAAATGAATGTAAAGGATTTATAGCATAGCTGAAGTCTGATGGCGTCTCCAGCAGAAAATTGGCTCTTTTCGGACAACACATTGTATTGATGGGTTATATTGTGGAGTCGGGGTGGGGAGTGAATGTGTCTGTTAAGTGTCCAGATGTGATCTGGAGACTACCTATTTTAAACCTATTCTCCAGATAAATATTTGCCAACACAGAGAAGGAAAACAGATGTAACAGTGAGAGAACGAAGAAAAAGGACAAAGAAAAATGACTAGAAGGAACTGTATGTCTAAGCATTTTTTAAGAGCTATTTCCTTGCAAAATATTCAAGTTTATTTGAACTTTAGCCTGAAAATAAATAATAATAATTTGGTCATTTAATCCACGACTGTTTGTGGGACACTGCTGAGCGTAACTGGCTGCCGTGTTTTGCCCACAAAATATACAGTCAATTCACTTGATAGTATATTCTGTGAAGCGCTTTGAGATGTCTCGAAGACGTGATAAGGTGCTATACCAAATACAAAGATTATTATTATATCAAATGCAAGTATTATTAGATGATTATTATTATAGTTGTAGATTTGTACATTGTTTATTCAAATGCATTTTTAGGAAATATTGGTCAAACCATGCGTTCAAAAAATACATTGCAAACAACAAATACATTTTAACATCCTTTTTTTCCCTTTTTTTGAGGATTTCTGTTTAAACAATGAGTGCAGTGCTGCTGATATCATCTGGGGAATCAGCAAGGAGACAGTGAGCCAGACCTCGTGCAAGTGCTGATTTAACACACAGTTGAAATGGTGCGATCACTAAAGCACTCTGGGTTAATGACTGCATTGCTGCAGATGTTAATACAGTTGCCTCTGACTATTCAGCTCAGTTACTCCTCTAAAGCCAGCTTCCCAGGGGATTGAAAGGAGCAATCATAATTGAAAAGAAAAATATTCCAATTCATTATGGGTCTTTATAATGTAGTTGTTGGGTTTATAAAAAGGATCCATTTGGTGGGGTTAACTCCTCAACAGACATGGGGGTGGGGGGGAAAGTGTCGGTAATTCATGATGCGTTCACTGATATTTGTTTGTACTATCAATTCACTGACTACCACAGTAAAGCCCAGATGGCCCACTGTGATTGCCCAAGCAACCAGAAAACATGTTAATAGCAGTTTACTATCTCAGACACAGCGTCACCTGAATTCTATTGAATGTGACTTCATTAGAGTTCACCTTGTAATTGACACAGATGCACCCAAAGCAGGGGAAAGGGACTAGTTAGAGCAGATAGCTCCAGGAAGGGAAGTGAGAATCAGCACTAGACCTAATGAATTGAATAGTCTCTTTCTGTGATCAAAATTTTTTATGAACCTATAAGAGTATGGACAAGTAAGGTTTCTGATTCTTATCAGCTTCTCTCTGGCAATTTTTTTAAAAAATCACAAAAAGTTAAACCTGTTGCCTTAACACAGTGCTGCATTTATCTGCCAGCATTGTCTTCACAAACAAATGGTACTTTCTGTTTTTAACATGTCACTCATTCAGTGGAGTTTTGTTAAAGTCAACACAACCCCCCACCCTGTTGGTTCACATTCAAAGAGAATTGTTGTCCTTTCTGAACTTAATTCCACATAGAGATAAAAATCAAAGTGTAGAATGTCACTCCAGAGAACAGGGGTTGGAGAATGGCTCTGGGGAAATCCCTGACCTTGCAGGAACACTTGTTCTTGAAGCAGACATGCTTTTAAGCAGGATGTGAACCAATGCAGCAATGGTAACATGATGCCTGTAGAACTCTGGTAAGTTATATGTCTGTGGCTGGCTTCCTACCCGCATATACCCAACAGCACACGTATCCGTCCTTTCGATGAGATGTTAAACTGAGGTCCTGTCTGTGCCTGTTGAAGTGGATGGTAAAGATCCCATGACACTACTTGAAGAGAGAAGACAGTTTCTTCAAGTGTTGTAACCAACATTTCCCCCAGATAAAATCAGTCATTCACTTCATGGCTGTTTGTGGGATGTTGCTGTGTGCAAAATTGGCTGCTGTGCTACCCGGCATAATACGCAGTTTCTCCGTTTTGCAATAAAACCTGTGAAGTGTTTTGATACATCCTCTTGACCTGAAGGTGTGACAATATTAAATGCAAGGATTTTTCTTATTATATAAGAAAATTGTAATTGTCAATACAGGATAGGCCTAGGAGTTTGGGAGAGCCTACGCAAAACTAATACCATTCACTTTCCTCTCACTAGTTGCTTTAAGTTTGATTTGGGATTTATTCCTCATTATTTATTTGATTATTAATGATCTCAAAGGTCTCTTGTTAGCGTTAGCCTTCATCACACAGTCAAACGCAAGTGAAGTCAGACTGCTGCAAATGAACTTGGCCCAGTTTCAGGAGGTTATAAATGTATGTGTTACACCTGCCTGGCATGTATTCTCAGTCTCCTACTGCAAGTGAAGCATTTAAGCCTCTGCATTCAGTTCCTCTATATTAACACTAGGACAAGTTGTACAACAGTATTACCAGCTCACAGGATTATACACAAGTTGTCAATTTGAAATAAAGAAAAGCTCAAAGGCACACAATAGCACTTTTGTACCTATTGGGATTCCTTTACAATTCCTATCCTCCAGCTGTTGTATTTCAGAGAACAAAACACAACAAACAAGTGATACAGTTACTGTTACTGGTGACACTCACTTCCTGCTCAAGAGTAATGACCATGAACAGGCAAGGTATTAGGAGGGAATCCGCACCTGTGGAACTGTATTCCAGCACAAGTCGATGCTTTGAGAAGAGAAGAAACTGTGAAAATGGAAAATAATAATAATCATTGCATTTGATATCAGGCCTTAATAATAATAATAATCCTTGCATTTGATATAGCGCTTTTCACGTCGGGAGGACATCCCAAAGCGCTTCACAGAACACACTGTAAAGTGAATTGACTGTATATTTGTGGGCGAATGCGGCAGCCAATTGCGCACAGCAATGTCCCACAAACAGTCGTAGATTGAAAATGACCAATTTATTATTGTTTTTGGTTTTGATGGGATTATTATTAGCGTGTGGAGTAAGGAAACTTGCCCAAGGTTTCGCCCTGCCTGGAATTGAACTCAGGTCTCTCACTTGCAAAGCGAGTGCTCTAACCACTGAGCTACAGGACTCCTTATCACATTGTTGAGACGTCTCAAAGTGTTTCTACAGAATATACTGTAAAGTGAATTGACTGCATATTTTGTGGGCAAAATATAGCTTTGTGCTACAAGTCCTTCCACTTTCAACAATACATTTTAAAATCCTGTAATAAGTTCCATGTAGCAAATGATCATTACCACAGAGCTCCCAGTTTCTTGACTGTGGCAGTAAACGTAATTCCAGATCACCAAATAATCACAAGGCCTGACCTATTTCAACTTGCCTTGAACCAAATTGATTGAATCAAACATTCATGGTGGCATATAAATTCAGAAGCTTGATTGAATTATGGAAAACTAAAGCTATCTACCTGTGAATTTAGCCCCTACGTTTGTGATTTATATGAAATAAAGTCTTGACAGATTTGTGAATGACAGCAGTATGGGCAGTGCATCTGTAACTCAATATCTGGCCAATTGCTTACTCTTTCAGTTGTCTGCACTTTGCCAGTCCTGGCAGCAGAAAGAACCAGCGTTGTGCAATTTGTGTTAGAAAACGTGTCTGCTCATGACCATTAGCCCCTGGTGCACACAGTGCTCGCTGCAGCTGTGTCTTGCAAATACATTCACTTCACATCAGGATGTTGCAATAAACCACATTATTAAAATGTCAGGAATTCTGATGACGTGGGCTACAGAATTACCTAGAAGCCTGTAAATCAGGTAACCAATTCTCCTTTGCCCTCATCAGCAAACTTTTGAAATTCACAGTCAATTTTTAAATTCTCAAAGCCATCTGCTAATAAAAAGCGTGATTGACAATTTAATAAATAAGATTTGTACATTACCAACATGAAGTTGAGACCAAAATAGAAGGCTGATTTTATGTCCTATAAATGCTAATTTATTTTTTAAAAAGTATACATATATGCATAGGTCCTCTGATTTGGGGGCTTAAACCCTTCAAAAACTATTTAATTGCCCTTGAATGTGAGTTCCAAAATTTAGGTTAAAATGATAAACCCTGAAATTATTGCATGCTGATTTACCACATGTGTAAGTCTTACAAATAGCAAAACACATCAGAGAAGGGAAGAAACAGGGAAATTACAGCAAACGGTATGCTGGGAAGATAGTGCGGGTGAAAGGCTTTGCAAGTATCTGCACAAAATACATACAGAATTCTGTGCAGTCTGTGGTTAGCATCTTTCAATGTTATTTCCAGTTTTCAAGTGGATGGCCAAAATACTAAGCCTCATTTAGCTGTCTATTCCACAGAGAATAAACACAATGGCTGCATGTTACTGAATGTGGATTAATTTTTTTCAGTCACTGTCCGAGCCAGTCAAATTAAAGATAGAACACAGACTAATCTTCCTACTGAAGGAAGAAATCCAACAGTGTATAAATTATCATGTGTAAATGACTGAAAAGGAAAAGAAAATGTACCATACATAAAAAAGGATGACAGCTTCCTTGGTGGGCTAACAGATAAGGCAATGCCAGCACCAAAGTTTGAGCTGGGTTAGATATCTCAGTGGTTGGGACACCACAATTGGCCTCAGTACCCCTAGGCTAGTGAAGGTGGGGATAAAAATCAGTGTTTCTTCTTCCCCTGGTTGTTGTTGTTGTTGTTGAGGTCAAATGGCCTGCTAATTGTTAAAGCCCACAAACTCAGATAATGGCCACTGTACAGAGTATTGGAGAGGATGTCTGTACCCTGTTAAACCATACCCCAATGGAACAAAAGTTGATAAAATGCTTAAAGCAGAGGAGAAGGGGAGAAAATTTGCCATAACCGCCCCTCCAAAATCACTTTAGTATTTATACAAAACTTTCCCTCTCGGGAAGGAGGCCAAGGCTAGAGGAACTTTCAACTTCTCATCTTCTTTGGCTCTTACGTTCCTTTCAGAACTCAAGGAGCGTGAATGGTGTTCATATGTCTAGACTCCTCTTTACGCAGACTCCATACAGTTTGTCGATTAATTATTTCTACCCAATTCATTTATTCTCCTGATGGAAAGTTCCACATCCAAATCCCTGTTGTTGTTGTGCACATTCTTTGAACATTCTCTGAAGCATTCATGTCACTTTGAAGGTAAATGACACATACAACCAGAACTCCAAATGTGGCCTCAGCGAATATTTGTAGTAGGTCAGAATAAATTGTCCACTGTATGTAAATGTGTCTATAGTACTTGGGTTCACATCTTGTTTCATTTTTGGATGATCTGAATACAATATAGTTTATTTCTCATTGTGCAACCTCTTTATAGATAAATTATGAACCAGAATATTACCAATTTCTTCTCTTGAAGAAATCCTTACTGAATCTAGGGTAAATACTATCTGGGGTAAATCCTAAACTTCTCTTGAAGAAATCCTTACTGAATCTAGGGTAAATCCAATACATTGACTTCTTTGAGCTTCTTTATAGCGCATGCTTTATTGACTTTTACCCAAGTTCTGAAGTGCTTTGGCACGTCCTCCTGATGTGAAGGGTGTTATACCAAATGTAAGGATTATTGTTGTTTCTCAGCCCAAAGGATCTGGGACTTTTTTTATGTCTTCATTTGGGAGAACAAATTTAACATATCTGGCATTTCTTAATAAATAATAATCCTTTCATCTGACATAGCACATTATCATTTCGTTGAGACATCTCAAAGCGCTTCACAGCACTTTACACTTCACAGTGTAAAGTGATGTGGCTGTGTGTATTTTGTGGGCACAACAATGTCCCACAAACAGCAATGGAGTGAGTGACCAATTTTATTCAGGGTCTGTTGGCCAGGTCACCAGGAGAAACACCCTTCTTTTTTCAAATACTGCAATGGGATCTCTAACTTCCAGCTGGACAGGCAGACAAGACCTCAGTTTAACAGCTCATCTAAAGAAAAGTAACTTCGACAATACAGCATGCCCTAGCACTGCACTGGAGTGTCAGCAGAGGCTACATAGGCTCCAAGTCCCGACGTGAAGCTTGAACCCATAACCTTTTGACTCAGGCGAAAGTGCTATCGACTGAACCAGACTAATACACGTGATCATCTGTAACACATCTTGCCCGACGTCTCCACTTATAGGGTCCACCTGGTCTTCCCACTCCTTCTGCTACATCAGTGAACAATTCTTTGGCTTCTCTCACTGTCTATAATCCACTTTTCTGATGATGTCTTACTTTTCCCGGCTCTTCCACTACCTCACCCCCAGGCTGCTGAAACACTTGTTCATGCCTTCATCACCTCCAGGCTCGACTATGTAAACGCCCTGCTTGTCGGCTTCCCAACTCCTCCCTCCACAGATAATCCAGAACTCTGTAGCCCGTGTCCTCTCCCTCACCAAACTCCGTGACCCCATCTCCCCCATTCTCGCCCGACTCCATTGGCTCCCTATCCTTCAGAGGATCCAGTTTAAGCTCCTGGTTCTCACCTACAAAGCCCTCCATGGCCTCACTCCACCCTACCTCTGCGATCTCCTAACCCCATACCAACCAGCCCGCTCCCTCTGCTCAGCCGGCTCTGGCCTGTTCCACGTCCCCCGAACCACCCGCCCCACCATTGGTGGGAGGGCCTTCAGCCACTCTGCCCCCAACCTCTGGAATTCCATCCCCCAATCACTCCACCTCGCCCCCTCCTTAGCCTCCTTCAAGTCCCGCCTCAAGACCCTCCTCTTCGACCATGCCACCCCCTTCCCCTCCCCTCCCTTCTAGCCCCCTGACCGCTGCTCAGGTCTGAAATGCTGTACACTGTCCAGCGCCTTGGGACGTCCTCCCGACGTGAAAGGCGCTATACAAGTAATCTTGTTGTTGATATGCTTCCTATTACAATTCATTAAAATGTTCTGAACCAACAAAAACAATTGTGGATATAACTGTCTCTGCAAGTGTTTGGGTAACACTCACTCAGTGTGATAAGATCTGTGAAGGCAAAATTGTAGCCGCCAATGTAATGTAACTTGGGAAGTAAGGGTATTAAGAGGTATGGATGAATGCAATTAAAAGATCTGCTGATATAATAAACTGGCAAAACAATGCCCTGAATAATAATAATAATAATAATCCTTACATTTAGTTTAGCACATTTCACACCACAAGACTGTCTCAAAGTTTGCAAGATATACTGTAAAGTGAAGTGACTGTGCATTTTGTGGGTGAATGGCCTCCTGTTTCTATAGTGGCCATTTGCCCACAAAATACACAGTGGCAACACTTTCTACAACAACAAGATTACATTTCTATAGCACATTTCACGTCGGACGGATGTTTCAAGGTGCTGGACAGTTTACAGCATTTTATACCTAAGCTGGGGTCAGGGAAGGAGAAGGGAGGGGAGGTGACTGATGGCATGGTCGAAGAGGAGGGTTTTGAGGCGGGACTTGAAAGAGGCTAAGGAGGGGGCGAGGCAGAGTGATTGGGGGATGGAATTCCAGAGGTTGGGGGCAGAGTGGCTGAAGGCTCTCCCACCAATGGTGGGACGGGTGGGTCGGGGGATGTGGAGAAGACCGAGCCGGCTAAGTGGAGGGAGTGGGCGAGTTGGTAGGGGGTTAGGAGGTCACAGAGGTAGGGTGGGGTGAGGCCATGGAGGGCTTTGTAGGTGAGGACCAGGATCTTGAACTGGATCCTCTGAAGGATAGGGCGAGAATGGGGGAGATGGTGTCGCGGAGTTTGGTGCAGGAGAGGACATGGGCTGCAGAGTTCTGGATTATCTGCAGCCTGTGGAGGGAGGAGTTGGGAAGGCCGACAAGCAGGGCATTTGCATAGTCGAGCCTGGAGGTGATGAAGGCATGAACAAGCATTTCAGTGGCCTGAGGGGTGAGGTAGTGGCAGAGTCACGCAATGTTACGGAGGTGAGGGAAGGCAGAGCAGGTCATGGCTTGGATATGGGAAGAAAAGACAGTTGAGGCTCGAACAAGACACCTAGGTTCCTGATGGCTTGGTGAGTTGAAGTGTGCAACCATGGAGGTTGTTGCTACCAGAGCCTGAGGTGCTGAGGCCCTTTGTGAGCCAATCAGGAGGGCCTCAGTCTTGTTCACATTCAACTATAGGAAATTTCCCCTCATCCAGGACTTGATGTTCGACAAACAAACTGTCAGGACAGCAGTGGTCCTCGAGTTGAGGGTGGAGGCAGAAAGATAGAGTTGGGTGTCATCTGCATACATATGGAAGTTGACCCCATGTCTGCAGATGATGTCACCAAGGGGGAGCATGTAGATATTAAGGAGGAGAGGGCCAAGGACAGAGCCCTGGGGGACGCCAGACGTGACAGAGCGGGGGCTGGAGGAGAAACCATTAGAGGCAATGAAGTGGAGACAGTGAGAGAGATAGGAATCGAACCAGGCGAGGGCAGGTCCGCGAAGATTGAGTAAAGCGGAGAGGCGGTGTATGAGGATGGAGTGGTCAACAGTGTCGAAGGCGGCAGAGAGGTTAAGGAGGCAGAGGGAGCCCTGATCACAGATGTTCAGAATGTCATTCGTGACTCTGACCAGGGCTGTTTCCGTGCTGTGGGCATCGCGGAAGCCAGATTGGAGGGGTTCAAAGAGGGAATGGCGAGAAAGAAAGGAGCGGAGCTGGGACCCGACAACTTGTTCCAGGACCTTGGAGAGGAATGGGAGGTTAGAGATGGGCGGTAGCTGGAGAGGAGGGATTGGTCCAGGGAAAGTTTTATCAGGATGGAGGTGATGACGGCTATTTTTAGGGGGGTGGGAACTGAACTGGTGGACAAGGAGAGGTTGATGAAGAAGGACAGGAGAGGGGCCAGAAGGTGGAGCTGTGAGATGAGGAGAGAGGTGGGGATGGGATCAAGGGAGCAGGCGGTGAGTTTGAGATTTGTGATAAAATCGTGGTGAGAGAGATAGGGTCGAAGGAATATAGGGGGGAATGGGTGGGGGGTGGGTCATGAGGGAGAGGTGGTGTGGGAGTGGCGGTGGACGGGGCAGAGGTGGCTGAACATATCCCCTCGATTTTGGATTCGAGGAAGTCTAGTATCTCCTCACAGTTGGACTTTGAGGAGAGGATGGGCGAGGCATGGGAAGGTGGACGGAGGAGACGGCTTGTAGTGGAAAAGAGAACAACAACAACAACAACAAGATTCCATTTATAGAGCGCCTTTCACGTCAGGAGGACGTCCCAAGGCGCTGCACAGTTGGGTCATGACCCGAGCAGGGGGGAAATGGTCAGGGTGAGGGGAGGGAAGGGAGGGAGAGAGGAGGGGGAAATGGTCAGGGTGAGGGGAGGGAAGGGAGGGAGCGAGGAGGAGGAAGAGAGTCGAGAGGGGAGCTGAAGGCACGGTCAAAGAGAAAGGTTTTGAGACCGGCCTTGAAGGAGGAAAGGGAGGAAGCGGCGAAGGCACTGGGGGATGGAGTTCCAGAGCCTCGGGGCTGAGAGGCTGAAGGCCCGACCACCGATAGTAGGGCGGTTGGGGCGGGGGACGTGGAGCAGACCGGAGCCAGAGGAACGGAGGGTACGGGCAGGTAGGTAGGGGGATAGTAGGTTGGAGAGGTAGGAGGGAGCAAGGCCGTGAATGGCCTTGTAGGTGAGGATGAGGATCTTGAAATCAATCCTCTGGGGGATGGGGAGCCAGTGGAGGCGAGCGAGGGTGGGAGTGATGTGGTCCCGAAGCCTGGTGCGGGACAGTACACGAGCTGCAGAGTTCTGAATGACCTGCAGCTTGTGGAGGGAGGTGCGGGAAGGCCGGCGAGGAGAGAGTTCCCATAGTCCAGCCTTGAGGTGACAAAGGCGTGAACCAGGGTTTCAGCAGCGTGAGGGGTGAGGTAGTGCCGTAATCTGGCGATATTCCGGAGGTGATGGAAGGCGGTGCCAGTTGTGGTGCGGATGTGAGGGAGAAAGGACAGCTCAGGGTCGAACAAAACGCCGAGGTTCCTGACTGGCTTTGAGAGGTGGAGAGTGCAGCCTTGGATGCTGATGGTGTCAGCGCCTGAGGTGCGGAGGCGCTGACGTGAGCCAATCAGGAGGGCCTCGGTTTTTCGCACGTTGAGCTGAAGAAAGTTGTCTCTCGTCCAGGACTCGATGTCGGACAGGCAGGCTGTCAGGACATCGGTGGTCGTGGAGTTGAGAGTAGAGGAGGAAAGGTAGAGTTGGGTGTCATCCGCATACATGTGGAAGTTAACCCCATGTTTGCGGATGATGTCACCGAGGGGGAGCATATAGAGGGTGAAGAGGAGGGGACCGAGGACAGAGCCCTGAGGGACACCACATGAGACAGTACGGGGGGTGGAGGAGAAGCCATTCGTTGAGACGAAGTGAAGACGGTGGGAAAGGTAAGAGCTAAACCATTCAAGGACAGTGCCTTGAAGGTTGAGGTGGGAGGACAAGCGGTGGAGTAGGATAGCGTGGTCGACCGTATCGAATGCTGCCGATAGGTCGAGGAGGACGAGGAGACAGAGGGAGCCCTGGTCACAGATGGTCAGGATATCATTGGTGACCTTGACCAGGGCAGTTTCTGTGCTATGAGCAGCACGGAAACCTGACTGAAGGGGTTCAAAAAGAGAATGGGTGGAGAGGAAAGAGCGCAGTTGGGAGGCGACAACTCTTTCCAAGACCTTGGAGAGAAAGGGGAGGTTGGAGATGGGCCGGTAGCTTGATAGCTGCGACGCATCAAGGGAGGGTTTTTTCAGGGTGGGCGTGATGATGGCAGTTTTTAATGGAATGGGGACAGAGCCAGAGGAGAGGGACAGGTTTATGATGTCAGTGATGTGTGGGGCAAGAAAATGGAGCTGGGAGATAAGGAGTGGAGTGGGGATGGGGTCAAGGGAGCAGGTGGTTGGTTTTAGGGATAGGATGAGTTCAGTGACAGAGGGTGGGGAAACGGGTACGAAGGTGTGTAGGGGAGGATGGGTAGGAGTCGGAGTGTGGGAGGGAAGGGGTGGGTGGTGGGTGGAAGTTGGAGGGGAAGTGACCGCGGAGCGGATTCCCTTGATCTTGGATTCAAGGAAATCCAGCATCTCCTCGCAGTGAAGGTTGGAGGAGATGACCTGCGCGGGGTGGCGGGGGGACGGAGGAGTCGGGATGTGGTGGAAAACAGTAGCCTGGGGTTGTTCTTCGCCTCCAGGATTATCCTGGAGTAGAAGGACGACTTGGCCGAGGCTAGAGTGGAGCGGTAAATTTTGAGGAGGTCCAGCCAGATTTGTCGGTGGACCGTTAAGCCGGATTTGACAAAGGTGCGCTCAGCAGCCCGCACCTGGCATTTCAGTGAGCGGAGGTGGGTGGTGTACCAGGGGGAGGAGCGGGAGTAGGAGACAGTGCGGGAAGTGATGGGGGCAAGAGTATCGAGAAGCCTGGGGTTTCTAGTATATACTGTGAAGCGTTGGAAATGTCTCGACGACGTGATGAGGCACTATATTAACAACAACAAAATTACATTTGTGTTGCTCCTTTCACGTCGGGAGGATATCCCAAGGCGTTGGACAGGCAGAGTTTCGGACCCGAGCTGGAGTTTGGGATCGGGGAGGGTGGAGGGCGGGGGGGAAGCAGGGACCCAGTTGGAGAAGTGCAAAATTCTGAAAGGGTGAATACAGCATGTTGTCTTCAGAATACAATCAACTGAAATGATCTAACTATTTATTATATAACCTTTGGATTCGGATCAAGTTGCTGTTCCTCTTCATTAACTTCTTATAGTTTGTAAAGCACACATTTCCCCTTGCTTCAACAGCATCTCTGCCTTAGCAGTCCTTCCACCAAAAAATTGTGCCCTTTACCTATTTACCATATAGCCTTAAAGTGATTTCTAAACATATTTTTATGACACACCAAGAATCTAATCTTCAAATCTTGCAACTGCCCTTTTCAATGCTCCAGTTGTCAATTTAAGGTCAAATTCATTTCGGTACCTTGGTTGAATAAGAAGCCAGACTATTAATAAACAGCGTGCAGCACACTTTCCACGGTTTAAAGGAAACATAATTAAACAAAATTATTGGAATAACTCTAACAGGATGTAACAGATCAGTCAAAATATTTTCTGTCTTACAGATTACAGCTCCTGAAGAGATACTTTGTCTCTTTTACAACAATAGCTGGAAAATTTTTAACATCTCAATTCCAGTGTCTTAAGCATAAGTATGTATAGAATAACAGGTAGGGACCTGCATAGTCTTGAGTTGGATTTGGCTGAGTATGCACACAAATATTTACATAACTGATACAGGTGCAATTCCAAAACTAGTGAAGGATGGTTTAAATAATTCATGCCTCAATCAACTTATTTTACTTCAGCCCTTGTTTTGCAAATGATCACTATCACATCAGAATGAGCTGACTACACAAGCAAGCAGGCAGTTGATAATAGAGAACCACACACGACTTTTGAGAACCATATTGTACAATAGACATACTGTATGCAGAATGACAAAGGTCAAATATTTAGGAGAATAAATAATAATTATAATCCTTCCATTTGATATAGAGCTTTTCACGTCTTCTAGACATCTCAAAGCGCTTCACAGAATAGACTGTAAAGTGAATTGACTGTATATTTGTGGGCAAAATGCAGCAGCCAATTGCACACAGCAGTGTCCCACAAACAGTCATGGATTGAAGTGACCAATTTATTATTGGTTTTTTTTCTTGAGGGATTATTATCAAGCATGTGGAGTAAGGAAACTTGCTCAAGGTTTCACCCTGCTGGGAATCTAAATAAAATAAAATTAAATAAAATTTATATAGAATAAAATGCTTGTTTTGAAATCAGAACGTGCAAGGTAAGAAGCAATCTATTCTGAAAGGCAATTTGATATCTAGGTATATTACAAGAGAATAAACAACAACTTGCATTTATTCAGCGAGCCTCACACAGGTTCACTTCCCAGAATGTTTCAACAATAACGGGCTGTTTGAATGTTAAACAACTGAGAGGAAAATATATAAAAGGGTATGGCTGGGGAATGGGACTGAACGGGATGATTGGTAACTGGCCTTTTGTGCTGACAATTTCTACGATTTGGGGGATTAAGTTAATTAAATTAATCTTTACATTTGATGTAGTGCTTTATCATACCATTGAGACGTCTCAAAGCTCTTCACAAAATATTCTGTAAAGTGAATTGACTATATTTTGTGGGTGAAATGTGGCAGCCAATTGTGCACAGCAATGTCCCACAAGGGATTATTACTCCCAGAAAGCAATTTGCCAATCGACTAACAACTAGGTTCCTACTTACTAGTAGATAAACAGAGGTGTTTGTGGAGTAAGGAAACTTGTGTTAGGTTTTACCCCGCCCGGGAATCGAACCAAGGTCCTCTAACTTGCAAGGCGAGTGCTCTAACCACTGTATTACAGGACACAATTCAGATGATGTAAAGATCAATTAGATGATAAATATGGCTGTGTTTGTTTGTGGGACACTGCTGTATACCAATGGGATTGCTGCATTTGCTTACAACTGCACAGTCACTACAGTTTCCAGTAAATCCTGTGATACGTTTTGACATGTTTCGATAACACGGTGTTGTCCAACAGAGATCGTTGACTAGCCACAGGTGTGGAAAAACTCCAGAAGAAAGCAAGCCCAGACAATAACAAACAGCTCCTTCAGGGCAAAGGGCAAGCAACATCCAAACAGTTCGGGATGGAGACGAGGAGAGGGTCCTTAATATTTTTATTTTGTGAGATGTGCCATATCCGGCATTTTTACCCTTGTTTTTCACCAGCCTCTGTTTATCTAGTAGTAAGTAGGAACCCGGTTGTTAGTTGATTGGCAGATTGCTTTTGGGGGTAATAATCTCTTAAAATATGCTTTGGTTTCGTCCACAAATATACAATCAATTCACTTTACAGTATATTCTGTGAAGCATTTTGAGATGCTAGAAGATGTGAAAAGTGCTACATCAAAAGCAAAGATTATTATTATTTTAGTAGATAACCAATAACCAGTAACCAAGGATCACACAATGATCAAAACACACTCGTCCACACTGTGTTTCATCTTACCACTTTATCAACAAACGCACAAAAAGGTTAAAGTACACTTGCATAAGCTGTGCGAATACGAGTATTGAGATCACATGCCCAATGATGGTATCTGTTACTTATATTTTATTTACGAATCAGAAACGCAATTTAGTCACATCTGGATTCTCAATTAAGCACATGTTGCTAGTGGCTAATGTACTATCAACCCTGCTATAGCACACGTAAGGATTATTATTATAAATTAGGAGAGCAAAGACTCACCCAATATATTACAAATTGCCAGACTCAGTGCATTTTATAAAGTAGTTGCTGCCAGACTGGAGGCCACTTTCATACCACTGTAATTCTCTGACGACATGATGAGGCTTTACAGTGTTATAAACTGATACAGCTGACAGGATGAAATAATTTCACTGAGTAAAGAAGAATTTTATAGAACTACTTAATCATTTATCCCATAAATTATAAATCAATAATCGGATCATGTCGCTTTTATTTTATTATTACAAATTACCAGCAAGTCATTTTAAGACTTGCAGAAAGGTCACATTATCTGACTTGTATGTAAATTGGATGTGAATCTTAAATGAACAGAACAACCTAGGTCTAGACTGGCCACACACACTTGAGTCAAAAGAAATTAATCACAGACCAATTTAGAAACGAGTGAACAGCTGTCACTCAAACTCTGTACACCTATAAAAATTGGTCACCATTCCCACTCTACCACAAAGCAGCTTCCTTATTGCTAAGTGGCTCTGCCTTCACCCACCAATATATGGTCAATTCACTTTACAGCATATTCTGTGAAGTGCTTTCAGACATCTAGAAGACGTGAAAAGCGCTATATCAAGTGCAAGGATTATAGATACTGGCAAGAGAAATTACATATAAAACTAATAGAACTAGATAAAAACAACATTCAGCCTGAGAGCAGGCAACAGAAGGGGGCAGCAGTAGTCACTTCTTTAGTCCATGAAACTGTCCCATAGTATAAACAGGGAGGGAGGGAATTCTGTGAGTCAGAAGGCAAGTGGATAACAGATTTCTATTCACATCAGGATGAACTTACATTGATGGTGAAAACAAAATTAAACCTTAAGTTGCCAGATAATTTTGTTTACCGGATCATGCCTGACAAAGTGAGACAGGCAAAGCATTGCCATCTGTACAAACCAATATGTTGGGATATTTAAATATTTCATGCAGAGTGCAATAGACTACCACTTGTGGAAGTATGTAAACTATCTTTGGAATGAGGAAGTGTCTACTCTCTTGCTTTTGATATTCATCATTGGATTGTTTTATTCTTAGTTCATCAGATGAAAGCTCCTTAAGCTACTTGTATTTAAACATAATGAGAGGGATACTGGCTTTTTTTTGTTTTGTTTGGGGAAATATGTAATACTTCCAAGGCATAGTTACCATGTCAAGATTCCTACAATTAGGCCAACATATTAAACTGCTGCTTATTTATATGACTTGTCTTTACTCAACAGATCATGCATTTATCACTGCAGGCTCTCTCAAAATAAAGAGTATTACTAGGCCAGCTTTAATAGGCTAAACTTGAACAGTACAACGGAAGTTTCATGCTGTCATTCCAGGAAGTGTAAAAAAGAAACACAACTCTGACTTGCGGTTATGTTACAACATCCATGTTCTAGAATTACGGCTTTTGAATCATGAGCTGCAGCATGCTTTAACTATGCAGTTATAGCTTTACTGGTGTCATCTTAAATTAATTCTTTCCCAAAATAGGACTGGAAAATAGACTGGGAACAGACAAATTAGCATGGGCGGAATGGGGAGAGGCTTTTGGAGTTTACTGAATAATACTAATAATCCTTGCTTTTTTTTGTATTTGATGTAGCGCCTTATTCAAGTCGTTGAGGGTCTCTGCACTTCACAGAATATAGCATAAATTGTATTGTATGACAAAAAACTGGCTAGGAATATTAAGAGCAATAATATCAAATAATTTCTTAAGTACATTAAGAGGTAGATAATAGTCAAGGAATGAGTGGGAGTACTGTAGGGTGAGGAAGGTAATGTGGTAGCTGAACATAACTCAAAGGTAGAAAGGCCATTGTTTTAAATGTTTTGCCTCAATGTTTACAGAGGAGGGGGATGTTGGTAACGTAACAATATCAAAGCAAATATAGGAAAACTAAGAATTTGTAGAGATTATAAAGGATTTGGTGTGAAAGGGGTTAATGTGCTTAAAGTAGATCAATCACCACGTCCTGATGGGATGTATCTAACAATCTTGGAGGAAGTCAATGATGAAATAATAGAGGCTCTGATTATCATTTCCCAAAGGTTTGTAGAATTGAGGGTTGATCCAGAGGAGAGCACCAAATGTCACTCCATTGTATAAGAAAGCAAAAAGAGAAGAGCCAGGTAACTACAGGCTAGTGAGTATCACATCAATGGTAGGACAACTGCTCAAGTGACAACAAGGGGTGATAATAAGGGGTATAATTGTGGTACATTTGTAGTACAACAACAACAACATTACATTTGCATCGCGCCTTTCACATCGGGAGGACGTCCCAAGGTGCTGGACAGACAGAGTTACAGACCCGAGCTGAGGGTCGGGGTGGGGGAGTGGGGAGGGCAGGGGGGGAAGCAGGGAGATCGCAAGCACGGTCGAAGAGGAGGGTCTTGAAGGTGGCGAGGGAGGGAGCGAAATGGAGGAACTGCGGGGTGGAGTTCTAGAGGGTGGGTGCAGAGAGGCGGAAGGCCCGCCCGCCGATAGTGGGGCGAGCAAGGCGGGGGACGTGAAGCAGGCCAGAGCCAGCTGAGCGGAAGGAGCAAACAGGATTGTAGGGGGTTAGGAGGTCGCAGAAGTAGGGGGGAGCAAGACCGTGGAGAGCTTTGAAGGTGAGGACCAGGATCTTGAACTGTATCCTCTGTGTTATGGGAAGCCAGCGGAGTTAGGCAAGGATGGGGTCACGGAGAGTCACGGAGCCTAGTGCGGGAAAGGACACGGGCTGCAGAGTTCTGGATGATCTGCAGAGTTCTGGATGATCTGCAGCCTGTGGAGGGAGGAGTTGGGGAGGCCGACACGCAGTGAGTTTGCATAGTCGAGCCTCGATGTAATGAAGGAGTGTATGAGGGCTTCAGCGGCCTGCGGTATGAGACTGTCAGAGCCGGGCAAAGTTGCGGAAGTGGGGGAAGGCAGAGCGGGTCATGGCGTGAATGTGGGGTAGAAAGGATAGTTGAGGGTCAAACAAGACCCCAAGGTTCCGGACTGGCTTAGCAAGGTGGAGTGTGCAACCATGGATGGTGATACTGTCAGAGCCTGAGGTGAGAAGGTGCTGACGGGAACCAATCAGGAGAGCCTCGGTCTTGTTGACATTCAACTGAAGAAAGTTAGCTCTCATCCAGGACTTGGCGTCTGACAGACATTCTGTCAACACAGCAGTGGTCCTGGAGTCAAGGGTGGAGGCAAAGAGCTAGAGTTGGGTGTCATTCGTATACATGTAGAAGTTGACCCCATGTCTGCAGATGATGTCACCAAGGAGGAGCATATAGATGTTGAAGAGGAGGGGACCAAGCACAGAGCCCTGAGGAACGCCGAGACGGTCCGGGGGCTAGAGGAGAAGCCATTGGAGAAGATGTGAGAGGTACGATCTGAACCAATCAAGGACAGAGCTGTGGAGGTTGAGGTGAGGTGGTGGATGAGGATAGTGGTCGACGGTGTCGAAAGCAGCAGAGAGGTCAAGGAGGACGAGGAGGCAGAGGGAGCCCTGGTTGCAGGTGAACTGAATGTCATTTGTCACTTTGACCAGGATGGCTTATGTGCTGTGGGCGTCACGGAAGCCTGATTGGAGGTGTTCGAGAAGGGAGTGGCGGGAGAGGTAGGAGCGAAGCTGAGGAGCAACAACTCGTTCTAGGACCGGGGAAGGAAGGGGAGGTTGGAATTGGGGCGGTAGTTAGAGAGTAGAAAAGGGCCCAGGGAGGTTTTTTTNAAGGATAGGAATGATGACAGCGTTTTTTAAAGGGGTGGGAACAGTACCAGAGGACAGGGAGAGGTTAACAATGTCAGTGAGTAGAAGGGCAAGGAGGTGGAGCTGGGAGTTAAGGAGGGGGTAGGGTGGGATCCAGCGAGCAGTTGATGGGTTTCATACGGGTTATGGTGATGAGAGAAGGGGAGACAGGTTCAAAGGTGTGGAGGGAGTGGTGGGTAGAGGCTGGGGTGGGAGGAGGAGATGGGGAGGGGGTAGTAGTTGCAGTGGCAGAGGCAGCTGAGTGGATTCCCTCGATTTTGGATTCGAGGAAGTCCAACATCGCCTCACACTTGGCATTTGTGGTACATATAAGACACTGTACATATTTTTGGTACAAATATGGTACTGATAAGAGCTCTTGTAAAGGGAAGATCATATCTGACTAATTTGATTGAATTATTCAAAGAGGTAACCAAAACCAACAAGAACAAAATTACATTTGTATAGCTACTTTCACGTCGGGAGGACGTCTCAAGGCGCTGGACGAGTGCAGCATTTCAAGAACGTGGATAGAGATGCAATAATGTTATTTATTTGGATTTAAGGAAGGCATTAAATAAGTTGCCACATAAGAGACTTGTGGTCAAAATGAAGGCAAATAGAATAGATGAAAAGGTGGTTAAGTGAACAGAGGAATAATTTAATAACTAAAGGACAGATTTCAGAGAGAAGGAATAAAGGGATATGTTTATGATTAGCGGTGTGTCTCAGGGATCTGTCCTTTGGATGAGACGTTAAAACTGATGCCTGTTGCGGTGGATGTTAAAGATCTCATGGCACTATTTGAAAAGAAGGGAGCTTCTTCCAGTGTCCTGACCAACAATCTCCCAGATAAAATTAGTTATTCACTTCATGGCTGTTTGTGCGACAATGCTTTGAGCAAATTGGCTACAATGTTCACCTACAAACTACACAATCGCTACACTTCACAGTAAATTCTGTGAAGCATTTGAGATGTTTTGACGACATGGTAATATCAATGCAACAATTATAATTATTATTTATATTATTTTATGGACTCCTAAAAATTCAGTTAACAAAACACTTTGCCAGCATCTGAGCGCATTGTCTGCTCCCTCAGCTGTATGTAGGACAGGATATGTTAAGAAAAGGAAATGACACCAATTGGGGTGGGAAATATATTTCTTCAATGTGCAGAGTGAGTCATTCCATCACCTGTGGCTATTTCATTAAAAAAACATGCAAGTCATTGATAACGTTTTTACTGTGTTTTAATTGCAACAAACACAAAGTTTTGATAATCTGCATCCTCTTTGTTCGACGTCACAAGATGGATTTTAAATGCTTGTCATGGTGAGAAGCTTTTTTCTCACCTAGCTGGTACTGTGTGTTTTCCCCCCAGTTCTACTGAATTGTAATTTAATCCTGTTGCAAAGGTAGCTAGATCCCTGAACATTTACTAGCGTTGTCTCAGATACTTCACTCCAGTGACGTGAATGAGATCAACGGCCCTCCTTTCATGATGTCACAGACTGGCATTTCACACAAGTTCATGCTCCCAGTCTGCCTCCGACCATCAACAACTTACATTTATGGAACACCTTTCACAAGAAAGACCACCTTGAAACACCTCACAAATGAGAATAATTTGAAATCACCTTAAAACCTATTACTCCAACTGCCCACGTGGTTAACTCCCCTCCTCCCTTGCTCGTTGTCTAACCCCCCCCAACTGTGATGCGCTCTGACATCTTATCCTATGTGAAGGGCACTATATAAATACAAGTTGCTGTTCTGGTTGTTGAGTGACATTAAGGCAAATGCTCCAGCAATGTCTCACAAACAACAATGACCTCTGTGACCAGTTTGAATCTTGTGATGAATTTGGGAAAGGGAGAGATACAAACTGGAAGCAAACTTCCTGCTCTTTGAAATAGTAGCACGAGGGTGTAGAAATTCCACCTGTGTCTAGATTTACTCTGTTAATGCCGTATTTATTATTATTAACTACAGAAAAACAATTTCAAAGGTAAAACTGTTTTCAATAATTTGCCAAATCTGCACTCTGTGAAACGCTACAATAATAATAATCCTTGCTCCTTGCATTTGATATAGTGTCTTATCACGTCTTCGAAACGTCTCAAAGCGCTTCACAGAATATACTGAAAAGTGAATTGACTGTACATTATGTGGGCAGCAGCCAATGGCGCACAGGGGTGTCCCTCAAACAGTCGTGGATTGAGCAACAAATTTTTTTTTTGTGTTAATAGGGGAAATCTAGTCCCAGGTAGAATTTTCCACCAAGTACAACGAAGTACACCTGAAGCACAAGACAAACAGCAGAATCTCAAGTTTAATGACTCATTCAATAAAGGATCACAAATTTTGCAATGAATAAATAATGGCTTAATTTCGTTTGGTCAGCCAGGTGTCTATCACATACAGAAACCCATCACCATGCAGTATCGAAACCAAACTGTGAGTTCAATGCATTCCATGCACATATGGAAATTCCCATGTTTGAAATGGAATTCCCGGGGAGACTCATTCTGCTTACCTAATTCCAGAAAGTATTAGCTGCACGTTGGAAAGGGCCAAGATATGGGGACCCCAGAGTGTGCGTTGGGTATTGCTGGAGTTTAACCAGCTAAAACCGCATGGGTTGCCATTGAGAACACTGTCTGGCAAGCTTTCCCACTGCTTGTCCAGCTAGGATCACACGAGCCATTAGGGCTTTGGCTTGCAGGGTTAACAAGAGCTGAGAGGAAAAAGTCCCTGTTCCTAGTGACAGGTCTGCCCTTCCAAGTCCTGCCAAGGAGCCAGGCTGGCTGTGCTTCATCAGCAGCGCCCTGGAATACAGCAGACCTGCCTGGCTCAGGAACTAAGGAACCTGATTACCAAGAACACCACAGAGAGTTTGCTCGATTCTGACAGTTCATTGCCAAGTATGTCGCCTTGGAGTCAGCTGTGTTCCAAGGAAACCCCGCTTACCTACCACCACCCCAGGAGGATAGTCACTAGTTGGTCATTTGATATTCGACAAGCACAGTTTTGAGCCCTCACTGAATGGAATGCATAGTACACGGTGACCAAAAAGTCTAATTACAATGTCTAATAAGTCTTAAAAGATGATATATTTCTTTTTGGACAATAGGGTAGTTATCACAACTTTTGGTCGCCCTGTACTTACAATATAACTTAATATAGGATTTAATATAGCATCTTAACACATAAACAACAACAACAAATTGCATACAGAGGCTTTCATGCCAGGAGAATGTCCCAAAATACTAGATAGTCAAGGGTTTTCACTTGAACTGGGGGTTGGATTCGGAGCCCGCCAAACAGAGGGAATGGGCAGGTTGGTAGGGGCTTAGGAGATCGCAGAGGTAGGGGGAGCAAGACCATGGAGGGCTTTGAAGGTTAGGACCAGGATCTTGAACTATATCCTCTGTGTGATGGAATGCCAGGAGAGATGGACGAGGACGAGGGTGAAGGGTCACAGCGCCTATCACCCCCAGGTAAGCTAAATGCCCAACAGCTGATGGTGGGGCAGGGAGTGGGGGACGTGAAGCAGGCCAGCGCCCGCCGAGAGGAGGGAGCAGATGGTTGGTAGCGTTTTAAAAGATCACAAAGGTGGGGTAAGGCAAGCCCGTGAGGAGATTTAAAATTGAGGACGAGGATCTGAGTACACTCATGTTTACATATGGTTAAGATAAGTTACATATAATAGACCCTTCAACAGCAAAAGTGACAGGGAACCAATACAATTTTTTTTGCATGATTCACATATCAGCCAATAAATTTAGCACCAAAGCATCAATTTTAATGCTTACAGTATGATCTGAGTGCCAAATACTCACTCAAAGTCCACAAACAGGAGCAAGTGTCGTGACAGCAATTCCGAGACTGAAGCAACATATTCATAAGTCATGAAATATGTGTGAATCATGCATATGAGGAAATATTTGATGTGGTTTCATTTTGCTACAAAGCTGTAAACGAGTGGTTTGAAGCTGGAATAAGTTAACTTAATCTGGAGAAACATTGAGCAATACTTTACTGCCGAAGAGAGAGAACATAGAAAATCACAATGTGGGTTGTAGAGATGAACATGTGCAGAAACTACACTGGAAAATAAGAAAGGTGGACAAGGAAATAAGAACTGAAGAGGCAAATCTGCAGCAGTTTATCTGTTGTGTTATTTTGCCATAGAAATATTTATTATTATCACATTGTCTAGAGAAGAACAAACTACCATATTTAGATCATTTGCAAATGCTTTGAACAATTACTGTATTGTGTCAATTTGCAAAATGTCTATTTTGTTCCAAAATTTATGCAGTGATGGTTTCATCTTCTTGCTTTCAAGATTTTATTTGTTTGATTTTTAACTTCTTTTGTGGTAACATTCTATTGCAAAATGTTCTAATGCAGAGAAAATGTTGATATTTGCTTTTACAATCATTCGAAAAAGATCCTAAAAAATTACAGGCTTGTGTTTTGCATGAAGTTTATTTTCAGTGAACTATATTACCAAACATTAATGTATCTTGAATCTTTTACCATTACTTTTCGAAAGTCAAATCCTGATCAATATTTTAAACAAGGAAATAAAGAGACAGAACCAAGCAAAAGGTTTGAAATAGGTGACTAGGCTTTGGTGCTTTCACCATCTTTAAATTCTTCAATCCATCAAGATAAAACTGGTCATTCATTTCATGGCTGTTTGTGGGGCATTACTGTGCGTAAATTGGCTGCCACATTCATCTACAAATACACAGTCACTACCCTTTATTCCCTGTGAAGTGCTTTGAGACATGCAATGACATAAGACACTATCAAATGCGAAGATTATTTTTATTATTATTGCGTCAGCCCACTTTGTACCTTGTAACTCTTGTAGGGATCATCTCAAACCTTCCATATCTTCAATGGAAATGCACTTGGGGTGAAAGATGCAGTATCATGGGACATTCTGCTTCTGGAGATGTCCCAGACTGTGGTGGATAAACACCATTCCAGTGACTCCCCCTCTTGTAAAATAGTTTCGCACAAAAGCCGTATTCTTCAGCTGTTGAGCCAGCCAGTGGTGCTTTTAATCATGCTTCAGCGCTATTGTGCTATTCTGCAAACCAGTAGAGGGTTAGGGATCCAAAATGGGAATTCGGGCTGATTTATTTCTTCCAATGGCAAAAGATAATAATAATCCTTGTTCCATGTTCTAATGATTCTTTAACTCCTCCACTGATGTCCTATTTTTGGGACGATAATAAAAAAATGTGTACCTCTTTTGAAAGATGAAATTGTTTTTGAAATCTTGTTGGCCTCTGTGATGCATACATTGGACTCAAAGGCTACTTTGCTGAGCCTTTTTGTTTTCGTTTGATTGTAAGCAGTAAATAAGTTGAAAAACATGTTTACACAGTCTACGGTTACTATATTCATGGAGAAATCTAATTTCCATGTATTATCTAAGGATGAATCAATCCAAATGTTATGGATTTGTTTTAAATGTTCTCATCTTCTCACTTGTGCCAGATTATCACAGGATCACAAGATTGATTTGGATGAAGACGGTCTCTCGAGCTATTTGATCTCATCCTTTCAGATGATGCATTCTACCATCCTCCCATCATAGCATCAAGCTGTTTTTTAAATGAGTCCAAGGCCCTGGCCTCAACCTTCCTTCTATTGTAACTCTTTATCTGTGGGAGGGAGGGGGAGGGAGGGAGATCAGATAGAGTTCTCACTTCTAATTATTACCCAGTGACAGCTGGAAAGTACACATGTATAAACCCTGGTGAAATGTTTCCAGTGCCTCCTCCTCCCCATGTTAAGGTAACCTGATAAGATTCACCATCCATGGCCACTCATGAAGAATGCATCCATGGACCTGTACTGTGTACCAATATGAATAATTGACTTAAAGATATGAAAGGTTAGAGGAAAACCTGGAAGGAAAAAACAATTGAGATTGCACAAAACCCTTCACTGGTTACTCAAGCAACTGATTTTCTCAAGTGAGATGTGTCAAGCAATCACTATAGACTACATTAACTAGACTGACAGTGGGAATTAGGCACCCTAGTAATAAGGAGAGACTACAGAGCTGGGAATGTTCACACTTAAGAAAAAAAGCCTCAGGGGAGATCTTATTGAACTACTCAATATCAATATGGGTAAACTGAACCCTCACAACATGTTTAGGACCGTCAAAAAATGTAGGACAGACTTAAGTTCAGAGTTAATCATTTTACTCAGAGAGTGATGAATAATGCAGAAAAAATGGCTCAGGGAGGCAGATTGCAAATGCAAGAGAGATTCTGGCAGCTATTTGGTATCGAATTCCATTGAGAAGTGTGAGAGAAAACTTATTTTTATTACAGTGAGACTGGTTAGGTGGACTGCAATAGTCTTTTCCCACCCCATATTGCTCTGCTCCTATGTTTGAGCTGAGGTAGTTGACCTCAGCTATACAGGGGTTAGACAGGCAAGTCGAAGTGAAGCAAATTAGTGTCAACACCTCCAGGTTAGTAAGGGAAGAATAAAATCCACGGGCCTGAAATTCCTCATGTTCTTAAGACTGTTATCTCAAAATTTAAGATTGTGTGGAATTTTGGAAAACCATCCTAATTTCAGTCTTAATTTGGAAGTGCTTGACAGAGATTTTTTTCACCATAAAGTGTATAGCTCCAATGGAGGAGCTTGAATCAGCATTGATTTTGGGCTGCACAGCTTTCTCCAATGTTGTAAAGTTTTCGAAATGCTGTTTGGGTTACAATTTGGAAATTAACCATATTGCCTCATCCGTTTCCTTTGATTCATTTGAATGTAACTTATGTGCAATTCAATAAATCTAGAGACTACCACAAATATTAAACAGCAAAGCAGCAAGGGTGTTTTTTCGAGGGGGTAGGGTTTAACCCAGTCCTTTCCCTGACTTCACAACAATTTGCAATGCAAATGAAGCAAACTTTAGATATCCGTGCACACAAAAAATAACACAAAACCTTTTTCTATGAAACACAATGCGGCTCAGATAACAAACAAAGAGTCATTGCGCGCAGAAATGCAAAACCTTCCTCCGTTCATGTTGCCTTACATTGTCACTTCTACAGTGAAAACTTGCTGCAGGTAATCAAAAACGAGACTAGCGTGACATTTGCCAATGCTTGCAGATCACAGTATATGAGTAAGCAGTGGCAGATACGAGATTGAGATAATAAAATGGACTGAGACACCATAAGGTCATAGAAGTCTCGTCCAATAGCTGGTGTTACCCTTTAAAGTTGTGGTTGCATTTTTGCGTCATTTAGAAAATATCACCAAAAATTTCAATTTAAAAATGTTTGGGGTTTTTCCCACCTATGGAATATTTGCAAAGAAACTCTATTGTACGGTCTTGGCTTTCTTTCCCAATTGGATATTTAGGATGTAATACTTTTTGATTTGGTTCAATAATAATAATAATCCTTGCATTTGATATTGTGCCTTATCACGTCTACAAGATATCTCGAAGCGCTTCCCAGAATATACTATAAAATGAATTGACTGTGGATTTAGTGGTCGAAACGCAGCAGCCAATTGCGCACAAGTATTTACAACAGCAGGAATTTAGCAGCACTTGTAAACTTGGGAGCCACAAGACCCAAAATGTCACCTAATCTTTGTCTGTTAAGACCATGTCTTGAAAATTTAACATCACACAGAATTGTGGAAAATTCTCAAACGCCATCTTACATAGAATGGCATAGAATGTACAATACCAAGACAGGCCATTCAGTCCAATTAGTCAGTGATGGTATGTATACTCCACATGAGCCTCCAGCCATCCTGATCCAGTTCCCCTCCCTATTCCATGTATGCATCAAATTTTCTTTTAAATGGCTACTTTGGTGCTTTCTGCTTCATTCACGATTCCTGGCAGTGAGTCTCACATTCTCACAACCTCTAGATCTCCTTTAGATCTTATATTTATGTCCCCTTGTTATGGACTCACCAACAAGTGCAATCAGTCCCTTTAATGTTTGCCTTTTCGAACGTTTTCATAATTGTAAACATTTTAATTATTTTAATTATTAATCATAATTCGGTTGTCAGCTTTCTCAACAAGAACCAGAATTTAACAATTGTCTGTAATGCTGTGCAACCATAAATTTTAAGAGAAAATAGTCATACAAGCTAAGACTAGGTGGAATTTGACACCTCAGACTACAGGGATGGGGGAGAGGGAATGCCACAGAATTGGATTAGACTGACACAATTTTACAAAGAGAGCTTGACATGGGGATGGAAGTACTTGGATTGATGGCCGACAATGAGGTCTAATACAGAAATATATAATGAATACTAAGCTTGCTGGAGTATAATGTCAGCCAGTATTATGTCGACAAAGGATTTTTTTAAAAGTTGCTCTAGGGGATCAAGGTGTAGAGAATCAAATGATGTTGCATACGTTCAGCTCCTTCTCCATAATGTAATATCCTCAGGATTTTTTTTCAACAGCAGATTAAATAGCAATAAACCACATATTTTTTCTTGTGTCAGTGTGCTGCTGAATGCCATTACTGTATTTATAGAACTACACTTGACCAGTTAGATTGAATGGTACTACTCTAAGTAAACCCAGATAAGAATCTGTCCGATGGTGTAGAATTCATGAAATGTGTCAGAGTGGATTCTCGTTGTATTTGTATAATGTTTCTTCGTCTGGATAATTTTCAAACGCGACTCTTCAATATACAATACTTTCAGAAGAATGAGCTGCTTTAATGCTCCCCAACTGCCTTACACTTTGCATCTTTAAACAGAGATAAGTGCTTGCTATATTTGGGCATACGAAAGACATGAGAGAAAAATTGCCATTTCCCTCTGTAAGCCAGATATCAGGGTGCACTTCACAGTTCTGTTGAAATGTCACGCATTTTTCAGCACACTAGACAAGCAATTTCTCAGAAGATGTTTAAGCAGCAGATTATCATGTACCTGCAAAGAGTCACAAGAAATTATTCTACATTTGCAGTTTTGGGAACCTGGCGAAACTGGCAGCTGAATCTGATAAAAGGCACCATAAATGTTATTAAACAGAATTCTCTGAACAGTGATGAATTATTGAGAGAAAATTATTGTTTTGGTGGTGGAACTTCTTTCAATGCGGCATCATGAAATTTTAAATTGATATTTAAAAACTGTTTTGACTCTTATAATCGTAATATTTACAACTACAACAACAACAACTTGCACTTTTTTTTGCACCCTTCAAGTGGGGTAGCATCCCAGAGTGCATAAGATTAGGCTGCATTTGTTTGTTATTGGTGTTTAAAGGAGTCTTGTAGCGTATTGGTTAGACCACTCACCTGGCAAGTGAGAGGACCCGAAATCGGGCAGGGCAAAACGTTGGGCAAGTTTCATTACTCCACACGTCTCTGTTTACCTAGCAGCAAGTAGGAATCCAGTTGTTAGTTGATTGGCGGATCTGGGGGTAATAATCCTTCAAAAAAATAATAATTTGGTCACTCTTGCCACAATGTTTGTGGGACACTGCTGTGCGTAATTGGTTGCTGCGTTTCACAGTATATTCTGTGAAGAGCTTGAAGATGTCTCAATGACGTGATAAACCATAATATATCAAATGCCAGGATTATTATTATAGGGATAATTGTAATCATAATATTTACAAATTATATTAGGCTGTATCTGTTTGTTATTTGTGCTTAAAGTAGGTACCTTGTTGAGCAGTAGATGAGATTGGTGGATATCCTTTTGCTTCTGTAACCTGACTTAAATCCAGACTACTTTGGATGAAAACAAGACAAGAGAGCACGGGTTTTGTACTGGAAGGACAAGTTTATAAGAGACACCAAGAATTAAGTCAAGATTTTAGGTCTCCCTAAAGATCTATAAAATACAGTTACAGAAATCCATCAGAATAGATGACATAGGAACATAACAAAACAAGAGAAAGCCATTCAGCCCATCCAAACTTGCCAGATTAGCCCCCACAGTGATTCACTGTCTAACTGACTACCTTAAACAAGTAGTCCATCAAAATTAAAGTTTACTTATTTAATTCCAGTACCAAATATTCTACAAATACTCTCCTGGTGTCGGAGAAACTTGAATGCTAGCCAGAGGCATAAATTCATTCATTCTTGCCTGTCAACGTTAAAGAAAATGGAAAATCAACTTCACACGACTAAAAGTGCAATTTGCATATCACAAAAATATGACATCAATCATAGCAAGTATCAAAGATTCTCAGGTGTATGTTTGTGACTGCCACCTTATCATCATATTGTCCTTCAGCTTCTCTACCTCTGAAGTCACTGGACTCTCTGACAGTTAACAAGGCATCTCTGCTTTTAATGTAGGACGTGACTCTGTCTTTCATAAAGTGAAGCAAACATTTTGGAGTTACAATTTCTCAGAAGCTACAGAATTTGTATGGCCTTTTTCCTTCTTCCTTTGAGCATTTTTGCCAAACAGTAAAACGCCGAGTTACCAGCCTCCGGGTATCCGGAATTTGTATCTGACCAGAAATGGAAAATTTTAATAAAATAACATGCTCATACAGATTCCTGTTGGCCCAACTCTCCAGTCACACACCCGCCTTCAGTGGCCAGGGATATCAACTTTCACTCAGCTCTGAAAAAGCCAGCACTGAAAAAAGCCAGTAAATGCTATACCAGCATTGTAATTACACTTAGCCAGAAATTCTGCTTGCCGCACCGGATATTTAAGTGTACGTGCTGGTCCTGTTTTGCAGTGTGTTACCATACATATTGGGCCAGCACAAAACATGTGAATTTCAGTTTGAAACCTGCTAATTGGCAGCAAGTAGATTAGTTGAACTGAGTTCATCAAATAACACTGGATACTGCAAAACCTAATCAGTGCTGCGTGATCCTATGTGAAAAGACCTCAGTGTTAGAAAAGGCTAATGGAAGGAAACTGACACAATCAGACTAAAGGAAAGAGTAGGACAGGCTGCGATAAACGGGGAGAAATATCCTTTTTCCTGGCTTCCAATAACAATGCTTCACAGTGCGTATCATTGCACAATGGCAAAGCTTCCTGTTCATCTCCCACTGTGAAGCATTCTTTGGCTGCATGTGGAATATCCCTCTGCTACACACAGTAATGACTAGGTAAAAGAAGCACGTTGATGCCATCTGCCAGCTACATCTCCCAGTACAAGATAGGGTGGCTGCAGACTGCTATTTATTGCTTCCACGAGGCTTCTGCTCTGCCAATAGGAGACAAAATAGAATGAAACTTCCATTAACTTCTCATTATGATACGTTGTGAAAATGAAGGTAATTGGAAACCTATCCCACAGGTAAAGTGATTCTTTATATCACCTTAAGTGGTGCCAAATGTGATACAGGAGTCTATTACTATATGCTTGCAGGTGACTTCCTAATAAGTTGATCACAGAAATCAGAATCAATGGCTTTATTAACTAACAGAGAGTGGTGTGAGATTACTGGTGTAGAGCATTCTGTAGCGGCAGAATCGTTCAATATCTTACCTGCACCACATCACTCTTTTTAAAATAAAATAATCCTTGCATTTGATGTCAGGAATACATCTCAAAGATCTTCACAGAACTGTGTATTTTGTAGGAGAATGCAGGCGCCAATTTGCACACAACCATATATCCCGCAAACAGCCA
Source organism: Callorhinchus milii (assembly GCF_018977255.1). NCBI lineage: Eukaryota > Metazoa > Chordata > Chondrichthyes > Chimaeriformes > Callorhinchidae > Callorhinchus > Callorhinchus milii. The sequence continues at coordinate 34,271,606 of NW_024704743.1, forward strand.
CAAGGTGAATGATCAGTTTCATTTGAGGGACTGTTACCCATGACACTGGGAGAACCTCCCTTCTCTTTTTGAATATTGAAACACAATACCATCAAGATGCTGCCCCAAAGGTGACTCCAGTTAAAATTGCAGTTTATCAGCCACAACGCCAATGTCAAGAGAATATTGTACCCTTTGACTTTTTTTAAAAAAATCCATTTAAACCAAATTGTTCAAGGCTCTCTGGCTTTCATGAGTGGAAGGGTTAATACAAATTACATGGTGCAGTTCCACTTACTTACAAATGTAGACAATGAGGGTCTTACATATTTTGGTACATTACCTTGGTTCTGGGAGAGGTGGGACCTGCCCTTGGCATTACCCTCTGTTTGAAAGGAATATTTCAGGACATGATGATTATGGAAACTTATCCTTCAAACAGAACGTCACAAGTTTCTGATCCGTTTATAGATTGTGGCAGCCTTACACCATTTGGAACGTTTATCTCAACTTATGGCTGTCTTTACACAGCTAAAACAAGTTTGGAAAAATCCATTCATTTTTATTAAATCTTACATACTTGACTTGTACTGTAAAAAGCTCGTAGAGCTACGATTCCTTTAGCTAAAGTTAGAATAGCTTCAAGTAAACAAATTCTTACTTGATATTACTGCCCCATAAATGGATAAAGAAACGATAAGACCTCAAATTCCACCTAGTCTTATCCTGTAAAATAATTTCGTTTTAAGATTTTCTTAAATTCAGTTTCAATTTGGAAGCTGGGTTTCTACGGTTCTTAAAAAGAACTGACTTCCTATACTAAGACTGAATTTTTAAAAATCCGCAATTCTGCAGGATCTTAACATTTTAAAACAAAACAATGTTGCAGGTTAAAGCCTGGTGAAATTTGGAGCCTTTTGTGATAAATTAATAATCCTAAATTGATAAGATTTTCTAAATGTGATGCTAAATTGAAAGCAAAAACCACATTGACAAGCTCCAAACAACCCTCTGAATTTTAACACAAGCAACCTGAAAGAAACATATACTTGTAGTCCAGCAGCAGTTCAGCAAAAAGCACATGTTCTTCCCAGAAAGCATGTCAGTCCATAGTTTTGTGGTGCTGGGTGTCAGTCATTTTTCAGTTAGCTGGACACTGCTTCACCTAGGACCCTGGGGCCTGATGTGTCTCATGGTCAAAGCCTTAAGAGTATCTTAAGGTTTAAGCTTGTACAGAATTTGGAACATTCTAGAAATTCAGTTTTAAAATGGAATATGCATGCAGAAAACTGTCCTCCAAATTAAAATGAACTTAATTTTTCAAGGTGCAGCACAATTTTAGATCAATGGATTTAGGCTTAAAACCATCGTTGTGGAGTGCCATAGAATAGTGGTTAGAGCACATACCTTGCAAACGAGAGGACCTAACTTTGATTCCTGGCAGGGCAAAATATTAGGCAAGTTTCTTTACTGCACACGACTTTGTTTACCGAGTAGTAAGTATGAACCCGGTTGTTAGTCGAATGATGCATTGCTATGTGGGGGTACTAACCCCTCCAAAAAATATTTTAAATAATAATTTGGTCACTCAATCCACGACTGTTTGTGGGGCCCTGTTGTGTGCAATTGCCTGCCGTGTTTTTCCCACAAACTATAGTCAATTCACTTTACAGTATATTCTGTAAAGTGCTTTGATATGTCTCAATTACATGATAAGGCATTATATCAAATGCCACCTGTATTAGTACTCTCTACTACTGACCAGCTATGAGTATTAGTACTCCCTAACACTATAGAACTATCGGTATTTGTACTCTCCTGCAATACAATTCTATCGCTATTAGTACTCTCCTTCACTGAACAGATATCAGTATTAGTACTCTCCTACACTATATAGCTATCAGTATTAGTACTCCCTAACACTATACAGCTATTGATATTAGTATCCTAACACTAATACTGCTGTTTATATTAGTACCTCCCTTCCCATGTTTTGATCCCTGGTTCATTTTTTGAGTAAGAAATTGCTACGTGTTGAACAAATTTTGACAAAAGCCGTAGACCAAAATATCCTTTGGCCCACAGCGTTAGTCAAAGTTTTTTTTTTAAAAATGAGATAAATCTCTGCTTGGGTGTTAAAAGTATTTAAGTATCAGAGAAATCGTAAGCAGAACTGTTCCTCAAAAATAAATTGAATGGATGGTATGGAGTCCACAATTAGGTAGGCCACACTTGGTTTGTGAAAGAAACAGCCCTGAAGGAATTAATGCTCTTTCTTCATTCCATTTTTCATGTTCTTACTATTCAAACAGTTAATGTTCAGCTAATGTTAATTTAGCTTCATGCTGGCATGCATAGTACAGTAGCTATAGTTAAATTACTGTACTATTTTGGATCGGGAAAACATACCCACAATACTTAGTCATTCCTGGCACATAGCCTGCCACCACTTTGTTGCCTAGCTTTCTTTGCATTGGGCAGCTTGTTTTTTCCTGCTGTTCTGGAGGTAGATTTCCAGGTTTTAAAGCGACACAGTTCAAGGCTTGAAGTAGTATGGGTCAGAACCCAATGTTCTAGCCTGAAATTCCTACAATGCAAATGGGACACAAATACACCCAAAATGTACATGTAGGTTGAATGTGAATGCAACACAAGCTTTTTAGTATCTAGTTCCTTTCACCTACTAATCATTCTGCTTTTGCCTATAAAATACACAGTCACTACCCTTCACAGAAAATCGTGTGAAACATTAGGAAATGTTTTGCTGTCAGCGCTTCCCGACATGAAAGATGCTATACAAATGTAATTTGTTCTTGTTTGATGACATGATAAGGCGCTATATCAAATGCAATTCAAAGATTGTTGTAAGATATCCACCAAAAGCAATGAATGTGAACCTCACACCAATTTAATCAGTAATTGCTGTACTATACTTCAGTAATTAGATTTTGCAATGCTGTGACCTCTGGAACAATTCACTTTCTTCATATGTAGCATGGTTGCATCTGTACCTAGAAGTAGACTATCACCAGGACTTGCACTCCAAGGCAGCAAGATGACAGTATCAATACTGAGCTTGTTCATAATCTGAGTTTGGAGTCCTATCCACAGTGAACACATGTGCTACTTCTGGTAAGGCGTAACCTACATTGCCCAGAGCCAATAAGATGTCAACCAGATGTCAACGCTACATTGCACTATTGCTGGAATGTGCTGTGTTTGTTCCTTCCTCCTAGAAATAAAGCAGATTTTTATGTCAAATATGCAATTCATTTGGTACAGCCTTATAACACTTGATCACCTAACTAGTATCTAAGCTAACTGCTGTAAGCAATGCCTGCAATAAAATCTAAACATCAGTTTTAAACGTACTGAGGTTAAATATTCACAGAAATACACAACTGCCTGCCAGCACAATTATTTTTGCCATTCCTTGAGCTGCTTCAGACAGGTATCAACACATCTGTTATACAGTATTTTATATAATAAATTACCATATAGTAAAGCCACTGTGTAAGGTGGAACATAACAATGTACGGAAACATGGATGAAAAGGGCCATTCATCCCATCATGTTACACAGCCAACAAAATACACAGTCAATCCACTTTACAGTATATATTGTGAAGTACTTTAATATATCTCAACAATACGATAAAGTGCTATATCAAATGCAAGGATTATTATAATGTTCACTGTGTTATCAGGTTGTACAAACGTTTATCCTATTTGTAGACTCTATCCATCCACTGTTTGTTTTAGCAGATTGTTCTGCATAGATACTTCCTGATCCACAAAGATATTGAAGCAAATAGTCATCCATCAAACATCTCCACTGATCATCTCTGGTCTGCTTCCACTTAAAGCCTATCTTCCTTTTCCTGTTCTCCTTTTGTCCCAACAGCACAGAAACTACTGTGTTCTAGGAGTACAGCAGGGATCCTGAGATCCACACTAACACAGAAATGAAAACAGTGCAGATATGAGGTGATGATGTAATAATAATAATAATAATAATCCTTGCATTTGATATAGCGCTTTTCACGTCGGGAGGACGTCCCAAAGCACTTCACAGAACACACTGTAAAGTGAATTGACTGTATATTTGTGGGCGAACGCGGCAGCCAATTGCGCACAGCAATGTCCCACAAACAGTCATAGATTGAAAATGACCAATTTATTATTGTTTTTGGTTTTGGAGGGATTATGTAAATTGCAATGCACAGAACTAATCAAAACCTTTTCCCATCAGGAATTACACTGTCATTACAACACCACACAACGCCTCCCCTCTCCTCTAGTGCCTGCTCCCTATTTGTCTCTCTAACTCAGGAATGGATGTCAGGTAAGGACTTTGGCTGGGAAGGCCTCACAATGCCAGCACCTTGGGTAGAAATTTCACCTGGGTTTAAATTTACTCTATTAATATAACACTGTCAAATTCTAAAATTCAGTCTTTAATTTTCAAGCGTAAATTACTGTAAATTCTTTTCCAATTTGCCAAATTCTGAAATGCTCGTGAACAGTGTAAATCTAGAGCCAAGCGGAATCCCTACCCAGCTCTATCTTGACTCACACATGAAAAACAGTCATTTGGATGAGTCATGAGAGGATGGCAAATACTCATGGAAGCTTACCCCAGCGTGAGTCAATGCCTTCAAGAGAACAGAATTAGAGAGAGAAAGATACTCTTTCATTTCAATCGGTTTAGATAGTTGTAATTTTATATAATAAATGAGTTATATCGTTGGATAATGAATCCCATTCTGACCATCTATAATAATCTGTGCATTTGATATAGTGCCTTATCATGTTGTCGAGATGTCTCAAAGCGCTTCACAGAATATACTGTAAAGTGAACAGACTGTGTATTTTGTGGGCGAAACGCCGCAGCCAATTGTGCACAGTAGTGTCCCACAAACAGTCATGGATTGAGTGAACAAATTATTTTTTTAAAAAAATTTAATTTTAAGGGATTATAACCCCTGGAAAAGCAATTCGACAATTGACCAACAACCAGGTTTCTACTTCTGCTAGGTAAACAGAGGCATGTGGAGTAAGGAAACTTGCCCAACATTTCGCTCTGCCCGGGATCCAACCCAGGTCCTCTATCTTCCGAGACGGGTGCTCTAACCATTAAGCTACAGGAATCTATAATCAGAGAAGATCTAAAGTGGCATATATAAGATGAATATGAAATAAAGATTGAGGTGTTTATTGTTAAGAGAATGCTGTTGTACAGATTTAGATTGAAGGCATTACAATACCTGCATAGTGCAGCTCCTCAATAGCAACAACAACAACTTGCATTTATATGGCGCTCTTCACGCGGGGTAGCATGTTAGAGTATTACTATAAAGAATGGGTTGTCTTAGCTGTTCATTGTAACAGGCTGGGAATCCAGCGCACAGTGAGCAAGAATGAAGATTTCATTCATCCAATCTACAAACAAGGATCATTTATTTTGTGAAATGGACGCTATTGGAGTCCTGTAGCTCAGTGGTTAGAGAACTCGCTTTGCAAGCGGGAGACCTGAGTTCGATTCCAGGCAGAGGGCGAAACCTTGGGCAAGTTTCCTTACTCCACACGCCTAATAATAATCCCTCCAAAACCCAAAACAATAATAAATTGATCATTTTCAATCTACGACTGTTTGTGGGACATTGCTGTGCGCAATTGGCTGCCGCGTTCGCCCACAAATATACAGTCAATTCACTTTACAGTGTGTTCTGTGAAGCGCTTTGGGACGTCCTCCCGACGTGAAAAACGCTATATCAAATGCAAGGATTAATATTATTATTATTATTCAAAAATTAAAGTACATTTGTACAATGTAATCTAGAATCTGTACAACGGTGATACCTGCAACACTACCTCACTCATTCTCTGAACGACATAAAATATGGAACAAAGTTTATTGTTTCAAAATACTGTTCTGTGGCAGTTCAAAAATTAGACTAAACAAAACACACCACACACATTATATAACCAAAACACTCCATATTTTCACAATCCTAGCATTATAATTATAAGTCACAGTGCCAGCCTGATTGTGTAATCTATATTCTGGTTAAATAAAGCTTTCTATACAATTACAAAGGGACTAGAAACTCCAGTATTCAATGCCCCTGAGCAGCCCTCAGGTAATGTACACTATAAATAGCAGGCGGCCTTAAGAGCTGGTGACGTATGATGCTACTACTGCAGGTGTTCACTGACACCAAGCCAACTCTGCACATCTGGATTATGCATGTAGATCAACCAGAAACACCACAGGAACTTAAACCCTGCTATTAAAATCTTCACTTGTGTTCTGCCAGTGAATGCAGTCACAATACATTGCTAATCTTCATGCTTGCTCAATGTGTGCTGCATGTAAAAGCAGTTCTAATGCACAACTATACTAAACTGCTGGTATAGTATTGCTGAAGCAAATGTATATGGAGTCACAAAATTATTGTAACATGTTCAGTACAAATCAGCATAATATTCTACAGTATAGCCTGCTCCTATAATAATAGCTTATTAAAGTAGAAATGAAAAGGGCACTGCCAATCAAAGCCTTCTGCCACTCTGCCCCCACCCTCTGGAACTCCATCCCACAGTCCCTCAGCCTCGCCCCCTCCCTTGCCTCCTTCAAGACCCATCTCAAGACTCTCCTCTTCAACCGTGCTTTCGATCTCCCTGCATCCCCCTCTGCCCTCTATCCTCTCCAATCCCGACCCCCAGCTCGGGTCTGAAACTCTGTCTGTCCAGCACCTTGGGACGTCCTCCAGACGTGAAAGACGCTATACAAATGTAATTTTGTTGTTGTTGTTATAACATTACTCTGAAACAGCAACATGTATAATCAAGAGTTTCGATTTTCAATTAGCTTCAAAGTGACCGGTGATTGCCAAGATACCACGTCTTGTACTATGGAATACCCCTCATTCTGTTGGCAGGGAAACTCCTTTAAGTAATTCTAATATGACAGAGCCTGGCAGTTTGAAACATATGACCTGTTCAGCAATCTTATTAAAGGCACTAAAAATAGGATCTGTTTGATGCATTATTAATGTTCGAAGTAAAGAACCTAAAATATCCCATTACTATATTCAAACTTTCCCATTATAGAATAACGGATGTGCCAATCATGCACATTCAAGCCCAAATCCTGATCAGAGGCCACACACACATTTGGAATCTATCCCTGACAGTCTGTTACTCCACGCAGTGGAGCCAGTTTACAAGAAGATCTGTTACAAAGCACTTGTTTTAAAGTTTTAATTTATTTTCACGTTAATTTAACTTATTGCAAGTCCTCATGAAGAGGATCTTAAAATAGAGAAGTAACAGGTTAAGACTGAGACGTAAAGGACTTCCTGTGACACAAAATAACTCTTCCCCAAAACTGACCTTTAATTTCAGGGACTTGGGTTCGAATCCAGCCCAAACTAATGTAAGAGTACTGCATGACCAACGAAGGTTAAAGAAAATCTAATTTCAAATATATGAATGATTTTCACAGGGTAAATAGGCAAGTCAGTGACAAAAGGTGCATAATTTGCCGATTAACACGAGAATTGTTTTTACACAGAGGATTGATAGATTGGGGAATGCCTTACCACAAATAAGCCGAGTAAATAACACCATTTAAAAAGAGAAATGGATAAATACTTGAAGAAAATTATGCTGAAGGACATGGTGAAGAGCAGGCAAATGGAATCAGAAGTAGATCACTCCAGCGGGTTGCTATCACCAGCATGACGGTCCGAATGACCTCCTTCTGTGCTGTAAGTTTACTTTGATTCTATGAGATGACTTTGAAGCTAACAAAACTGACACTAACTGAATACTGAGCACACTGAATTGGTAATCATACTGAAAGAAGGGTCACAAAAGCTAGGAGAAGAAAAGTGTTGCACTGATGCTGTAAAGGGGAGGCGTTTCTGATTTGGAGTTAATAATAACAATAATAATAAACCTTGCATTTGGTAAAGCACCTTTCAATTTGGGAGGACATTCCAAAGTGCTTCACAGGATTTACTGGGAAGTGGAGTGACTGTGTATTTGTGGATGAATGCAGCAGCCCAATTACTCACAACAATGTCCCACAAGCAGCCATAAAGTGAACGACCAATTTTATTTGAGGGATTGTTGGCCAGGATACTGCCTTCTCTTTCCAAACAGTGTCATGGGATCTTTAAAGTCCACCTGAACAAGCAGATGGGCCCTTAGTTTAACATCTCAATCCAGCACTGCATTGGATTGTCAGGTTAGAGAGGCTCGAACCCACAACCTTATGACTCAGAGGCAAGTGTGCTACTGCTGAGCTAGGCTGACACACTAAGACACTAAGGAGTACACTGAGAAGGAGCAGAGGGAGCTTTAATGTCTAACCTGACTCAATTTTTTGAAAGCACGACAAAACCCCAATAATCAAGACAGCACAACAAGAGGACATAGGTTTAAGGTTAAACAGGGCAATTCCAAGACACACACCAGGAAGTACCTGTTAAACCAGAGTGTATTTAATGACTGAAACAAGTTATTAGGAAGAGTGGTTGAGGCGAGGACACTGGACTCATTTAAAAATGAGTGTCGATCAATGTTTCAGTCAATTCCCATTCTCTGGAACTCCACCCTGAAGTCCCTATAACTCCCCCACTTCTTTCATGAAGGGTCCAATTTAATTTAGGTTTTAACATATGATCTGCATTGACAGACGCCCCTTTTATACCTTGTACATAACCACTATTACTGTTATCACCTTTTCACACTGTCATTCAGTTTATGCCTCACAACAGTACACTCTGCGAGCCATCTGTTTCCACTAACATTCAGTTCACTTCCTCGCACCCCTTATTTTGGGATAAGATTTATACGAAGCTTTCTTTATCACAGACTCTTCATGCATTGGGTTAATGTTGGAACTGTAGTAACTAACTTTCCACGTGGGTACTGAAATAAACGTTTTTGTTTAAATATAAGTGAGATTTACGCTGTAATTTAGAGGCTCGTGCACTGAAAAGATGAGTTTAAGCAAAATGTCTTTGCCAATATCAACTGCTAATGAGATTTCCCCCATTAAAATCGCACAATGCCAAAGGTGTGACATGTAAAGCCAACCACAAAATCAGGCCATCAATCCATTAAACAATTAGGATAAATTTCTAGATAAATAATTAGATACATTTCTATTAGGAGATATTACCTCGGGCTACAATATATAGTTTGGGACACGACTTGTCAAGCGAATGCCAGGATAGTGGAAGGTGAACTGGATGGACCTAGGTCTTCTTTTGCCTAGCAAATTCTTAGGATCTTATGTTCTTATATGAGGGTCTGTTGGAGTATTGAGTGCAGTTTGTATCAGTAAAAGCAGAATGAAAAGTTAGGAGAAATTTATTGTACAAAAAGGTTATTACGATGAGGAACACATTACCACAAGTCGCTATTGAAGCTACGCCACATGTAACATTTAAAAGGGAATTAAACAGGATACTTAATAATAACAATAATAATATAATATATTTGTGCAATAAAGACATAGAAAGGGACAGGGTACACTGTACAGGGTAAAGATACAGTGGCAGAGCTAACATGGCACTTGCACAATGAGCCAAATTGCTTCCTTCCGTGCTGTAAACTTTTCTCTGATTTATCTGTAACCACTGTATTGAGAGGCAAGATATCTAAAGATAGTTGTACTAAGCAGGCTAGAGGTGAGTGAATAGATGATATATGGCTATAACAGAGGGCCCAGGAAACAACAGATATAACAAATCACATATAGGGATAGCGCCTAGTCTCAGGTACAATTGTCCAGATATGGATTCTCAAATTAAAGATATAATTTCACTCATAACATTCATGGGCACCTATGATAGATTGTGTACAATATAGAGTTGATAGATTCCAGAATCAAGTCCCTGGGAATATGATATACATGGAAAAAAAAGGTGCAGTTCAAAAATCAGAACAAAAAAACTAAAACTAAACTCAGAATTGAACGTATCATTAAAAGGAGGATAATAAATCAATACAAACCAACTCTTTAAAGACTCACAAATTATTTTACTTCTAGATGGATTGGGAGGGAGGGTATTTGAATTGTATACAATTTGACAAATTGCCCCAGGTATGATGATATCAGTTTCAAATACCCTTTCAATCAGTCAGCTGTGTGAAGCACGTTGACACAGCATACTGACTGAAAGCTACTGCATACATGTGTATCGTTGTTCTTGTTGCTATTCCACAATCCACACTGGGAATATTTTCTTCATGATGCCATAATGGCTTCTTCATGAAGTCACAAAGCAGCGATATGGAGCAGGAGGTCCATATGAATCCTTCTCATTTAAGAGTCAGTGTGGAAAAATCAAATAGACAATTGTGGCGTTCTGCATCAATGTAGCACGAGCGAATGTTATTCAGCAGGTAGCAAGTCACACTGCTCCCGATACCACCTTGTCCAGCTCATTGTCAGGGCCAGGGCTCCAGTGTGATTTGCATTCTCTCAGCCCCAATATTTATTGCGATTAGAGTGGCGAAAATCACGAGCAAAATCACAGCGATTCACCACTAAGTGCAGCAGGATTTTACATCTGGAACATGGGACTATTTCCCAAATTCATTTTAAGACCATGAGCTTAAGCCTCAGAACAAGAGAAATTTCAAGCCCCAAGTGGGGGAAGATATATCAGAAAGAGAAGTCCCGCACGTTTGATTCTCACACTCTGAATTTCTCAGAAAAAAATGAAGTCTCTTAAACCCAGGTGGAAATTCTCCCCCAGGTGAGAGCAAGATTGGGCTTGTCTGTGTCCCCTTCAGTTGAATAGCTTGCTACCTCAAGTTCTGGTCAGCATCGATTCTAACACATTAAGAAGACACTAAGACATCAGCACTGTGCTGTCCCCAAGCACCCATCAATATGCTTGGGGAGTGTCAGGCTGAAAATTTTAGATGGGGTATGAGAAAGAAAAAATATATCCTTACCGATGGCTGGTTTCTCAATTAGAAGTACCATTTCCAAGGCCTTACAGTATGAGGCTACAATGCCAGTTACCCCATCCCATCCTTTTTACTCACTGCAGTTAATGGATCGTCTCTCACTTGCCAATCATGCCCAGGCCTGCACAGTTTTCAAGCTGCTTCTTTCTTTGCTTTGCTTACAAACAATTTAAACACGCACTTCCAGGGAGTCCGCAAGATGGAAATTCATCTAAGAAACTATCAATATGTTTGGATGATAATACCTTCAGATACACTGTATTATCTTCAAAGGAGGAAAAGATGGGAGGTAATGTTTTTTTTGAAAAAACATCACTACTAAGTCATATCAATCTGAGATTCCTTCAAAAGTATAGATGTAAAATCATACACACGACTCAAAACTTGAAAGGTTGGTCAAAACTCAGAGGCCCTGAGAAGAGGAAAATGCTGGGATGTTTGTCAAGTCAACCAAACTCATGTCTGGTCCTCTGTGGTTTGGTCCCCTATGGCTTAATGGACAAATTCATTGTGTGGTTCATTTCTGAACAGCACATACCAGGAAGGTCCCAAATTCAAACCCCGGTCAGTACAAAATCAGTCAACAATGCTACTGTGGCAGCTACAATTGGTCTTAAATGTACTAAGTAACGTTTAAAAGAGAAGTAGATAATTATTTGGGGAGCACAAGTTTGCAGGGCTATGGGGAAAGAATGGGGGAGTGAGATTGATTTGGTTAGCTCCTATAAAAGAGCCGACACAGACACGATGGGCCAAATGGCCTCCTTCTGTGCTGTATAATAATAATAATCCTTGCATTTGATATAGCGCTTTTCACGTCGCGAGGACGTCCCAAAGCGCTTCACAGAATATACTGTAAAGTGAATTTACTATATATTTGTGGGCGAAACGCGGCAGCCAATTGCGCACAGCAATGTCCCACAAACAGTCATGGATTGAAAATGACCAATTTATTATTGTTTTTGGCTTTGGAGGGATTATTATTAGGCTCTGTGTGGAGTAAGGAAACTTGCCCAAGGTTTCGCCCTCTGCCTGGAATTGAACTCGGGTCTCTCGCTTGCAAAGCGAGTGCTCTAACCACTAAGCTACAGGACTCCAATCATAATTCTATGATTCTATGAAAGCTAAGCAAAAGGGGAGGGGAAAATAACCAGGGTTCTTGCACTTTATTCCAATGACTCTACATGGTGACAAATGGCCACTCACTTGCCACGTCAGGGAGGAATTGGTCCCCATGGAACTATACGTCAGGATCAGCACCAACTTCTAGCAACGAGGGGAGTAAACAAAGGGAGGGAGGTCAATGAAGAAGAAGCTACATTTTCATTAATCATGACACACGCCAGATCACGTATACCACAGAATATATGCATAGTCACTGTCCCACTGTTTGGCTCCCAACAGTACGCTTTCATAGACCCTTGACACAATATCCCTACTGCACCACGATAACAATCAATTTTTCACTCACAACAGCCATTCTTCAGACCTCGCTGTGGGAGATTTACAATTCAGTACCAATCTAAGTAGACCCATTGAGAATTGGGTTGATACCATCTACAACAACAACAACAACAAGATTACATTTGTATAGCACCTTTCACGTCGGGAGGACGTCCCAAGGCGCTTGCTATCTCATATCATGGAGAACTCTTAGCAAAGAGAAGGCAACATTCATCTCATCGGTTTAAGCTAGAATTTAACCCAGGTCCCAGGAGGTAGAAGAACAGTATTCTAACATTCTTTTTGTATTAGTATGTTTGATGTTCCTTTCATTGTTGTCCCAAACCCACATTTTTAAAGAAAACATCTACACGTCTGTCAAGAAGAGCAGTTGAGAGCAAAGATATCCATCCAGCTGTCTCTTTAATGAGACACAACACCAATATACATGCATTACAACAACGACTTGTATTTATACAGAGCCTTTCACATAAAAGAAATAATAATAGTCCTTGCATTTGAAATAGTGCCTTATCACTTTGTAGAGACATCGCAAAGTACTTCACAGGAATATACTGTAAAGTGGAGTGACGGTGTATTTTGTGGGTGAAACATGGCAGCCAATCACTGTATAAATGGTTGCCATGTTTCCTACGAATACAGTCAGCACAGTTTACAGTAAACTTCCTTGAAGCTCTTTGAGATGTCTTGACAACTTGTTAAGATGCTATATCAAAATGGAAAGATTATTATTATTTGATGTAAACTGTATGTGGTTCATATTTTTATTCATGTCCACACACCCTCTTGAAGAAATAAGAGCTAAGTAAAAAAGCAGTGAAGCTTCAAATGTAATGGGAAAGTCATTTTCATGTTTCTATGGAAAACTTATCTAATTTTATACTCTTCGCTGTGTGAAACATCATTCCTCCAACAGCCCACTGTAATTTAATTTCTATCACTGCCATCACTGCTCCACAGACACCTGCAGTGTGATTAAAGCAGACACTGTGCTGGCGTCATTCTCTCCGTTACTCGAACAAATTAACTGACTTTAAAGTTTGGCTTTTTTTTCCGCATGCAGGATTTGAAATTCGACTTTTATTTTTGTTTGCCTACAAAATTCACTCTCGCAAGAAAAAGAGCAAGTTCTGCTGACAAATTTAAATGTAACACTCAATTTCACAGACATTCAATTTCCATCAGCTTCAATGCAACCTTAATTGTTGCTTTTTGCACCAGTGCACTAACTTTGTATTTGTGCCTTGGTATTTAAAAAGTTGTACAAGGCATTTCACAAACACATAGTCACTACAGTTTACAATAAAATAAATTACAAAAAAAATTGAGTCACTCAATTAATAACTGCTGGGGCACTGCTGTGCGCAATTGACTGCTGCATTTTGCCAACAAAATATAGAGTTAATTCACTTGATGGTATATTCTGTAAAGCGCTTTGAAACGCCTGGAAGATTCCTTGCAATAATCCTTGCATTTAATAAAATGCTATGTCAAATGCAATGATTATTATCATTATTATTTAACACTCCTGAAACCTCAATGGAATAATTGCTATATCAAATGCAAGGATGATTATTATTATTGCTACTATACACATGTGAAGCCCTTTGAGGCATCTTCTCAATGTGAAAGGCATTGTATACTAATTGTTGTATCAAATTTAAAGATTACTTTTATTATTAATTTACTTATTTTTTGGTAAATTGGTTTGACCAACAGTCCTGGAGAACAGAATAGGTTGGGCATTTTTGGCACACAGGGTCACCACTGAGCACTTGATGGTGAAGCCTAACACAGACTGTTTTCACCCAATGTTCCATCCACTTCACCCCTAATGGAACAAAAATCCATCTCCTAATGCACCAACGTCAATTCTTCTATTTCTAGCATCAGCCATCTTTGCAGCCTCTTCAGCCGACAAAGTGAGTTTGTTTCTTTGTGCTACGGACCCGCAGTATCCAGGTTGAGAGGCCCAAATTCATTCCGTGTGGGGCACTTGAGGATTAAGAGAGCCGAGTCTGTCATCCGGATAGTCTGGACTGTAATCAAACCCATGCCCTGGAGGTGAAAGGAAACTGTGATAACCTTCTGTACTAGACAGTCCTCTTGGCATATAAATATTTAGAATGATGTGGAACACAAGGCACTATGAAGTTGAAGAAAGAAAGACTAGATTAAGTACTTTTTAAAAAAAAATGTATTCCCCTCTCCCCCCCAGCCCCCGGCAAAAAAGTATATTGGGATCAAAATCACAACATTCCAAAAACACATTCAATTTCTTTTTTTTTGGAAATGTCTGGTACATATGGATAATAATAATAATCCTTGCATTTGATAAAATGCTATATCAAACGCAATGATTATTATTATTTAACACTCCTGAAACCTCAATGGAAGCTTTCCAGGACATGGCTTCATCTTCCAAATAACAGATGAAACTGGAGCAGTCTTGCCATTAGATTCCCATCTTATTTAACAATGAGGATTTTTTTCCTGCAGAAAAGGAATATTTGATGATGATGGACATTTGCCTATATTTAAGGAGAACAATCAGTTCAAAGAGTTCCCGTGACACTATTCAAAAAGAGAAGGGAGTTTCTTCCGGTATCCTGGCTAACAATCCCCCTGATAAAATTAATCATTCATTTCATGACTGTTTGTGGAATGTTACTGTGCACAAATTAGCCACTGCTTTTGCCTACAAAATACAAAGCATTACACTTTACAATAAAATCCTATGGAGTGCTTTGAGACATCCCCCAGACATGAAAGACTCTATATTAAATCAATCATTATGACTATTTTAAAGCTCCTGGACTTTATTTCCCCTTTATGTATACCGTGGGGCAAAGACTGACTGGAACGCTAAGTCTAAGGCTATCTAGATTTGTTGCTGTGTTAAAAATTGCAATTGTGGTTTACATTAAGGATGCTGGTTCCCTTTTCTCCTCTGCCAATGTGGGAAAAACATTTTTTTTAATATTAAAAAAATTGATTTACCATGGCACAAAACCACATCTCCATTTAGCAAGACAGGAGGAATTTGTGAGCAATGGTAATAACATTAGAAAAACACCATGAAATGATGGGACCCAGGTTCATCCCCCACCCCTCCCCACCCCCACATAAACTCTGCTGAGTTCAGGATCTCAGTTGCTCTGAGCATAGACCAGGCAACTTGGAAGGAGAACAAGGAAAATGAGGAAAGAAAATAAAAAGATTCAACCCCCAAATAACACTATTGGTACAAAAAGCACAAAGGCAGACAGAACTGTTCTGAGGTCTGTTCCTACCAAAATGCTCAAGGCATCTGTAAAGTTGTCTGTTCTACGTGCAACTGTGCTTATCATAAAACAGATCCAATGGTTTCTAAAAGTATAGTCTTCTTTATCAGAACTATTCAACAATTTTAGCCCATTCAGTGCTTCCTCTCTCCCATTCCCTGACCGCTGTCATGACATGCAGTGTTGCACAGGCTTGTATAAAGTGATGTCATGATCATTTTAGCATACCTTGAAGAAGTAACTTGGACAGTATTATGTTAGTGATAACTCTTTTAGTGTTGGTCTACAAAATATTGTTTTGGTGTAATTTCCTGTAGCTGTTATATTTTAATATTTGATGTAAAACTGATTGCTCCCAATTGTCAAAGCTACTTTTATAGCTAACTTGCAGAGAAGCGATGTTCGGGCACAGTAATAGTGTGACGGAGAACCACATCCCTGTGCTCAATTTGCTTTGAATTTCAAACAAGTGTCCAGTGTGTGGACTGAACCTTGTTTTTTCAGGGATAAGAAGTCTTCCCCTTTACAACATACTTATTTTGGGGTTGTAAACTTAACATAACAATAGAAAGGCAAGATGTGAAAAGACCATTTAGGGCATCGTGTTATTAAGGTATCCCCTCTTCCCTTCTCCCGTGCTCAGCGTACAGAACTCTGTCACTATGAAGCACTCTGAGACATTATCCTACGTGAAGGCCACTATATAATATGAGCTGTTGTTTTTCAAATGCTTCAACTAATAATAATAAACCTTGCATTTGACATAACAAAGTGCTTCACAGAATATGCTATAAAGTGAATTGACTGTATATTTTGTGGGCGAAAAAGCCTACATTATCTTCACCGCCAGACAATCTTTTCAAAAAAGGAAAAAGTCTATAATTTATTCCCTATATCCTGTTAAGCACACTCTTTTCTTATGGGACAATTAATTATATTCTCTTGTTCTCTTCTGATACTGGGGGAAAAAACTTTTTACATCCACCCCATAGGTTTAAGTGCATTGTTTCTTCTCTTTAGTCTTTACTACACCAGTGAGCACAAGTTAATAACCCCTCTTAGTCTCTCCACAGATCAGCAACCAAATCCCTGACTGTCCAGGGCCTTGGGATACCCTCCTGACATGAAAGGTGCTATACAAATATAATTTGCGTTGTTGTTTTTATCCTCTCCACACCTCAGCAACTTAAGGCCTTGATCAATTCTTGCTGCCGACTCCAAATATTTCAGATGTCTTCTCAGACTGACTAAAGGTCAGGTGACTAATGGTCCTGGAGCCGTGTCAAAAAAATGATCACCGAAGTTCAAGCACAAAAAATAAGCAGCAACGGTTAGATGTTAGAAATACTGAAAACCAAAACTTGAAGCAACATGTTGTGCCCTTATATATCTTCATGTATATTTTTAAATTGTTCTCCACCCCAAATGCCTGAACACAATATCTTGGATATCAACCTGGCTCAGTTGGTAGCACTCTCATCTCTGGGACAATGGGTTGTGGGTTCAAGCCGCATATCAAAACTTTGAGCTAATAAACTAGGCTTGACATTAAAGGTACTATATCAAATGCAAGGATTATTAGTAGTTCCGCATTACAAATATTTCTAAAAGACAGTATCATATTTTGCAATATGTGCAGCTTAGTACTTCTGAAAGTAATCCCTGTAACTCTAGCTTCAAATGTACAAATGTCCTCAATATATATTAATATTCAAAGGACAAACATAATAATTCTGCAGGCTAAGTGGGAGGTTATAAAAGAACATCTGAAATGTAGTGATTGTCCTACAATTGGCCTCAAATGCCAGGCCAAGGCAGGGAAAAAGGATGAATGAGGCTCCCTATTGCAGTTTGCCATCTACTGACCTACCTTCTGCCTCCTCTCAATAACATCAACATCAATTTACATGGGTAAATTCACGCGAGTAGTGTCTCAGAGCGCTTTGCCCACTCTCCAGCTCACGTGTGATGAATAACCACCTGAGTCAATATGTAGAGGATCATCATCTCCGTCACAGAACAGTTGGTGGAAAACTTTTAGGCCTTGCAGTTCCAAAATCAAACTGCTGTATTAAAATGCAAAAATGAAGCTGTAGATAGATCTTAGGGTCCTTTGTTGTGAATTTGACCTGAAACAGAAGCAATTATTCCAACACGCTTGCTGTTAAGTGTTGTGAGTACAGTATAAATAAACAGCCAACTTGGAATGTGTTGTACACAGGATGGCACATGAGCTGAAGTGTGTTACAAAACAGTTAACACATTGAGGGGTTCGATGATACAAACCACAAAACCTTAGATTTAGCCATCATTAACTCTATGTGACTATAAAAAGGGCTACATCCTTGAAACATGTGCTCTCGGTCTTATTATACGGTTGAATTGGGCCTTCCACTATTGGGCCAACTGGTAAAAGCCACTACCTTGTGAGAAATTCAGATTTCAGATTCAGATTTACTAACCAGTTTTATTTGCTAGTTGTGCTGAGCAAGCTGCTCTTAGGGTGAACTGGGAAAAAAAAGTGCTATATCAAATGTAAGGATTATTATTGACCTCCATAGTCCTGAACTAGATATGCGGAGGTATGGAAAGATATCTGCCAAGGTTCATACTCCTGATCCTTGCTGGTAGACATCAGGTTCCCAATATAATGTCCTGCTAACACTCGTTGTCAAGTTTCGCAAATGAAATATGGTTGTACAGGCAAGGTACAAGGTGATTGATGGCTGTGGAACCACTGTACATGCAGCAAAGAATCCTAGTTTTGCTTTAAGACTTGGAACCCATTCCCTTAAATCCTTAGTTGCTCTAGTGTCCGTTCGGGAGAGAAGCCTGTGCATTTTGGATTAAGTACATTTACTTTAACAGAGGTGGACACCTTGGAACAATACCCACTAACCATCCACCTAGAAAATTCACAGTTACTACGCTGCACTACCACAATCGTGTCATTAACACAATGGGATGAATTGTCTTTTTCTGTACTGTAAATTTGTGTACATATTTCAGTGATTCCTGTGAAGCGCTTTGAAACATCCTCTCAGTAACGATAATAATCCTTGCATTTGATAAGTGTCTCATCATGTCTTCGAGACGTCTCAAAGTGCTTCATACAGTATACTGTACAGTGTATATTTTATGAGCAAAAAGCGGCAGTCATGGATTGAGTGACCAAATTGTTATTTTTTTTAAGGAATTTTTACCCCCGGAAAAACAATCTGCCAATCATCTAGCAACCGGGTGCTTACTGCTAGGTAAACAGAGGCATATGGAATAAGGAAATTTCCCTAACATTTAGTCCCGCCTGGGAATCGAGCCTGGGTAGTCTCGCTTGCGAGGCAAGTGCTCTAAACAATATGGCACAGGACTCCATGATGTGAAAAGCGCTAAATCAAATGCAATATTATTATATAACTAGGATCTGGAGAGGTGCCTGCTCCAATTATGTAAATTACACTCCATGACAACCCCAGCTCTTCCTGTTACACTGATTCCTTCCTGTAGGTGGAACAACAAATATTTAAGACGTTTCTTCCTTCTTATAGTAAGAAAAAGTACTTTAGAAAACAATCCCCTAAATTTTCCATTCCCTTGAAGTCATGTATTAGTGTTTTTAATTAATGTCTGTTTTAAAATAAATTGGATGTTGTAGGATTCAATGGATAATACAAGATGCATGTAAACAAGTTATTCTGTGCAGACTATAACTAGGAGTTTCACTGTGTTGTACATATGAGTCAATTCTTATTAAAACTTGTGTCAATTATATTTACCCAGAGGCATGAACATGCATGCCTTGTAGCTGCTGTGGATTGCACATTTGTGTTCCCTCAACCCCACTGTAATCTAGCAATTTACTGCACAAAAACACATTTCAAAAGGACAGCGAAAGGGAAATTTTGTTTACAATCATTATTTAAAACAAAGTCAACAACACATCATGTATGCTAGTACTATGGTTTACATTCATTTCAAAAATCACTGACAATGCAATTGACATGGAAACGTCGAAAGAAAACATTTTTAATTTAAAAATGAGCCATGACCTTTCCTTTTGCATTTTCAAATAGTATTTTGGTAAGATACAACATGCACCAGGACAAATTTAAACATGTCAAGTTCAAACTGGAGCAGAGGACTTCCCTTTGAGACACACCCCATCTTGCAGCCACACTTCATCACTTTAATTGGACATAACGTCACTGCCTTCATGTTAGTGGTTGCCTGATTTGTATACACTTCTCAGAACCTTTATTTTTATGCCATTTTATGCTAATCTGACCCACCAACAGAGCAAATCCAATTAGGATAATGTTTCATATAGAGTTAGATTTTGGTGTATTTATCTAAATTGGTCCTTCTTGCTCTTAAATGAAAATAGAGTAACCACACAAAACTACTGTGACCAATATCTTCCTTTAGAAAGGTATCCGGTGTCAAATTAACTAAATAAAAAGAACTAATTGAATAATTGCATCATTTAAGTTTCAATGGCAAACAAAGGGAAATTGATGCCATCAAAGTGATTTGTCACAACTGGACTCAAAAACGTACTGTTACAGCACGGCTGTTCATTCAGAAAATGGACTTCCAGACATTTTTCTTTGACATAATGTTCAGTGTAATAATTTGCCACTACACAGTAGAAAATGACAGTGTTTGAAAGCCGCAAACATATTCAGCAGACAGACAGCCTATTACCTATAACACTGCAGCACTGTACTCTAAACAAGGAGATCAAAGTCCAAATGAGCTGGCTTTCACACTGGATAATCCCCAACCGGACAAGTTTGCTCTCCTCAGATGGATCCTCTGGCAAGGAGAGGGAGGGCGAGAGGAATGGAGAAGTAACTGGGGAGGCAGCAAGTCCTAAGGATGGGTCCATTGCATTTCAGATCACCAGCGTTTTCTCATAAGAAAAGTAAGACATGATAGTAAGAATCCACTGATATGTCTTTGGACTAAACCAAATGCACATTGTCCAATACATTACTGAGTGGGAGGATACCCTCTCACTCAGTCCTGATCTGCCCTTCTAAGTCCTGCTGATGAGCCAGGCTGGCTGTGCTATCATCAGCAATGCCTGGAGTACTACGAATCCGCCTGGCTCAGCAACCGGACTACTAAGACCGCCGCGGAGGGCTGGCTCAACTCCAACATTCCAGTTCGAAATATGTCACCTTGGAGCCGGATTGCCAACACCTCCCCCCGCCCTCAACTCGCAGAGACGTACGTCACGGAAGCAGCACCTTGCTGAGGCTGTCAAGGTATTTCGCAACAGCCAAACAGAAACCCACACTGAATCTACCCTCCCACACAGTAAAAACTGTGACCCCACAACGAAAACCACACCCACCCTACACCCCCACACCACAAGCCACATCCACCTACAGCTCACATCCACACCCACCCTCACCCACCACAACAGACCACAGCTCCCACACCCAACACACACCTCACCACTACACCCCGAAACACAAGCCCTACAACCAAATAAACCACATCCACCCCGCAACACAAACCACCCCACCCCACCCCCTCACAACACAAACCACCCCACCCCCTCACAACACAAACCACCCCACCCCACCCCTCACAACACAAACCACCCCACCCCCTCACAACACAAACCACCCCACCCCACCCCCTCACAACACAAACCACCCCACCCCCTCACAACACAAACCACACAGACATATCTACCCTTCACTCCAACACACTAACACCCCCCCCACACCGACCCAAACATTACACACACACAAACACAAAGCATCTCCCACTCTCGACTCCCAAGAACTCTCCCCACCCCATCCCCCCCCCCACACACACACCCCCACACACACACACACACACACACCCTCCACCCACACACACACCCACATACACCCCACCCACACACACCCCACCCATACACACCCCACACACACACCACACACACCCCCCCCGCACCCACCACCCTGTCAGACACACACCTTCCACTACAACTTACACTCGCATGTAGCGTCCTTCACGTCGGAAAGACGTACACGCACCCACGCCCTCGCCAACCGCACCCCCCCCCCCAGACACCGGGGCAGATAAGACAGTCGTGAGACCCAGTCTGCGCTGCTCTCTGCTAAGGGAAAGGAAACACGTCTGCAATACCGTACCGTACGCTGCAGAACATCGATCACCGGGGGACCGGGACTGGAAGAGACGCATTTATTCTCCACTGAAAAACAATACCTGACCAATAGAGGTAATGCGAGTCCATACAGCCCGGAATGTGCTGAAGGGAGACCAGCTCTTACACAGGATAAACACACGCACCTCTCCATGAACAGATAAATAACGTGTGTTGCCCCGGCAACTCGGTCTAATTACATGATTGATCAGGTCCGGGAGAGTGCAGTGAAACCCAACGCCAACAACATGTATCTACGTGCACTGTGGACCCAGAGCCGCGTATCCACCGCTTCTGATGCACATGGAGACACACTATTGTAGAGATATATATATATATATACACACACACACATATATATATGCACAGCCGTCATTCAGTGCAAAAGGGGCAGCTCTGAAGCCGGTTGTGAAACGCAGCAAAATAAAATTTGGACGTGGGATTTTTTTGTTGTTGTTGCAAAACCCACTCTGTTCGCTGACTTGTGTGTGTGTGTGTGTGTGTCAGCACTGATGCAATCGATGGCTTGGAAATCATCATAGTATTATCACTCTCATTCATGATCTGTTGTATCCAGTCGCTCAGACTCCGAAAAACCTCAAGAGTATTAACGGACTCAGTGGAAAACAGGGCACATCGCACACATTTTCGTACCCCACCCCCCACCCCATCCCATTCCCACCCCCTCCCCCCCGGTCAACCTGCGGTATTGTGTGGAAACAACAGCATTCCTGTACAGGAGTGAAGCCGCAGAGGGACGGACGGCAAATGTTTCTTAAAACGTTTATTTTTTTTCAAGCGGCTCTCGTCACCCGATCCCACACTCTTTTTTTTTTGTCGCTCCCTCCACAGGAGTCGGTTCAGACATAAACGAACCGTGTCGTGTGTGTGTGTGTGTGTGTTTTTTTTCCTGTATCAATGCCCCCATTTCTCGCGGGAGGAGCCTTTCTGGGGCGCCTCTGTCTGGCTTTCCACCAACGGGGGCGGGGATTTACCAACCAAGTCCACAGCAGATACCACTCACTCGTTTGGCCATCAGAGAAGTGTGGGGGTGGGGGGTGTGTGTGTGTGTGTGGGGTGTGTGTGTGGGGTGTGGGGGTGTGTGTGTGTGTGGGGGTGTGTGTGTGGGGGGGGGTGTGTGTGGGGGGGGTGTGTGTGGCGGTGTGTGTGGGGGGGGTTGGGGGTGTGTGTGTGGGGATTGTGGGGGGTGTGTGTGTGGGGGGTGGGATGGGGGTGTGTGTGGGGGGTGTGTGTGTGGGGGTGTGTGGGGTGTGTGTGTGTGGGGGTGTGTGTGTGTGGCGGGTGTGTGTGTGTGGGGGGTGTGGGGGGTGTGTGTGGGGGGGGTGGGGTGTGTGTGTGTGGGGGGGGTGTGTGTGTGTGGGGTGTGTGTGTGTGGGGGGGGGGGGAGTGTGTGTGTGTGGGGTGTGTGTGTGGGGGGGGTGTGTGTGGGGGGTGGTGTGGGGGGGATGTGGGGGGTGGGGTGTGTGGGGTGTGGGGTGGTGTGTGGGGATTGTGGGGGGTGGGTGTGTGTGGGGTGTGGGTGGGTGTGGTGTGGGGGGGGGTGGGGTGTGTGTGGGGGGGGGTGGGGTGGGTGTGTGTGTGTGTGTGTGTGTGGGGGGGGGGGGTGTGGTGTGTGTGTGTGGGGGGGGTGGGGTGTGTGTGGGGTGGGGTGTGTGTGTGGGTGTGTGTGTGTGTGTGGTGGGGGGGGGGGGGGGGAGATCCACTTAGAATAACATGTGCTAACCCCCCACTGTACTGCATGTTGTAAACCCCGCACTGAGCTGCCAACTGCGTTTAAATGGGAAATGCATAGACTGTGCGTAGGGGGAAGTACAGCACTGATGCCCTCCCTCCCCAACATCACGATAACAGTCTGCCTCCTGATGCGGTGACTCAACAGCTGAGATGATAAATTGTACAGCGAAGTGAAAACCCGGATTCACGCGGGTCCCGTCCCCCGCGTGTGTAAACACGCCGAGATGTCGCCGAGATGTCGCCGAGTCCACACAAGCGCTCTGCCCCGAACAGCATTACGCAATGCCTGTGGGAGCCGCCAACAGCTCTCCTGGTGACCTGATTAACCGGTCACGGGCTCAGCTCTCTCTGCTCTGCTCTGCGAGATGTATTTATCTCTCTATCTCTCTATCCATCTCTCTCTCTCTCGCTCTCGCTCTCTCTCTCTATCCCCGAGTTTCCCTCTCGGGCGCACACAACACAGTACCACACAACATAGTACCACACCGCACACCAGGATCCCCGGCTTCATTGAGCAGCAGCTCCTGCAAACACACACACACACACACACAGGCAGACTGACTGCTGTGTGTGTGTGTGTGTGTGTGTGTGGGGGGGGGGGGACGGGGGGGACAGTGAGCAGCGCATTTAAAACGCCAGCGTCGCTCGGTTCAAAAACACTACAGTGCGCACCTCGTATTCGCCACAAAATACACACGTTCACAGCTTTTTCTCAATCAGATCTTTCGGATTTGTACTACTGTATGGAGACAACAACCCCCCCCCCACACACACACACAACACAACACAACCCCCCCCCCCCCCGCACACACAACACACACACACAACCCCCCCCACACACACTCACACACACACAACCCCCCCCCCACACACAACACCCCCCCCCACACACACAAACACACACAACACACACCACACAACACCCCCCACACACACACACACAACCCCCACCCCCCCCCCCACACACACAACACACACAACCCCCCCCACCCACACACAACCCCCCACACACACAACCCCCCCCCCCACACACACAACACACACACTCACACACAACCCCAACACACAACACACAACACACACACAACCCCCCCCCCCCCCACACCACACACACACACAACACACACACACACTGTAGAAAAGACCCAAGACACAAGGGGCGGTCAGGGAGAAAGGGTGGGAAAGCTGTGGGAAGAGTTAAAAAGGCATAAAGACTTACAGAAATAAGGAAAGGCAGGAGTCTTTGCTGAAGGAAGTCGAGCTGTAGTTCTGTAGTAATGTCTGTCTGCAGACAGCGCTCTTGCTCTCTGTCTCTGTCTCTCTCTCTCTCCTCCAGCAGCTCTCTGCAAGTGTGTGTGTGTGTGTGTGTAACATAAGCCAAATATGGAGCAGTTGGTTGCGTCTGCAATAGCTCAAGGATTCTACTATATGCAAAGGATGCAAGACAACACATATACTGGCAGTGTGCCAACAGCCCCAGAGATTAATGTGTACACATAGCTAGAGAGAGAGAGAGAGGGAGGGAGGAGGGAGGGAGAGAGAGAGCCAAAAGAGGTTTAAGACGGACCAGAGGAAAAAAAAACACATGTAAATTAATGCTTTTCCAATAGGGCGAGAGAGAGAGAGAGAGAGAGAGGTGGGGATGGGGGGGGGGGGGGTCAGTTCAACAGATTGTGTCATGAGTCAAAAAAAAAGAGCGTGGAAACTATAATATGCGGAGTTATTGCATGTTCTACACTCCCAGGGTGCAAATGCAGAGATTATGGGAGTGAAAGCAAAGCGATGGTAATGGGAAATTAACGTGGACTTGCAATGGCCAGTCCAGACGCGGAAAGACTTTGAAAGTAACTTGCTCCGGGTGGTGGAGTAAAACGTGTGTATTTCACCACTGTTAAAGGTAAAGTCCCAGCCCAAACTCATTGAGTTGAATGCTTACAGATACAATACACCAACCAACCTGCCACCATGACAAATACGAATGTGGGATAGTGTGCAGAATGGTGACTTGCTGGCATAAATATATATGGATCGTATTATATAAGTTTGAGATGTATATTGCCATTGTTTTCAAGTCTTGACCACTTGCCTTTAGAGAATTCGTCTTGTGCTGGGAGAAGAAAGCGAAGTTACCGTAATGTGCCAAACTGCTCATTTTGCCAAATGTTGTGCCTTTCTCTGCATTTTCACCCCCCTCTCTCTCCTCCTTGTCCCCCCCCCCCCCCCACCCCCCGCACCACACAGGAACAAACTAATTCAAGCCCTCTCACCCCTTACACACTCCATGCCTCCAATATATCCCCTTCCATGTCTCTACTGTCCATCTCTCTCCTTCCTATACCAATCGTCTGAACTCCCCACCAAGACAGCCTTCGAGATTCTCACTTCTCGGTTGGATTTCAAAACATGTCTGATCAATGGCACTGCCTCTGACACTCTCCTCCCTGGTTATGTCTTCTCTGTTTTAGATTACCGCCCACCGCCGTCTCCCTCCCCACATACACACTCAATATCCCTATCAGCTCAAGCTTCCTCCCTTTAGGCCATAAACATCATGGGCACTTCCCTTCATTTTCCCAGCAAGGTAGTTACAAAACAATTGAGTGTTCAGTTGCGTACACTGAGGATTCCCATTTTATAGTGGTTGGCGCACTCGCCTCCCAAGCGAAAAGACCCGGGTTTGACTCCCAGGCAGGACAAAACTGTAGGCAAGTTTCTTTACTCCACACACCTCTGTTTATGTAGCAGCAAGTAGGAATGTGGATGTTAGTTGATTACCAAATCGTTTTCTGTCAGTGATAATTCCTATCCCTCCAAAAACAAAATTGTTCACTCACTCCATGGCTGTTTGTAGGACAATGCTTTGTGCAATTGGCTGCTGTGTTTCACCCACAAAATACACAGTCAATCCACTTTACAATATATCCTGTTTCAGACGCCTCAATGACATAATAAGGCACTGTATCAAATGCAAGGCTTATTATTATTATTCAGGTCTTCCAGTGTCCTTAACCTGCACAGAAGTGGTGTGTATATTAAAGGTTATTTATGGTGAAGTGGCCAGTCTGTCTCATTTCCCATTTGACTGGAAGAGATGTGGTCTATCTCTATCTGATAAAGAGAAAACTAGCTGCTACAAGGAAGGAAAGCAGCAATAAGACAGAGGCGGAGTGACTAAGAATGGTGGTTTGAGGTGAAGACATAGCACAGCTGAGAAGAATGGGGAATTGATAGTGGTGGGATGGCACTAAATAGAAATAGCCTATGCGAGCTAACAGATATCAAATGTGTAACCGACTCTTTAAAAGTAGTTGATAATCTTAACACCTCCTTTACTAAGTGAAATATTACCCCGGAAGGGATCATTAAAGAGGATCTATAAGTAAACTTCCCTTTCAAAAATAGGCTTGCCCTTTAACCCTGGAGTACGGGAGTTGTTTGTGAAGTGCGCCCTCACTTCTCGGTGGAGCATCATTGACAGAAGCCTCCCCCCCCCCAACCTTTTTTTTAATTTGGTGCGCGAGTTCGAAAACTGCTCTTGCAAACAGGGCCTAGGCTAGAAAGAGAGAGAGAGAGAGAGAAAAAGTTTTTTCAACAAGAGCCTGTGCCTTTGAAGCCTCCCCTTTAAACAGTCTGAGGGCTAGGACCTCCCCTTTAAACGTATCTGGGCTGGAGCCTCCTCTGTGAAGAGCGAGAGGTGGTGCAGGAAGCAGACTTTAAATGACAGGCTGTGTGCTGCCTCCTTCCCTGAGAGCATCTCTCTCTCTCTCTCTGCTCTCTCTCTCTCTCTCTCTCTCACTCAGGCAATTCTGATTGGTGAGCAATGACATCAGTTTGTAATGCAGTACAAACTTCACATGCTGCTTGCTGCAGTGTGATCTGCCCTCTACTACTGTGTTGCATACACACACACACCACGTTAAGCAGTGGTTACACACTACAAGGAAGCACGACCCAGGGTCCCTCCCCTGGCAATGATTCGTTTGTGGATTTAAATGGCTCACGTTGATCGCCTTTCCAAATGCTCAATGTCAACTCTTTTTTGGGGGGGTGTCAAAACATTCTTTCCCCAGTCAAAAAAAATTTCCAATCAAAATTCAGTCATTTCCCCCCCCCCCCGCGTTCGGATTATTTTTGTCGGAGCGAGGGTACTCTCTGGGAACTCCCAATTCTAACTCCCAAGCTCTGAGGCCCAAGAGTTTTTAAATAATATTATCCTTGCGTTTGATGTAGCGCTTTTCACGTCTTCTGGACGTCTCAAAGCACTTCACAGAATATACTGTAAAGTTAATTGACTGTATATTTGTGGGCGAAACGCGGCAGTCAATTGCGCACAGCAGTGTCCCACAAACAGTCATGGATTGAAGTGACCAATTTATTATTGTTTTTTTTTCTTGAGGGATTATTATCAGGCGTGTGAAGTAAGGAAACTTGCCCAAGGTTTGCCCTGACCACAATCAAACCCAGATCTCTCGCTTGCAAAGCGAGTGCTTTAACCACTGAGCTACAGGATTCCTATGTACTAATAGGGACCTCACCGGCCTCCCCAGCTCCACTATTCAAAAAATCCAACTCATTCAGAACTCTGCTGCCCACATACTGACCTGGACCAAACTCCATACCCCGATCTCACCATTTCTGGCCAGGCTCCACTGGCTCCCCATCACCGAACGTATCGACTTCAAGATCCTCCCACTCGTGTTCAAATCCCTTAATTCCCTGGCACTTCCCTGCCTCTCTGACCTCACACCCCAATCCATCACCCAGCGCCTTTGCTTGACTGGCACCGGCCTCCTGCTTCTCCCTCACGCCCTCCGCTCCACATTTGGAGGTTGTGCATTCAGTTTACAAGTTTGTCAAAAGCATTCACATTAATAATAATAATAATAATAAGACTTGCGTGTGATATAGCACCTTATCATGTCTTCGAGACATCTCAAAGCGCTTTTGTGACCAAAACCATTACTGATGACATATGAAAATAGGTGCCCATTTATTGTGGATTCTGGCTGTTGTTAATCTTTACCCCCAAAACAGGCTTCAAATTCAATGCTCTATTTCATAATCTTAATGAATTGTGAAACAATTTAAACCAGTGAGGGAGCAATGACTTCCTATGTTTATGGTCATTTTATATAGCAGTAGCAGCACATCTCCCAGTCAATCATGCACCAAGTAAATTATATCAAGGTTATAAACTCTACCGAGGAGGAGATTTGTTCATTGTTCACATCAATCTTAAATGCCAGATGGTTTTAGGAATTGATACGTAAGGCAGGGAATTAGCTTACTCATAGTTTACTGGGAGAGGGCAGCTTTAACTCTGAAATGTCTTCACAGAATAGGTAAATTTGTATCTCAAAATCACTCAGTAGCTACTTAAGCAAAATAAACAATTCTTCCAAAATACTTCCAAAAAATAAGTATTTACTTTTTTAATGATAAAATGATCATCTTCAAAACTATAACTATGATAGGAATTCAGCAGAAGACAAATCAGATACAAACTGCAAGGGACATCTTATAAACAAGGGTCACTCTTGTTTATGAGCTTTCACCTCTAAACAGATCCATCCCATCTCCAAGGGAAAGAGATTGTGCAAAGGAGTCTGATTACAGCTGAATGCTCAGACACAACATGACTTCACTGGTTTTAAACAGAGAGAGAAATGACAGAGGCAGACCCACAAATAGCAACAGCCTACACAAGCTGAGATGCATGGAAATGTGTGAATTATTTTCCTCCAAAGTCACAAATTTAAATTTTTCTCCCCTGCAAAAACGTAAGTATTACCATTATACATATCCAGATTTTTAGAAATATATCTAAAATATCAACAGGGAGATGTCCTTTCTGGGTTGACTGTCATCCAATTGAAGTCACAGGCATGGTCCCATAACGTAAGATTGCGTGATCATATGCACTGCAGAGCTTCACAGATAAAAGGAAACTGCAGCACTCTAAGGGTTACGTTAGCCACTGCCTTGACCTGTGAAGCAACAAGTACAGCAACAACCACTCCGCCTCCACACAGACTGACTTCACAAAACCTATCTGCAGCGTGAGTTTCATGTAGAAGTCTGCTAGTCTCTCTCTGACCCAATCATCCATTCTGACAGAATGCAGCGAAGATACTCTCTGAAGCTGTTTTTAATACACATATTCCTACTTTACAATACAATATTTTGTATCTAGGTTAAGGGCTCTCCTTGTGGCACTCTGTTGGAATGAATTCACAGACTCCCACAATTCAGTACAGTGAATCAACTTTCCATTGAGATCCCCTGCCAACTGCACTCCCAAGCAGGTCAGATAGAGAGATAGAACTACTGATGGGTTTGATGCCACCCACCCTGCACCGTATGAAATGACAACAACAACAAATTACATTTGTATAGCTCCTTTCACTTCAGGAGGATGCAGGACAGTCAGGGATCCGCACCTGAGCTGGTGGTTGGGATCAGTAGGGGTGGAGGGTGGGTAGAGTAGGGGTAGGAAGGTGACTGAATGCACGATCAAAGAGGAAGGTTCTTGACTCAGGTCTTGAAGGAGGTAAGTGAGGAGGAGAGGCAGAGGGACTGTAGGATGGAGTTCCAGAGGGTGGGGGCAGAGAGGCTGGCCAATGGTGGGGTGGGCAAGGCATGGACGTAAAGCAGGCCGGAGCCAACTAAGCGGAGGGAGCGGACAGGTTGGTAGGGAGTTAGGAGGTCACAGAGGTAGGGGGAAGCAAGGACTTGGAGGGCTTTGAGGGTGAGGACAAGGATCTTGAACTGTATCCTTTGAGTGATGGGGAGCCAGTGGAGTCGGACAAGGATGGGATTGATAGGGTCGCGGAGCCTGGTGCTGGAGAGGCCACAGCCCGCAGAGTTCTGGGATTATCTTTTCCTTTTTTTTCATTTCAAATCTTGTCTCTTAATAGGTGGAACACCCCGGGGAGAAAAATCCACCCAGAATCCTGCTGCTTATAATTTTGCTTTCGGGGGATAATAATCCCTTCAAAATAAACAAATGATAATAATTTGAGCACTCAATCCATGACTGTTTGTGGGACACTGCTGTGCACAATTGGCTGCTGCGTTTTGCCAAAAATATATAGTCAATTCACTTTAAAGTATATTCTGTGAAGCGCTTTGAAACGTCTTAACGACGTGACAAGGCACCATATGAAATGCAAGGATTATTTATGTAGCATTTGATTCAGAGTGACCAGAATTTGGCAAATTGTTGAAGTCATTCTCAGAAAGCATTCTCATACCAAATCCTTGATAATAAACAAAACCCTCTTCCACGCCTTTGTCACTTCCCGGCTGGACTATTGCTTAATGCCCTCCTCGCTAGTCTCCCCAGCTCCACCATACACAAAATTCAATTAATCCCAAACTCCGCCGCCCAGGTGATCACCCGCACAAAACTTCGATCCTTGCCAGCCTCCAATGGCTCCCAATTACCAAACGGATCGATTTAAAAATCCTCTCACTCGTTTTCAAATCCCTTCATGCCCTGGCACTTCCCTACCTGTCCATAATGCTCACCCCCCCACCCCCCCACCCCCACCCCACCCCACCCCACCCCCACCCATTCCACTATCCGTTGCCTCCGCTCGGCTGGCTCCGGCCTCCTATTTGTCTCTCGTCATCCCCTGGCCACCATTAGTGCCTGCGCCTTCAGCCACTACTCCCCGAAACTCTGGAACTCTCTCCCTCAATTCCTCCGCTTTGCCCCTTCCCTCCCCACCTTCAAATCCTGCCTAAAGACCTTCCTTTTTGATCATGATTCCGGTCACCTACCCCCTCGTTCTCCCCCTGGCTCATTGTCAGACTCCGCCACTGTCAAGCTCTCTGGGACACTACCCCACATGAAAGTACCTCTCTGACCTGCTTACCCCACAACCGCTGCCTCCACTCAACTGGTTCCGGCCTTCTGCAAGTCCTTTGTCGCACTGAAGACCCTTGTATTCAACTTTGCTTATGTTCACCGCTCCCGTCTCCTGGCTCAGCGTGGTGTTCTGCCACTGTCAAGCGCTCTGGGACGCTACCCTTCATGAAGGGCACTGCATAAATGCAAGTTGTTGTTGTTGGAATGTCAGCTTATACTATGTGAGCCACTGAACCAGGCTGACACCCAATCCTTGACTACTGGCCTTACCTTTAACCATGTTAAATATAGCTTGGCATATGATTTGAAGAAACCTGCAAAGATTTGTGCCACTCCTTCCCACCCCATTCCCAATTTCATGAGCTGCTCACCTCTTACATCCTCTTTTCATTTCTGTGTATTTTTTGGTGAGAGAGATCTGAAGAGTTATATTGTGTTGTAAGGCACACCCATTCATACATCACCCTGAAGCCACTTAACAAATTCCAAAATGAACAGAAAGGGGGAATGGTTTTAAGAGCATTTTAATTTCCTTCCGATTTTCCAAGACTTACCGTTCCCCTTCAGCGTCAGCTTCATCAAACAACATTCACTTCTATGCGCTGAATCTTCCAATTACTGTTTGAGGACTGAAGACATCATTTTAAAAAAAAGCATTTTCATCTAAATGTTTTAAGGGAACAGAATACATGATAATTAAATAAATTCATCTAGAATCTTTGGGCTAAGGAGGAGGTAAATTTGCTAGGATTACTATTGAAATTTGATCATCATATAGTAACTCCTACTAGAACAGTAGTTCAGGTCTGGGTATGCGTGAGAACAACATCAGCCTGTGTGTTAGCCTGACTTAGATGGTAGCACTCCTTCCTCTGAGTCAAAAGGTTTTTGGTTCAAGCTCCAAGTTGGGACTTGGAACTCATATAATCTATGCTGACCCTCCAATGCAGTGCTGGGAGATATGCTGTACTTTTGTAGGTGCCCTTTTGGAATACAATTATGTTCACAAGTGTGTGACTTCACTCACTGATACACTTGATGGAGTTTATTACTTAGCGAAATATGGTAGTATCACAGCTGCAGTGCATCTGTACTATCTGGTTGTATTTAATTTTTGAATTTCATGGAAAAAGTACGGTACACATACAAATGATGAGGAACAAAACTACTAGTTGTCTTATGTTTAAAACCAACGTCAACTTAACAGAATATAAAACTTCAGTGGAGGAACCAATACTAGCATAGATTTAATAGGTCGGTTCACCTTCTTCTAAGCTGTGACAGGTGACAAATTGGCTCAGTTGGTAACACACTTGTCTCTGTGTCAGAAGATTGTGGATTCAAGCCTCACGTCAGGACTTTGAACTCATAGTCAGGGCTGGTACTCCAGTGCTGCATTGTTGCAGGTACTGTCCTTTGGATTAAATGTTAAACCAAGGTCTTGTCCGTCTGTTTAGGTAGACATTAGAGATTCCTTGGCATAATTGAAAAGGGAAGGGAGTTTCTCCTGGTGTCCTGGCCAACAATCCCCCAAATAAAAATTGATTACTCACTTCATGGTTATTTGTGAGACATTGATTTATGAAAATTGGCTCCTGAGTTTGTTTACAGTCATTACACATGAGGTACTATATCAAATGCAAGGATCATTATTATATTTCTAAGATTCCTTACACATTATCATATAGGGATGTTCTGGTAAAAGATAGGATCTGGAAATCCTACCATGTCCCTTAGTTCTGGTGAACCTTGACTATAAACTAAATTTTTTTCCGGGGTTAAAATCCCTTAAAAAAAAATAATAATAATTTGTTCACTCAATCCACGACTATTTGTAGTACAGTGCTGTGTGCAATTGGCTGCCGGGTTTCGCCCACAAAATATACAGTCAATTCATTTTACAGATCTTACTTTTCTGTGAAGCGTTTTTATGCTGAACACAGGCACTACATCACATAGTTACTCAATTTTACATGTTAATGTGTATGTGAGGGAAGAAGAGTTGCTTGATTCAGAGCAAGCAGAACACAGATTGTGTTATATTTCAGGCTAAAGCTATGAACCTCAACATGGATGCCAACCTATGTATGGCAGGAATGAAGCCAGCTGGTAAACCAACAAAAGTATGGAACTGGCTCAGCCTGTAAAGTGTAAAGATGCATGGTCATTTTACAATTGGTCCAATAAAGGGAATGGACCCATTTAACAATGAAAAAAGAAACAAATTGTTGCACAAATACTGCACTCAAAGAGGCAGAGTCTGAAAAGGAATGATACATGCAAAACTGTTTTTGTTGTCGTACATTTTTTATAACCTGTCAGCACATGTGCCTCATGTGGAGTTCTGCAAACTACTGCACGAAGTTGGCACAAGGTTGTAATTAGCTCAATCCACGGGCTGACAAGCTTCATCATGTGCTGCCAATTTGTATCTGCTCGGCAAGTTATTTAAATTAATTGCAAATCATCTTCAAACTCTTGTTTTCCCAGCTTGTAGGTAAGGAGCTGCTATTAGGTGCTTGTTTGAAATGTTTCCTCTGTTGATTAAATAGATCTTCACCTGGTTAGAGCAACAAATGCTGTCACCAGTACTTTAACGGTTAAAATGAAGCATTCAAAATTACAAGGTCACAATATTAGTTTGGATAAAGAAGACCAATCAACCCATCTGATCGCATCCCTTTCGACACAGTCGATCACACCATCCTCCTCCACCGCCTTTCCTCCATCATCCACCTCAGTGGGAGTGCACTTGCCTGGTTCGAGTCCTACCTCACAAACCGCCAGCAGTACATCTGCACAAACGGCTTCTCCTCCCGCTCTCACCGGTTACCTGCGGGGTATCCCAAGGATCCATCCTTGGCCCCCATCCTCTTTCTGATCTACATGCTCCCTCTTGGGGATGTCATCCGCAGACATGGGGTACACTTCCACACGTATGCGGACGACACCCAACTCTATTTTTCCACCTCACATTGTAACCCCCAGTCCCCTGATGTTCTGTCAGGCTGCCTGTCAGACATCGGGAGCTGGATGAGCGCGAATTTCCTTCAGCTGAATGTGGACAAGACAGAAGCCATACACTTTGGTTCTCGTCAGCGTCTAAAATCACATGGTTCTCACCTCCTCCACCTACCCACCTCTCCCTAAAACTCTCCGAACCCATACGCAACCTAGGCATCAGGTTCGACCCCCAATTATCCTTCCTCCCCCACATCCGGTCCCTCACCAACACTGCTTTTTTCCACCTCCAACGCATCACCTGTCTTCGCCAATACCTCACTCCAAAAGTCACTGAAACCCTGGTCCATGCCTTTGTCACCTCTCGGCTGGACTATTCAAATGCCCTCCTTGCGGGTCCTCCTCCACTACCATTCACAAAATCCAGGTCATCCAAAACTCTGAGCTCGCATTCGTACCCGCACCAAACTCCTCTCCTCGATCACCCCAGTCCTTGCCAGACTGCACTGGCTGTCTGTCCCAGAGAGGATCGATTTCAAGATCCTCACCCTTGTCTTCAAATCTCTCCACTCCTCTGCAACCCCTACCTCTCTGACCTCTCTCCTCAAAACAGTTCCTGTTGTCTTTGCTCCACCGGGTCTGGCCTCCTCCTCGTCCCCCGAGTCCTCCGCTTCACCATCGGCGGCTGTGCCATCAGCCACTATGCCCCAAGGCTCTGGAACTCCCTTCCTCACTCCCTTCACCTCACCCCATCTCTTCCTATTTTCAGGTCTCGGCTGAAGACCTTTCTTTTCGACCGCGTCTTTGGCCACCTTCCTCCCCTCCCCCTGGCTCGGCCCCGTGATCTGTCACTGTGAAGCGCTCTGAGATGCTGTCCGGTGTGGAGGCCGCTATATAAATCAAAGTAGTTGTTGTTGTTGTTGTTGTCGTCGTCGAATAACCACCTCCCTGAATACCCACCCTCCCATCCTCCCATCACAACATCAAGCTGTTTTTTAAATGAGTCCAGCGGCCTGGACTCAAACATCCTTCATGCTAACCTGTTTCAGTCATTAATTACCCTGTGGGAAAGAAACCTTTCAAGTATTAATCCTAAAATTTCCCTTTGCAACTGTATGCACTCTGAGATGCTCCCTGTGTGAAGGGTGCTATATAAATGCAAGCGGTTGGTGTTGTAAATCTATGTTTCTCTACTGTCTGGGTTTACTTTTTCAATTCCATTTAAAATCTACTGCACCTTTATGAGGTCCCCTCTGAGTCATCTTGTCTCAAGACCGAAGAGTCCTAGCTTGTTAAATCGTTTCACTCATGCACTCATCTGGTGACTAGAGTTGATGGTACTCTTCCTAACATAAAGGAGGAAAAATAAATAATAGAAAGTGTGCCCACAAAATATATTCATTCCACTTTGCAGTATATCCTGTGAGGCTCTTTGAAACGTCTTGACAACATAATAAGGCGCTAGATCAAATGCTAGGATTATTATTATTATTACAGAGGCCCAATAGAGAGTATAATACTGTGCTCTGTGGGCTGTACAATGTACAATGTACTCCAGTGCGTAGGTGACCAGTGCTCAGGCCTGTGCCAATGCTGCTCTGTATCCACGTTAGATTGGATCTCAGTCTCCTTCTCACAAAATTTCACTGTGGAAACTCAGGACATACCATTCTATGTATAAAGCCTCAGAGTTCTAGTATGTTCACTTATGAATAATAAAATAATAATCCTTACATTTGATATTGTAGATTTGGTATTTTATGTCAGGAGGATGTCTCAAAGTGATTTACAGGATTTTACTGTAATGTCTAGGGACTGTATATTTTGTTGGCAAACAATACGCAGTTCCTACAATTTACAGTACACTCTTTGAAGATGTTTTGCTAATGTGATAAGGTGCTATATCAAATGCTAGGATTATTATTCATATCACTCTGAACTACCTTTTTTTTTACCTTATTCAGCAGCTGCCTCATTAAGACTCACTTTTGACTTTATTGAGAACTTCCATCTTAACTATTTAAAGGTCCTATAATAAAATACCAAAATGCACAGATGAGTAATGACCCTGCTCAGGAAAATAAAAGATATTGAAATTAGGCATCAACAACAATGCTTATGAACAAATTTACCCTTTTAAGACGCACAGTAAATGTCTATGTATCTTGCATTTAATGCTTCCTCATTTGTTAACATTATGCAAGGTGTTTGCTCACTCAGTGCAGCCATTATCACTTCAGAGATGTACCCAACCCTTCACCAGGCATGACTTTGAGCTTTGCAAACACATCTATCACACTTTAATAAACACAAATCCATGTTTAAAATTGTGTTTTGAAAAGTGTTAATTAATCGGCTTGCTCGGCATGTGACTTTGAAAGGGAAGTAGACAAGTGTATGTTACAGCCACTCTGTGTCTATTTAGATTCACATCGCAACAGAGGTTAAGGTCAGAATGTAATAATTAAAAGAAAACTCAATAATAATTAAAAGAAACCTTAACGCTTAAACTTAAATCATTTATATTTAATATGCAGAACCTCCTCCGATATATTTATTAATGACCTCTCAAAAGCACTTAAAACTTGCTCTCAGTAACTGGAACACATCACTTTGAAACACAATTTTACTGTGAAGTTGAAATGATAAATGCAAGTATTTCTGAAGACCAACTATTTGAGGCGTGTTCTATATACCAATGATAAGCTGTTTGGAGTAATCAACATTCCTCCTGCAGTGCAATGGCTGAATCGCTCAACCTTATTCTCTGCCATGTCCTTAGATGGAGCAATGATAATTTTGTTTCCTTTCATTCCTCCAAATGGTTTCTTAACGTCTCTCACAAGTTCAACCTACAGCTCTCACTTCTTAGCTTTGATGGATCCACCCTTAATCCTTCTGGATCTATTGACATCTTAATACCGCTACCACTTCCCATGCTCCCACCCCCTCCACCCCCACCATACACACTCTTCTATTCCCTTCAGCCTCTTATATCCATGACCTTAACTTGTTATTTTCACCCACAAAATATACAAGTCAATTCACTTTACAGTATATGCTTTGAGACGTTTCGAAGATGTGATAAGGCCCTATATCAAATGCAAGAATTATTATTATTACAATAACAACAACTTGCACTTATATAGCACCCTCCACGCAGGGTAACGTCTCAGAGCGCATAACAAGAACAACAAAATTACAATTGTAAAGCGTCTTTCACGTAGCAAAGCCTGACTCCGAGCTGAGGATGTGGGGGTGGGGGTGAGGTGGCTGTAAGCATGGTCGAAGAGGAAGTTTTTCAGGCGGGACTTGAAAAAGGGGAGAGGGGGCAAGGCAAAGGGATTGAGGGAGAGTGTTTCAGAGTTTTGGGGCTTAGTGGCTGGGGCCGGGGGTGCGAGGGACGAGCAGGAGGCCGGTGCCAGTCGAGCGAAGGTGCCAGGTGGTGGATTGGGGAGTGAGGAAGTCGGAGAGGTAAGGAGGTGCCAAGGAGTGTCCAACTCTTTTGGTCATGCTTATGTATTCAGGAAGAGCCTTGATCCTTCACACAGGCTATGAATTAAAAAATACATGTTACTATTCAAAGAGATTGCCATATCTCTTCAATCTCTGTGATTGGAATTACCCTTTCAGTGACTGTTGAAATAATGGCACAACTCCTACAAATATCCATTGTAGGCGTGGGGGAGATACTAGTCAGGCTGTCATGGAAATTGCTTAAATATTTGCCTGTATCCTCCAACAGCACCTCCTATTGTTAGAGACATGCATTGCAGTCAAAGAGGGGTCAAATCATAAAACTGGGGTGTAATTTGTGATCACTGGAAATTGGATACTACAGCCATTAAACCCCCATTAATAATGACAACGTGGTGCCAGGATGAGAGTGTGCAGCTGCATGAAATATATACTTCAATGAGATCCCCCTATATCCTCCCCTCCCAATACAGTATAAGCCTTAAACAATTAACGCTGCATGAACATTAGTACTGTCATCAAGTGCTTAGCATTGACTTTGACCTGTGATAGGGATTCTACTACAGCCGCAGCTGTCAGGTTGGCTTTTAACCACAGATTCTTCATTATTACAACTTCAGCCGTTTTGCCAATAAAAGGACATGGTTGGTAAGGCACAGATTGGCCGGAGACTTACTGACTTAGCAAAGCAACTCTTGCAGATCAATAAGCCGTCCTTTAGGCACGAAGATAAATTGCACAATTGACACAAGAAACAAGAAAAGGCAACGTCTCAATGATTAAATGCAACCCAAAGACATTTTATTCAACATAAGCTTCCCAGGCCAGGCGTGCTTTTACAGACCACTTGGTGGCACGGATCCAAGGGTAATTTTTGAACCACAGTTCATGATGTTTTAAGTAGGTCACACACAGCTTCGTCAGGAATAAACTGTCAGCAACAGTGACTGGGAGGGAGCTGCAGGCTGATTGCAGGAATGGCCAATAGCAAAGCCAGCGGAAATTAAGAGCAGAGTGTCACGAAACTGCAGTCTACAAACCAGCTGCAGCGAAGTCCCTGCTTTGTTCAAACAGCTGACAGACAAGCTAGGACATAAGCAGCTTCTTACTCAGCCATTTATAGCAGCACAAGGACCAACTGTCCTGACGGACGTGTTGCCAGCTCGCAGCACTGCTTAAACATTAACCTGAATGAAAATAATATGGAGATTGTAACAGTCCCTGAGTATGTTACTGTGAACTCCAATGCTGCCGGTGGCTTTTTAAGGTCTTTTTTTTCTTATTGGGAAGTTCCAAAGGAAGGCCAGCAGGCTCCCACCACAAGAATGGAGACTTTATTTTCCATTGTAATACAGTATATGGTAAAATGTGGCAGTGTTTTTCCAGTGGTAATTTTTGCAGTGGCAATGTTATTTTTGTTACATAATAATACAAACTGCCTATGGCATTGGCTGAGTGTACGTGTTTGAGAAGGGGAAATAACATGTAGTTAAAAAAGGACTTTTCAAAACAAGTATTACAATTATTGTATTGTAATGCAATAAGAATTTACAGCTCTTACTTTTTCATTGCTAAATGCACCACTGTACAGGAGGGCCACACACTGTATTAAATAAATGTATTAAAATTGCTCTCCAATTTCTTTGGGATTAAAAAGTCAAGTTTATTTATTTATTTTGGTGAGCTGGGTGTGTGACACATGAAGAAGCCCATCACCATGCATAAGAGTATCCAGCCAAAAGAGTTCCACAGGCAAGCTTGTCCAGTTAGGACCACCACCAACAACAACTTGCATTAATATAGCACTCTTTACGCAAGGTAGTGTCCCGAACCATCCTACCCCTGAGGGTAGTGGTGGCCAACCTACAGACTAGACTGTAAAGTGAATTGACTGTATATTTGTGGGCAAAATGTGGCAGCCAATTGCTCACAGCAGTGTCCCACAAACAGTTGTGGATTGAGTGACTAAATGATTATTATTTTTTTTGCGGGATTATTCTCCCTGGAAAAGCAATCTGCCAATCGACTAACAACCGGGTTCCTACTTACTACTAGGTAGATAGAGGCTTGTGGAGTAAGGAAACTTGTCCAACATTTTTGCCTTGCCTGGAATTGAACCCAGGTCTCTCGGTTGCGAGGTGAGTGCGTTAACCACTGAGCTACAAGACTCAGGGTACAGCTAGAGTTTAGAGAAGATACCAAGGAGGATAGATAAAAGTCTGCATAATTCAGCTACTCAATGAAACAGTCACACAGAGACTTAATCAGTTTCATATCACACAATTTAACTAGCCAGTAATGCCCATTTGAAACACATAGCCAGTCAGGATAAAGGTTAAATAATAATAATCCTTTCCTTTGATAACATTTATAGAGCAGCTAAACATAATAATGCCAGCATAACATACCATTAAAAATTAAATATCATTATAAATGAATTCCATTAATAGCATTAAAAATCTAACATTGTTTTTCTGCTGTTTCGTGCACCACTTTCATATGGATTGGTCTGTCCCCGGTGGTGTGATGTGGAAATGCAGTTCTACTTTTTAAATTGACAAACCAATGTGAACGGCTAAGGCCTACAGTACAGGATACATGAGAAGTTTGAATGGCGAGGGCCCTTCAACCTATTTTATCTCATCCTTGCAGAATACCACCCTTCCTGATAACCCGTTCCAGCTGCTGATTGCCTTCTGTGTAAATAAGTATTTCCTGGTGTCTGTCCTGAACTGAACTAGTGCACTTTGTCCTGTTGCCTTGACATATCTGAAAGCATTGTTCTGCATTTACTTTCTCTATTCTGTTAAATATTTCATAGATCATCACTTTCCAAGGTTTACATGACCGAGGCCCTTCTGATTGGCTCCAGCATCACCATCTAAGGATGCACACTCCACCTCACTGAGTCAGTCTGGAACCTTGGCGTCTTGTTTGACCCTCAGCTGTCCTTTCTACCCCACATCTGTGGCATGACCCGCTCTGCCTTCTCCCACCTCCACAACATTGCCCGGCTCCGCCACTGTCTCACACCTCAAGGCGACGAAACCCTCATACACACATTCATAACATCCAGGATTGACTATGCAAACTCCCTGCTTGTCAGCCTCCCAACTCCTCCCTCCATAGGCTGCAGATCATCCAGAAGTCTACAGCCCGTGTCCTCTATGGCACAAAGCTTCGTGAACTTACCTCCCCCATCCTTGCCCAACTCCACTGGTCTTCAAAGTCCTCCGTGACCTTGCTCCCCCTACCTCTGCAACCTCCTAAACCCCTACCAAGCTCACCGCTCCCTCCATTCAGCGGACTCCAGGCTGCTTCATGATCCCCACCTCATCCGACCCACCATTGGCGGGTGGGTCTTCAGTCCCCACCCTCTGAAACTCCATCCCGCAGTCCCCCCGCCTCGCACCCTCTCTTGCCTCCTTCAAGACCCATCTCAAGAACCTCCTCTTTGACCATGCCTTTGGTCACCCTCCTTCCCCCCCTCCATGTTCCCCACCCTCCCCAATCCCAACCATCACCTCAGGTCCGAAACACTGACTGTCCAGCCCCTTGGGACGTCCTCCCAACGTGAAAGGCACGATACAAATGTAATTTTGTTGTTATTGTTGTTGTAAGCCGAAGTCCTGTAGCTCAGTGGTTGGAGCACTCGCCTTGCAAGCGAGAGACCTGGGTTCAATTCCAGGCACAGGGCGAAACCTTTGGCAAGTTTCCTTACTCCACACAGAGCCTAATAATAATCCCTCCAAAAACAACAAAAAATAATAAATTGGTCATTTTCAATCCATGACTGTTTGTGGGACACTGCTGTGCGCAATTGGCTGCCTCGTTTCGCCCACAAATATACTGTCAATTCACTTTACAGCATATTCTGTGAAGCGCTTTAAGACGTCTAGAAGACGTGATAAGGCGCTATATCAAATGCAAGGATTATTATTATTATAAGTAGTACTATTATAAGGGCTAATCTAGTAATTCCGCATAGTTTATCACCAACACTACAGTTCTCCGTACTGTATCCACAACAACAACTTGAATTTATATAGCGCTCTTCATGCAGGGTAGCATCCTGGAGCATTGGGTCTTGGGTCTGAATTGCCCACTCAGGCCGCAATACCAAAATGTACACAGTACATCAGCTGCAATACAATTTAAATTTACAAAGAGGTTTTCACGTCAGGTGGATGTCTCAAAGCGCCTGACAATGCTGGGGGGAAGATAATTGAATGAAGGGAAGCAGGAAACAAGTCAGAGGGATGACAACTTGATCCAGATATGTGTGTTTGTGTGTGTGTTTTGCAGCCAGGTGAGGAAAGTGAGGCCAAGGATCACACATGAGCAATGGCCATTTTAACTATCCTCCTTGGGGGAGAGGGGGGTCTTCTTGGAGCTGAATTGCCTCCAAGTGACA
Organism: Callorhinchus milii; assembly: GCF_018977255.1. Taxonomy (NCBI): domain Eukaryota; kingdom Metazoa; phylum Chordata; class Chondrichthyes; order Chimaeriformes; family Callorhinchidae; genus Callorhinchus; species Callorhinchus milii. The sequence goes on from NW_024704743.1 coordinate 34,313,973, forward strand.
CGTTTGGCAATGCAATGTCAGAATCGAGCCATCCTCTGTGTTGGTCTTGGTGGTCCAGTTCCTCAGACAGAAGGTGTCCGTAAAATTCCAGGGCACTGCTGATGACAGCCCAGTCAGGCTGGCTCATCGGCAAGACTTGGAAGGGCAGACCTGTCACTGGGGGTAGGGATTCTTCTCACTCAGCCCATGTTAACCCTGCAAACCAAAGTCCTAATGAGGTTGGGTAATCCTCGTTGGACAAGCAGCGGGAAAGCTTGACAGGCAGTGCTTTCAATGACAAGCTATGCAGTTTTGGCTGGTTAGACACAAGTAATAATAATAATAATCCTTGCAGTTGATATAGTGCCTTATCATGTCTTCAAGACATCTCAAAGTGCTTCACAGAATATACTGTAAAGTGAATTGACTGCATATTTAAGTATCCCAAAGCACACTCTGGGGCCCGCGAACCTTGGCTCTTACCAACCTGGGTCTGATACCTTCCAGAATTATATAAGCAGGACATGTCCCTGCAGGGAGAGAGTACACATTCCATTCTGATAAATATCTCTGGAATTTCCATGAGTAGGTGAGTGAGATGCATGGAAAGCTCAGTTTGGTTTGGATACTGTTAAGAATATTGGTGGGTTTCTGCAAGTGTCAGACACCTGGCTGACCAAAATCAAACAATGACAATTCAGGCTCAGGCCCTGGAGAGCAACCAGTGCTGTGAAACTGCACACCAGCTAAATAAGGCTAGAGACTGGGAGTAGAGACGTATGTCAACAGGGAGAAAAATAGAAAAAATAATTGGACACCCTATGTATAAAAGAAAAGATCAGTTTCATTTATTTCATATTTCTTTACTTCTAGTCTCTGTGATAGTCATTTGCAGAGAAAATTGATTTTAAATTTTTTATTTGTTGTCCTCTGCTTCTTGGCTCCACTCCATTGCTGAATCTGATGCTTAATTCAGCTCACAGTTTTTTTATATGACATCTATAATTATTACATAAGCTTCTTGCTACAATGCCATTAGATTACAGTGTGTGATGGAAGAAATAATTTGAACATAATGTATTAAGAAATTTGAATGGCAGCACCTAATACACTACTATTGTATGTAATGAGCTCCCGTCACTTGAGGCTAATACAAAATGTCAGCCTCATACACAAATAAAAGAACCTCAAAAGGTAATCATGTTGAGTTTCAATTTTGGTACAAAGGCATATGATTGTAAAATAAATAAAATGTAATGGCACCATGTAATCCTCATAAAAGGAACATAAATTAACTCATCTGCTGCATTCACTATTGAGCGGAGATAAGATGAATTGCCTTAATATCTGTACAAGATTAGTACATGTATATGTGTAGTCCTTTTGGTGTCAATCTTGGGATTTCCAATATTTTAAAGTAGTATCCTGGTAATTAGACGTAAAGAAAGCAGTGAACCTGTTTCACATCCCAACTCCTCCGTCCCCCCGCCACCCCGCGCAGGTCATCTCCTCCAACCTTCACTGCGAGGAGATGCTGGATTTCCTTGAATCCAAAATCAAGGGAATTCGCTCCGCGGTCACTTCCCCTCCAACATCCACCCACCCCCCACCCCTTCCCTCCCACTCTCCGACTCCTACCCATCCTCCCCTACACACTTTCGTACCCGTTTCCCCACCCTCTGTCACCAAACTCATCCTATCCCTGAAACCCACCACCTGCTCCCTTGACCCCATCCCCACTCCACTCCTTATCTCCCAGCTCCACCTCCTTGCTCCACATATCACAGACATTGTCAACCTGTCCCTCTCTTCTGGCTCTGTTTCCATTCCCTTAAAAACTGCCACCATCACTCCCACCTTGAAAAAATCCTCCCTTGATGCGTTGCAGCTATCAAGCTACCGGCCCATCTCCAACCTCCCCTTCCTGTCCAAGGTCCTGGAACGAGTTGTCGCCTCCCAGCTGCGCTCTTTCTTCTCCAACCATTCATTATTCGAACCCCTTCAGTCAGGTTTCCGTGCTGCCCATAGCACAGAAACTGCCCTGGTCAAGGTCACCAATGACATCCTGACCATCTGTGACCAGGGCTCCCTCTGCCTCCTCGTCCTCCTCGACCTATCGGCAGCATTCGATACGGTCGACCACGCTATCCTCCTCCACCGCTTGTCCTCCCACCTCAACCTTCAAGGCCCTGTCCTTGAGTGGTTTAGGTCGTACCTTTCTCACCGTCTTCACTTTGTCTCCACGAATGGTTTTTCCTCCAGCCCCCGCACTGTCTCGTGCGGTGTCCCTCAAGGCTCTCTCCTCAGTCCCCTCCTCTTCACCCTCTACATGCTCCCCCTTGGTGACATCATCCGCAGACATGGGGTTAACTTCCACATGTATGCGGATGACACCCAACTCTACCTTTCCTCCTCTACCCTCAACTCCACGACCACCGATGTCCTGACAGCTGCCTGTCCGACATCGAGTCCTGGACGAGAGACAACTTTCTTCAGCTCAACGTGCGCAAAACTGAGGCCCTCCTGATTGGCTCACGTCAGCGCCTCCGCACCTCAGGCGCTGACAGCATCAGCATCCAAGGCTGCACTCTCCACCTCTCAAAGCCGTCAGGAACCTCGGCGTTCTGTTCGACCCTGAGCTGTCCTTTCTCCCTCATATCCGCACCACAACTGGCACCGCCTTCCATCACCTCCGGAACATCGCCAGACTACGGCACTACCTCACCCCTCACGCTGCTGAAACACTGGTCCACGCCTTTATCACCTCAAGGCTGGACTATGGGAACTCTCTCCTCGCCGGCCTTCCCGGCACCTCCTTCCACAAGCTGCAGGTCATTCAGAACTCTGCAGCTCGTGTACTGTCCCGCACCAGGCTTCGCGACCACATCACTCCCACCCTCGCTCGCCTCCACTGGCTCCCCATTCCCCAGAGGATTGAATTCAAGATCCTCATCCTCACCTACAAGGCCATTCACGGCCTTGCTCCCTCCTACCTCTCCGACCTACTATCCCCCTACCTACCTGCCCGTACCCTCCGTTCCTCTGGCTCCGGTCTGCTCCACATCCCCCGCCCCAACTGCCCTACCATCGGTGGCCGGGCCTTCAGCCTTTCAGCCCCGAGGCTCTGGAACTCTATCCCCCAGTGCCTTCGCCTTGCTTCCTCCCTTTCCTCCTTCAAGGCCGGTCTCAAGACCTTTCTCTTTGATCGTGCCTTCAGCTCCCCTCTCGAATCTCTACCCCTTCCTCGCTCCCTCCCTTCCCTCCCCCTAACCATTTCCCCCTGCTCGGGTCCTGACCCAACTGTACAGCGCCTTGGGACGTCCTCCCGATGTGAAAGGCGCTCAATAAATGGAATCTTGTTGTTGTTGTTGTTAGTGCAGACAGTGGAAAAACACATATCTCTCTAACCTTCATGAGATTATGATTAATTTACCAATAGCCAAAGCCTGAGCAATAATGGAATGTACTTATAAAGTATGCCTTACAAGGAATACACTGAAAGAACTGCACAATATTACATTGTATTTGCTGACAAATGCACAGTTAATTTACAGAAATTCCCTGTTAAGCACTTCAAAGCGTTTCAATGTTATAAGTGCTTTGAGACTAGCCCACTCGATTATATTGTGATATCGAATGCAAGGATTATCATTATTATAATAATCATTAGACAATTAGAGGATATCATTGGCCTAAGGCATGTGGACAATTCTAAAACAAATGTTTGAGAAGTTGAAATAAATATCAGTGGAGAATGTTTATGATGCCTGTGTATTAAACCATCTCAGCAGAAGATCCATGTTTAAGCATCATGGACCAAACAGCTCTCTGAGCCATCATCGTGAGAGAGGCTGAGTCACGCACAGCAATAAAGTCCTAAGATCATTGCTCAGCTTGTGCTGATTTCAAACGGAGGCTACAATTGACCTCCAAGCTGTAGTAGTGAGGCGAAGTCAGGCAGGCTTCTCACTTCTGATCAAGATCCAATGAGCCCTGCTAAGGATGAATGAGGGTGTAAATAATAAAAATCTCTGCACTTGATACAGTGTATTTCATATTCAGAGGACATCGCAAAACCCCTCACAGGATATACTGCAAAATGAAGTGTCTGTGTATTTTGTAGGTGAATGTCTACAAAACCATCAGCAGCGAAGGATACTATATTCCTACAGATTTGAGGTGTGGACAAGATTGAGTTTGTCTGTGGTTGAATAATGCATAAGCTCCCATGTCAATGTTTATGCACAAATAATGGGCATTTGGTTTGGATTTTAAAGGGTGACTAGTGACTAGGGAACCATTCCTCACTGGAAGGAAAAAGGAGTTAAATACCTTGAAAAGGGTTAAGAGAAAAAGTGGTGAAAGAAACGCTGATAGTGCCAATGTACATATCTGTTGCAACAAGTCCAATTACACAAGAATTTCACAAAAGTCATGCTTACTTCATCTTCGTCTGTGATATTGATTCTATATATTGAAAAATCAATTTTGAGAAAGTTTTCTTTGTTCTTCCATTACAGTGCTTGCATCTGGAAAGATTACTGGCTGTGAATCATCAAGCCTAACGTCATCAAAAATGATGTGTCATTAGCTGCTTGGATATCCTGACTAATCTCTTGTCTTTGCGACACTGAACCCATCACTCGAGAGAAACCATAACTTTGCCCTTTTTAATCATTGGACAAAATATATTGCAACAGTTATAGAGACAATTCATCTTTATGAGTTATTTTGAAAGAGTATAATATCATATTATAATAAAGAAATCATAGAAGATTTACATATGAGGCCCACGTTTTCTCGTTATCTTAACCTTACATAGACCATTGGCTCATATTTTAAGGTAGTGCCAAAGTTTGGAAACTGGCCACTAAATTAAAAGTGAATGTAAACATTTTCCAAGTTCTGCATGATCTTTGAGGTTAAGATGATGTGGAAAATTGTAGGATTCCTAATTAATTATTAAACATTTTTTAGGAATGTATTTAGGAACACCAGCAGGTGGCACCTTATGTGGATATGGGGTTTGCTCCGTTCAGAGTCACCTTGCCACTATTTCCTTCGACCCTGAGACAAACAATTCTATCTTGTATATTTAAGACCCTTCAGGCTCTTTTTTTTCTCTTTTATCATGTTTCGCAGGGTTTATTTGCCATGCAGGGTTGCAATCCCTGAGTATTAGGATGCACCAAGACAGTAGAGCAAGAGGTTTAGAGTTGCCAAAGACAATTTTAGGACAAACACCAGGAAATCTTTCTTTACCCAGAGGGTAACTAATGACTGTAACAGGTTACAAGCAGGGTGAGGCCAGGTCATTTAAGAAACAGCCTGGGTGGGTATTCTGGAAGGGTGAGATCAGATGGGGTAAAGTGCCTTCTGTATTCAAACTTACTTTGTGAAAATATTAACTGATACCAACAACAACAGCAACTTGCATTTAACTGGTTGCCTTCATGCGGGCAGTATCCCGGAGCACATTACCAATTGGGTAGGATAGTCTAGAAGCCTCCAAGATACTCAGTGAAAGGTAATTTTTAGCCTAGGAGAACACTGACTAAGACCTTCCTTGGTAAATAAACTCTGGGAATTAATGTTATGTAAGATAAAAACCTAGCCTAATGTAAGGCTAAAAATATATAAATTGGTATTGCTTGCTTCAATCCAACAAAATGGCAGCATTGAATGAAGCAAACCTGGCGGTGTTCCTCAACCTAAACTATTTAGGAATAGTTTAGGAATTCTACAATTCAGCTCCAATGACTTTAAGGTTAAGACGATGAAGATTCTAAGCATATAATCATTCAGAAGAGTAGAGGGTAACTGATATACCTCAAGGCCTGCACAAAAATAGTTTATTGGTTTTGCACAATCTTTCAGTTCACATAGCAACAATAACAAAAAAATTATTTGTATAACACCTTTCACGTCAGGAGGATGTCCAGACATGAAAGTTGGGAGGGGGGGAGTGGGGGAGGCAAAGGGTTGGCATTCCAGAGGGTGGGGGCACAAAAAACGGGGGTGGGGAACGTGATGGGGGTTGTTAAAGTTTTAATTGGTCACAGAGGTAGGGATGAGCAAGCAAGACCATGGAGGGTTTTAAAAGTGAGGATGAGGATCTTAAACAGCAAGAATTTTGGGCAGGTCCTGGGAGGATAATGGCATACATCTGAAGTTAGGAAGAGTCTGAACAAGGTCTAACATGAAACTACTTGTAAAATGGCATGCGGTAATTAGGAACAGCATACTGGAGTCGAATAAGACAATATTCTTTTCCTCACACTTTTCAGTATTGCCAATGTTGAAATTGAAGTAGTCAGTCAATGGAAATGCTGACATTGTCGTCGGAAACCTATCCCTCCTCAATACCAACTTTACAACCTTGGAAGAAATTCTTCCTGAATTGGATTGACAGGTTATAATAAATAACAAATATTCATATAATGCCTGAATATAATTCTTGACACCATTAAAGAAATCACTATCGAGTACCCAGGCTACAACAATAAGGAGTAGGCTAACTGAGTTTATTTCAATATTCATATAACCCAGGACACTTATCGTTTAAAATACACAGTGGAATTGCATCTATAAGCATTCACAGTTTCCTATGTAGCCTCAAGCCTCAACTCTCCTCCTCGCTCATGAAACCTAATCAAACAATTAGAGCTAGAATGATTACAAGTGAGATCAGGAAACGTTCTTACACCCAGAGGTTTGTGTAAATGTAGAATATACTGCCCCAGAAAACCATAGTGGAAGAATCAGTCAGGACATTTAAAAGGTAGACAGATTCTAGGGAAGCAAGGCTATAAAGATGCATGGTGGAAAGATGGGGAAATGCAATTAAAAAATCTGTTAAGGTTTTAGATTAAAAATCTAATAAACTTGAGGAACACTTGGACACTCTGTATGGCCTCCTTCTGTTTCTATGAGATTTGTCTATCTTGCAACTTGTTACCAAGTATGAGTGAGCACTGGACATACTTGTGCAAGACAAGGATGGTTTATTAGGGCAGTAATAGTTGAGAAACCAATAGAGGGGGTATCACTCCACACAAAGCAATGGAATAAGGCTTGATCAAATAAATCAATTTTAGTCGTGCAAAATTGTCATTCGGATGCAAAAAGTTACACATAACACTTGGGTTCAATTCCAGGCAGGGTGAAACTTTGGGCAAGTTTCCTTACTCCACACGCCTATTAATAATCCCTCCAACAAACAAAACAATAATAAATTGGTCATTTTCGATCCACAACTGTTTGTGGGACATTGCTGTGCGCAATTGGCTGCTGCGTTTCGTCCACAAATATACGGTCAATTCACTTTACAGTCTATTCTGTGAAGCGCTTTGAGATGTCGAGAAGACGTGAAAAGGGCTATCAAATGCAAGGATTATTATTTATTATTATTATTTCCACTACCAGAATCAAACAAACTCCATTTATTCATTCAGTGACCTCCTCAAGCAAAGCTGTACATTTTTTGCACTACTATATCACATATATTGCAGTTTTACATACTTTACTCATTGTGAGAATTGCCTTGTCATCCCCAGAAAACGTGGTAGTCAGAAAAGAAAAGCTGCGTTTGCTAACATATCTACCTTGGTTTACTACCGACCCTTAAACATTTGGGGCTATTGTAACATCTCTGAAATTGTTTCATACAGAATTGTTGGAGTTGGTTATTGGGCTTGTAATGTTCTGTGTGCAAACAGGATTTGCGAATATTAGAATGTAAGATTCATGCAACATTTGAAAAGTTTGATATTTAATTGTTCTGTTTGGTTGTCAACTTACATTGTTTTGGTTGGCCAAAAGCTTGTGTCCAGTTTTAATACATCCATTTTCCCACAGAGACTGGCAAGAAGGCTGTAGCATATCTGATAATATATTAAGTACTGAGGATTATGCCATTAGGCACTGTAAAAGGCACTCTACTTAGAAATGCCTTGACCATTTAATGCATAGGCAAGGGATGACAGATTTCAATGTGGATAAATGTAATGTTTTGTACATTTAGATAAGAAACTATAATCATGTGTTCAAAATGAAGGCTGTCCGTTGGCAAAGCTGGATGGGATAAGGATGGGATTTTATTTTTTGGTCAGTCGAATGAGTGATCCATATGGAAATCCATCACCGTACTTAAGATCCAAATCAGCCTGAGAGCTCTACATAAACATATGCCACCTATATTTGGGGATTTTCATCTTTGGAATGGAATGCACACTATCTCCCTGTATGGATACTGTCTTCTTACCTAATCCCCAAAATATTAGTCACAGGTTGCTGAGAGCCAAGGCTTGGGGTGCGTGATGTGTGTGTGATGTAGTTACTGCTGGATTGTAATCAGCTAAAACTCCATAACGTGTCATTGTGAGTACTCCCTGGCAAACTTCCCACCACTTGTCCACCTTGGACTACCCTTTAGGAGTAGGCCTGGCAGTGTTGACGGGAATTCAGTGGGAAAAAGCCTTGCTCCAAGTATTATTCTGGCCTTACAAGTCCTGCTGCAGAAGTAGGCTGACTGGTCTGCCATCAGCAGTGCCCTGGAGTACTCTGGACCAGCTGGCTCAGGAACCAGAACTGAGACTACCACAAAGGGTTGACTCAATTCTGACATTTCATTGTCAAGAACATCACCTTGGAGCCAGCTCAAACCCTAGGAGGATAGTTTGGGATTCATATAATCACAGAATGTTATAGCATAGAAACAGGCCATTCAGCATATGACGTCTGCTCTGGAGTTTTTCTCCAGACAAGACATGTTGTCTATTCCCATTCTCAGTTCAGCTCCTCATACTCTTTAATATTCAAAAAACTATCTCATTTCCTTTATAACAACAAAAACTTGCATTTATATAGCATCCTTCAAGCAAGTAATGTCTCTTAAAATAATTTTAATTATGGAGCCGTCAGATTTAAAATGACAAACAAGTATAAATCTGCTGTAAGTAAATTCATAACAAGCACACCTTTGCTCCATTTTATATTTTATCTCATAGTTGCTGGTATTATTAATGTGCAATAGATTTTATGCATATTTCAATTGAGAGTAAAACAAAACAGCTAAGGGATCAAGAAATTTCACAGTGTGAAATGAGGTGTGAGACTCATTCCTACGTGCCTAGCTGTACCTGTAAAGAATTACACGTCTGTGAACTGGATCACTGCGATTGCATTACAGCACAAATCTCAATAATCCTGGTCTGAAGTGAAATGTTAGCTATTTCTACTTTGGTCTCCCCCCCCACCCCCACATAAAATACTCTTTTTTTTAAAATAAAAATCTACGTTAATCTCTGTAGTCTTCTGCTCATACAGTATTGTAGCACTGATGTAGCTCAGCTCTGTGAATTGATAGTACATTAAACCAAGTAAGGGGATAAAATATCCTTAGTGTTTTCACACAGCGAGTAGTTCAGATTTGGCATGCATTGCCTGAAAGGGTGGTGGAAGCCGATTCGATAACAACTTTTAAGGGAGAAGCAGATAATTATTTGGGGAGACAAGTTTGCAGGGCTATGGGGAAAAAACGGGCGAGTGGGATTGATTTGGATAGCTCTTTTAAAAGAGCCGGCACAGACACAATGGGCCTTATGGCCTCCTTCTGTGCTGTAAAGTTCTATGATTCCATGATTCTCTGTAGTCAGAAATAGTGAAGCATTCATTTGCCTTTTTTGCTGACAGTATTACAACATAATATCCTATATGGTTACAATGATGCTGCAACAGCTGCATTTCAAGGTCAGATGTTAAAACTAAGAATATTGTATTAACATTTTTGTGGCCACCTCTGCCACTGTGTCACCTGCCTCCACTGCTACCTCACACCAATGCCACTGAAACAGTCATCCACTTTTGTCACATCCTGCTTAGAGTTTTCCAACACACTCCTCTGATCTAATGTTCTCTCGTATTCCAAATTTTATTGTGAAATAATAAAGCGATCAAAGCTTGATCCATCATCCTATCTGTAGATCAAGTTCAGTGGCACAGTCACATCCCATTTCCCATAGGGAGTCAATAATACCCAAGACTGTGCTTACACACTGCCTAGGAAACAGCTTGGCTAAAGACTAGGCTTTCTTGGGCAGCATGAGTAATTGGCTAATGCAGCATTGTTAATCTGTCTGTGCGCTCACTCAGAATATCTGATTTAATCATTCATTCTCGGATCAGAATCTTTCACTTAAAAGTTTTACATAGTCCTGCTGTGACTAACAGGGAGTCTGTGCATAAATGCCTCTTTCATTTTGGCTTTGGCTTCAATTAAACTCTAATAAACAATACCAAGGTTTGAAAGAAATAACTTTGCATTTTTATAGTGCCTTATCTTGTCAAACTGCCTCAAAGCACTTTACAGGTAATTACTGTCAAATGTAGTGACTATTTTTGTTGGCAAACACTGCAGTCATTTGAATTAGCAAGATCCAAGAAACAGCCACGAGGTGAATAACCAATTAATCTGGAGCATTATTGGCCAGGGTACAATATTAGGGGTATTGCTTTGCCAATTGTTCATTCCTTTGTGCTAAAGCAAACATTTCTGTGGTAAACCCTTCAAAAATACACAAGAATTATGAAGGTATATAAAGGTATTCCCTAAAAACAAACTCTGATATCCAAAAAAATGTCCTCCCATCTAGATGCTGCAAAACTATGATCATTAAACTATTACAGCATCCTTAGGGGCATGTCAAGGGAGGTTCCAAGACTGTTCTAGACCATAGTTATATTCTATTATATTCCACTTGTAATAAAGCCTATCAGATCTCCCGAGCTGCCATTTATTCACGGGCCGGATTCCTCCTTTTTCACCTGGCTTCACTCCACTCCCCCTCTACTTGACCCAGATTACCCAATAGCCACCTAACCGGGCTCCGACCCTCTCCTCTCCCCCTTCACTTGGTCTTCCCTCCCCTCCCCTCCCCTGTTCATGGTCATGGTTCAGCCCTGTTTTGTTGGCAGCCATCTCTTTGTCTTACCAAGACTGCCTGGCTTTGTAAAGACTGCTGAAAATAGCAGCCATTGCTTTTGGGAAAGCAACTTGGGAAAGCATTGAAAAACATGAACAGGAGGAGGCCATTCAGCCCAGCAAGTCTGTTCCATCAGCGGAGCCTCCTGGAAAGTTACTTACAGCAGCCAGTGCTGCAATATTTTAAAAATAGTATGAATGATGTTTCCTTGTCTGCTGCAGTTCCCAGCAAAGCAGTCCAAGTGTACTGAAAGGTGTCTTGTTGCTACTGGTAACATTGGTGATAACGTAAGCCTGTGGCACTGTCTGTGTTGCCACTCTATTCTCAGTGTTTTAAATAAAATCCCACTCTTCAGTCGAATAAGTCTATTGAGTGTGAGGAATGGCCCCAGTTATATTCTCGAAAACTATCTTGGTGAGTACAAGACAGCAGGTCAGCGGTATTGGAAGAAACGTGACGTTTTTCAATTTAGTCAACAGCTCCAAACACGAGAGAATAGCAGCAAAGCAATGTCATTATCTGTAAACTATTGCCATGTGTCAGAGTATATCTAGCACTTGTTAGGGGAAATACAACCTCCTGTGCTGTTTACAAACTTATTTTTCCATGAATTCACTACACAGACATGACTGACAGGATATCTAATATAAAATTATGACTATTCAATGCTAAATAATGTCTTTTTATGTCGGTTCTGGGGGTTTTCTGTAACGGAGAGAGCCTATTAGTTTGTTTCCAAGATAATCTTGGATGCCAAATACAAACCCAGGCTTCTCTTCTCCACCATTAACCGCCTCCTCCATCCACCTTCCCGCAAACTCGCCCATCCTCTCCTCCAATTCCAACTGCGAGGAGATGTAGGACTTTCTTGAGTCCAAAATCGAGGGGATTCATTCGGCTACCTCTTCCCCATCCACTGCTATCCTCTCACCATCTCCCCATCATGCCCCAGCACCCACCCATCCCTCCCTGCACACTTTCGACCCTGTCTCCCCCTCTTCCTTGAAAGCCATCATCTGAGAAATAAAGCCCACCACCTGCTTCCTCAACCACATCCCCACCCCTCTCCTCACCTCCCAGCTTCACCTCCTGGCCCCTCTTTTAACCAACATCATTAACCTCTCCTTATCCACTGGCACTGTTCCCACCCCCAAATCAGCTGTCATCACCGACATCCTCAAAAAATCTACCCTAGACCCATTTCTACTCTCCAGCTATCACCCCATCTCCAACCTCCCATTCCTTTCCAAGGCCCTGGAACAAGTCGTCATCTCCCAGCTTCGCTTCTTCCTCTCCCGCCATTCCCTCTATGAACCCCTCCAATTGGGTTTCCGCGCTGCCCTCAGCATGGAAACAGTCCTGGTCAAAGTCACTAATGGCATTCTGAACATCTGGGACCAGGGCTTTCTCTGCCTCCTTGTCCTCCTCGACTTCTTTGCTGGCTTCACTATCGACATCGTCGACATCTCCACTTAGTTGCTACAAACAGCTTCTCTTCCGGGCTCTGTCCTGGTTCATCTCGTTCTCAATATCTATATGCTCCCTCTTGGTGACATCATCCGCAACCATAGGGTCAACTTCCACATGTATGTGAATGACAACCAACTCTATCTTTCTGCCTCCACCCTAGATTCCAGGACCACTGCTGTCCTCACAGATTGCCTGTTGGACATCAAGTCCTGGATGAGGGCTAAATTCCTGCAGTTGAATGTCACCAAGACCGAGGCCTTCTTGCTTGGCTCCCATCAGTGCCTCCATGCCTCTGACAGCATTCTCCCTACATGGATGCACTCTACATCTCACGGAGCCAATATGGAACCTTGACGTCCTGTTCAACCCTCAACTGTCCTTCATAACCCATCCGTGCCATTACTCGCTCCGCCTTTCCCCACCTTCGCAACGTTGCTGAGCTCCGCCACTGTCTCACACCGCAGGCCACCGAAACCCTCATACATGCATTCATAAAATCCAGGCTCGATTACGCAAACTCGCTGCTTGTGGGCTTTCCCAACACCTCCCTCCATAGGCTGCAGATGATCCAGAACTCTGAAGCCCGTGACTCTCCTGCACCAGGCTATCAGCTCTATCCTCACCCTATCAGCTCTACCTTCACCCGACTCCACTGGCTTCCCATCACAAAAAGGATACAGTTCGAGATCCTGGTCCTCACTTTCAAAGCCTTCCATGATCTTGCTCCCCCCTACCTCTGTGACTTCCTAACCCCTTACCAACCTGTCCACTCCCTCCACTCAGTTGGCTCCGGCCTGCTTCACATCCCCCGCCTCGCCCACCCCACCATTGGTAGGCAGGCCTTCTGCCACTCTGCCCCCACTCTCTGGAAATCCATCCCGCAGTCCCTCTGCCTCGCACCCTCACTTGCCTCCTTCAGAACCCATCTCAAGATCCTCCTCTTCGACCGTGCCTTCGGTCACCCTCCTTCCCCTCCTGCTCCCATGCTCCCCGATCCCAACCCTCAGCTCAGGTCCACAACATTGATTGTCCCGACGTGAAAGACACTATACAAATGTAATTTTGTTGTTGTTGTTGTTTAACAGTGTGGTGTTGAGGAACCATCTGTCAATTGTAACCTGCAGCCATTTGTGTATAAAGTATGAATATAATCACAGTATAAAAAGGAAATGAAGGCATCTGCTTTATAGCACTGAAATTGAATCAAAAATACGATGCAACATGCTGATTAATAATATTTATGAACACAAGATTAAATATTATCTATGATGTATTTATTGTGCTAGCAAAGTGCAACCATCTCTCAATTATTTGCAACTCAATGTCCATCAGTAGAATTCCTTCCTTCAGTTGAAAGTTCCAGATCTTAATAACCAATTTATAAGGCTGTATATTAAATCCTCATCCAGAAATTAGGAACTAGGCTATTTACAGGAAAATGCATGAGCTGGATTACAGTTTTATTGTAGGTGGTTGGTTATGTGACCACACTGACTAGCAAGTACTCAGCTCCACATTTGCTGTGAGTATCTTTACCCAGTGACAGCTTGGCTCAGTTGGAAGTACTCATGTCTAATGTACAGTACGATTATGCTGTGTGATACTATTTTGTAGTAAATAATAATAACCTTTGCATTTGGTATAGCACCTTTTATGTATTTAAGAGATTCACAGGATTTACTGTAAAATGTAGTCACTGTGTATGTTGTAGGACGAAGGTATAAGTGGGTGAGTTTCAATATTAATGAACAAAATGTTCGAAACCTAGGCTCTATTGGGTGCACTGGACAACTCCACAGATCCTACTTGTCCACAAGCAGTTATCAAACTCTTTTGGACTCTCAGCATAATGAAAAAGGCTACAGTAGAAAGTTCCTGTTTTCAGTGGTGAGTGGATATACTTTTGGACTTCTACTCCTCAGAGCTTCAGTGGAAGGGAACTACAATAGTCAAAATTGTGGTATTCTATTCCTTAAACATCACAAGAGAAAATTAACAAAATGTTGTTAGAAATAAGAACAATAACATGCAACATATGACAACAAATACTCTGATAATAATCCTTACAATTGATACAGCACCTTTCACATCAGGAGGGCGTCTCAAAGTGCTTCACAGGATATGCTGTAAAGTGAGGTGACTGTGTACTTTGTGGGCTCATGCCCAACACTGGTTCAGTAGAGGAGGAGTAAAGATGAAATGAAGGAACAATTAGAGAAGTTTATTAAATTCCTCATGTATGATCATCACAGACATATGAACACAATTTAACAACAACCATAACTTGCATTTATATAACTTAAAAGCCCTTAAACCAGATTCTGATTGAAGTAAAGTCATAAAAACTGAAATCTTTTTGGACAATCAAGAAATGATGAAGTTTCTCAACCTAGTTCTCAAGTGCTGTGAGCTTGTATCTCGTGTTGTTTTGTTAATTCAATTTGTTTGCTTATAAATACAGTCACTGCACTTCACAGTAAAATCCTATGAAGCACTTTGAGACATCGCAATGACACAATAAGGTGCTTTATCTCACTCCCAACTCGAAACCTTCGTCCACATTTTCGTCACCTCCCACCTTGACTATTCTACTGCTCTCCTTGCCGATCTCCCCAGCTCCATTATCCACAAACTCCAACAAATTTAGAACTCCGCCTCCCATATATTTAACTGCTCTAAACTCTGTATCCCCATCACACCAGTCCTCTCCAGGCTTCACTGGCTCCCTATCACAGAACAGATCGACTTCAAGATCTTCACACTCATCTACAAATCCCTTCACCACCCACTGCTTCCTTTCCACTAGTTCTAGGCCTCTGCTTATCTGTTGTCCTCTCCTTTCCACCATCAGATGCTGTGCTTTCAGCTACTATGACCTGAAAATTTGGAACTTTCTCCATCAATCCCTCCACCTTTACCCCTCCTTCCCCTTTTTCAGATCATGCCTGAAGACCTTCCTGTTCAATTGTACTTACAGTCACTTTCTCCCTCCCACCGGCTCAGTATCAAACTCCACCTCTTTTAAGTGCTCTGAGATGCGTGAAGGATGCTATATAAATGCAAATCAATGTTATATTTGTTTATCAAGTGCAAGTATTATTACTGTATCATTATTATTTATGTCCAAATGTAACTTAAAATAAACGTATACAATATACTGGGCATCACAGATATCAAATCAAAAGGTACTCATTTCACAAAATGTATGTAACCCCATCCTTTTTCTTGCCTTTCTGTTTCTATGCTGCAAGCCCTGTGCACTCCTTCACTGTATTCACAGTTATATCCATTGGTGGCCCTGCATCGTATCACGTTTGACATTACTTGACAGAGAGCAGACATACCCAATTCAGCACTGGGAGAACAAAAGATGTGCTGATGGATGGGACTGTGTCAGCGGATGTTTCCCTCTCTATCTCAGGGATAAGAAGAATTCTGCTGTCTCACTGGAGGTCAGGATGACTTATGTGCCTTCCTAAAACATGTTCTGACTTCACCATAGGCTTCACCATTTACACTGTTCAGGCAGCCCTCATTCTGTTTATTAATCACTCGATCACTCAGTGCAGATCGTAAACTAACTCTAATCTTGGCCAAACCAACACTGAAAGTTGAAGATATTGGAACCCCTATGTCAGCGAAAACAAGGCAGATTATGGATCGTATTTTGGCATTTTGGCTGCTAAAACCAATAATAAAATGTAAACTAATATTGCCTCCAATGTTGATTACATTAACCAGTATAGCTGCCTGCATTGCTGCACTCCTTTCAATTCCTTAACCTGTAGAGGAGCTTGCAATACTCTGATCATGTTAGGTTCTGAAGTCCATATAGTGGACTGAATGTCTGTCTGGCAGAAATCCAAAGCATCATGCAAGTCTATTAAAGAACTCTGCAAGTTGTTTATGCCTGTCTCAACCTTTCAAAGTGGACTATACTGTATTTCCTCAAACCTCAGCTGCACAAATGATCATCATAGGTCTCTTTTTTGAATTGAGAAACCTAGATGAAGACCCAAGGCCCACAGTAGAGGACAGCACCACCCGGGATGGAAAAGAGTTGGAAAGAAAATGAGATAAATCTAGGATTTAAAGGTTAGGGCAACAACAAGAGGCAATTTTATTGCAACAATAACAATAATAGTAATAAATGAAATAAAGACTAGAAAGATGGCAACAACAACAACAAAATTACATTTGTATAGCGTCTTCACGTCGGGAGGACGTCCCAAGGTGCTGGACAGACAGAATTACGGACCCGAGCTAAGGGTCGGGGTGGGGGAGGGGGGAGGGCAGGGGGGGAAGCAGGGAGATCGAAAGTACGGTCGAAGAGGAGGGTCTTGAGATGGATCTTGAAGGAGGCGAGGGAGGGGGCGAGATGGAGGGACTGTGGGATGGAGTTCCAGAGGGTGGGGGCAGAGTGTCGGAAGGCCAATAGTGGGGCGAGCGAGGCAGGGGACGTGAAGCAGACAACAGAGAGAGAGAGAGGTTGAAAGTTAGAGGTTGGAAAAAGATCATAGAATAGCCTTTCTCCAGAATCGTGTCCAGGAGTGAAAGAATGGTGTTAGAAAAACCTCAACACATGGGGAAGCAGTATTATTATTTTATATTCAAGTCCCAGATGACTTTGACTCTATAGAGAGTGAAGAGTTGTTGAAAGGAAAAGTGTTTGGCACAAAAGTGGACATTTGTTTTCTGACAGGCTGCTTTAGTATTGAAAGAGAAGTATATGGGAATTATAACAATAATCCTAGCCATTAATATGGTGTGTTATCAGTCATGAAAACGTCTCAGTGGATTTATTAACAATAATCTTAGCATTTGGCACCTTTCACCTCAGAAGGACATCTCAAAGTGCTTCACAGGATTTACTTTAAAGTGCAGTGACTGTATTATTTGTAGGCAAACACAGCAACCAATTTGCACAGAGCAGAGTCCCACAAAGAGTCATGGCTTGAGGGACCAATTTTATTGGGGGGGGGGGGGGGGGGGGGGGGTGGTCAGGACACCAAACCTTTAACATCTAATGCAACCTTGGTTTAATGTCTCATTCAAAACTCGGCACCTCCAACAATGTAGCATTCCATACCACTGTATCACTTTAGAAACCTTAGATTGTGAGTTCAAAATCCAACATGGGACTTGAACCCACAACCTTCTAACTCAGAGGTGAGAGCGCTGCAACTGAGCCACATTGATACCTATCACTGAAGTGTAGTGATTAGGATTAGTATGAGTAAATAGTCATTTGGTATGGAGTCGTGTAGCTCAGTGGTTAGAGCACTTGCCTTGCAAGTGAGAGACCTGGGTTTGATTCCCATCAGGGCGAAATGTTTGCCAAGTTTCCTTACTCCACAAGCCCCTTTTTAACCCAGCAGTAAGTATAAACACGGTTGTTAGTCGATTGGCAAATTTCCTGCATAATAATAATGATCTTTGTATTTTATATCATGCCTATAATATTTTGTAAAGCGACATGCAGTGAGAGACGGTGATCGAGATGGGCGATGTTGCGGTGGTGGGGAAAGGCGGAGCGGGTCATGACACGGATGTGAAGGATGAAGGACAGTTGAAGGTTGAACAAGACGTCAAGGATGTGTATTGGCTCCGTGAGGTGCAGAGTGCATCCATGAAGGGTGATGCTGTCAGCCGCCGAAATATGGAGGCACTGACGGGAGCCAAGCAGGAGGCCTTTGGTCTTGTTAACATTCAACTAGAGAAAGTAAGCTCTCATATAGGACTTGATGAGACTCATCCACAAGTGCTGAATAGGGAGCTCCCTGCAGCCTCCAACACCGTTCTCATTTCTGAAGCCAGACCAGCCATTTGACTTACTTTGTAATGTGGTACATTGGGTTGTTTGTGCTTTTTTTTCATAGGAACGATTAAAGTCTTAGGAAAAATTTAAATAAGACAATTTTTAAAAAATTACCCAGGAAAGCTGACATCATTTAAAAGGCTAGTATTGTGTAAGATCTGAAGCTGAGCATTCACACAGCAAGTCAAAACAAGAATTGCTAACAGCAACATAAGAGTAACTAATTCATGGAGACAGGAATAGGCTGGAGTCAGTTTAGTGGTTGTAGTGTAGGGAGAGAGCAAGTTGGAGAGATAGGGGGGGTGCCAGGGTGTGAATGGATAATAATAGTAATAATCCTTGCATTTGATACAGCGCTCTTCACGTCTTCTAGACGTCTCAAAGCGCTTCACAGAATATACTGTAAAGTAAATTGACCATATATTTGTGGGTGAAATGCGGCAGCCAATTGTGCACAACAGTGTCCCACAAATGCTCGTGGATTGAAGTGACCAATTTTTTCTTATTTTTTTTTCTTGAGGGATTATTATTAGGCGTGTAGAGTAAGGAAACTTGGCCAAGGTTTTCCCTGTCAGGAATTGCTTGAGAGGTAAGTGCTCTAACCACTGAGATACAGGACTACACAGGGAAATACAAGAGTGCGATCTTCAAATCGATCTGCTCAGTGACACGGAGTCAATGGAGTGTAGCAAGGACTGGGGTAATGGAGGTACGAAGTTTAGTGTGGGTGAAAATGCAGGTGGCGGGGTTTTGAATTAGTTGAATTTTGTGAATAGTGGAGCAGAGGAGACTGGCAAAGAGGCATTTGAGTAGTCAAGGCTGGAGGTGACGAAGGCGTGGGTGAGGGTTTTGACAGCTTTGGAGTGAGGTATGGACGGAGGCAGGCAATGTGGCGAAGGTGGATGAAAGCGGTCCTGGTCAGGGACCAGATGTGTGGTGCGAAGGATAGCTGGATGCAAAGGATTACTCTCCTTATTCAAGTGGTATATATCATATGCCTCTCTCAGAACATCTCACACCTCTTTATAATGTACTGTATTATACCAAGTTTCAATTGGAAGGACATCTAGCCTTAGGAATTTGCCTCAAGCTACTGTGGAATTGCTTCACTGATTTCTGTCATATTTAGTGGCTTGACTAAGTTGTGGTCTCGTGTGGTAACCAATTCAGTTGTGAAGGAGGCATTCCAATTTGTAAAGGTTTGTGCAGAGAGTGGGAAACCACAAGCTTATTCCTCTCCTATTTTGATGACTAGATTACAAGCTTGTTGTATGATCTCTTTTGATTTCCCGTTAAGTAGTGAAAATGATTTATCCTCTTGATGGTGTGGGCCAATAATCCCTCTTGCTCAACACTAACACAAATACAGATTTATTACTCCTGATTTTCATTGTGTGTGTCTTTTTGTGGAGCAGGTTACTAGAGTTCAGGGAGAATGGCAACACTCATGTACAGTACTTTATTCTCCCTTCAGCCTTTTCCAGTCAAATTCCACATAGCTCAGTCTCTGCTTTCATGTTCCCTTCACTAGTAAAATATATCAACATGCACCCTCTGAATGTGGGATTGCCATTATTAATTCTGTGCCACTCTGTGTGAATAGATCAGGTTCATTCTGCAGAAATCTGGCATAACCTAGGCCTCCTGTGGGGGGAGTGCTCAGGGCCACTTTGGACACATCAGTATGCAAAAGATGAATGTTTGAATTGAGTCATGCAGTCCCAGAATAGGAGAGATTACGATACCAACTGTGCATTCAGCACACTTTTCAAAAGCTCCTGGCTGACAAGGAAATACTAAATTGTGCATTGTCTCTGGCACTGACAAAAAGTTTCCCTTTTTGGGTGTCGCAGTTGCCATTCATCTACCAGACTATGTGGGGGTGCATCCATTCTTTGAAGAAGAAAGTCAGAACAACACGCATTGCATGCGTGGGTGGGTGGGTGGGTGTGGGAGTTTAACAAATCCTACCAGGATCTAGACATAGACCACCGACCTTTTATTAGCATTTTAGAGTATACAAAACTTGGAAAATTCTACATTCGGTCTTAAGTTCGTAGCCGGTTTTCTGCAGTTCTCAAATAATTTACATGAAAACCAGTTTTCAAAATTACAACTGAAAGTCCAGAATTTGAAAAGCTAAAAAAAGAGTCTGAAAGTCTCTGTACCCTTGTAAAGTTCCTCCCCTCAGATGCCTCTAGGACATAGCAGGCTGAATGAACTGGTACATATCAGGATTTAATATTCTCAATGACTTAACGTTAAGCCATTTGGACACAGTACTGAGCTTCAAATCAGTACAAAAATACAATAATAGCCATTATAATCAATCGTACCTTCAATAGTATGACCACTGATCTGAAGGACTGTGCTCATCTTTCTTCAAGGATACCAAGCTCCCAATGCAGGTCAAGCTTGTGGCACATAAGACCTGTGTGCCAACAGTTTTCCTTTACGGATCCAACTTCCTGGGGATGTAATGGAGTTCTGGTCCATTTGCATAGTCCAGATCAAGCAATGAAGTAGATTTGTGGTGAGTAGTGGAAGTGGCTGCAGGGAGACAGGGTTCCAGCCTACTTTGATCTGTTGCTGAGGTGGAGTCGGCTTCACAATGGCATTGTATTCCACCACTGTCAAGCGTTCTGGGACGCTACCCTGCATGAGGGGCACTATATAAATGCAAGTGTTGTTTTCTTGTTGTTGCAAAAGTGCCTCACACGAGGACCTGGATTAAACAGCTGGTGCTGAGTAAGCCTGGTACGCAGCATTGTATTTGGACTTGAGAGCATCAAGGTGGGCTGGCATGTTGCAAGCTGTCCTGTAAAAGTCCTCCCAACATATTGAAGGCAGCTGAATTTCCTCATCAGTCAGAAAGCTGCTGAGGAAACTCTGAGGGTTGGGGTGACAGCTACTGGGAGGCATTACCCAGAATCTGAGGTTGTGAAATGCATTCGTACATCCAGGGCTTTGAATCCACCTTTATTGGTTTGCAGAAAGGTAAGCAACTGCTACTCAAGCTCTGCACCTCAGGCTGGTGAAGTTCTCTGAAGTTTTTTTNCTCTCTCTAAATTGGAAGGGATGTGTGTCCGGGCTGTGGGCAGGAAGATGGTGGAAACGATCTCACATATCAGGAAACTCTTAGGGAGTTCCACCGAGTGAGATCTCAAACCTGCAGTTGTCATATGTCAAATAATCAAATAGTGACTATCCTCCTAGGGAAGGTAAGCCGGGTCTTTGTGGAGCTGAATTGGTTCCAAGGTGATGTGTTTGGTAATGGAATGTCAGATTTGAGCCAGCCCTCTGTGGCGGTCTTTGTAATCCAGTTCCTGAGCAAGGTGGGTCAGTACTCCAGGGCACTACTGATGATAGCCCAGCCAGGCAGATGTTTCCGTAAATGTCCTCCTGACATGAAAGGGGCTGTGTAAATGCAAATTATATTGTATCTTGTGGGACATGCAGAAAATAAAATACAACTGGGATTAAATATCAAATAAAGTAACTCATGCTGTCAAATGACAATCAACTCCAGTAGTCATATGAAGCATTTCCAAATGATGGCAAAGAAATACAACAACAACTTGCATTTACGTAACGCCCTCCAACAACAAAAACAACAACAAAATTGCATTTGTTTAGTGCCTTTCGCATTGGGATGATGGCAGCCACCTTGGCTGATCAAAAGGACTTGGAAAGGCAGGGTCACTTCCCACTCAGTTCCCATTAAACCTTTTAGACAAGCAGAGGGAAAGCTTTCCAGATAGTTCTTTCATTGGCTGGCTAAGTGGTTTTAACTGATTAAACTCCAACAGTCTCCAATTGACACAATAAGGTCCTGAGCCTAGGCTGTGGCCAACCTGTGCCTTATACTCTAGAATTAGACAAGCAGAATGTATACTTCCAGGAGAGAATGCACATTTCATTCCAATAAATATCTCTGGAATTTCCACGTATAGATGGGATGTATGAACGTCTAAGTTTGGTTTGGATTCTCTTAAACATTGTGATGGGTTTTCACATGTGTCAGACACCTGGCTGACCCTCAAAAATCAATAGGACCTTGTGTGAATTGAGAGCCTATTTTCATCTACCTACTGTTGACATGACGTAAGTTTACTCAGTATAACATTATTTGCTGATGCAGCATGTAGTCTGAGACCTGTATGGTCTGTCTGAGCCTAATTTCACCATTGGAAAATAAATGTGTATGGGAGTTCAGATGCCAAGCACTCACAAGCCTCGACATACAGTCTGTTTTAATCAGCACGTCAGATCATGTCTATCCCCTCAACTTCTTTAGGCAGAGAGTGTCTTCCCCTACATTCAAATACTGTTTCTGAACAGTTTTGGGTTCATTCATTCTCACATAGGTGTTGAGAAAGGTGGAGAGATGGCAACAATCTTATATCTTACCTATGAATATCATTTACTGCATGCAGATGAAAATAAATATACCTATCCATCCACTGAAATCTGCCATGGTCACACAAACTGCAAAGGCTTCCATTCGATCAAAGTGCAGGTAATCAATTCAAGCCCCATGGTGGGATTTTGAGTTCATAGTCCTAGGCTGACACTCCAATGCAATGCTGGTAGAGTACTGTATTGTCAGAGGTGCCACCTTCGGATGAGACATTATGGTTGCTGCATTTGCCCACAAAACACAGTCGCCACACTTTACAGTAGATCCTGTGAAGTGCTTTGGGATGTTCTGCCCATGTGAAAGGCTCTTTACCATATGTAAGAATTATTGTTATTATTAATAAACTGAGGCACCCCCTGCCTTTTCAGATGGACGTTAAAGATCCCTTTATTTGAAAGAAAAGGGAGTTTCTCCTGGTGTCCTGATCAACAATCCTGCAGCTAAAAATTATTCACTTCATGGCTGTTTGGGCAACATTGCTGCGTCAAAATTAGCTGCTGTTTTCACTTCACAGAAATTTTATGAAGCTCTTTGAGACATTCATTCTGTAATAGGAAAGCTATATGAAAGCTAGGATTATTATTATTGTGTGATAAACATTGAAAGATCTTTCAAACCCCACTTCTAGGGTCTTACTCCCTCAGATTTCCCTTACCTCCCTAAAAATGCCCACATCCACCACTACCTCTCCTTCCCAGGCTGCCAAGACCCTCATGTTTGAGTTCATCATGTTGAAACTTGACTAGGCCAATACCCTGCTCTCTAGACTCTCCCAGCTGCACACAAATTGCAGGCTATCTGTCTGAACCCAGTAGCTAGTGTCCTCTCCTGCATCAGACCCCCTAAGCTTTTTAACCCCCATTCTTGCTCAGCTCCAATGGTTTCCCCATTCCCCCAGCAGATCAAATTCAAGATCCTGATTCTCACCTTGAAATCATCTCTATGTCCTTGCCCCACCCTACCTCTCTGACATCCTATACCTCTACTGACTCGGCTGCTCCCTTCGCTCAATGAACACCGGCTTGCTTTGTGTCCTCCAGCCTATCCGCCCCACCATTAACAGTCAGGCTTTCAGCTAAAGGAGTCCTGTAGCTTCGTGATTTGAGTACTCGCCTTGCAAACGAGAGGACCTGGGTTCGATTCCCGGCAGGACAAAATGTTGGGCACGTTTATCTACTCCACACGCCTCTGTTTACCTAGCAGTAAGTAGGAACCTGATGCTTAGTCGATTGGCAGATCGCTTTTCTGGGGGTAAATATTCTTTCAAAATAAATTTTAAAATAATTTGGTCACTCAATCCACAATTGTTTGTGGGACACTGCTGCGCACAATTGACTGCTGCGTTTCACTCCCATAAAATATATAGTCAATTCAGTATATTCCATGAAGGGCTTTGGGATGTCTCGAAGACGTGATAAGGTGCTATATCAAATGCAAGGATTATTATTATTATTATTATTATTCAGGCCCCACCCTCTAGAAATCTATCCCGGATTTCCTCCAACTCGTCCCTCCCTCCCCATATTCTCCACGTTCAAAGTTCACCTCAAGACTTACCTCTTTGACAATTTGCCCTTCAGTCACCTTTGGCCTTCCCACCCTCTTCGGCTCCTGCCCCCCAGCTCGAGGGACCAGCCAGAGTGTGTAGCACTTTGAACCATCCTCCTGACATGAAAGACACTGTATAAATACAAAGTGTATTGTATCTTGCATATGCATCTGGAACATGCAGAAAATAAAATAATAAATGAGATTAAATATCAAATAGAATAACTCAGGCTGACAAATGACACTCAACTCTAGTAGCCATGTGATGGCAAAGAAATGCAAACCAACATTTGTAGAGTGCATTTCACATTGAAATGACACCTCAAGGTGCTGGACAGTCAAGGTTTGCACCCAAACTGGAGGATAGTATCTCGGAGCACTGAATAATAATATAGTTTGATGATGAACCAGGAAGAAAGGGGAGGTGACTGTAGGCAAGGTTGAAGAAAAATGTCTCTGACAGGCAAAGAGGGGGCAAGGTAGAGGGATTGAGGCAGGGAGCTCCAGAGGTTCAGAGTTAACATTCTACAAGGAGCCACGCTGTCACAGAATAAATAAAAAAGCTCAAAAGTCATTCAAGTGAATGGCCTTGTGGTAAATAAAGAGTGTGTTGATAATTGCCGTGTTGAAGTCCGTGTCTGACTGTTGGGTTTCTGAGCTTTCCCCTCTCCCCTCCCTTACAAAACGCACACCAATTCCTTTTTTGAAATTGGAGTTCAATGATATCCTAAATAAACTTTAATATCAAGCACAAGGACAAACAACAGTACTGCATCACTTCATCTCCCTTAACTCCTCAATCCCTTTCCCCACTGCCACCCAACCCACCTCCATCTCATACCGCCCCTGGAAAACAATCTCCCCCACCTTCCTCTCGGCTGCCTTAGAGTCATCTGAACTCCTTCCACTCTGAGCGTTCTCCCGCAATGACCTATCCTCCTTGGTCAATCTTCCAATCGCTGCCAAAACCCTCATACATGCTTTCATTACATCGAGGCTTGACTATGCAAACTGATTGCTTGTCGGTCTCCCCAACTCCTCCCTCCACAGGCTGTAGATCATCCAGGACTCTGCAGCCCGTGTCCTCTCCCATACTAGGCTCCGCGAACCTATCACCCTCATCCTTGCCCAACTCCACTGGCTTCCCATCATACAGAGGATACAGTTCAAGATCCTGGTCCTCACTTTCAAAACCCTCCACGGTCTTGCTCCCCCCTACCTCTCTGACCTCCTAACCCCCTACCATCCTGTTCACTGACTCTGCTCAGCGGGCTCCAGCCTGAATCACGTCCCCCGCCTTGCTCGCCCCACTATTGGCCTTCTGCCACTCCGCACCCTCCCTCTGGAAATCCATCCCACAATCCCATCTGCCTCGCCCCCTCCCTTGCCACCTTCAAGACCCACCTCATGACTCTCCTCTTCGACAGTGCTTTCGATCTCCGTGCTTTCGATCTCCCACCCTCCCCCAACTCAAACCCAGCTCGGATCCATAACTGTCTGTCCAGCGCTTTGGGACATCCTCCCAACATGAAAGGTGCTGTATAAATGTAATTTTGTTGTTGTTGTTGTTGTTGATGTAATGTGGTTAATCATGTATGTATAGGCTTTCACAAATGTTTTTTTTGCAGGCACTTAGTTTAGTTCAAAGCCTCTGCATCTGCTTAGACCTGCTGTTCCCTCTGTGCCACTAAAATATTCTACCAAAAGTGGATACAAATTCTGCCTGATTGGTAGATTCATTCATATTGCAGTACAGTTTGATTGGTACAGTTGATACCCCCACTGGAAAGTGAGTGGATTCCAAGTGAGGACAGGGTGACTCTCACTGTGATGATCCCACAAATGTTCAACCGGGATGTTTGCTGATACTCACTGGCTAGGCTCACATAGTATGATGTAGAAGGAGTCAGGGCCTGAGTAAAGGGATATAATTGATGTAAATAATCATTAAAAAAAGCCTATATAATAATCATTGCATTTGATATAGCATATTTCATGTACAGGAAGACATCTCAAAGCCCTTCTAGGATTTATTGTAAAGTGAAGCAAATTTGTATTTTGTCTGAATGAGGAACAAAAAGGCCTGGAAGAAAAAAAGCTTTCAGGTCTCACTCAGAATCCAGGATACTTAATATGAAAACTCTCCACTCTCCTGCCCCCCACCATAAATCTCAATGTAGATTTTTTTAAAAAAAGTACTGTTGTTGCTTTTGAAGCAAAGTTCCGCTGAAAGATCCACACCAGCAATTATTTTACAATTCTGTTTTTAACTGGTTTACATTTATTGAGAGCCAATGGGATAAAGTGATGATATCAAACCCACAACCTGCTGGCTATATGCAACGCTCAGAGCGTTAGAAGGTGGCATACATCATAAATGTTAATGCAGCCATCTGCTGTGACGAGCCTGCTAGCATCAAGCTACAGACAGAGGCCATTGACCTCCTCTTCCTGCTGGGGCATTGGGAGTAAAAAAAAAGGGGGTGAAAATGGGGAACACACAAGAGGCAAGACACCCTCCAAAAGAAAATAAATTTTCTTTCCAAACACAATAATAAGGTCGTTGTTGAAGGTTAATTATATATCTATTTTTAATAAGCCATAAATGTTTTATTGTCTCTATAAAACTGAATTAGGTTTAGATCAGCATGATAGCAGGAATGGCAGCTGGGTTTATTGGTAGCTGGGTCTACAGTCGTACTCTATAAGAACTACTAATCAGTTTAACTCCATGGTAATGGGTTGAGCATGCGTACATTGATCGCACCGGCTCACTGCTAGAAAAACACAAGGGCTTTCACATGTACACAAGTGGCAAGATGCCACTGATAACAGTCAGCTGCTGAGCATCACTCTGTGCATGAAGAAAACAGACAACCTCAAATACAACAAGGCGGATAGTATTTTACTATGTCAAAAAGCAAGCATGTCAACACTGATGTATGTACCAGACTTCAAACATCTAAATCTCAGGCAGTAAACACCAAAGATTATATCGACAATTTTACAGTATTTTTAAACATTTGTGTTTTACTAAAACTTACTTTGAAGTAGTTATATAACTGTTATGTAATACTATGTATTTAACAGTTAATTTCTTGGCTTACTGCCCAAGTATTCCAATTAATGCCCAACCAACCTTGAACAAGACAACAACTTGTATTTATGCAACAACTTGGTTGACTGTAAAGCGTATGGTCTATGTGTTTTATAGGTGAGAATGGCAGCTAATTTGTGCGCAGCAACATCCCACAAACATGAAGTGAACCTTATCCCTTGTAAAGACGATCCTGGACTAACCCCCTATCAGGGCATTGTGGGACCTCCTTCCTTCAGTTTATCATCCTCCCCCCATGAATACAGACAATTAACTGAAACCCATCACTGATCTACCTGCCTTCATAAACCACTGATTATTAGAGCCACAAACATTCATGTTCAGATACATTTCACAACGACTGTAACTGATCAGACTTTGCATCTGACAGTTTACTTACTTGGTTCAAAAACCTTTGCGGGAGAAAGTAACCAAAAACAACCTCTGTATTAACAATCTTAATGCTAAAATATGTGGCTTTGAAAAAGTTTAGATATTTCCAAATTTGTTTCACATTGGCAATAGGTGTCAGCTTTGAAACATAAACCCATCCTGTGTGCTTAAACAGAAAAATATTTTGCAAGTATAGTTCAAAAGGCTCCCAAATGTGAATTGCCTTAGGGCCCCTGATCCCTGGGCCTGCTGTTAGGTTTTTCAGGTAGCACATTTATCATTCAATGTCGCCAAGAGAAGCCCAGGACTCTGTAGTTTTTCTGAGATCAAATACTCAGTACAGCTTTCACAATTCACAGAATCTGGTCAGTTTTTCATCTGCCCACAAGGTGGAGCAGTTTATCAGTTAATCCATGGCAATTGTGACTATGTTTTTCAGAAGATCACAAGATTGGTTTGGATGAAGAAGGCCCTTCAGCCCATGTGATCTCATACTTCCACAACGCCTACTCTACCATCTTTCCATCACAGAATCAGGCTATGTTTTAAATGAGTCCAGTTTTCTGGGCCTTCCTGGTGACCTGTTCCAATAGTTTACCTTCTGGAAAAAGAAAAACTTCCTGGTATTTGTCCTGAAATTGCACTTTGCAACTCTCAACCTATGTCCTCCTGTTGTACTGTCTTGGTGGATCCTAAAGTATTGTTCTAAATTTCTCTGCTTGAAAGTGCTGTGGGTGCGCACTTGTGTGTCTGTGTTCAGCGAGTAAAAACAAGACGGGGCTAATTTTGATGCTGTATGACCTACGGCTGTTTTTGTGTATGTCTCAGTGGTATAGTAAGCTTAACCTTTACACTGTTGTGCGACACATAATCACACGTACCACACCAACTTCCTGGCTTGCTTAGTCTGGGGAGGCACAGAATGGAGGTTAGATGTTTCCTCCTGGATAGGTTGGGGAACAGCAGTCAACCTGACCTGCAGTACAGTGACACCTAACTGCTGGTTACACAATGACTTTTGCAGAGGCCTTGCATTTGGAAGGAAGGGTCATCGCTCAACTCCCAGGCAGGAAATAGTGCACTTGCAATACAATTTACACTTATATAACATATCTTTCATGTTGGGAGGATGTCCCAAAGCAGGTGGTCAGTTTCATGTGGGTCAGAATGGTGCGAAAGGAGTGGGAGACAGCTTCGAAGGTGTGGAGAGAGGGATTGGTGGGGGTCAGGGTGTGAGGGGAAGATGGGCAGGGTTAGTAGATGGCAGGGCAGAGGCAGCTGAGTGGATCCCCTTGCCCTTGGTTTCAAGGAAGTCCAGCATTGCCTCGCAGTTGGCGTTGGAGGAGAGGATGGGAGAGGCGTGAGAGGGTGGGCCGAGGAGCCGGTTGGTGATGGAGAAGAGGAGCCCGGGGTTGTCCTTCGCCTCCAAGATTGTTTTGGAGTAGAACGACGATTCAGCGGAGGCGAGGGCGGAGCAGTAGGATTTGATAAGGTCCAGCCAAATCTGCCGATGAACCGTTAAGTTGGATTTCAGCCAGGTACGTTCAGCGGCACACACCTGTGCCTTAAGGGAGTGGAGAGGCTGATGTAGGAATGATAGGGAAAAAAAATCAGAAAGGTACAAGTGGGCTATGGATGCTGCATTTGAAACTATCAAACTTATTTCCAGCACCTTGTATTTTTTTTAAAAACAGATGTCAAGAAGACTACTTAAAGTCTTGGATGAGGTCCACGGCACAGATTTACTGTAATTACGTAACTGTTTGAATTCATTTAGACTAGATAGGCTGATAATAATAATCCTTGCATTTGAAATAGCGCCTTATCATGTCTTTGAGATGTCTCAAAGCCTTTCATAGAATATACTATAAAGTGAATTGACTGTATGTTTTGTGGGTGAAATATGGCAGCCAATTGCACACATCAGTGTCCCACAAACAGTCGTGGATTGAGTGACCAATTTATTATTATTGGTCACTTTTATTGATGAAGAGGTGCAATTGATTTCAGTAACTTGTAAACCACAGTGTTTACTGCAACATACTTTGCTGCAAATAGGTGGTGAAACGACTTGTGGTGATCTGGAGAAATCAAAGGATGATAAAGGTGTATTTGCAGCTCTTCTGGAACTGAACAGATACCCACAGAAAGCATCTCATCCCATCTTGTGGCAATTGTGAGTTACTGCATCCACAGGGGAATCACATGGATATTCAACAAAGTTATCAATTTCATCTTTCAAGCACTAAGGACTACACTGAATGCGGCACATTCTAAAATGTACACAAAATGATTTTACTAATATTTTATAATGTATAATATCAAAAATGTTCAATTTGAGTCATTACAGAAACACCAGGGCAGCAGGATAAGAGTGAATCGACCACAAGCTGTGAAGGGCACTTCAGGACAGACCCAGAGGGTAATTAACAGCTGGAACAAGTTACAGAAGGGTTTCTGATGCCAGGAAATCCGGATAAACTCCCTTCACTTTTCAATAGTGCCACAGGATCCTCAACATCCACCTGAACAAGCAGGGCCTCAGTTTATGTTTCATCTGAAGGCTGGCACTTCTAGATTTCACCTCCATCACACACCCAGCACCGTATTGGAGTGTCAGCCAAGCTTGTGAGTTCAAAGTCAAGATGTGGGGATTAATCCCACAACCTTTTGACTTGTGCTGACACACAACAATATTCTGGCTTAACTCATCCTATTACCTGTATAGTGGGATTCAGATGCTGCCTCCAAGTTGATGTGATTGTGTATTTATCCAGCTGTCCCGAATAAAAATAGTGGGTGTTTAGATTTTAAACCATTCCACTCTTTGTTAACTGAATGAAAGTGATAACTCTCATATTGAGTCTGTGCTGAAATGTCACATATTTCACCCCATATTTACAACAGTTGTTTGGGACAACATCCTTAAATCTCATTTCAACCTCCGGTAGGGTAAACTGGTAAACACATTGAGATATATTTTGTGTGAAAGGCGCTATCTAACTGCAAGCTGTTGTTGTATGTTTATTTTACTGTAACCATTGCACATCAAACTGGTTTTGTTGCTCTTGCAATCATTTCCAAATGTCTCGAGAGGAATTGGCAGAACACACAAACTCAATTAGCGAGTGGAGCTGAACAAGCTGTATTCTGAACTAGATGATAGATTTAATATGTTGACTGTATGTTACCAAGTACAGAATTGTCAAACTGTTTGGCCACTGGTTCCCCTAAGCCATGACCCTCAAACACGCAGTGTTTAATTATCAATTGAATGATGGTTAATTCAAGAAACATCCTTTACGTTCCGAGATAGTATTCTTTGCAATTCTTTCCAATGGGACACCAGATATGGTAGCATAATCTGGTAGACTTTCAGTGACCAAATGTGGCTCTTGTTACACATTCCAGGTGACTTTGGTGCAATGACCTTTCTTTCCTGTCCATCGTTGAAGGCATTGACTAATTCTGAGATACAGACCGCCCTCCAAAACCTGGCACTAGCTGGCATTCTTCATGTAAGAGCTCAGGTAGTAAATATTATTCTCCCACTGGGAGGGTCAGAACTGAGCTCTATTCTAATGACACTCTGCAGGTCACCAAGCCATGGCTCTAGCCAACCTGCGCCTAATTGTATCTTGATTTAGGTAAGCAGGGTGGTTATCTCATCCCTCAACTTTATCTTGTCCCTCTGAGGAGAGTGTGGATTCTATTTCAAACAAAGGCCAATTTGCATGCATAGGTAATATTACTAATAAAAATAATCATTACATTTAATATAGCACCTTTCATGTGAGAAGGATGCCTCAAAGTGCTTCACAGATTATACTGTAAAGTGCAGTGATTCTGTACCCTATGGGAAAACGTGGCAGCCAATTTGCACACAGCAATGTCCCACAAACAATTTTAAAATGGCTACAGGGCACTGGCAGCAGCTACAGTCCCACCCATATCAATATCATAGGTCCAGCATTCAAAACAAATAATTTTTCCCAGGAAGCTGCCTGGTTTGCCTATAGCTAGGGCAGCCCCTGTCTCCAAGTTACCCTTTTCACCTCTTCATCTTAAGCTGAAATCTTTTTTCCTGATCTGTGTTTCAAAGTCCATCAATTTATATGGCTTCTACTTCTCAATGGCACTATTTGAAAAGAGAAGGGCAGGGGTTTCTCTCCGTGTCCTCGGAAAAATTCTCCTGGATAATATTGATCATTCACTTCATGGCTGTTTGCGGTACATGGCTGTATGCAAATTGGCTGCCGCTTAGCTTACAGTTACCAAATATACAATATAACTACACTTTACGGTAAAATCCTGTGAAGTATTTTGAGATGTCTCAATGTCGTGATAAGAGCTATATAAACGGCAACCTTGTAGGCAAAAAATCCTGATTTTTTTTGTCATCTAGTTGCAATATTTCATTTCCCGGAGTAAGCATAGTTTCCTCATTTTTTATTTTTTCCTGTTAGCAAGGCGCTCACACTGTCAGATTTCCAGATTCTAAAAGCATTTTGATGTCTTTGAAGAACATTGATGCTGCGGCCGCTCCTGAAATGCACATTGTCATTATCTTCCCGTAGTACAGTGATTAGCATGCTCGCCTCACAAGCGAGAGGACTCGGGTTTGATTCCCAGGCAAAGCGAAACCTTAGGCAAGTTTCCTTACTCCACACGCCTCTGTTTATCTTGCAGTAATTAGGAACCTGGTTGTTAATCGATTGGCGGATCGCTTTCCGGGGGTAATAATCCCTCAAACAAATAATTTGGTCACTCAATCCACAACTGTTTTGGGATAGCACTGTGCACAATTGGCTGCCGCATTTCGCCCACAAGGTACAAAGTCAATCCAGTTTACAATATATTCTGTGAAGCGCTTTGAGTTGTCTCAATGAAATGATAAGGCGCTATATCAAATACAAGGATTATTATTATCATCTTTGGTTTCACTTGATAATAATAATAATAATCCTTTCATTTGATATAGCGCTTTTCACGTCGGGAGGACGTCCCAAAGCGCTTCACAGAACACACTAAAAAGTGAATTGACTGTATATTTGTGGGCGAACGCGCCAGCCAATTGCGCACAGCAATGTCCCACAAACAGTCGTAGATTGAAAATGACCAATTTATTATTGTTTTTGGTTTTGGAGGGATTATTATTAGGGCTGTGTGTGGAGTAAGGAAACTTGCCCAAGGTTTCGCCCTGCCTGGAATTGAACTCAGGTCTCTCGCTTGCAAAGCGAGTGCTCTAACCACTAAGCTACAGGACTCCACAAAAAATGATGAAGATTGCTGCATTGTACAGTGCACAATTTCATTCAAATATTTCTGGAAATGCATCAGCTTCTGCAAATCTTCGATCTCCAATCACACACGCTGCTCCAAAATAGGGTAATATCATTAGGCAAAGGCAGCTCATCAGCTCTGAGGCCCATATCAATGCAATCAGTGCTGACTACACTGTCTGTCGGCCCTTCCACTATGTTGTACGTTCTCAATTTTTAAAATACTTTGAAAATAAATGCTGCCAATTCAATATATGGTATGAGACAATATATTACAGTATTTTAGTTTATAAAACTTGCTTAAGTTTTTTATTTCTTTGAGAAGAAAATAGTCTTTGTAGCCTTTAGGCAGATGACTCGATACAATCAAAATGTACTGTAGTAGCTCAAGACTACAAACATACAAATCCAGCTTCTTGCATTGAGCAATGTGACATGTTTTCGCTTTGTAGAATGTTTTCAGCATTGACACTTCTCACTTGTGAA
Source organism: Callorhinchus milii (assembly GCF_018977255.1). Taxonomy (NCBI): domain Eukaryota; kingdom Metazoa; phylum Chordata; class Chondrichthyes; order Chimaeriformes; family Callorhinchidae; genus Callorhinchus; species Callorhinchus milii. The sequence goes on from NW_024704743.1 coordinate 34,347,448, forward strand.
GCTGTAGGTATTTTGAAAACTGAATCCAAGCCACTCATCAAAGTGAGCTTTGTTCCACACTGCGCCTGAGGTCCTGAACCAAATAATCTACAATGTTTTTAACATCTTCCTTCTTACTGAGGCAGCATTTCAATGCACACTAAAGTAGGGTAGGTTGGGAGGCAGGGAACTGAACCACATTAAATATATTGGTGAAGGGGAAGGAATTGATGTGTGTGATATCATATGTGATCATGGCATACTGTAATTTACCCCATCCTATTTAAGGGCAATGCAAATTGGTAAAGCAATGTCGTTCAGATTATCGACCTGATAGTTTTACAGATGTGTCATAAATCAGCAGTGATTCCAAAGGAGTTGCTGATTATTCCTGGCATTTCACCTCCACTTACATTTTTAAAATGGAAAACATATTAAAGCTGATTTATCATCAGCAGCACTGACTTACAGAATTACTGCAGTGGCTTTATTTTTCCATGAAGCCTTTAACATAAAAGCCAAAATAAATTCTTCAACTCCCCCCGCCCCCACCCTTCCCATACACACACCTTCAGTTATTTCCTCCAGCCAGTATTCAAGGGCTATTCATTTAATTCTTTGTTTCTAAGATCTAAAAGGGTAACGCACTTGAAGCCTACTGCATAATTTGCCCTAATTCTTTGACTACAGTTGTAGGTCATTCAGTCCTGCTCTTGCTCTTCCTTATCCAGAATGTGATGAGATCAAGATGTATTTGTTAAGAATTAGATGTTAGATGAGCTCACAAGTTTGATGGTTCAAACCCTACTTCTAGGCTGACACTGCAGTACACTGTTGGGGGTACGCTGCATTGTTGGAGTTGCTGTTCTTCAGATGAGACTTTAAATTGAGGTGCCATTAAAAATCCTATGGCATGATTGGATAAGAGAAGGAAATTTCTCTGGGTGTTGTAGCCAACAATACCCCAAATAAAATTAGTTATTTACTTCATGACGGTTTGTAGGAAATTACAGTGTGAAAATTGGCTGGTACACTCGCATAAAAATAAACAGTCACTGCACTTTACATTAAACCCTGTGAAGCACTTTGAGATTGTCCCCCTGACTTGAAAGGTGCTATACCAAATGCAAGAATTATCCGGTGCTGTGATTTTTCATTACGGAGTTGGAGCTCTTTTACATGAAGGCAACAGGAGATACAACTCCAAATAGGCTTTTGGGAAATTTGGTTGGGAAAACTGTTATATTAGGAGTTGCACCTAGAGATAGGCTTCTCTATTGTAAATACAGCATTAGACTTCATAGAACCATTGAGATTTAAGGTGCAGAAGAAGATGATACTACAATGTGGAACCCAAAATAAAAGTAGCAAGATCAGTCCAAAATAATTTAAGTCTGTAATCAAATCACCAGGGTTTCAACTTAACTGCTGCAATCACTGAACTGGCCTTTCATAGCCTCGGTGAGGTTACACTGAGGTTTCCTTACTCTGAGGTTACATAGAATTACTAAGAATGTTTACAGCATGGAAATAGTCCATTTGGCCATTTGGCCCAGCTATTCCTTGCCATTGTTTATACTTTACATGAACCCTCCACTCCTCTTGATTCCCTCTCCTAATCCTCTATTCCCTTCTCCCTCATGTATGTGTGACGGTTTGTCAAGGAAGACTCGTGTCTATCAGCAAACTCACACACAGCCTCTCACCTGGTCATTCTATTAAAGTGCTACTAAATGTCGAGTAACCATATGTCCCCGGATGATGTATTGTGTCCCTGGGGGCAAATTTGCTCCGTCTTGAGTTCAGCAATAAACTGAGTAAGGGCAATACAATTCTAAAACACAAACACTCATCAGAAAAACATGGCCATTAATCCAAAATGTTTCTATAGGACTGCCAGTATCAGGAAAATTGTGGTGAGTTCAGTTTTTTTGTGTGTGATCCTGGATTTGCTTTACAAAATATGGTCACCTAACATAATGTGCATGTTCAATTTCCAATGGCTTTCTCTCCTGCACGAGTTGGCCAGTCTCCAGCATCCTCTTATGTTTGTAGTGAGTAGTGTAGGGCATAATGTACTTTGGTAAACATTGAATGTCCCCAGAGAAGCATGGGAGAGACACCAGGCAAATCATTAAGATCAGAAATGGCCTCTTGGATAACTGATATATCATTGCTGATAGACCAAGACTAATTATTATATCAACCACTGTACTGAGCAATTGGAACTGGTGTTGTAGCAACTGTATCCCAACCCCAGACATGATTGCGTATATATAATATAATAATGATAATCCTTACATTTGATATAGCCCTTATCACATCTTCAAGACGTCTCAAAACACTTCACAGAATATATTGTAAAGTGAATTGACTGTATATTTTGTGGGTGAAATGTGGCAGCCAATTGCGCAAAGCAGTGTCCCACAAACAGTCGTGGATTGAGTGATGAATTTATTATTATTAATGATGAACAGTGCAATTTAATTCAGTAGCTTGTGAACCACAGTGTTTACTGTAACATACTTTACTGCAAACAGGTACTAAATCTACAGCAGTATCCCACAAACAATCGTGGATTGTGGGACCAAGTTATTATTTATTTATTTTTGAAGGAATTATTACCCCCGGAAAAGCAATCCACCAATAGACTAACCCTATTTATTGCTAGTTAAACAGAAGCGTATGGAGTAAGGAAACTTGCCCAGTATTTCGCCCTGACGTGAATCGAATCCAGGCCTCTCGCTTGTGAGGCGAGTACTCTAACCCCTGAGCTACAGGATTATACATAACAATAGGTGCAGGTAAAGATGCAGAGAAGCCATTACAGCGAGGACAATGTCTATGCAATGGAACACTGACTCATTGAACTATTGAAATTTACATCAAAGAGGAAGCCATTCATGCTTATGCTGGCTCTTGAAAGATCTGCCCATTTAGTCTCATGTCTGGTCTCCATACCCTTCCATAATTTTCTTTCCAGATATTTATCTAATTTCCTCTTAAAAACTTATATGGATTCTGCCGTAAGCAGTTATAGGTTGAGCATTCCAGATCCTAAAATTCCTAAGTCCCAGAGATGCTTTATATGTGTGGTAATCAAGGCTTTATTATTTTGTGCACATTTTGAACTTTTAAAAATTCTCAGTTATCAATTGGTCCTAGAACGATTTCAGATACTTAGTGTCAGCGTGAAGCAAGCCTAGGTTGGGTATGGGAAGGTTGGGCACTGCTCCAACAAGGTGCTGTACTCCCAATCTCAGAAGAACAATCTTACAACAACAATAAATTACAGCGACTTTCAGTCACGAAGATGTCCCAACAACAACAACTTGCGCTCTTCACACTGGACAGCGTTTTGGAGCTCTTACTTCACCTGAATAAATGCTAGGGCCCTGGGAGCAGGTGGCCAACGATTCGATGTAAGGTTTGGGACGTAGGTGGCTGTAGGAGGGTGTGGGTCACGACCGAAAAACAAACTTGCACAATTGTTTAAATAAATTAAAAAAAGGTTTATATTAACAAGGAAGCTCTATCTCTGTACATCCGTCTTCTCCAGACTCTCCTCTCACACTCCCAAGCACCCAGCTCAATTGGTGCTCAATTATCCCTGAGGGCTTGTGCGGAATTATTACTGGAATTATTACTGAAATCCGTAAAGCGCTCTGAGACCCCGTCCGGTGTGGAGGGCGCTATATAAATCCAAGTTGTTGTTCTTGTTATTACAATATAATAGACCAGCCCTTGTTAGCTAGACAGTCACAGGGTGGTTCCCCCCGTCATGGTGGCATACATACGTGGAACTCTCAGCCTGGCTGGAATACTCTTAACGATGGAGATGGATTCCTGCATGTGTCAGATAACTTTTAATGACAAGCTATGAGATTTGAACTGGTTGAACTCTAGCAGTACCTTATCACACACACTGGGTCCCGAAGCCTTGGCCCTTATTAACTTAAGCCAAATGTGAATTAGATAAGCAGGGTGCATCCTTTCCCTGGAACATTCCTTCCAAACACAGATAAATCTCCATGTGTAGGTAGTATATACATATGTAGAACTCTTACACATGGTGTTGGGTTTCCACATATGCCAGCTTCATTTGGTTGTCAATTCAAAATTAAACATTCCATCAGAAAAGACATGCTGAAAGTTTTTGTTTCAGCAAAGTAATTTTTTTTTGTCAGCTGGGTGTCTGACACATGCAGAAACTCATCACCATGCTGAAGAGTATCTAAACCAAGCTTTAATTTCCATGCATCCCACCTACACATAGAAATTCCAGAGATAGATTGATGGAATGTGTACTCTCTTTGCAAATCCTGCTTATCTAATTCCAGAAAGTATTAGGCACAAGTTGGCAAGAGCCAAGGCTCGAGGACCCCAGAGTGTTTGTTAGGGGACTGCTGGAATCTAACCAGCTAAAACGACATAGCTTGCCATTGGTATCACTGTTAGGCAAGCGTTCCTGCTGCTTGTCCAGCAAGGACCACCTTATCTGTTGGTGCTTCGGCTTGTAGAGTTAACAGGAGCTGAGTGGGATGATTCCCTGCCCCTAGTGATAGATCCTTCTAAGGCCTGCCAATGAGCCAGGTTGGCTGTGCTGTGCTGTCATCAGCAGTGCCCTGAAATACTGCGGACCTGTCTGGCGGCTCGATTCCGACATTCCGTCACTTTAAAGCCATTCAACTCCAAGGTGATCCCACTTACCTCCCCCCCACCATGGAGAAGAGTCAGAGTAAAATATAATAATAATCCCTGACATCCTACCTATTCCATGAATTTCCATTTATATATAAAGTAATTTACTCCATTTTACATCCATTTTGCGGGACAAAAGAAGCTGTGGTCATTTACTCAGTATGCTGTTCTTCACTCAACTCTCTAGCATTGTAACTAATGGGAGAGAAAATTGTCGTTTCACTCTACGATTAGATAATAGACATGTAACCTTGATGCATAACATTGTCAAAGTGGTTTGTTTATGGCTCACGTAATGTATCTGTGCTCAGATTACAGCACATTCCCAGCAGCAAACAAATTGCCAAAGCACCACAGATGATATCAAGATATACAGAAATAGCTTTTAGCTCTGCTCCCCCTTACAGTAGCATGCTCAGTTATAGAAATCTCAAATGCGAATAGTATACAGTACACAACAACTCTATGAGATCTTCAAGGTATCAGCCCTATTCATTATTTATTTATTCAAAGTGAGAAGCAGTCTGCCTCTCTCATAAATGTATAAGATTCCATTATTATCACTGATCATACACTTCCCTTTTTGCACCATCTCCCCCTCGTTTAAACAGCGTAAACGCCACATGGCACATCATTTTAAGGCTCAATGGGTCAATGCATCATTTACTGTAGTATTTTGCTGCATTACTAGATGTTTTGAGATTAAAAAGGTGCTAAGGATTTTAATTCTCAATGTATGATTTAGCCATGTAGCTCAACCTATACACAGTATTTACAAATATAGTTCTGGGTGAGCTGTATGAGAATGGAATATCCCAAAAAGGACATTTTACCAGTACTAATACTGTAGAAGCTACTACAAAAATCAAAATAAGTATCATATGATGGGGAGGAGCACTGTACTGTGAAATAGCACTTCATATATTTTTTATTCAGACACTTTCAGCATTCACTTGGGATTTACAATCTAATCCAGTAAAGTTCTTTGGGCCATCCTCCAAAAGTGAAAGGCCCAATATAAATGTACATTTGTATTGTATTGTGTTGTGTTGTACTTGTAGTTTTGTATTTCCCCACCATAGTCTGCTGTATAGTTTGCTTTAGATCACTCTGAAACAGTGTTGCGCATCACAAATGCAGCAATGGTGTACTGTATGATCAGTGCAGTACAATTGGTGCAGTCTTATATTTCCCTCACTGCAGAATCAACCACTAATACTATGAAATGTTGTAATGATGACTTGCTCAGCATGGTAGAAATAAGTCATGTATTATTAATGTATAAAAACAAATAAAATCAGACTTGAATTCAGTCTCTTTGAATCCAGGTTAAAAATATAAATTGTGATTTAAAGTCACCCTTTCCATCAGATAAAACAACAGCCCCTCTGCATATGTGTGGCACCCTTTGAATGTTCCACTAATTTTTGCACATGTAAATGTGCCAACTCCACATACACACACACACACACACATCTGAGTTGGGTAGCACACAGATTACCCTAACTTTCTGGCCAACAACAAAATAATAATAATAATAATCTTTGCATTTGATATAGCGCCTTATCACGTCTTTGAGACGTCTCAAAGCGCTTCACAGAGTATACTGTATATTTTGTGGGCGAAATGACTAACCGATTGACTAACGACCAGGTTCCTATTTACTGCTAGGTGAACAGAGACAGCTGCAGACCACCATTAATCTTCTGAAATGTACCTGCTGTCCATTATAAAACATTGTAGCAAAACAAGTTTTATTTTGTAGCCTTTAGTCATTCATTTTAAGGCTTCCAACTATAAATGATGTCTCACTCGTTTGTTATTTTGTTATCTGCAGCCATTGGGAATAATTTAGTGAATCTTTTCTTCACATCTTTTATTGGAGCCATTCATTTCCAAACTTTTCTCCCATTTAGCTTGGACTTGTCAGAAGTAACTGCTGGTTCACAGACACTTTATACGACAATTTCTGAGAATCGTTACCTTTGAAATGTGATAAATGTTTAACTGAACAAAAATGACAACAGTATATGTTTTACAAAGCATTTCCATCAGCTGTATAGGATATTGTTTTGCTAAAGCTCAAGACTTTGGAGATTGATCATCTCAGACTCTTGAAAAAAGTCTGAAATATAAAAAAAACTTGGGTGAAAAATGTGAGATTTGTGGTAAGTATCATGAGTGATAATTAGGTCAGTCTGACTCAGTGTTGTCTATGAGTCAGAAGGTTTGAGGTTCAAAACCCATGTTATTTATTAAGACATTGAATGCCCATTTTTCACCCCAGTACATATTTTCAGAGCCTTGGCAAAGATAATTGCATTAACCGGGGATATGTAATAAAGTGACTCTGAGGTCCTGTAGCCGAATGAACAATAAAAATTGTTGCGTTTGATGTAGTGCCAAATCATGTTGTCGAAATGTCTCAAAGTGCTTTGCAGGATTTACTGTGAAGTGTCGTGACTGTGTATTTATGGACGCTGTGAAAGCCCCAGCCAATTTGCATTTAACCTGGGAAATGATTGGCCAGGATACCTGGCCGAAAAACAGAATTTTTGATAGGTCGACAAACATTACTATGCAGGAAACACCACGCTCACTGTTGCCATCAATTTTCTCTGTCCAGTGCACAATCTTGGTATTTTCTTTGACTCTCAGCTCTGTTAAGTTTTTAACTCCTGACCTTGCTCAAGTTTACCACCTCTGCAATATCACCTGCCTCATCTCTACCTCACCCTCAGTGATGCCTAAACCATTATTCACGCCTTTATTACCTCCAAACTGGATTTATCCAATACTCTCCTCACCAATCTTCCTAGCTCACAACCTTCTAGAAGATCCATCTTATCCAAACTGCCATAGCCGATATCTTTTCCTATACCAGGCTCTGAAAACCCATCCATTCTCACTAGGCTCCCTATTCCTCAGCAGATTGATTTCTAGACCCATGTTCTTACTTTCAAATGTTTCAGAGGATTTAGGAGGAGCTACTTCACACAGAGGGTGGTGAGATAGTGGAGCTTCCTGCCTGAAACAGTTAGTATAGATTCATTCAAGCGGAAGCTAGACCTTGACGCGAGGGAGAGGGGAATAGAAGGGTATGGGAGGGGGTAAAGAACAAGCGAAGATTCATGCAGAGTATAAACACCGGGACAGACTGATTGGCTGGATGGCCTGTTTCTATGCTGTTCATTCTTTGCAAATCATTGTTTCCATGCAATTCCACTTCCCTGCCCACTTCCTCCACTCAGCTAGCTCAGGCTTACTGCACATTCCCTTTCCACTTCCACCTCTACCCCACCACTGACAGATAGTCTTTCAGTGATTATGCCCTCACTCTCTGGATCTATTTCTCCAAATCCCTCTGTCTCTCTCTCTACTTTCAAAACCTTTCTAAAAAAAACATTTTGCTTTGACTGCACCTTCATTCATCTCCCTCCTTAATCCCCCTGGCTCCTACCTTCTCAGTCTCCCACTTGACCCCTGTAAAGCACCCTGAGATATTACCCTATGTGGAAGACAAGTAATTGTATTAAACGATATTATGTACATACTACAAGTAGGGTCAGAATTATAAATTGAAAGATCCTACCTCAAGCATTTAGTTTCAAGGTGCTCTATTTTGTGGTGAGGCAAAGTGAGGTTTGTATTAATGCTATTAGTGTAGTGATTCACTCGAATGAATAAGGGCCAACGTCATGAGGAAGTTGCCATGGTTGCAGCTCGCATTCGCTGAAAGTGAGTAAATGTGTAACTTTTGGATTTTTTTTCTTTAACTGCTGGTACATTGCCGGATCCATGAATTGTAGAATCATAGCCACTAGAGCACAAAAGGAGGCCATTCAGCCCACTGTGCATGTGCGTTCGTAACTCTGCATTCGAGCTGTGTACTCTAATCCCACTAGGTTTGACCAGATTGTTACCTGAAGTACATGGATTAAATTTCATATTGAATGTATGTGAGTAGGAAGTATGAGTCATATACGATTCAAACCCACATATATTTTGCAATGATAATTATTGTAAGTCATTTGAAATGAGCCAGCATTGTATTCTTATCTATTTTTGTAGTTACCATGGTTATGTCAAATGATTTGGGAGAAAATATCTTTGCAGGTAACAGTACTTCCCTTCCTGTTGTACTTCACCCTAGCAATCAGAATGGTAGCACACGGACTCCCATGTGGAAACTGCCAGACAATGAACCACTTAAAAGATTATTGAGAACTTGTATTTTCTCTCCTGAAGGTGCTGACTCTTAATGAAGGAACAATTTCACATCCCAACAACGCTTTGTGTAAACAAAAATCTCTTAAGCCATTTTCCTGTAGTTATTAAAAACGGCTCAGATATCATTTGGAACCAGCCTTTGGTTGTATTGCTATGTTGTAACTCCCCAGAAGAACTTGTTCGTACACGTGGTAATATTTGTAAGCTTCAAGTGTTACGCTGAAACTTTAATTGTAGCTGTGTATACAATAAAGCTGATCACATTTTTCAAAACAGGTAAGCAAATATAGTTTTATTCAATCTGATTTGTGCCTGCAACCCTGTACACACAAACTACAGTATTTAGAAACAATCAATTCCAAAATTGAAATGGGACAGGATCCGCTTTGATGTTAATCAGCAGCAACACAAATTCCAATGACAATCCTCCTTTGGGACAGCAGTGGAGGGTTTCCTTGGAGCTGAATTAGTTCCAAGGTGACGTATTTTGCAGGGGAATGTCAGAATCAAACCCACGATTCGAGTGGTGGTCTCAGTAGTCCAATTCCTGAGCCAACGCGGTCTGTAGTACTCCAGGACACTGCTGATGACAGACAGACCAGTCAGCAAGACTCGGAAGGGCAGACCAGTCACTTGGGGCAGGAATTCTTATCACTTGTCTCCTGTTAACCCTACAAGCCAAAGCCCTAAGTAGGTTGTTCCTAGCTGGACAAGCAGTGAGAAGCTTGCCAGACAGTGCTCTCAATGGCAGATTATGCAGTTTTAGCTACTTGAATCCCACCAGTGCCCGAACACATACAATGATGTCCCCAAGCCTTTCTCTCACCAACCTCCGCCTAATGCTCTCCAGAATTAGGCAAGCAGGGTGCATCCTTCAGGGAGAGAGTTCCATTCCAGCCACAGTGAATTGCAACATTGCAGTGTGTCAACCTGGGTCATATGGTAGTACTCTTGCCTCAAGGTTGGTGGCTTCAAGCCGCATGTTCGGGATTTTGAACTCATATAATAATCCTTCCAGTTGATATAGCCTTTTATCATAGAATCGTAGAATCATACAGCACAAAAAGAGGCCATTCGGGCCATCGAGTTTGTGCCGGCTCTTTGAATAGAGCAATTAATGTCAGTCCCACTCCGCATAACCCTATAACCCTGCAAACCCGTCCTCCTCAAATACCCGTCCACCGTGTTTTTAAAAGTAGTTATCAAATCGGCCTCGACCACCCTTTCAGGCAATGCGTTCCAGATTCGAACAACTCGCTGCTTGAAAAAAATTCTTCTCACCTCCCCTCTGCTTCTTTTAGAGACTATTTTGAATCTGTGACCTCGAGTCACCAACACACCCACCAGTGGAAACAGTTTTTCCCTTTCTAACCTATCAAATCCCCTCATGATTTTGAAGACCTCTATTAGGTCTCCTCATAACCTTCTCTGCTCCAATGAGAATAATCCCAGCCTCTCTAGCCTTTCCTCATAATCAAGGTCCCTCATTCCTGGTACCATCCTCGTAAATCTCCTCTGCACCCTTTCCAATGCCTTAACATCCTTCCTATAGTGTGGTGCCCAGAACTGGGCAGTATTCTAACTGAGGCCTAACCAGTATTTTATATAGGTTAATCATAACCTCCTGACTCTTGTACTCTATGCCCCTATTTATAAAGCCTAGTATCCCATATGCCCTTTTTACAGCTTTATCTACCTGTCCTACCACCTTCAAGGATTCATTTACCTGCACCCCAGGTCTCTCTGTTCTTTTACCCCCTTAAGATTGTATTACCAGCCTATATTGCCTCCTCTCATTCTTTCTACCAAAATGCATTACCTCGCATTTCTCCACATTGAAACTCATCTGCCATGTGTCTGCCCATTTTATCATTCTGTCTATGTCTTCCTGCAGTTGGCTACTATCCTTCTCACTGTTTACTACCCTACCTAACTTTGTGTCGTCCGCAAACTTGGAAATAGTACTTGCTATACCCAAGTCCAGATCATTTATGTATATTAAGAATTGCAGTGGTCCCAATACCGATCCCTGGGGGACGCCACTCCAGTCAGAAAAGCAGCTGTTCACCACAACTCTCTGCTTTCTGTCTCCCAGCCAGTTCTAGATCCACGCTGCCACTGTCCCTTTTTTACCATGGGCTTCTATCTTTCTTACAAGTCTTTCATGTGGCACTTTATCAAATACCTTTTGAAAGTCTATATAAACTACATCAACTGCACCACCTTTATCCACCCTCTCCGTTGCCTCATCGAAAAATTCTATTAGATTTGTTAGACAAGATTTGCCTTTAACAAATCCGTGCTACCCATATTCTTCTAAGTGAAGATTTGTTCTGTCCCGGATTATAGTCTCCAGGAGTTTCCCCACTACTGATGTTAGGCTGACTGGCCGTAGTTCCCAGGTTTGTCCTTCTGTCCCTTTTTGTACAGAGGAGTCACATTGGTCACTCTCCAGTCCTCTGTCACCACTCTTGTGTCCAACGAAGATTGAAAAATTGTAGCCAAAGCCTCCTCTATTTGTACCTGTGCTTCCCATAGTAATCTTGGTTGCATCCCGTCTGGACCGGGCAACTTATCTACCTTCAGCGCAGTCAACCTTTTCAGTACTTCCTCTCTGTTTATACTTATCTGTTTCCATTTCCTTTACCCTCTCCTCTGATAGTGCGGCATTTGGTGCATCCACTTCTTTTGTGAAGACAGATGTAAAGTACTCATTCAGCACATCAGCCATGCCCTCTGCCTCCACAATAAGATTTCCCCCTTGGTCCTTAATTGGCCCCACCCTACCTTTGACTAGCCTTTGTTTCTTGATATGTCATTGAGACGTCTCTAAGCACATCACAGGATAAATTGTAAAGTGGATTCACTGTGTATTTTCAAGGCAAAACTCATAGTCTTACATGGTCACTCCAGTGCAGGTGATGAGATGAGTCGGAAGAGATGATCCATCCATTAGATGAAACGTTAAACTAAGGTCTCATCTGCCTATTCACGTTACAGATCCTATGGCTCTAGAAAAAAAGAGAAGGGAATTTTTCCAAATGTCCTGGCCAACCTTCCCTATATAAAACTGATCATTCACTTCATTGCTATGGAGAAATGACCTACAAAACATACAATCACTGCATCTTACAGTATATCCCGTGAAGTGCTTTGAGAAGTCCTCCTGACGTGAAAGGCACTGTATCAAATGTAAATTTCCAGAAGTATATATCTGTGGGTAACATTTCAATTTGGATACTCTTAAGCCTATTGATGAGTTTCTGCATGTATCAGACACCCGGCTGACCCAAAAATCTAATGAATGTCTCACTTAGAATACTAATCCTGTGAAAAGGGAAGAAAATTAAAATCTTTACAGGAAAAAAAATAATTTTATATTGAAACAAAAAAAACAATTTAAATCCCTGATCTGGGTTGAGTTAACTGATCTTAAATGGGGAGGTGGTAGTCAATTGGCTACAATGTACCCAGGAAAAGGAGGGGAAAATACGGCCAGGCTTTCTGTTCATGATTTGCTGCAAGGTGCAGATGTTTGGATGCCAGGTAAGAATATGATGGAGCCTATAATCATTTCAAAAGCCTGCAAACAATTACTCACACATGGAGAATAGCTTCTTATGCCTGATGTGCAGTTGTCTATGGTGGCATTTTCGTGACTAACATTTATCTTTAATAATGTTTTTTTTCCAGTGGGACAATTCTCCTGGAATAGGTCAGGGTCTTCAGAGGAGGGAAGAAAATTTGAAAAATAATATTTATAACATATATTTAAAAAAAACAGATGTTAAATATTTTATTTTCCCAAATATTAAATGCCTTTGCCCTCTAGCCATCACTTGACACCCTCACTAACTAATCCTGGGGAAAATTCGCTTCCAAATTCAGACTGAATTCAAGAATTTACCAAAATGGAACAGAAAGAGAAATAAGTCAAAACCAAACCTAATAGTTTAACTATCTTTTGACACATCTTAACTATTTGTTAGCACACCTAAACCAAAATAGTTGTCGGGTTATGAGTCTGCATCATATACAAGTACTTTCAAAACAGGCTGGTCTTTTAGTATCACATTATGATTATTCAGAAAAAATATGAGTCATAGGAGCAATCCAGAAAACCCAACTACTATATTTCTAGCACTTCCACCTCACTGTAAACACTCTAAATGTGTGTAATTTACATTTTTTATTAACAGGATACTTTAATAATGAAACTCATACGAATTCCAGACAATTTATGGGACCTCTACTCTAGAAGCAGATCACATTGGAGTGGAGTTCCCATGCGGCAACACAAACACATCTGAAGAACTCCTATTCATAAGAAATATTGCAAATTACACCTCACTCTGCAACCAATGGAGGTGCACATCCCTGCTTATTGTGGAGATGTTTCATCCATTCATGATCATGATTTCAAAATGTTTTCTTTAATCTAACCTCTGCTGCAGCATGAGCCTACAAATGCCTTCAACTTTCATCTATAAATCTTTACTGTAAAATCATGCAAAGCACTTTGAGATGTTTTGATGATGTGGACAGGCTCTATATCAAATGGAAGGATTATTATTGTTGTTATTATTTCAATATTGATTGGTTTTGGCATCAAGAGGACTGCCTCAGGCCTTCAGAGAATTGTCCTAGATTTAGAATCTTGTTCAAGCAGAAACCAGGACTGGGCAAGGCTGTTCAGGCTGGAGTTTGGCTGATTTGTTTATTTCTCCTAAATGCTCAAGGGGCCGTTTAAAAACAACACAATTTGGGTGTGGAATAAAATGTAACCATGTACAGGCAATGCTTTAGTGAGTGCACAACTGCACTTCAGAAAACATTGTGAAATCTAAGTGCAATATTTCTTCACACAGTAAAAATCAATAGCTGGAATAGGAAATTAAATCAAATTCACCATAGAAGTTCAAATTATTTAGCCTTTCATGATATTTCTGTTTAGGGTGTTGCTAGAATAAATGAGTTGCCATGATTGAAGGACGTTGGTTTGTGTTGACCCGTGGGAACTCCACTTTAATGTAATAATAATAATTATTATTACTATTAGCTATCTATAGAGCAGAGGTCCGATAAGTTGTCTGAAATTTGTATGAGTTTCATTACTAAAGAATCCTGTTAATCTGCACAATGAAGCCTCATTATTACAATTGGGAACCACAAGATCCAAACTGTTTCATGCCTCGGAGGTCTTGACCTAGATGAACAGGGGTGATCCCCCGGCCCAGCCCCATTTGACTATTTACTGTGGTTGACACTGTTCATTTTTCGTCCGCTCAGAGCATAAATGCTCTAGCAGAGGTTTTGTTTGCTTACATTTGTCTTCTCCTCCTTCGACTCTCTTGAGTCCGCTGAGTCTGTCTTAGAAACTGTTGAATTTCATCTCTTTAAGTCTCTTGAATTTATCTTTCCATTGAATCTACTTAATATACTTGTTGGTTATTAGGAATTGGGGTCCTCCCTTTGTCGACAGAAATGGGCTGAGATGATTAGAGCGAAACTCCAATAAGATGCCATCTTCCTGATTTTCTTCTCAATCATTGTTTCCTTACTTCACACGCCTCAGTTAACCTAGCAGTAAGTAGGAACCCGATTGTTAGTCGATTGGTGGATCACTTTTTTGGGGGTAATAATTCCTCCGAAATAAATTTAAAAAATACCCAATCCACGACTGTTTGTGGGACACTGCTGTGAGCAATTGGCTGCTGCGGTTCGCCCACAAATGTACAGTCAATTCACTTTACAGTATATTCTGTGAAGCGCTTTGAGACGTCTAGAAGATGTGATAAAGCGCTATATCAAATGCAAGGATTATTATTATTATTATTGTGAGCCATCCATCCTTGGGATGGGTAACTCCTTTGACTAGGAATTTGGAGATCTGGCCTCCGATGTTTACTTTCCCAGCTCCAAGTATCTGTGTTAGAAAGTCCTCTTCACAAAGTCCTCTGTGTTAGAAAGTCTGCTTGCACCAAAAGAGGCAATAAATTACACTCGTTATGTAGTTTCAAGAATCCCTACCCCTCCAAGTCCTGTCGACAAGTCAAGCTGGCTGCTCTGTCATCTGTCATCAGCAGTGTTCTGGAGTATTGTGGACTCCCCCCAATTTTCTCTTCAACCGTGCCTTCAGCTCCCCTCTCGACTCTCTACCCCCTCCTTGCTCCCTCCCTTCCCACCCCTCCTCGCTCCCTCCTTCCCTCCCCTCACGCTGACCATCTCCCCCCTGCTCGGGTCCCGACCCAACTGTCCAGCGCCTTGGGACGTCCTCCCGACGTGAAAGGCGCTCTATAAATGCAATCTTGTTGTTGTTGTTGGTACTGTTTGTTAACGTAGACATCTTTTGACAGGTTTCTTGCCTCTTCATCAGGCACAGTGGGATTATGCTCCTTATGCCAGTACATTTAAAGCACATTAAAGGCACTTACTGATAATTGGATTTGCTTGTGGATCATCTACGCTAAGTGTAGATTTTAACTGATAAAACAATATTGAATGCAGTCAACTGTACCCATGGAAAAGGTGCACACCCACACCCACACATACAGAGTGGGTGCAAAGCGCTTGTGGGAAAGGGTTGGAATTTGAACCTTTGACGTGGCTGTGGCTTCTTTGTTGGCTGGAGAGCAATGGGTACTAATTGGGTGGGCTGTGGCCCTGGCCCATTCAGGCCCACTTGTGGCTACGCCCTGCCACATACAGTTATAACATACTTCACTTCGTGGCTGGTTGCAGGAGAATGCTATGCACAAATTGGTTCACCATGTTTTTGCCTGCACATTAAACTTCACTTTATATGAAATTCTGTGAAGTGCTTTCCTCCCAATATAAGTGATCCTATATCAAATATAAGGATTATTTCATTATTTATTATTACAGTACTAAAAACTAAGGCATCATTAGCGTAGAATGAAACCCACAAAAAGGAATTTAAATAAATAGAGAAAAACAGTGAGATCCAAATAGCAGAATACCTTCTCACCAGCCCAGAGGGCAGAGAGATAGTCAAAAAAACGATAATGTTTTTAATGTGCATCTCGGTGGCAC
The DNA here is from genome assembly GCF_018977255.1 of Callorhinchus milii. Classification (NCBI taxonomy): domain Eukaryota; kingdom Metazoa; phylum Chordata; class Chondrichthyes; order Chimaeriformes; family Callorhinchidae; genus Callorhinchus; species Callorhinchus milii. Next base: position 34,363,411 of record NW_024704743.1, read on the forward strand.
ATACCACATACCTGGGTGGATGATCAGACAACAGATACGCTTCATGCTGCAGGAGAGAAGTAGATGATGCACTGTGCAAGCGAACACCTGTTTGGCACAGTCCAGAAAAGAAATACTGTAATGAGCTTCACAGCCAACAAAACAAAACTGAAAGTTAAACTACATCAAAGCTCATGATTCTTTAAGGCCTTCATTGTTATATAAAAGGATACGTTACGGTGCAGTTGATGTTGCTAAAATTACTGGAGTATTCGTATTTTACAAAATGGATCTGAGTAATCCTGCGTAGAATTTTCAATGTGAAATGTTTTTCTAAGTGCAGTTCGAGAAAACGATTGAAAGAAATAATCCTAAATCACAGGGTTTTGCGCTTGTTTAGAAATCCTCGCATTAGGTGTCTGTCTCTTTTGTTTTGAACCTCACAGTTTTAGTCCGGTGCAGTCACCTTAGCTAACCTCCCAATGTTGGAAAAATATTTGATTTCAGTGTTATCAAAAACATTGTAAAGGCATTGATCAAACGCAGATTATTTAATTCCTTAACGTGTATTAATTCATCACTCATCTTTCTATGTCCTGGTGAAGTATTTGGAGACAAAAGGTGGGATGAGGAAAGGCCATCAGTTCCATCAACTCTGCTCCTTCTGTTGACCTCACAAAACCTACCCCATGGTGAACATTACACAGGGAGGCAAATACTTAGAGCGGTCCAGTGTATTTTGCGATGGGGTAGTAGAAAAAGGGTTCATACACACACACACAACTCATCCTAGTGAGTTTGCAATCTCATATCACCTCAGAGAAGGCGCTGAGCCAGACTAAATGCAAGTTGTGTGTTCACTCACTACATGGGACAGAGTTAAGTTCAATGGTCAGTTCTGCTGTCTGCTCTTTTGCACCCTCTCCTGGATCGTTTCAGAATTACAAGGGTAGAGACTTGACTGCTGGATGTTTCCCATCCCTCTAAATCTGCAAATGTTAAGGAAAATGAGTAAGGGTGGAGGTAGAAGATAGAACAAGAGGGGGAGTGGGTTTACAAAATGTATTGTGCTTTAAAAAAAGTTTCTGAGCATACAAATTCCCTCTCGCCTCTGTTTAGCTCGATTGTGCCACACATTAGCTGCAGTGCAGTAGCCAGGTGGATGCCAAGAAGCCTAAAGATAACTCTCCTTGTTTGGGAGGGTAACATTTGGGTTAAAACCTGCATAAAACCTTTGTTTGGTGCTTTCCCATAGCAGAGAGACCAGGAATTCAACAGCTTAGGGAATTTGTCTCCCCCCCACCACCCCCCAACCACCATCCATTGCCATGGCACAGCTCCAGCATGTCAACAAAAAATGAAAACATGGAACAAAACTAAAGATAAATCACAGGCTGCCTTGTGGAGTCAGAATTCAACTCGAGTTAAGTAAAGAGCTACCAACTAGGACCAGCTAATGATCGCTGGAGTGTGTATGTGGTGTGTGTGTAGAGGGCAGAAACAGATTCAGCTCTGATGCTCAAAACCGTCAATTGCCCCATCCACACTCACACATGAAGAATTATTTGTATGAAGCCTGTTGTTCCTCAGCATGAATCAATACCTCCAAGAGAGTGCAGAGAAATGGTGATGTGGTGAGCAGTAGAGTGTCCAGGATCACATTTTGCAGACTCTGTAGGGATGTTCTGTAAAGCAGACAGTTCCCGATCACTGAACAGATCAATTTCAAGATCCTCAAACCTTTCTTCAAATCCATTCATGCCCTAACAACTCCCTATCTCTCCAACCCACTTACTCCCCAACCCATCATGCGCTGTCTCTGCTCGGCTTGCTCTGGCCTATTGTTTGTTCCTCACGCCCTCCGTTCCACCATCGGTGGCCACATTTTCAGCCACTACACCCTGAAACTCTGGAACACTTTCCCCCAGTCCCTCTGCTTTGTCCCTTCCATCCCCATCTTCAGGTAGCACCTGAAGACCTTCCACATTGATCTTGCCTCCCCCCTGGCTCGGTAATGTGCTCCACCACGGTCAAGTGCTCTGGAACGCTATCCTGCATGAGGAGCACTATATAAATACAAGTTGTTGTTGACTGCAATTGGTGTCTCTTTATTGATGCAGTACAACCTGCAGGTAGGGCTGATGTTCAGTATGGAAATCCTGTGATAAACTGATCTGTTTAAAGTGTACAAAACCCACTCCAGTGCACAGAGGCCAATATGAACTTCATTTGTTCAATTTGCAGGCAAAAAACAGTTCCAATTTGCGAGTTGTGTAAAGCACATGCAAAAACATTCGTACAGAAAGAATTACATAAATAACAAATGTAAAGGATGACAGAATAAGATGGAATCATTTTCATCAGTTGTTAATTCCCACAATGCATGCTCTTACACACAGTTTACATAACTCGTGCGTCAGCCTAGCTCAGTGGTAGCACTGTTGCTTCTCAGTCAGAATAGTGTGACTCAGAGCCCTGTCGGGACTTGGAATCACATTATCTAAGGTTACATTCCAATGAAGTGCTGAGGGGTTGTTGCATTGTCGAAGATGCTGTCCTTCGGATGAGATGTTAGACTAAGGTCCCCTCTGCCTGTTCAAGATCCCATGGCACTATTCGAAAAGAGAAGGGTGTTTCTCCTGGTGGCCTGGCCAACATCCCCCAAATAAAATTGTTCACTCACTCCCACGGCTGTTTGTGGAACATTGATGTGCGCAACTGGCTGCCACGTTTCACCTACAAAATACAGTCAAACCACTTTGCAGTACATCCTGTGAAATGCTTTGAGACGTCTCAATGATGCGAAAAACAACAACAACATTACATTTGTAAAGCGCCTTTCATGTCGGTAGGACGTTCCAAGGCGCTGAGCAGTCAGGGATCGGGACCCGAGCGTGGGGGGCGGGGTTGGGATGAGGCAGGGCAGAGAGGCAGGAGGGCAGCTGAAGGCACGGTCAAAAAGGAGGGTCGTGCCTTGAAGGAGGCAAATACCAAATACCAATAAGGCGCTATACCAAATGCAACAACAACATGCATTTACATAGCACCCTTCACGCGGGGTATGCCTCCCGCAAGTATTGCAAAGATTATTATTGCTATTACTCACAAAACAACTGCAACTCCAATATGACTTTGCATTATTTTCAGGCTGAAAGTAAACATGGGGAAGAAAGTCTGGCTTGTAGACACAGAATGAAAGTCAAGTATAGAGCTGCCAGCTAGGAACAGCTAATGCTCACTGGAGTGTGTGTGTGCATGGTGTGGGCATACAGACATACGGTGAGGGCAACAGATTCAGCTCTGATGCTCGTAACCTTCAAATGGCCTGTTGGCACTCAGGGTCTAAACTCACACATGAAGAATTATTTGTGTGAAGGCAACTGTTCCCCAGCATGAATCAATGCCTTCAAGAGAGTGCAGAGAAGTGGTGATGTGGTTAGCAATAGGGAGTCCAGAATCACTGTTCCAAACAGTGTTCGGTGATTCCACAAGACAGCCTTACTTCTGCACATTTTACATTCATTTTTGTTTGATGTTTTCATTCACAGGTTGAAACTTCAAATATTCTACAGTGAAGCCAGTTGAGCTCCAAGGATATCTTGCTTACCTCCCCCCAGGAGGATAGTCACTAGTTGGTCACTTAACAGCTGACAAGCATGAGGTTTCTGCTCTAGCTAGGAATGTAGACCATTCAGCCCATCAAGCCTGTTCCTCCATTCTATTAGATCAGGGTGGTCCAACCTTTTGGCTGCTGAGGGCCAGATGCCCTGTGGTGTCCTATAGCTCAGTCGTTACAGCACTCACCTCGCAAGCGAGGGACCTGGGTTCGATTCCCAGGCAGGGCAAAAAGTTGGGCAAGTTTCCTTACTCTGTTAACCTATCAGTAAGTAGAAACCCAGTTGCTAGTGGATTAGCGGATCACTTCTCTGGGGGTAATAAATTCTTCAAAAAAAAAAATTGGTCACTCAATCCACGACTGTTTGTGGGACACTACTGTGTGACCTGCCCATTGGCTGCTACGTTTCGCCCACAAAGTAGTCAATTCACTTACAATATATTCTGTGAAGTGCTTTGAGGGGTCTCGAAGATAAGGCACTATGTCAAATGCAAGGATTATTATTATTATTTGAGAAACATCAACAGGCCACAAAAGCAATATTTTTCGGAAACATGACATAACATTGACGGGTTATGGAGGGAGCGGGTGGGCCAGATGAAACGGAGGTAGGTGAGGAGGATGAAATTGGCCTGCGGGGAGCCAGTTGAACCAACCTGTATTAAATCATTGCCATCTGTACCTCAATTGCAAATATCCGTTTTTGCTCCATTATTATCCCGCAGCATGAATCAATACCTTCAAGATATGGGTGGATCACTAGGTGCATGGTAGGTAACAGGAACTCCCTGTGAGCTTCCTTGTGGGCAACACAGCTCAGCATGAAATATGTGAGAGCATTGCCAGTATTTTTCTGTCTGCAGCTCAGACACACTTTCCCATTGAGTGACAGTTCTACTCAAACTAAATAAAGGGATTGTCTGATAATTCAGTTTCCCTGACGTCAAGTCTAAGAGTAAAATGTCTCCCAGACATCAGCTGAAAATGGTTATCACAGCCTGCAAGTGTTACATGGCTGCAAGTCAGGTATGTCAGTGAATAATTCCACTTGCCCCGTGACCTGTCCATTCTGTTGTGAGAGTATGGATTAAAAAATACTTATGTATGTAAAGTAGCAACTGCTGCTTTAGAGTCTGAGGCTAAAGTTTATCAAGATCACAGAAAAAAATAAACAAAGGTAACTTTCGCTCCGCAGTAACAGATCCTAGGATTGGTGCAACTTGGCTGTGACGTGCTGCCAGTTACTGAGCTGCAGGAGCTCCCACTATAGACTCTGAGTTACTATTCGTGAGTTAATTTATGATCTGCCGTTTTTCCAACTGTGTTCCTTTCCCCTCCTCACCTTGATGAGCACAACAAATTACATTTGTATAATGCCTTTTGCATCAGGAGGATGTCCCAAGGCGCTGGATTTGGACCTGACCAAGGGGCTGGGATTAGAAGGGGTGGAGGGCAGGGAGACTAGGGATAGAAGGGTGACCAAAAGTGTGGTTGAAAAGGGTCTTAAGACGTGCCTTGAAGGAGGCAAGGGACAATGCAAGGCGAAGGGACTACTGGATGGAGTTCCAAAGGGTGGGGGCAGAGAAGCTGAAGACCTGACTGCCAACAGTGGGATGGGCTGGGTGGGGGCTGGAGCCTGCTGAGCGGAGGGAGCGGCCAGGTCAATGTGGAGTTAGCAGATCACAGAGGTAGGGAGGAGCAAGACAGTGGTGGGCTTTGAAGGCGAGGACAAGGATTTTGAACTCTATTTGGGGGAAGAGAAGCCGGTGGAGCCGGGTGAGGGTGATAGGGTCACGGTGCCCAGTCCGAGAGAGGACACGAGCTGCAGAGTTCTGAATTTAGAACATATGATACCAAAGAAAAAAAAATCACAATAGAATCGTGCCCCCCAAGTATTTTAATATTTTCACAAATTACATTTTCAATCACAATCGTTACAGTACAAACAAATTACATTTTGAGTTTATAAAAAGTTGACTTATGAAATACAAAATCACCTTTTTAGTATAACATAAGAAATTTTCTCTGCTTCCCCCCTCTGTCTTTGCTTGTGCCCCTGTGTGCAATCACAGTTGGCTAAGAGGTCGGCTGACCAATTTGTTCCCAAACCAACACCAATTTGCCAATAGCAGGTGATGGATAACAGCCTGGCTGACTTCACATACACCTGTCAGATAGCTGCAACTTGCCACAGCAGAGATTGAGAACCCAGTATAAGGAAGATCACATGTACTAATCTAAACCTTTTATAACAATGTGGCATGCTACACTAAAGGCTCCAAACCTCCACCTCTTTTATTCTTTAAAAAAGTGAGGGGAGAGAGAGAGAGAAGAAAAACACAAGACACCTAGCCCCCTGAACATTTAGAATTATACACATGGCTGAAAGCACGAGCACTGCATTGCTGCCTGGTGTAAATTTATCCAGCTGCAACAGCAATTTGTTAGAGCAGCCTTGTAGCAACACATTACGTTTACTGCAGCCAAAGGGCACCTTACCACTCTGTGGCACACCATGCTGGTGCTCCGAAGCACTGTGCTGTTTTCAAAAAAAGGGTGAGGGGAAGACAGGGGATCAAAACACGACACAGTTTTAGCCCTCTTAACATTTAGAATTATAAACATGGCTGAAAGCTTTAGCATTGCATTGCTTTCCGATTTACATTTTAGCAGTAACACAAATGACTCGAGCAGCCTTTTTTTTTGGCAACACAGCAAACACGTTTACTACAGCCATGGCTTTGTGACCTGGCGGTGGATGATACTCCAGCCTAGCCACAGTACAAATTGTTCTGAGACTGCCAGAAAATGCACTCGTTCTTTGTCCCTCTCTTCTGGCTGCCAATGTGTACTGTATTCTCATCCTCAGGCAGAAAGCTGGCTGGCGGCAGCCTTATTTTTCCCATTGAAGAGAAAGACAGATGGGAAGCTACCCTAACACTTAGTAGGCAGTGCACATGCCTCCCATTAGCCCACAATACGGCAGATGCAAACGTAGAAGCCGCAAGACACTTCCTACTTGCGTTTCTCTTGCAAGAATCCCAGCAACACATTTCCAATTTGGCAGTAAATTAAAAGCTTGTTTCATGGCAACATCACAAAGCTCCATTCGCACAAAGCCATAAATATATAGTGCACGGTCCATCTTGCATCCAACTGACTGGCCATCTCATCTTCAATTTCAATTCACTGTCCCCATCCCCCCTGCCCACTCGTGCATACATCTAGTTAAAACATTACAAAATCTCAACAAACACCGTTTTACACTGAAGACAAAAAATCCTTAAGAGTTCCTTTCTTGCTCGGCTGTTTCTGCTCACAGTTCAAGAGCATCTTTAGCCGGGAACAGTGCAGTTTCTTTGCTTTAACTGACTTCAGCAAGGGGGCAGATGAGGTAGAAGGTGTAGAAGTGAATGTTCTGAAAATATAAATGCAATATGTATAAACAGACAAATAACTAAAGCTCAAGAATAAAATAGGGTTTGGCAGCATCTATGTTACCTCGTGGCAACTTAGCTCAATTCATTCTATTCTTGCCTCTAGGTCAGAAGGTTATGGATTCAAGCCGCTACGGAACTATAGCTCGTTGGAGCAGAATGACACTTCAGTGCAATACTGAGATAAGTGCAGCATTAAAGGGATGCCCTTGTGCTTCATATGAAACGTTAAACCACTTTACAGTACATCCTGTGAAATTAAACACTGTAAAGATGTCCTCCTGACGTGAAAGTCACTATGGCTAACGTAAAGAATATTATTATTCATTCATCGACAATGTAGCTGGGCCAACTCCAATGTCCTATATGTTTCAATAATCTATTTCAATTAAAAAAANTCATTTTTAAGTCCCATTGTATTTGCTGTTTGAGCCCATAACCTTCTGATTCAGAGATGAAAGTGCTGAGCCAGGCCGACACACAAAATAAGAGGATATGAAAAGAAGCTTACATTACATTAATCACAATAAAGAACACCAAAGTAGGCATACAACGGCAGCAATTGGCTCACCACTTGGCTTTACCTCATGTCAAAATGGTTACTGATACCTGCACGATGTGTAGCGATCAATATCACATTGTTCATGTTGAGGCAGATAATAATTCCATTTGATATAGCTCCTTATTTTGTCGAACTATCTCACAGGGAATTGCTATCCCCCACTTTATTGACTGTGTTTATTGACTCAGCAAACCCAGCATCCAACTTGCACAGAACAAGGTCCCACAAACAGTCACAGGGTGAAAGACCAATTTATCTGGAGAACTGTTTACTTAATATTTCATTCAATGGACAGCGCCTCCAACAATACACCATTCCTCCAGCACTGCAGTGGCAGAGCCGGCCGATGTTGTGGAGGTGGGGGAAGGCAGAGCGGGTCATGGCACGGATGTGGGATACAAAGGATAGTTGAGGGTCAAACAAGATGCCAAGGTTCCAGACTGACTCAGTGAGGTGGAGTGTGATCCAGAGGTAAAAATGCCAGCAACTGAGCTAAGTCGGCACTTGATGTGTTATTTTGTTTTGCATGCTATTTTGTGGCTGTTCATCTCAGCTGTTTTAACCTCTTCAACAACAATACTCTACAGTACATTTGTTGTAAATGCCTATTAAGGGCCATTAACCTACTTTTCCGTGTACATCCCTACTTTCTGAATTTTGTGCAGTCACGCTTCACACCAGTGCAACATTCTTTGAATGGAGTGCACATACAACAAATGAAACTCCATATGAGAGATGTCACAGAAATATAAATTGGATTATGTATCCAATACAGTACTGGGAGTACATTGCACTACATTGCCAGAGATGCATTCCGTCAAATGACACATTAACTTCTACTTACATCTACTTGCTCTGGTGGTTCAGGTAGATGTTAAAGATCCCTTAAGGCACTATTTTGAAGACTGACGGATAATTTCACTTCTGTTCTGGCCAATATTCTCCCTATATTGAATTAACTAAACACTAATCATGAAATCAATTTGTCATTCATCTTTTTGCTGTTTCTGGAACTATTGCTGATACATATTAGATATCATATTTGGTTGTGTAACAAGTCACTACACTTAATAAAGTGCCCCACTGATGAGTAATTTCAGTATAATTAAACCAAATGCACGTATTACTTTTATTACAAACAAGGTTGGGTAAAACAGATTTTTAGAAACAAACAATGCTTCTGCCTCATCACAACTGGGTTTGCTGAAAAGGTTGATACAAATTGCAGATGGACCTACATAGACATCTCTAAGAAACTAAGCGATAAAAAATAAACACATTACAATTACCTTGGAGCTGTAGTTGGATTCTTGCCTTTTGATCCTGGCTTGTTCAGATGCTGGGAATAACCCATCGCCAGGCCTGGGGTCTGTTGGTGTCTTTGGACTTCGGGTGCCTTTGCGCCCAGTTTTGACCTGGCTAATCTACCCGACGCTGCAATCAGGGCGGCTCTATTTGCTCCATAGCATCTTGAGGTTTCATTACATGTGTAGCAGGTAACCAGCTAGAACAGAAAAAAAGATAAGCTGATCTGTACAAGAATGCACTGTTTTAAAACGTGATTTATGTAAAAGAATCTTTGCCTACAAAATACACAAAAATTCTAAACTTTAGAGTTTAGTGAAGCACTTTCAGATGTCCTCCTGATGTGAAAGGCGCTATAACAAATGTAAGGATTATCATTACAATAATTATGGATTCAGTACCTCAGTGCAGATCACCAGGTTCATTGCATTAAAAATGGAAAAGATTAGTAATCCCCACTTCATAGTACATTACAATAATCACTTTGCATCACAAATACTTACATAATAGCTACAGAAGCAGAACATCCATAAATTACTGCAAAGTACTATGGAATGGTCATTATCCTGCGAAAGCAACCCAATGCTTTAAAATAATTGTGTACGCTGAACAATTGAGTCAATATTAGAAATGAAGTTGTTTTTTGAGTCTCATTCCTGCATTGTCGATAATTGACTTCACTACAATCTCTTCAGCTGCCTTGCGTTCTGCATATTCTTTGAACTAAGGTGAGTCTCCCACCTACGGCTCCAAGCACCCCAAAAATGACTCAATTCCCCCCACGGATAAGAACTGTATGCATACTGGGGAGAAGGGTGGGGGTGGGGGAAGAGATTTATATTAATTCCTATCTGATTGTCAACTCACTCAGAGTTGCACCAGAATTAACTGAGCACAAGACAAGGATTTCATGTGGTGAGAATCCATAGCGAGATAGCTTATGTTGCTATTAAATTCATATAGTCTATACTGACACTCCAATACAGCGCTGGGGGTGTGCTGGATTGTTCGAGGTACTGTCCTCCTGATGAGATGTTTAACCGAGGTCCCATCTGCCTGTTCAGGTGGATATTAACGATCCAATTCACTATTCAAAAAGAGAAGGAAGTTTCTCCGGTGTCTTGGCCAACAACTCCCCAAATAAAATTGGTCAATCACTCCATGGCTGTTTGTGGGATATTGCTGGGTGTAAATTGGCTGTTGTGTTAGCCTACAAAATACATTTACTACACTTTACAGTAAATCCTGTGAAGTGCTTTGTGAAATTTCAATGATAAAGCGCTCTGAGACGCTGCCCCGTGTGAAGGATGCTATATAAAATGCAAGTTGTTTTGTTGACATTATAAGGCACTACATCAAAATGCAAGGATTATCATTATTATATTTACATATTTTAATTCAGATCATTAAAACAACACAATTTAAAACAATCATATTTGTGTTGGTAAAAAGTTCAATGTAAATGGGGTTATTGAATGATCCCTCAACATTTAATAATAATAATAATCTTTATATGTGATATAGTGCCTTTCATCTCGGGAGGACGTCTCAAAAGTGTTTTGCAGAATTTACTGTAAAGATAGTGACTGTGTACTTTTTTGTATACACTTGAATGTTATGTTTAAATGAGGGCATCTGTGGATTGCAGAGAAAATGCGAGCTTATCGCTTTAATGTAAACATGATTTTTCTTTTGTGAATTCATTCTTCTTGAGCTAAGTTAATATTCACCCACAAAATATAGTCAATTCACTTTACAGTATTTTCTGTGAAGCGCTTTGAGATATCTCGAAGATGTGATAAGGCGCTATATTAAATTCAAGGATTATTATTCAACGCGCATGAAATGAGTTGCTTTCAAGCTTACAGTCCATTTCATGGTTAATAAACCCATGTGCAGTTCCAACCGTAGCCGATGCGATTTGTTATGTAACCAAATATAGCAATTACTCTACAATGAAGTAGGAGCGATGCAGCGAGCTAGGACAAAGCAAATTAAAGCAATTCTGTATAACATTGTTAGGAATTGTAACAGATGTGCAACTACAATACCTGCACAGCAGCAGTTACTAGTACTGTACTGTTATGCATCTCTTACATTTGCCCTACTTTCAGTTTATTTATAGTCTTAGCATTCTTCCATTCCCACCCGAAAAGGGAGTAAATCAGATACCTTGATGTTGAGAAATAATGACTACTGTATCAGCGTCAGGGCCATGCAGCATGCTTACTGAACAGTGGAAACGCACAATTGTCAAACTACGCAATAAATCAGATACCAGTTATCTACGTTTTTTGAAGAAAAAAACTCAAGGCAGATACAAAACTCCTTCGAGTCTGACAACACCACATTTGCTTATCTCAATAATTTTAATTAAAACTACAATATTCTCGGGATAATATAAATTAAAATTATAAGATCACAGGATTAAGTAAATTTAAATAAGATCCAAAGCATAATGCAAATGAAAACTATAAGCCAGTAACTGACATTGTACAGTCTGTTTTGGTAATTAAACACAAATCTGCAATAAAATAATCAACGTCCCTACATAACTGATACACAAGCTCTTACACATTTTTGTGGACAGATTCCTTGCGGCAAAATCTTTCTATAAAAAATGAAATATAGCACCCACCTAACTGCTGGTCAAGGTTTTATTTTTTTCTGCTCTTCTCCATGCCTAACACCCGTCTCAATTTTACAAAACTCAAAGGGTGTCTCAGAATTGCTTCGGATAAATGAGCAACATATTGCACACTTATATTTGAAGGTCATTGCAATTTAAAAAAAAATCATTTCAATAGTAGAATAGCAACACTTCAAGCAAAATTCTGTACTGACCTCTTTTATGGTGCATAAAAGAGATTTATCTATAAAGTATTGGTTTCAATTCGGCTTTCTGCGTGAGGAACTAGCTCATATAAATACCAAGCCTTGGCTGCACCTAACTAAAAAACTAAACACACTGCCCAGATAAAGATACAATTCTGCACTTACCGATATGAAAGTGGCCATGTTTAAGATTTGTAACCTGTACGGATGGAAAGCTGAACTGAATGGTGGCTCTAAGGAAAGCAGATGAACCCAAAGCGTCTGGATAGACAGGATTGCAGAGTGAGGCGGGGCTAAACGTAGCCACTGTTGGACATTGATGGAATTCTGAACCAATCCCCTACCGCAAGGCAAGGTCTTTAGTTCATTTAATTCTGCATTCATTTTAAGAACAAGATGTTGTGCATCCTAATTAGCCAGGAGATACGCAGAGTGATCTGCAGTACAGTACATCAGTTTGAAGCACATTGATGTATCTGACAAATTCATGCAGCCATGCTAATGATTCGGACAGATACCAATAAGAGCAAGTCCAATCAGGGCAAGTGCTTGTGTGCCAAAAGATTTAACTCAAATGTATTTGACGGAATTAAATCCGTGAGAGGCAAAAAAAAACACGTCATCCTCTACGTTTGGTTGAAGTCTTTCCTGCCAGATATCCTCTGCCTGGTTTCTATTGATTTTTATTCCTTATTTGAATAGCTCGAAGTCAGGAAGATGAATTTGTATTCTAGGTTATCAAATCAGTTACAACTGCATATAAAATGCCCCAAATTCATTGACAATTCTGAGACGCACATAGAAATATCATTATATACACACTTTCTGTTATTTCAATATGCCCCCCAGCTCTATGTCAAACATAGAATTTACAGTTATTAAATAGAGCTGCAGCATTTATTTTATAGTATTTAAAGGACTGCCTTCAGGAGAAAATATTTTTTTCAAAATGTTACAGCCTCAGTTCTGAACACAACAACAACAAAATTACATTTGTATAACGCAGGGCTAAAACACAGCTTGCAGATTGCAGCGTGAACAGCTGTACCTGCAGTGTTTTGGAAAAAAAACGGTTTCAGCACAGCTCTATTGCCATATTACTGGAATATGAAAGAATTGTGTATCTTAGTGCCTAATGGCATTTGTGTCACCAAGTTAAGTTTTAATCCTCTGTGTGAAAGTAGAGCAGTTTTCCCTTAATTCATGCCAAGTCTACAGGTAATTCAGTAATTTGTGACTTATTCATTCATTCTGGACGACCCGAGTTATTCACAGCGCAGGGAGGAACAGATGGATGGACGTCGGGTAACATACTTTAGTGGCCTTGGCTCCATTGCTCGTGACGTCACTACATAATCCAAGAACAAGATAAGTAAAAACATATGGACACGCAGTAACCTGAGACGTGCACAACAGATAGCTGTCCGACTGATCCCTGCGCACAAATCTGGTATGCTCGACAAGGAACATAGCAATACACATCCCTCCACAAACTGAAGAGGATCATGTGAGATTGAAAGTAAAGGCTCAACTCACTGAGTCAAAACAAAACCATAAGGTATATTTGTCCTGAATGAGATGAAAACGATCTTCTAAGAAAATTCGGAGGCAAAAAATGTTGCTAATATGTCACAGACATAGACCCTGGGTTGACAACAACGGCAACTCTCTCAAAACATGATACCTTGGGTGACAGTATAGTGGTTTTCCTTTTACTGTTATAGCAAGACACCTGCTCAGATGCAAGCTAACTCTTTACTATGATCCTGGTGTGTGGATCCCCGTACTATCAAAGACATCTCAAAGAGCTTCACAGAATATAGTGTAAAGTGAATTGACTGTATATTTTGTGAGGAAAATGCAGTTTGTGATTGAAATAGCAGTTGCCGGAAAAACAGCAACATAAACAGTGCCTCAAGATGTAAAGTGCATCCCCGATAGGGAACCCCACGAATGTCACACCAATGTGCAACAACTTGGCTTCTACCCCAGATCTTGAACATCACGGGGTTCTCCCATTCTGATGCATTTTTCCAGTGGCAAGGCACCATTCAGTGGAGTCTTGTAGCGTAGTCGGCCTTCCCAACTCCTCCCTCCACAGGCTGCAGGTAATCCAGAACTCTGCAGCCCGTGTCCTCTCCCGCACCAGACTCCGCGACCCCATCTCCCCCATTCTCGCTCGACTCCATTGGCTCCCTATCTTTCAGAGGATCCAGTTCAAGATCCTGGTCCTCACCTACAAAGCCCTCCATGGCCTCGCCCCACCCTATCTCTGCGACCTCCTAACCCCCTACCAACCCGCCCGCTCCCTCCGCTCAGCCGGCTCTGGCCTGCTCCACGTCCCCGACCCACCCGCCCCACCACTGGCGGGAGAGCCTTCAGTCACTCTGCCCCCAACCTCTGGAACTCCATCCCCCAATCACTCCAACTCGCCCCCTCCTTAGCCTCTTTCAAGTCCTGCCTCAAGATCCTCCTCTTCGACCATGCCATCGGCCACCCCCCTTCCCCTCCCTTCCCCCCCCCCAACCCCAGCTCGGGTCTGAAATGCTGTACACTGTCCAGCGCCTTGAGACGTCCTCCCGACGTGAAAGTGGCTATACAAATGTAATCTTGTTGTTGTTGTTGTAGTGGTTAGCGTGCTTGCCTTGCAAGCGAGAGGACCCGAGTTCGATTTAATGGTGGGGCGAAACCTTAGGCAAGTGTCCTTACTCCACACGCCTCTGTTAACCAGCAGTAAGTAGGAAGTAACAATCGGTTGTTAGTTGTTCGATGGATCGCTTTCTAGAGGTAAGAATCCCTCCCTCCCCAAAAAATGTGATCACTCAATCTACGACTGTTTGTGGGTCACGGCTATGTGCAATTGGCTGCAGAGTGTCGCCAACAAAATTCAGTCTACATACACAAATAAAATACCCCAAATAACACTTAAAATATATTCTGTGAAGTGCTTTGAGACGTCTCAATGACATGATAAGCCCCTACATCAAATGCAAGGAATTATTATTTTTTATGCTATCATTTTACCTACAAGCCCAATATTTTTATGCATAAAAAGCGACAAACTCAGCCCGAGAGGAGAACCTAGGTAGAGTGTGAACCACTGCGTACTTCCATTCAGTTCAAGGTCCAAGGAGGCTAAGCAGCTTGAAAAATATATTAAAGATAACCTTCCTGAAAACACAAGCTTTCCTCCAGGCACAGCTGTTACTGAATGCTTAGGACTGGAAACAACAGGAGAAAGCAGAATAGCCCAATAATTAGGATTCATTAATATTGATTTTGAGCGGATAAATTGCTGTGCAACATGCTAGTTACAAGCTGTAGCCAATGTTTGTGTGACAATGTCTTAACTGTAAACTACTGTGCATAAAGACAACAAACTGAAATCTTTCTCAGCCAATACATTTCAGAAGTTGATATTGTGTCTGTTATTTGGTGGAGCCAAAGCTGACCCTTTCTCTCCTCCCCATTCGAGAAGGGAATTTCTCCCAGTGTCCTGGCTAACAATCCCGCAAATAGAATCGGTCCATCGTTTGTTTCATGGCTGTTTGTGGGACACTGCTGTGTGCAATAGGCCAATAGGCTGCCACATTCGCTCACAAATATACAGTCACTACACTTCACAGTAAAAAAATACAATAATTATTTTTTCATTTACCACCCAAAAAGGATACAGTTCAAGATCATAGGAGATGTAGTGCCTTATATGAATTTTGCGTGCCTCCATAAAAGAAAAGTTCATGAAAATCTTTTGATTTATAACAAATAGGTTACATGGGTGGAAGAACAACAACAACAACAACAACAAGATTCCATTTATAGAGCGCCTTTCACGTCAGGAGGACGTCCCAAGGCGCTGCACAGTTGGGTCATGACCCGAGCAGGGGGAATTGGTAGTGGAATTAGTAAGGAATGAGCAATAATCTTGCATCGACTATTGTCAACATGAAGTCAGAAGCATTATTGCCTCTTACATCTCATTTCGCCCATTAGAATTAAATATTTGATTACAGTCCCAGATGCAAACACCTACGATGTTAAAGGTAACAGTTCACTCTTGACTGGCATTTATGACTCATCAAGGTCAATGTCTGTGCGTAGGCAATAACTTGTGTTCCCTCTGTAGCAGAGAAGCTGAAATCAGAGCAGGGGAAGCTGTGGTGGTGATGGAGGAGTCAGTGTTTGATCACCTTAATGCTAAGAACCAAATAATAATAATAATAATAATCACGTCACACTCAGATACAGATCTTAAACCATACCATGTTGTTGGCTCTGGAAGCAATTATCATAATTTCCCAAGATTGGTCTCTTTTCATTTGGTAGACTGTAGAAAGCTGGGGTTACGCAGTGATTGTGACCTACAGAGCAACACAATGCCACTTTTTAACAGAGGTTTTGCCTCAATAATAACCTTCACTAAACATATGTGGATTTTCTCCAACACGTTCCTAAATGTAATACACATTTCAAAAATATTACTTCGGGCAGCTTTTTGAAACCTAAATATTACTTAAGAACTTTTAATCTGAATACAAATGTAAAGGGCTAAGTAGAATGTACACTGCGAACCACTGACTATTTACTGTATCACAAAGTTATAAACCTGCCAACATGTCACAAAGATTATGATCTTTCATTCAGTAAAACTGACCCTTTTGAAAATAGTTCCTATCCTCGGACCATGGAAAAACACAAAGCCCGCTACTTGAGGAGAAGATATTTAAAATGAACTGTTAAGAAGCCTCGGAACAAATTTCAACTGGAGAATAGTATTTTGTGCATGAGGTTCACAAGGTCTCAATTATGCAATGGGCTGTGCCTCAAGGTTTCATGTCCTTAGAAACAAACTGTCCTGATGCAAGATGTACAGTTAATTTGCAGCAAATGTGTGGCAGCTCAAGTTCTAATGGCATCGCCTGCATCAAAACAAATTGATCTCTGCAATGTGATTTGCACTGACCATTGAAAAATAAATCGACACACACAGATGATCCACTGGTTTAATGAATCAGTGTGTCCATGTCCTTGAATGCCCTCTTTCAAAAATGTAATTGAAAGCCATTGATTTACACTACTTTAGTTTCTCACATTAAAATAAAGCAAAGAACTTCAGATCAACTATTTAATTTATACACCCATAAGTTAAGGATTTGCTGACATATTAACTTAAGGGAAGAGTTCAGACTTGAACACCAATCTCTGAATGCAAGATTATATATATTTAGCAATGCCCTAAAGGAAAATGTCATAGTTGTTCATTTGCATCAATTAAACATTTCTGATTTATTTCTGCATTGTATAAATAATGATAATGCTCTTCATTACAACTCTGTTTTGCCTACAAGTTGTGTGTCCTATGGATCTACTGCCAACTTTCTGCATTGTGCGTTAGGCGTTCTAATGTCCTTGCGATAGGAGGTTTGGTTGTGGCAAACCACGATCTAATCTGTTCGCAGTAATAGGTTTGGTAGTGCAAACTGTGATGATATCAATACAATACAAATTTACATTTATATACTGCCTTTCACACTGGGAGGACGCCTCAAGGTGCTTGACAGTCCTGTATAGGTATTGATCACTCGATTGGTGATGTCATGACGCTGAAGTGCTGGCCAGCAACTGTGCCTCATTGTAGTGCTGGTTTAGCTTTTATACATCCCAATTTCCATGTTATAACAGTGCTGCCCTGTATTGTGACAGCTGCCTCAATCAACACCTCCTTGGCGCTGTGATGTTTTGCTGAGATATCCCAAGTCGGTGGTTATAGAACAAAGATTGAAAAATACTGTGGTAGTTCTTAATTTATTTACAGCTCCAATTCACAATACGAAAGGGTAGTGGGAAAGAGCAGGGAATTGGAATCAGGGTATGTAACTCCAGTGGCCAAACTAACAGCAGCAGAGGCTTGGTGAGCTGAATGGCTCCTTCTGTTCTGCAACTTTTATCTACCCTCAGTAAAATATTTTTTGCACAATGGTGTAATGCTGTTGAATGCACTGATCCAGAATCACAAAGGAATGGTGAGCCGTCTGCAAAAATACCACGAACAACAAGCAGCTTCAGCAAACAAGGTCACATAGATGGGAGAAACAATGAATTCCAATATCAGTCGCAAGGAACCTTTCCATACTTTGCTATTCACTACACACACACACACAGGACCTTGACGGCACATGGTTTCACTGTGGTTATGTCAAAACTCCTGCTTGTGAATAAGGCACAATGTTGGATGATAGAATATGAAACGTAGAAGGCATACAGATATTGGCAGGTTAACAACAACAACTGGAGTGCTTGAAGATTAATGGAACGTATAGGGCATGTCACTACCCTTAAGTATATGGATGAAAAATAACCACTATTTTTTAAACACATATCTGTAAGTTTTAAAATCTCATCACACGTAGGCATCAAAGTTAAACAGAAATGAATGACTGTTACTTGTTTTAGTTAAGTTACGTGTGCTTATGCTTGTTAGCTAGTCTTACCTGTAGAACTACAATCCTAATTAAATGAAGTTGAGTTGCAGAATCTCTAACTAACCGTGACAGATGTTACGGGCAATTGGTATATCTCTAGATAAAATGTTATGGGAAAATGCCAGTATCCCATGTGCTAGACAAAATGTTCTGTTAATTGTTGATGTACTAGTCCTGTATTGTCAGCCTAGGGCTCCAGTCCAGCCTGATTAAACTATTATCAGGTGGGTGAAGACTTGCGGATCTGCACATATTAGTCTAATGTAAAAAAGGGAACCTTTATAAAAAAGTATAGCTGAGCCACTTCAGTTCAGTCTTTGGTTCAGTCCAAGTTAGCGAGAGCCACTAGATTTTTTGCTCCTCCAAGAAGGCAGAACTTCTACCCAAGGTTTAGTGACTCGAGCCATTCATCTATCGAAGACTGGGAGTCACCAGCAATGTTTAATTCCACTGCTGCTTGACTCCCAGGCTTCAACGGAGTGGTTTGGCCCACTGCTGGCCACACCTTCGACCCCAACAAAGGACCAAATTCCTCATGATTTTATTCTTAAAACTTCTTACTTAAAATATAAGATCGTACAGAATTTTGGAAAGCAGTCCGACCCAGTCTTAATATGGAAGCTGGATTTTTCACAGGACTGATCTATACTTTATGGAAACCATCGCTTTCAGGACAAGAGGGGATAAAGGTTGAAGGCCACCATTGCTACAGAATTTCCTATGGTTGGTGCATAAGCTCCTCTACCTTTCTCTCTTCAGCACAAATGAGGGAAGGACTCTGAAAAGAAGCAGGACAAGTGCAGTACATTTTGATGACAAACATTGAAAGTCATCAGAACATAGCAACCTTTATTGGGGTTTAAAACTAAATATTGGCATGAATCTTTCCCATATCAGCAAGGTCAAGTGAGCACCAACTCAAAAACTGGCATTTAGCACCACTCCTTCAGATAGCTGATACCTTTTATACTACGCTTTTAGAGATGGTTCATTGCCATTTCCATGGTAATGTTGATTCAGTTTCCATGGTAATATTCTGGTTGGGTCGATTTGATTTCAAGCCCCGATTCTGAACCTGCATCCAATGGCTGGTTTCAGTAGTGCACTCATGTTGTCATTCATTGCATTAATCAGGCAAAACTTGCAACTGGTTTCAAAGGTTTAAGTTTAAAAGTTCCTGGATAATTCTTAAAAAGAACAATTTCCAGGTTCAGACTTAATTAAAGATTTTTTCCAAAGTTCAGCACAGTTTCCAATGGTCATTCACCTATAAACTACAATAACAACTTGCATTTATATAACCCTCTTCATGCAGGGTAAGCATCTCTGATGCTTAATCAGTCACAACAACAACAGCTCACATTTATTTAGTGTCTTGAGTGGAAGATAACTGTTAGCTGACACCTCCCCCTACAGTGCACAGCACAAATCTTCACATTCAGCACAGGAAACAGATGGGGGGATGGGGGTAGGATAATGTGCCAGGGACTTCTCTAGTGACCAGGGTACGTACTCTGCAGCAATCTGGAAATATGTATGTACTGTTATCTCCAGAATTGTGACTTTATTTTTCTCGTCACCGCCTTTGGTGTTGTGCGGGAAAGTCTACAGAGCACAACAATGCAAAATCAGAAAAGAACAGTGGTCACCATCACTGGAATCAGTGGGAGACGTGTACACCTTGCTCTCTCCGGCACAATGCTTTCAGAGGAGGGGAGGGAAAATCATCTCAAGTCTCTCTGGATAAAGAGCTGCCACATTCCCATTCCAATGTTACTGTCATTTACAACAGTGACTGTCCTCCAGGGGTGGGGGAGAGGTAAGCGGGGTCAAGGTGACATTTTTGGCAACAGAATTTCGGAATCCAGTCAGCCTGGTTCATTGACAGGATATGGGACATGGAAGGGCAGACCAGTTACTGGGGGCAGAGAATCACCCCCTTTAGCTCCTGTTAACCCTGCAAGGCAAAGCCCTAACAAATAGGTGGTCCTAACTGGACAAGCAGTGGGAAAGCTTACCAGATAGTGCTTTCAATGGCAAGCTTGGTGGTTTTAGCTGGTTAGACTCCAGCAGTACCGCAATACACACTCTGGGGTCCCCAAGCCTTGGCACTGGCCAACCTGCACCTAATACTTTCTGGAATTGGGTAAGCAGGATGCGTTCCTCAGGGAGAGAGTGCGCATTCCATTCCAACGATCTATCTCTGGGATTTCCATGTGAAGGTGGGATGTGTGGAAATTTTAGCTTTGTTTGGATACTCATAAACATGGTGATGGGTTTCAGCATATAGTCATACGGCTAACCAAAAACAATTGACAAGAGTGCTGTAATATAAGCTCGCCATGAAAGCAGAAGTGTCTGTGAGCGGACTGGTGTGTCTGTCGCACGTTTCTAACTCCACTATCCACCAATGTGTATGCCCTCTCTCTGCACTTCATAACTCAAGCTCCCGTCATACCTTCAGGGCACGACAAGTTTGCAGGGCTATGGGGAGACAGCGGAGGAGTGGGATTGAATTGGATAGCTCTTTTCAAAGAGACGGCACAGACACGACGGGCCGAATGGCCTCCTTTTGAGCTGTACAATTCTATGATTCTATGGATGTTAAAGATTCTGTGACACTGTTCAAACAGAGAAAGTGTCCAGTGTTCTCACTGACCATTTCCCATATTAATTATTCATGCACTTCATGGCTGCTTGTGGCACATTGCTGCCTGCAAAATTGCTGCTGCCTTTGCCTACTTGACAGCAATTACCCGGGGGATAATTTAAAATTTTTTGAATTTCTAGCTGCTATATTAATTGCAAGACTATGACTATGTATTACCATACATATCAAATTACAGTATTTTCATATCACCAAATGCTGATATCTGTACTGAACATGTATCCTCACAATTTACCCTAGGGATTATCCGGTCACAGCATACATATCCAGGTAATCTCTCGGGTAAATTGTTAAAGGCAAATCCAAATAAATATAACAGAAAGATGTGGAAGTTTTGATGAGGTACTTTCTGCTCTCTATCCTTGAGGCAAAAGCATGGATCTCAGTAGGTTTGGATGAAGGCCACCGTAGCATTTTTAATCTCAAATCAGAATTCCTACCCTATCGTGTGTCAGCCTGGCTCAGAGTTAGCATTCTCGCCTCCGAGTCCATAGGTTATGGATTCAAGCCCCATGTCGGGACTTGGAATCGCATAGTCTAAGATGCAGTGCTGGGGGAGTGTTGCATTGTTGCAAGTGCAGTCATTCAGATGAGACGTTTAAAAAAAAATGAGATACCGTCTGGCTGCTCAGTGGATGTTAAAGATCTCATGGTACTATTTGAAAAGAGAAGGGGGTTTCTCCCGGTGTCCTGGCTAACAGATTCCCCAAATAACTCAGTCTGTTTCGATGTTTGTGGGACACTGCTGTGCGCAAAACTGACCGCTTGGTTCTGCCCACAAATCAGTCAATCCACTTTACAGTATATTCTGTGAAAAGCTTTGAGACATCTCGACGACGTAATCAAATACAAGGATTTTTATTATTATTATTACCGTCTACTCATTGCAATATCAAGCTCTCTCTTAGACGAGTCCAGGAACTTGGCTAATACCACCTTTCCTAGTGATACTTTCAGCTGTTAATTTCTCTCTGCGTAAAGAAATATTTTCTAGTAAATATTTTCTAAAGTTGCCCTCCCCAACTCAGGACCTGCATCTTCTTGTCGGGCTGCTTTATCAGGCATGTCTGGAATGGTTATTTTCAATTTACTTTCTCCATCTCATTCCGCATCTTTAGCAGAATCCAGAATGAAATAGAACATTACAAAAATTCTTTAGAAATGCAACCAGGACTCGCTCATTTCTTACCAATGTGCTCCTCGCGCTTCTGTATTTCTTCAGTTGTCGGACATGCTTCAGCCTAAGTTTCCCGTTGGAGACTTCGTAACGGAGCAGCCTTTTTATCCGTTGAGTCATCTTCACTTTGGCTTTTATTCGTACTCTGTGGTTTCCAGGACGAAAGTACTGGTAACACTGACTGCATACACCTTCTGTTTTAACTTTTGAATCTGTAAGGAAACGTCTATAAATTAATCTGGCAGACTGCAATGTTGATTAAAATCAATAAAGGAGAATTTTATACTGACCTGCTGCAGAATAGTATTTCCATCTGAAAAGATAAAAATAAGATTACAATTCAAAAGTCAATTAATGTGTTTTTGGACAGAATTACTTGCATGGAGTGGCGTTTCCAGAATTTCATAAAATATTACAAAAAACATACTGTAGATCCAGATTTATTTTGATGCCCAATTCATTACACAAAAGGTTCACTGCCTTAAATGTTCATACAACTGCTAGGGATTGTACTCATCTATTGCATAATATTAAACATAGGTTTTATTTACTGCAAACCTTCTAAGCAAGACTGTAGCAAAAATACCAGTCATAAGGACATAAGAGACTCATGTATAATAATAATGTAATATGATGCTTAATGGGAGAGAAAGTAAACCAGCACAACACGTTAGACTTGCCAAGGCTGCAGGACAAGCACAGGTTCAAGAATGTGAAGGGGAATTTTAGGACCAACCAGACAGAATATCTTAACACATAAGGTAGCTAGCTAACAACCAGGACTGGTAAAACCAAGCCTTCAGCAGGAGAAGATTGCAGATTCAATACACATTCTGTGATGAGTCAGCTGATCTCAGCTGGGGCAGCAGTGAGGATGGGAGAGTAGTCAAAGCAACAATAAAATCAGTCAGCGTTCTCATTCCCTGCTGTTATCTGCTGCAAAGTGTTAGTGTTGGGCATCAGGTGCGGACTGTGATTTGGCTATATTGACAGGCTGCCTTGACCACCTCTTCCAGCCCACAGCTGAACAGTCTCTGGTGATCGAGGTGTACTCCAACAAAGGGAGTCACTCACAGCCTTCAAGAGGAAATTGGCAAAGAAAGAAAATTGCTGCAAGAAGCAAATCTTCCAGCTATTTCTATAACAGCCTTAGCTTTAAAACATTGCTCCCCAAAAGGAATATATTATGTGCAGGTACATATAGCAGAACAACAACAAATTGCATTTATATAGCGCCTCTTACAAAGGGTAGCATCCCAGAAAACCCCATTATAACATTGGTCGACTTATAAGGAGGTGAATCTCGGCTTTATAAAATGGGTCAGTGACAACAACAACAGGATTACATTTGTATAGCGCTGGACAGTGTACAGCATTTCAGACCCGAGCTGGAGTCAGGGGGAGAAGGGAGGGGAAGGGGGGTGACCAATGGCATTGTCGAAGAGGAGGGTTTAGAGGCGGGACTTGAAGGAGGCTAAGGAGGGGGCGAGGCGGAGTGATTGGGGGATGGAGTTCCAGAGGTTGGGGGCAAAGTGGCTAAAGGCTCTCCCGTCAACGGTGGGTTGGGGGACGTGGAGCAGGCAGAGCCGGCTGAGCGGAAGGAACGGGCGGGTTGGTAGGGGGTTAGGAGGTCGCAGAGGTAGGGTGGGGCGAGGCCATGGAGGGATTTGTATGTGAGGACCAGGATCTTGAACTGGATCCTCTGAAGGATAGGGAGCTAATGGAGCCGGGGAGAATGGGGGAGATTGGGTCACAGAGTTTGGTGTGGGAGAGGACATGCAGAGTTCTGGATTATCTGTAGCCTGTGGAGGGAGGAGTAATGTGTTGAGGTAGGAGGAATAGTCTGGAGTTGGCTAAAACTGTGCACTTACAAGAGGTAGCGAGCTTCTGCCGGGCACGTATCTTGCAGCTGAAGAGCTGAATTCAGAAGAAATTGCTGCTTTTTCTTTTCATCATTCATGCTGCAATATCAATCAATAGCAAGAGATTTAAAAAAAAGAAAAAAGATATTAATAAGCATCCAATCATTGGATGCCAGGGTATCAGAAGATTATTCACACAATAAGGATTGAGTATTAACATTAAAATGGAAACTTGGCCTGTGTGGTCCTGGTGTTGGCTTGTCATGAGGAGATGAGGGGAGTTCAAATTCCAGGCTTAGACTTGGAATTCTTCCAACTAAGTAGTGTTCTGCCAGATCCACCCGCACTGTGCGAAAAGGTGAACGACCACTCCCAAGCTGAATCCTGTTTATACGAATAGCTGGAATATTCACTTTTGACAGACCATATAACAACAAGTTGCATTTATATAGCGCCTTTCAAGTCGGGAGGACATGCCAAGATGATGGACAGTCGAAGGTTTGCAGCTGAGCTAGGGGTTGGATTCGGGATCGGTGGAAGCGAAGAGGAGGTGAGGGAAAGGGGCGAGGTGAAGAGACTCTGGAATGGAGTTCAAGAGAGTGGGGCAGATAGGCTGAAGGCCCAATACAAGGAGCGCATTGGAATCTGGAGGCTGAACTGTTTCATTCAGCTAATCAAGTCTGGAGGTGAAGCTAGAAATAAGCTTGGAAGCATGAACAAAAGACAAAAATGCACAAACATTTGAAAAAAATTATATTAAATCATATCCATAAAACAACAATAAAATTACATTTGTATAGTACCTTTCACATCGGGACGATGTCCCAAGGTGCTGGACAATCAGTGATTCAGAACCGAGACGGGGATCCGGGTTGGGGAGGGTGGAGGGCGGGGAGGGGGAGCTCGCTCCCTCCACTCAGCCGGCTCCGGCCTGCTCCACGTCCCCCGCCCCACCATTGGCGGAAAAGCCTTCAGCCACTCTGCCCCCAATCTCTGGCATTCCATCCCCCAATCACTCCGTCTCGCTCCCTCCTTAGCCTCCTTCAAGTCCCGCCTCAAGACCCTCCTCTTCGACCATGCCATTGGCCACCCCCCTTCCCCTCCCCCCCCTTGTCGGCCCTGACCCCAGCTTGTGTCTGAAATGCTGTGCACTGTCCAGCGCCTTGGGACGTCCTCCCGACGTGAAAGGCGCTATACAAATGTAATCTTGTTTTTGTTATTTCAGATTTTCAGTATCTGCACTTTTTCTTTTTAGGTTGTATGTCAGCCTGGCACAGTAGGTAGCATTCTCGCCTCTGAGTGAGAAGGTTGTGGGTTCAAGCTTCACATCAGGGCTTTTGAGTTCCTGACACTTCAATGTAATGATGTCAGAGGTACCATCCTTCAGATGAGGCATTAAACCAATGTCCCATCTCATCTGCCTGTTCAGGTAAGATCCAACAGTACTATTCGAAAACTGAAGGGAGTTTCACCCAATTGCCTAGCTAACAACCCACCTGATAAAATTGGTCATTCATTTCATTTTGGGGGGTCAGCTAGGTGTGAGACACATGCAGAAACCCATCACCACGCTTTAAGAGTATCCAAACCAAACTGAGAGTTCTAATGTAACCCACCTACACTTGGAAATTCCCAAGATATTTATTAGAATGGAACGTGTTCTCTCCCTGGAGGGACGTATCTTGCTTACCTAATTCCGAAAAGTATTGATAACAACAAAATTACACTTGTACAGAGCCTTTCACGTCGGGAGGGCGTCCCAAGGAGGTGCAGGTTGGCAAGAGCCAAGACTTGTGGACCCCCAGAGTTACGTTGAGGTACTGCTGGAGTCTAACCAGCTAGAACTACCCAGCTTGCCATTCAAAGCACCATCTGGCAAGCTTTCCTCTTTCCTGCTGCTTATCCAGCTAGGACCACCCTATCCATTAGGATTTTTTCTTGAACGAGTAAACAGGAACAACCCCTGCCCCTAGTGATCGGTCTGCCGATCCAAGTCTTGCCTATGAGCCAGAAGAGCGGACTACTGCAGACCTACCTCGCTCAGAATCTGGACTACTAAGACCACCACAGAGGGTTAGCCTGAATCTGACATTCTATTGGCAAACGTGTCACAACAACAACAAGATTACATTTGTATAGTGTCTTTCACATCCAGGAGGACATCCCAAGGCGCTGGACAGTCAAGGATTTGGACCCGAGCTGGTGGTTGGGATCAGAAGGATTGGAGGGGAGGGAGGGCAGGGCAAGGAAGATGACACAACAACAACAAAATTACATTTAATAAGAATAATCCTTGCATTTGATATAGCGCTTTTCACGTCGGGAGGACGTCCCAAAGCGCTTCACAAAACACACTGTAAAGTGAATTGACTGTATATTTGTGGGCGAACGCGGCAGCCAATTGCGCACAGCAATGTCCCACAAACAGTCGTAGATTGAAAATGACCAATTTATTATTGTTTTTGTTTTTTTGGAGGGATTATTATTAGGGCTGTGTGTGGAGTAAGGAAACTTGCCCAAGGTTTCGCACTGACCTGCCTGGAACTGAACTCGGGTCTCTCGCTTGCAAAGCGAGTGCTCTAACCACTGAGCTACAGGACTCCACTACATTATAGAGCGCCTTTCACGTCGGGAGGCACAGGAGGGAAGGGAGGGGGCGAGGCGAAGGGACTGTGGGATGGAGTTCCAAAGGCCAGGCCAGCGATGGTGGGTCGTGTGGGGGACACAGAGCAGCCCGGCTCCAAGTCTGTCCAGCTCTTAGACAATCCTGTTTACCTCCCACCAAGGAGCATAGTCACTTTATGACAGAGGGAGAGAGGGCAGGGGGAGGGGACAGCGAGTGGGGGGGGGGGGGGGGGGAGAGGGGGAGGGGACAGCGAGTAGGGGGGGGGGGGGGGGGGGAGAGGACAGTGAGTGGGGGGGGAGAGGGGGAGAGGACAGTGAGTGGGGGGGAGAGGGGCGGAGGGGGAGGTGGAGGGGACAGTGAGTGGGGGGGGAGGGGCGGAGGGAGAGGTGGAGGGACAGTGAGGGGAGGGGGAGAGGGCGGGGGAGGGGCAGTGAGTGGGGGGGAGAGAGGGAGGGGACAGTGAGTGGGGGGGAGAGGGGGAGGACAGTGAGTGGGGGGGAGAGGGGCGGAGGGGAGGTGGAGGGGACAGTGAGTGGGGGGGAGAGGGGCGGGGGAGGGGGAGGGGACAGTGAGTGGGGGGGAGAGGGGCGGGGAGAGGGGGAGGGGACAGTGAGTGGAGGGGAGAGGGGCGGGGAGAGGGGAGGGGACAGTGAGTGGGCAGGGGGAGAGGGGCGGGGGAGGGGCGGGGACAGTGAGTGGGGGGGAGAGGGGCGGAGGGGAGGTGGAGGGGACAGTGAGTGGGGGGAGAGGGGCGGAGGGGGAGGGGAGGGGACAGTGAGTGGGGGGGAGGAGGGGGGGGGGAGAGGGGGG
Source organism: Callorhinchus milii (assembly GCF_018977255.1). Taxonomy (NCBI): domain Eukaryota; kingdom Metazoa; phylum Chordata; class Chondrichthyes; order Chimaeriformes; family Callorhinchidae; genus Callorhinchus; species Callorhinchus milii. Next base: position 34,390,770 of record NW_024704743.1, read on the forward strand.
GGACAGTGAGTGGGGGGGGAGAGAGGGAGGGGACAGTGAGTGGGGGGGGAAGAGGGGGACAGTGAGTGGGGGGGAGAGAGGGGGGACAGTGAGGGGGGAGAGAGGGGGGAAGGGGGACAGAGAGAGAGGGGGGACAGAGAGAGGGGACAGAGGGAGGGGGGGAGAGGGGGGACAGAGGGAGGGGGGAGAGGGGGACAGAGGAGGGGAGGGGGACAGAGGGAGGGAGAGGGGGACAGAGGGAGGGAGAGAGGGACAGAGGGAGGGGGGAGAGGGGGACAGAGGGAGGGGAGAGGGGGGGGACAGAGGGAGGGGGAGAGGGGACAGAGGGAGGGGAGAGGGGGACAGAGGGGGGGGAGAGGGGGGACAGAGGAGGGGGAGGGGGGACAGAGGGAGTGGGAGGGGGGACAGAGGAGGGGAGAGGGGAGGACAGAGGGAGGGGGAGGGGGGGACAGAGGGAGGGGAGAGGGGGACAGAGGAGGGGGGGAGGGGGACAGAGGGAGGGGGAGAGGGGGGACAGAGGGAGGGGGAGAGGGGGGGGACAGAGGGGGGAGAGAGGGGGGGACAGAGGGAGGGGGGAGAGGGGGGACAGAGGGAGGGGGGGACAGGGAGTGCGGAAGTGGCTGAAGGACCGGGGCCCCGCCCCCGCCCCGGGTGGCAGGAGGTGATGATGCGGCAGCACGTGGGCAGAGACTCAGCGCCGGGGCTGCGTGTGACACGCGCTCGGTCAGTTGGTCAGTTGGTGGTCGGTCGGTTGGTTACCTGCGGTGGGGGTGGAGATCGCTTTCCAGCCTCAGCCACGTGCGGGAGGTCACAGCGGGTGACACGGAGCTGCCCGTGTGCGCGCGCGCAGCTCCCGCCCCCGCTCTGTGTGTGCTGTAGGCCCCGCCTGCCCGGCCACACGGGGGCGCCCCCGAGCCGCCCCACCGACCGATGTGGTCGGATTGGGCGGGTTCACACGCCCAATTGGGCGGGTTGGTGTGGGGAAGAAAAAATAACAACTGATGTTGTCCCTCTGGTGCTGTGAGTGAAGCTCTGGTGCGAGAACATCAAGGTGGCTGTCACGCCACGAGTTGTCCCGCAAAGGTCCTCCCCTCCACGCTTGAGGCAGATGCTGGCCAGATAGCCGATGAGGAAGGCGCTACCTGGAGTCCGAGTTTGTGAACATGTACGGCCATCCGGTTGCCTGGAATAATAATAATAATAATAATAATAATAATCCTCGCATTTGATATAGCGCTTTGCACGTCGGGAGGACGTCCCAAAGCGCTTCACAGAACACACTGTAAAGTGAATTAACCGTATATTTGTGGGCGAACGCGGCAGCCAATCGCGCACAGCAGTGTCCCCACAAACAGTCGTGGACTGAAAATGACCAATTTATTATTGTTTTTGTTTTTTTGAAGGGATTACTATTAGGGCTGTGTGTGGAGTAAGGAAACTTGCCCAAGGTTTCGCCCTGACCTGCCCGGAATTGAACTCGGGTCTCTCGCTTGCAAAGCGAGTGCTCTAACCACTGAGCTACAGGACTCCACACTGAGCTCCAGGAATCCACCTTGTTTGGCTTGCAGAGAGGCAAGCAGCGGCTGCTGAAACTCCGCACCTCCAATTGGTGGAACCATCACTCAATAGGAAGGGACATTTCCCCGAGCTGCGGACAGGAAGGCGGTGGCAATGACCTCACACATTTCATGCTGAGATGCGTTGCCCACCGGGAAGCTCGCAGGGAGCCCCTTGTGCCCACCATCTGCCTAGTGGAGCCCTGTAGCTCAGTGGTTAGAGCACTCGCCTTGCAAGCGAGACACCTGGGTTCAGTTCCAGGCAGAGGGCGAAACCATGGGCAAGTTTCCTTACTCCACACGTCTAATAATAATCCCTCCAAAAAAAAAATAATAAATTGGTCATTTTCAATCTACGACTGTTTGTGGGACACTGCTGTGCAATTGGCTGCCGGGTTTCGCCCACAAATATATAGTCAATTCACTTTACAGTATATTCTGTAAAGTCTAAAAGACGTGAAAAGCGCTATGTCAAATGCAAGGATTATTATTATTATTATGTTCTGTGAAGTACTTTGAGACATCTCGAAGATGTGATAAGGAGCTATAATCAAAGGCAAGGATTATTATAAAATATTTAAAAATATTATTGAGTTTCCATCAGAAAAAAACAATTAGGACGTTTACATTGATTCATTCATTGAGCGCATTACATGTGTTAGACCTACTGTTTCAAAGTTGAAGATTGTGGCGGGAAGTTACAATGGTAAACAAGGGTAAGCGGTATTGGCTTACAGTGGTAAGAAGGGTAGTTATGTGTTATGTTCTCAACAAACGATGTGTAGAACACTCTTTTATTTCAGCTCACCAGTTACAAAATCAAACAGTCACACCAAAAGTCACACCAAAACCTTGAAGGCTTAGTTGAGGAAGGGCAGGAGGAGGCTCATGTGGAGCATAAACACCGGCATAGATCAGTTGGGCCAAATGGCCTGTTTCTGTGCTGTATATTCTAAGATATTCTTATGTAAAAACTCTCTCTCAGTGCTTCCTGCTTTCTGCTTTTTCTACCTCCTGATCCCCTTCTACTGGTCCTAGACAATTGGTCCTTATTTATTAGTTGCTATCCAACATCTTCTCCTTTTTGGTTTCTTATTATTTTTATTCTTTGCATCTCAGTCTTGTTCAATTAATCTCCTTGTTGGTTTTACTACTCTTCCTGACCTGGTGGTTCTCGATATTTCTGGCATTCTCAGATCTTCCTTCTGCTCTTCTTTTTCTTCCTCTGTCCTTCTTTGGCGTATTTCCCATGATGTCCTCCGATATATTTTTCCTTTATCACTTTTAAGCCAATATGATATTGGGTTTTTATCCTTTTTCCAAATTTCTCCTTTTGTCCAACCTTCTGTTTTTAGGTTTTTCTTCCTGAATCATATTCTCTCTCCTCTTGTAAAAGTTTTCACCTTTCCTGGCTCACTTTGTGGTTTCCCTTCATTTCTATTGTGTTGTACCTGTGGTCTCAATTTTTTATCTTCCAAGGTTAAAAAATCTCTTAACCATCTTGACATCAGTATTTGTGCTGGTGAATGTCCCTCATTGTCTTTCAGCATGTTTCTATAGGCCAGAATTGCCATGTGCTTATCTGCCTTTACGTTGTCTGTCTGCTTCCACATTTTCTTTATTGTCTGTATTTCTCGTTCCACCAGACCATTGCTTTGGTGAAGTTATTTTGTGGTTTATTTCCCACTGCTTGTGAATGTCTTGTACTCCTTGCTTGAAAATTGGGGCCCATTGTCACAAATTATCTCCTTTGGTATGCCTTGCCCGGCAAAGACTTCCTTGGTTTTTTTCCACTATAGTTTCTGATGTTGTTTCATTCAACTCTGTATACTTACTATATTTCAACGTATCGTCTATTATCATTAAGTTATTTTTGCTATTATATTAAAACAAATCAGTTCCTATTTTGGTCCAGACTTTACTTGGTTTCTCATGTCATATCATTGGTTTGTGTCTGCTGGTTTTGATATCTCGCACATTTTTCACATTTTCCAATATAGTCCTCTATCTGCTTAGTTCTGCCCATCCAAAACACTACTTCTCTCACTCTTCTTTTCATTTTTCTATTCCCCAATGTCCTTTGTGTATGTTTTTCAATACTTTATTCTTGAATTCTTTTGGTATACTTATTCTATCTCCTTGATATATGATGGCGTTTGCTGGTATATTTCATTTCTGTATTCCCAGTATGGCCGAACCTCGTCTGGTGCCTGTCTTCTGTTTTTAGACCATCCTCTTTTCAGCATTGTCTGAATTGTTTTACTGATCATATCTCTTTTGTTTGCTTCTCTAATCTCTTTCTCCTGTCTTGTTGCCTTTGCTATTTCCCATACCTGGAATTCCATTTCTTTTTCTCATCCTCTTCATTAACCTTTTGACTGGTAGCTCGACTTAGTGTTCCTGCCACATATAGTGTTTTCCCAGGTTTGTACTGAAATTCAATGCTATATCTCTGTAGCTGTATTCTCATTCTTTGTAGTCTTGGCGGTGTTTTATTAAGCCCTTTTCTCAGAACTCGATCCTCTGGGGGATGGAGAGCAAGTGGAGTCGGGCGAGGGTGGGAGTAATGGGGTCACGGAGCCTGGTGTGTGAGAGTACATGAGCTGCAGAGTTTTGGATGATCTGCAGCTTGTGAAGGGAAGAGTTGGGAAGGCCGATGAGGAGGGAGTTCCCGTAATCGAGCCTTGAGGTGATGAATGTGTGGGTGAGGGTTTTGGCAGCCTGAGGGGTGAGGCAGTGGCGGAGTCTGGCAACGTTGCGGAGGTGGTGGTAGGCAGTGCCGGTCATTGTGCAGATGTGGGGGAGAAAGGACAGTTCAGGGTCAAACAAGACACCCAGGTTCCTGACTGGCTTAGTGAGGTTGAGTGTGTAGCCGTGGAGGCTGATGCTGCCAGCGCCCGAGGTGCGGAGGTGCTGGTGCGAGCCAATCAGGAGCGCCTCGGTCTTGCTGATGTTGAGTTGGAGAAAGTTGGCCCTCATCCAGGACTTGATGTCAGACAGGCAGTCGGTCGGGACGCCAGTAGTCCTGGAGTTGAGGGTGGAGGCAGAGAGATAGAGTTGGGTGTCATCCACATACATGTAGAAATTTACCCCATGTCTGCGGATGATGTCACCAAGGGGGAGCATGTAGAGGGTGAAGAGGAAGAGACCGAGGACAGAGCCCTGAGGAATACTGCACAAGAAAGACGGTGCAGGGGCTGGAGGAGAAGTCGTTTGCTGCGACGAAGTGGAGGCGGTGTGAAAGGTAGCACCTGAGCCAGTCAAGGACAGAACCTTGAAGGTTGAGGTGGGAGGAGAGGTGGTGGAGGAGGACTGAGTGGTCCACGGTGTTAAAGGTGGCAGAGAGGTCGAGGAGGATGAGGAGGCAGAGGGAGCCCTGGTCACACATGGTCAGGATTTCGTGGGGTGTGGTGGGGAAGATAAAAGATAAGCAGGCTTTTCTGATGTTAAATTGATTCTGTGGTAACATGCTTGGCAAAGCCAGGCAGGTTCACAATTATACAAGACAAATTAGAGGTGATTAGGTGTATCTCCAACTCTCTCTAAAAAAAATCAATCTTTGACGAGTAAAAGAACCAGATTCGGAAAGATCTCTTCTTGTTTTGTACATTCAGTGCTCCTGCTCTCTGTTGAACTTAAATATTACTACAGCAATACCTTCTTCTTCCTCTCCACTTTAATTCTAGGTCTTTCCACAGTTCGTGAACGAAGCCAGAACTACAGATATTTAAAATAAAACAAAATAAAATAAAACAATCGTGTACATGAAAGTTGGATAAATGATTCTGTAAAGCGCTTTGAGACGTCTCGAAGACGTGAAAAGCACTATATCAAATGCAATGATTATTATAATATTATTATTACTCATGAGCAGGAGGTAGACAACTCACAGCAAATATTATCTCAGGCAATGGGTATGCCACCATAAACTCCTGAGGTAAGTGAGATACTGCTAAAGTAAGCATCAACCACCAGCACCAGACCGGCCACTGCACAAGCTCCTCATTGCACACTTGATCCAGTGAGTCTGCAATTTTCATACGTATTTAACAATCCCCCATTAATTCAATAATAACAATCTTATATGATACAATGTATCAATTTTCATATGCATCCAACAATCCCCCCACCAATTCACTTACTTCATGGCTGTTTGTAGGACATCGCTGTGCAAAAAACTGGCTGTTGTGTTTGCCTACAAATCCAGTCACTAGTAAAATCCTGTGAAGTGCTTTGAGACATTTCGACAATGTGATAAGATGCTATTAGCAAATGCAAGGATTATTATTATATCTCCAATTCTTGGAACTGCTACCGTTTAGTCTTTACAGCATACTGTAATTAACTTTATTTTAGACACAGATAACAATGACTGCAAGGTCAACATGTACATCAGTTCATTAAGTTGTGCAGCTGGGTCATTCACTTCATGGCCATTTGTGGGAGATTGCCATCTTCAAATTGCCTGCAGTGATTGTCCTACAAAATATACAGTCACTACGCTTTATGATGAAATCCTGTGACGTGCTTTGTGTTGGCACAGAAATGCCACTGAGGAAATGTCAATTAGAGGCACCGTCCTATTCCATGCTTAACATTACTGCAGGCTTCTCCTTAAGGTGCCACCTGATCTGTGTGAGGATAGAACAGTGAAGCATGTTCGTGGTTTGGGAATTCTTTGGTCATAGTTTTCCTTAATCGTTTTCCAAGACAATTAAATCTGGGGCCACAAGTGAATCTTGAAAGTTTTGATCCTCAACTCTACCACTGAGCAGTGGGAACATTCATAAGAGATACTCCACTCTGGCTGGCATCTAAAACAAGATATTCATAATGAGATTTTCACTTCATGGCTCCCAGTCATAAATAGCAACTGCTACTTCTGACCTCTGTCATGCTGACACCCCTCTCAGATAATGATAGAAGTACATTGTGTAACACACTTTGCAAAACATAGCACTATTTGAGACTCTGAATTACTATTTGAATCGCTGAGTTTGAGACTATCATGTTCAATGTCTTGTGTAAGTAGGTCTCCTGCAGATAACACTGGCAGTGTCATTTCCTCAATGATAGATCGCAGTGCAGATAATTTGTGCTCCAGCACATTACTCAACTGGGAGAGAGTTCAGCTAGTGGCGAATGTGTTTAAAGTGGTTTGCTTCTGCTGTCTCCCCTTGTGTGTTATGAACATATCCATACTGCGCAAGAGCATCTTCCAATGTCATCTGAGTGAAGGCATGATCTTTGCAAAATGTGGAGTGGGAAGGCCTTGGGCAAGGAAAACTAGCTAATTGAGTTTTGTGAGATTGGATAGCTTTATATTAGCTAACGTTTGAAAGACAAAAACATTTCAGGGTTTCCTAAGCGCTCTGATCTCTGCCTCCATCTTTCTAATTCATCACAAAAAGCCAGAGCACAGTTTCTCTTACAATTACAGACCATTTAAGTTCAGATTTTTAAATAATTACTGAATTATTGTAAGAAGATTGGGTTTTCTTTTTCTGACCTTTATTAAAATTCACACATCCGATATTATCAGATTATCAGATATTAGCTTGGCTCAGGTGGAGGCACTCTTGTCTCTGCATCACAAGGTTGTGAGTTCAAAGCCCGCGTTGAATTCATAGTTTTGGTTGACACTGCAATGCAACGCTGGGTGGCCATTGCAATGTGGGAGTTACTGTCCTTCAAATGAGATGTTAAAACAAGGGCCTGTCTGACTGTTTAGCTGGTCTTAAAAATCCCATGGCACTGTTCATGTAGCTCAGTGCTTAGAGCACTTGTCTCGCAGGCGAGAGTCCTGGGTTCCAATCCCGGCAGGGCGAAACGTTGGGCAAGTTTCCTTACTCTACACGCCTCTGTTTACCTAGCAGTAAGTAGGAACCCGGCTGTTATTCGAACAGTGATCGCTTTTCCGGGGGTAATTTAATTCCTTCCAAAATTTAAAAAAAGTATAATAATAAATTGGTGACCAATCCACGAATGTTTGTGGGACACTACTTGCGCAATTGGCTGCCGTGTTTCACCTGCAAAATCTACAGTCAATTCACTTTACGTTATATTCTATTGAAGCACTTTGAGAAGTTTCTAAGACGCAATAAGGCACTGTATCAAATGCAAGGATTATTATTATTATTAAATTCATCCCAGTTGACACATTTTTGGTCAAAAATTCCCCAGATAAAATCAGTCACTCAATCATGGACATTTGTGGGACATTGCTGAATGCAAATTGGCTGTCACAATCACCTACAAGCGACAGAGTTACCACCAACAACAACAACAACTTGCATCAAATGCAAGGATTATTATTGTTATTAAAATAGTTAATGACACAACATTGAATTGTTTTCAGCAGAATACACAGTATTTATAAATATAGTGATTTCCTACAGTGTTTTAAGGTTGATTTGGTGGGCGGAGTGGGGGGGGTGGTTACGTTCCTGCATTGCTGCATTAGTATTTGTTGGAATACTAATTGGGAATGAATGGAGACTGTATGTATTTTATTTTATCCCCTCTATGGTGAATAACATGCTTGCTGATAATTTCTTATATTGTTCCATATTTAAAGCTGTGTTAGGAACATAAAGACAGGGTTTTGCCCATTCAACCATTCGAGCCCGCTCTAGCACTAAATTCATGGTAACTCTATAATTCCATTTCCCCACCTTTTCTCCATATCCCTTAATAAGAATAATCCTTGCATTTGATATAGCACCTTATTATGTCTTCTAGACATCTCAAAGCATCTAGTAGCTTACTGAGCATCTATCTCTCTGGGGCATATTGAACTGGGTGTCAGCCTGACTCAGTTGGTAAGCACTCTTGCCTCTGAGTCAGAAGGTTGTGGACTCAAGTTGCACTTCAGGACTTGGAACTCATAGAGGATAAGAGGACACTCCAAAGCAGTGCTGGAGTGGGGCGGGGGTGGTGGTGGGGGGTTGCTACAATGCTAGAGGTGCTATCCTTTGGATGAGACATTAAACCAATGTCTGCCTGTTTAGGTGGATGTTAAAGATCTCATACTATTTGAAAAGAGAAGGGACTTTCTTCTGGTGCCCTGCCTAACAACGCCTCAAATAAAATTGGGCATTCATTTGTTACTGTTTATGTCACATTGCTATGTGCAAATTGGCTGTCGCATTCACCCACAAAACACAGTCACTGAACTTTATAGTATATCCTATGAAGTGCTTTGGGATGTCCTTCTTTATTGAAAGGTACTATAACAAATGTAAGGATTATCGTTATTATTATTTATTATATTCTCGCAGCCATTTGTGTTAAATGATTTTTCTGGACTGCCCTCTTATTAGAGGGGTTTGAGGGCTTAGAGTGCGCAAGGTCTGCTGGCACTGATGTAACTGCAGTAACCCAAAGCAACTTTGATGGTTGACCAACTTTTCTCAGAACTGGGGGAGATTCATATTAGACTCTATGAGTTCCAAGTGCTGATATGCGGCTTGAACACACAATCTTCTGACTCAGAGGGAAGAGTGCTACTAACTGAGCCAGGCTGACACCCAGTTCAATACGAACAGACTGCCCCAGAAACCAGATACCAATATAAAGTAAAACCTTGAAAGATGAAGCCTGGAATGATGCTAGCTGGACGGGTACTGTGGTTTGCAGTTAGCATATTTATAGCCCTCCCACTGGACATATGCATAACTCGACCTGTCTGGAACTGGCAGCCAAGAAATTATTCTGACTAATTGGATTTCAGGGTCATTTTCTAAATGCACTGGGGTTATTTTAGATTTAAATGTTCTGAACACATCACATATGAAGCAATGATTGAATATTTTTAATACATATGTATGTATAACTTGCCGCATTACTGCTCTTCTGATCCAACATAGAGTATTACACAGGGAATGTTGCTCACTGCTTACATTGGATATGTTTCATTTCTTGATTTTGAGTAGGTTTAGCCATAGGTTTTGGATTGTGGTGCGATTATATGTTTGCTTTTAATCATTCTCGGGTATCATGAGTAAATTTACATTTCACATACAATAACTGCTGCAAATCTGTAATAAACCCCAAAAGTTTGGGAAATGCGGATTAGTGAAAGGGAGACAGGATAGGTTTTAGGTGAGACATTTCATCAAAACTGAAATGATGGTCTAGAGGTGGAATGAAGAGGGACCAGACAAATGATCACTTGGTAATCTGTCCTATTTCAGGAAGTGAAATATTACAAATATATAAATTCACTGCATGAACAGTCACTATGAACATAAAGCATACAATCCAGTAAATGTAAGATCTGATCCATAAATACAGCAAATATATTAATATAGAAAATATATAAATTCAGTGAATGTATAAAATCCTTTAAATTGAAAAATTCAACATAAAATTAAGTATATTTAAATTTGAGTGAATTTATATATCACATAATTTTTTTACATTCAGTGCCATTATAAAATGCAACAATAACAACTTGCATTTAAATAGTCCCCTTCACATGGCACAGTGTCTTGGAGTGCAAAGTGAATATTTTGCAATGTCTTTCCTCCTTTTAAAGTTTGCATGCAATTCATTATAAGAAAGTTGCGGGTTCAAGTTCTACATCAGAACTCTGAGCTCACACTCTAAGCTGATTATGTGCAGCGCTGGGAGTGTGTGCATTGTCTTTCAGATGAGATGTTAAGCCAAGGTACTGTTCATGGATGGATGGTAAAGATCTCATGGTATAGTTGAAAAGAGAAGAGAGTATCTCCCGCGGTGTCCTGGCCAACAATTCCCCAGATAAAAATTTGGTCATTCACTTCATTAATTAATTAATGGGACATTACTGCACGCAAATTGGCTGTGGCGTTCGCCTAGAAATACACAGTCACTAAACTTTAAAGTAATTCCTGTGAAGCGATTTGAGACATCTAGACCAAGTGCTATATCAATTGCATGGATTTTTATTATCATGTAAGTAGACTTTTGTCTCTCGTGAACCAGACCTTTTTTCTCGTGAAAGCACACTTGCTGTTTTCAGTAATGTTGCCTTTCAAAATCAATAGCTGGCTCTCTATATGGTGGGAAGTGCAAAATTTTCAAACAATTCCATTAGAAAGCCCAAGATAAAAGGTAACTCTGCTTCAGCAATACATCATATTGGAGTTCCTACTAGTTGATGTCCCATTACAATTTTTTCATTTCGACCCCTATATTTAATTTATTCCGTAATCTAACATTCTAAACTTCCAGTTTTGTTTGGAACACATACTGACACAGGCATTTACCAATTATATCAATATAAATTTACTTACAGGATAGAGCAATTAGATAATGATAGACAGGAATATATAGAGTCAAAATGCCATCAATAGTAATCCTTATATTCGATACAGGGTTTTTCACAATAAGAGTAAGTCTCAAAGGATATGCTGTAAAGTGGAGGGATGGTGTGGTTTGTGTGTGGTTACCGCAGCCAACTTGCACGCAGAAATGTCCAATAAACAACCATGAAGTAAATGGCCAAAAGGATCAAAGGGGATAAAAATCAGAGAAAGTTAAATGAGGGAATATACAGTCCAAAAATATTCCACAAATCTATAAATTCTGAATATGTAAAACAGCCATGTAGGGTTGTGGACTGTTGATTAAATGTTTATTATTGACTAGCATCAAATAATTTATGCATAGGAAATTAAACTAATTTCATATTTCACAATACCCAAAATAGTTCAGCTGATGATTTCAAAATAAAACATTCAGATCATTTGTCTCATTTCCAGCTGGAATTTCTACCACTGAGGCCCACTGGTACTGCAAATAAAATGACACTTTAAAACTGTCAGCTTGTGCAAGAAATATCAATGAGAGTGTCTCTGTTACTCATAGAAAGAAGAACTTGCAGTTATTCTAGCATCTTATTGCATCAAAATGCTTTACAGATAATTGCTGTCAAGTGTAGTGACTGTTTTGTAAGCAAACACGATGCACATCAAGGTCACACACAATTGCCATGAGGTTAGTGTTTAATTTATCTGATGGACTATTGGTCAAGACACCAGAAGAAGCTCCCCTCTCTTTCCAAGGGCTGTCACTCAGGCGTTCATATTTATCTGAAAACAGGGAGACAAGACCTCAATTTAGCATCTTATCCAAAATATGACATCTCTGATAATACAACCCTCCCAAAACGAATTAACAAGCTCAAGTTTCAACATTGATATTGAACCTACAACCTTCTGATCCAGAGGTAAGAGTGTTACCAAGTGACCAAAGATAAGTGATGAATAATAGCACAACCATACTGATGTTGTTATAATTTTCAAAGTACAACGTAACTGGAATAACTAAGAACAATAATAATTTGGGGGCTGGATCTGCCCACAATTTAAAAAATACAACTCCTAATGCTCCCCATTCTGCACCTAGAGTTCATATTACAGGATCCTCCCCACTCCCCGTCCATCCAGCATTCTACACTGAGCGCTCACATTACTTGTTCAGCAGCTGCTCACCGACATCAAGCAGGAAGATAATTAACTGCTTGCCTTCATGCTTACGTTAGCTTGAATAAATGGAAAGTTTTTTCTTTTGCTTAAATAATTTGTGAAATTCTCAATTTCTATCATTTGATAACGAGTTAACTTCAGGACAGATACCAGGAGGCATTATTTTTTACAGAGGGTAATTAATACCTGGAACAGGATACCAGGAAGAGTGGTGGAAGCCTGGTCACTGGACTCCTTTAAGAAACAGTCTGATGTTGCTATGTGAAGTGGATAGTATGGAGATGTGATCAAGTGGGCTGAAGGATATTTACATTCAAATTTGAATAAGATGTTAAACTAAAGTTCCGTCTGGCTGTTCAGGTGGATGTTAAAAATCCCATGGCGTTACTCGAAAAGAGAAGGGAATTTCACTGTGTTTTGCCAAAAATCCCTCCAATAAAATTCATGACTGTTTATGGGACATTGCTGTGCACAAATTGCCTGTTGCGTTCTTCCATAAAATACACACCACTTCATAATATATTCTGTGAAGCGCTTTGAGACGTCACAACAAAGTGTTAAGGAGCTATGTCAAATGCAAGGATTATTATTATTTATTTCTCTCTCATATTTCCTACTTTTCATGTAACCTTCAGGTAAATCTTTCTAAAGCAGCCTTTGTTTAGTGTGACTCACACCGTTTAATATTAATCTGCAATGGGAGGAAGAAGAAATTGCTAATTAATGAAGGCACGCTTCACTGACTGTGTAACCGTTCATATTTCTTTGGACAGAATGAGGCGGATTTCCTTTGATTTTAAAATATATGCAAGCATCAGGTGTCAATTTGTACAAATATTCAAAGGTTTCTAAAGTAGATTAAATTAAATTGCATCAACAGGTGGGTGACAGATTGTGGCAAAGTGCCCAAAATTTGCAGAGTGTGTGTCCTTGTGTCACTGGAGTCTGAAGATTGCTATCTCCCTGCGATAGCTTGCAGGCAGATTTAGGTTATGGTTAATAGTAGAAGGTCCAAACTACAACTGAGACTGCCCTGAGTTCTACTTATGCTCAATTATAAATTAATATGACAACATTTAAAAGGTTTAGTTCTGGAGGTAACTGAAAACCATAAAATCCCCAAATTAGATCAAAATGATTAGATTTCATATTTTTCAGGGTAAATATAACAAAACACAATGATCCCCTGTCCTGAACCAGCTGAGTTAGCTACATGGCACAGTGGGAAAGTCATTTAAAATAGACGTTATAAGGTGCTATATCAAATGCAAGGATTATTTATCATTATGATTATTATATAGCGTCTTATCACGTCGTTGAGCTGTCTCAAACAGCTCGAAAAGTGGATTGACTATATTTTGCGGGCGAAAATAAGTAAAGTGATAGTTCACTACCCCTTTTGGTTATGCAGTTGTACAATTTAATATTGCAAGTGCGATGACATTGTCTTTTGAAAACGTGTATATTTATGTAAAATCTTTGATTAGATTTTTTTAAAAAAATTGTACCAATCTATCAAAGGATCTTATTGCCTACCGTAGTGCTTTGTAGACTGGCACAGGGCAGTCTAACACAGATACAGACACTTGTCTTGGTGTGTCTTGGGGTGTGTGTGTGTGGGTGTGTTATAAATAGCATAATTTCGCTGAAAGCTGCTGCCGCAGTCTCTGTCGGTGCTGCACTTGAGAGGTGAGATGTACACATACTCTCCTTTGCCCTGAGCCTTGTGAGGGAGTCACAGTGCTCTGGTATGTGGGTGGGAGCCACTCTCCTTCCCTTGACTTGCTGTGAGCCAACTCCCAACTCAAGAGTTGCTGCGGCTGACAGTCAGACAGTCAGTCAGACAGACACTGAGCTGCTTCACAGTCACATCCTTCTTCATTCTGCACGGCCACTTTATGACCCTCCCGGGAGACTTCGGTTTTTGTTTTTTAATTTTTTTTATAAAAAAAATGACTTCCGAGAGAGAAGAGCACCAAGTCACGGACAGACCCCCTGAGCTTCGTTCCTTGTTTTTGTGGCATTCCCCCCAGTTTTCAGGGGGACGGGATGATCAGCCGCTCGGCGAGGCAACCAGGGCACATGCCCCAGGTCTGACGGTGGTGGAGAGGTGCAGCGCTCAGTCAGGTAATCACACACACAGTCGTCTTAGATCTGAACGCACAGTCAACCCCCACCATTCACTGACACACACACACACACACACACACACACCACCACCACCACACACACCACCACCACCTTCACCCGAACACATAGGTCACACTGAGCAGCATCAAGAAAATCGTTGCCTCAGGTCAGTGATAAGGTAAAGGCGGGGGGGAGAGGTCTCGAAAATAGAAGGGCAAGGAGTTGATTTTGTGCAGATCAGATGTTCTACCTACATGGATGCAACCTATTTTAGCCCAGTGATCTTAATGGTGGTCCCATGTCTTTCTGTCATCGTGGCATCGACATACAGTTCCTGGCAAGAGCCCAGTTTCCAAATGTTAGTGTGACATTTGAATAATAATAATAATAATCCTTACATTTGATATAGCGCTTTTCACGTCTTCTAGACGTCCCAAAGCGCTTCACAGAATATACTGTAAAGTGAATTGACTATATTTGTGGGCGAACGCGGCAACCAATTGCGCACAGCAGTGTCCCACAAAAACAGTCATGGATTGAAACTGACCAATTTATTATTGTTTTGTTTTGGAGGGATTATTATTAGCGTGTGGAGTAAGGAAACTTGCCTAAGGTTTCGCCCTCTGCCTGGAATTGAACTCAGGTCTCTCACTTGCAAAGCGAGTGCTCTAACCACTGAGCTACAGGACTCCACTTCCACAGTATTTACTAAACACAGGAATGGAGAGTGCTGTAAGATCTTACATCTGCATTACTTTGCTTGTGTAAGATTCAATTAATTTGAACACTGGAGTTCTGTCTAGTGAGGTCTTTGGTTTTCAGTAATCTTGGCGTTTGAGCCATTATCTTAAGCACAATAAAGCTCATCAAACAGTAACAAGCTTCAAGGTCAGCTACTGTTTTCAAATTAACCTGCTTTTAACATGCTGGTTTCTGGCTATTAAGAATCCACAGGTGGGGGGAGGAAGAAGTCATGAATATACAGAACAATGCAAGTTGTTTATGCTTAACCCTCCCAAAGACTGCGGTATCCATTCTGAAACATCAAACCAAGAGTAAACCTGCCACATTGGCCTGTTGCAGTATATGTTGTCTTGATGAACTTATGTTCTGCAGTGTCGGAAATTTTCCGAAACACTAAATTTGCAGAACATAATATTTGCAGATGTTGTCCTGAACCGTGTGAATTTGGAAAGTTTGCATGGCATTCAAAGGGTTAAATAACTCAACACTTAAGGGTCTTTTCATCCACAGAACACCATTCATCCCCTTTGTTCAATGAAAGTTTCTTTATCATATTAGGACCATGTGTGAAAGCTTTCTAAGGTTTTGAATGAAAATTAGGATATCAAGACCTTGTCTGCTCAAGAGCTAAACTGCCAAGCATGAGTAAGAAGGAAGATACCAGACAGGCCAAACAAAAGACAAGACAGACATAAACAGTATGTCTATCACTTACTTGTCTCACAATAGAAATCTAGGATGAATAACTGTTCTGAAACATGGCGTCAAGCCTGATTTCTGCTCTCTGAAGCAGACTGCAGCCATCAATCACACAGCCTGTTCGTTTGCATTGTGCTTGGGCAAAGTGAAAAATTGAATGAGTATTAAAGCTGCAAAGAAAAAGTGTGTTTCCAATTCATGGGCTTATTTAGAAGATTGTTGTAACTTGAGATCATAGTCAACACTGATACTCCAGTAAAAAATACTTGGGATTGTTGTAGTGCTGGAGGTGCTATCCTTCAAATGAGACTGAGTTCCCATTTGACTGTTAAGGTAGACATTAATAATTAAGGATCATGGTACTATTCAAAAAGAGAAGAGAATTTTCCCAGTCCCAGTCCTGACTAAGAATCTTCTTGGCAATGAATTAGTGAATCTTCCGTGGTTGTTTGTGGTACATTAGCTGCCATGTTTGAATACAAAAGATTATACCTGACAGTAATTATCTGTGAGCTGTTTGGAGACATTTTGATGTTATAGTTGCTGGGTGATACGTGAGGATTATTATTAATATTATTTTTATTATTATTACCTGACCTGTGGTGATGCTGGAAGCTGATGCTCTGTGTACCTGAAATAAAAAAATATTTCCCAGCACTAACAACCCTTATCTTGACAATTGAACATTCACTGGAAAACAGTCCATCGATTGTGTAATTAGTAAGTTACTACAGAACTAAAATGTATATTTTTGAAATATCGCAAGCTGGTGCTGACAACTACTGATCAGCGTGATAAAGTACTATTTGCAAAAGCTGAATGAGACATTTTTTTACAAAAAAATTAGGTTCTTCTTTCTCGTTTCATTTACATGCCATTTGAATACGAAATTCAAGGGTATGTGAATGAATGAAATTAGTTGAGTTCAGATCACTAGCAGCCATATTCAAGCTCTGGTCAGGCACATAGAGAATACTGTGTATATAATAGCCCCTTAAACGTACCTGGCTCAAATCTGATCTAACAGTCCACCGGCAGATCTGGCTGGACTCCATCAAAACGTACTGCTCCGCCCTCGCTACCACCAAATCATCCTTCTATTCAAAGATAATCTTGGAGGTGAAGGACAACCCCAGGCTTCTATTCTGCACCACCACCATGGATGCTCCTCCATCCACCCTCTCACACCTCGCCCATTCTCTCCTCAAACTCTGACTGTGAGAAGATGCTAAATTTCCTCGAGTCCAAAATGGAGGAGATCCAATCAGCTGCCTACGCCCTCCCGCCCACCACTCCCTCCCCAATCTCGCCATCGACGCTCTGACCCCTACCCATCCCCTCTGCCACATCTTTGAAGCTGTCCCTCTCATCACCATCTCTCTCTCATCACCACCAGCATGAAACACACCACCTGCTCACTTGACCCCATCCCCACCCCTCTCCTTACCGCCCAGCTCCACCTCCTGCCCCTCTACTCTCCAACACCATCAATCTCTCCCTAACATCTGGCACCATTCCCAAACCCCTAAAAACAACTATGATCATCCCCACCCTGAAAAAATCTTCTCTGACCCATCCCTGCTTTCTAACTACCGGCTCATCTCCAATCTCCCTTTTCTTTAGAAGGTCCTTGAAAGAGTCTTTGCTTCCCAGCTTCGCTCCTTCCTCTCCTACCACTCCCTTTATGAGCCCCTCCAATTGGGTTTCCATGCTGCTCACAGCATGGAAACTGCTCTGGTCAAGGTGACAAACGACATCCTGTCCATCTGTGACCAGCGCTCCCACTGCCTCCTCATCCTCCTCGACCTCTCTGCTGCCTTCGATACCGTGGATCACTCCAGCCTCCTCCACCGCCTCTCCTCTCATCTGTCCTTGAATGGTTCAGGTCTTATCTCTCACATCGTCTCCAATCTGTCTCCGCCAACAGTTTTTCTTCCAGCCTCTGTACAGTCTCATGCGGTGTTCCTCAGGGATCTGTTATCAGTCCCCTCCTCTTCAACCTCTACATGCTCCCCCTTGGTGACATCATCCGCAGACATGGGATCAACTTACACATGTACGCGGATGACACTCAACTCTATTTCTCTGGCCCCACCCTCGATTCCAGGACAATTGACATTCTGACAGACTGTCTGTCAGACATAAAGTCCTGGATAAGAGCCAACTTTCTACAGCTGAATGTCAACAAGACTGAGGCCGTCCTGATTGGCTCCCTCCCTTCCCTCCCATCACCCTGACCATTTCCCCCCTGCTCGGGTCCTGACCCAACTGTCCAGCGCCTTGGGACGTCCTCCCGACATAAAAGGCGCTCTATAAGTGGAATCTTGTTGTTGTTGTTGTTGTCTGTGCCTCAGCACCTCAGGCACTAGCAGCATCACCATCCAGGAATGCACACTCCACTTCACCAGGCCAGTCAGGAACCTGGGCATCTTGTACTTCCCTCAACTGTCCTTACTCACCCATACCCATACCATGACCCGCTCTGCCTTCCCCCACCTATGCAACATTGCCAGACTCCACCACTGCCTCACCCCTCATACACGTATTACCTCAAGGCTCGACTATGTAAACACCCTCCTTGTCAGCCTCCCCAACTCTTCCTAACACAAGTTACAGATCATCCAGAACTCTGCAGCTCATGTCCTCTTCCACACCAGGCTGCGTGACCCCATCATCCCCACCCTTGCCCGGCTCCACTGGCTCCCCATCTCCCAGAGGACAGAATTCAAAATCCTTGTCCTCATTTTCAATGCCCTCCACAGCCTTGGCACCTCCTACCTCTCTGACCTGCTAACCCCTTATCAACCTGTTCGCTCCCACCATTCAGCAGGCTTTGGCCAGTTCCATATCTCCCGCCGAACTATCGGCGGCTGGGCTTTCATCCTCTCTGCCCCCACCCTTGTAACTCCATCCCACAATCCCTTCATCTTGCTCCCTGCCTTGCATCCTTCAAGGCATGACTGAAAGCCCCCCCTTTTCAAACTTGCTTCCAACTACCCACCTACCTCATCCCAACTCTGGCCCTCCACGATCAGGTCCGGATCCCTGACGGTTCAGCAGCTTGGGACGTCCTCCCGATGTGAAGGATGCTTTACCAATGTAATTTTGTTGTTATTGCTATGTTAGTCACCATAATATAAGGGTCTGTCAGGCTCCAGCGGCAGTGAAGAGGAGAGCAATGAGGATGATCCCCATTGTGAGAGGAATGAGCCAAGAGCAACAATTAAACAAGCTATGGCTTTTCACTTTTGATAAGAGACATCTCAGAAGAGGCCTTATAGAGGTACATACAATTTTAAATGCGATTGAAAAAATAAACCCAGAATACTTTTGGATGTGCCTTGACAGCAGCACAAAAAAGGGTACAGGTTTTGGATTGCAAAAGGCAGTTTCAGGTCAGATACGAGGAACTATTTCTGTACCGGATTGTATTTAACATTTGGTATGGGTTACCCGGAAGGGTCGTTGAGGACTTATTTAAAACAGCCCTAGTGGTACAATCGGAGGAATGTAGGGTGGGGATTCTGGATGGATGAGATCAAATGGGCCAAAGGGCTTTCTTCATGCAAACCTCTCTTGTGATCCTGTAATGTACTGGGGTTTATTCATAGCATTGTGAAGTGCTTATGTTTTGATTTACCGTTTTGGGCTCGGAAACAACACAAGAAAGTTCTGATCCAGATCACAGGTGTTAATGTATTTTTAATCTAAACTTTTTTTTCAATAAAAGACTCTGAACCTCTTTCACTTATCTTCGTTCACAAGCAAGGAATACAGGAGGAATATCCTTTTTAATCCTAAACAAAGGATTGTTACATTTCAAAATGGACCATGGACTATTTAGCCCTTTTGAAGCTAAAAGAACTAAGCATCTGATGCCATTTGGTTAACAATAACAATTTACATTTAAATGGTACCTTCCACATCCGGAGGATGTCTCAAAGCCCTTCACACCACTGACTGAAAGCCCAAACTGGGGGAGGAACTGAGGAGGGAAGACGAATAATGGCCAAAAGTACAGTCAAAAAGATGGGCTTTTAGATGGATTTTGAAGATGAAGAAAGCAAAGACAAGGACAAGATGGAGGGACTTCAGGATGGAGTTCCAGAGAACAATAGCAGAGTGACTGCAGTTCGCCCACTGATGGTTAGACAGAATGGGTTGGGGCCATAAAGCAGGGCAGTGTTTGCTGAAGAGAGGAAGTGCAGTACGGTTGTAGGAGGTCATAGAGGTAGGGTGGGGTGAGGCAATGGAGGCATTTGAAAGTGAGGATGAGAATGTTAATTCAATCTTCTGTGGATGGGGAACCAGTGGAACTGAATGAGAATGGAGTTGAGTGATGGGCTCACGAGACCACTGGCTGAAGAGGTCTGTATGGTTGGTAGCTGGTATTGAGAGGAGCTGGGGAGTCCAGCAAGCAAGGTATTCAAGAATTGACCATGAAGACGTGAATGAGGGTGTTGGCAGGTTATCAGGAGCAGTAGTAGTGGTGGAAACTGGCAGTATCATGGAAATGAGGGAAAGTAGAATGATTGAATTCTCATATTAAAAGTTTGATTGATATTTTGGGGTCAAACAAGACACTGAGGTTCCAAACCAGCACTGTGAAGTAGAGCGAGCATCTGTACAAATCAATGTGATCAGCGCCTAGGGTGAGAAGGTGCCGTGATAAGAGCCAAACAGGAAAAGATCAGTCTTGTCAATATTGAGCTGAAAAAAGTTAGATATCTGACAAGCAATTGGTCAGAACAGCAGTGATTCTGGAAACAAGGGTGGAAGCAGAGAGGTAAAGTTAGGTATCAACCATGAATGTGTGGAAGTGAACCCCAAGCCTATGCATGGTGCCACCAAGGGGATACATATAGATGGTGAAGAGGAGGGGACCCTGGATAGAGCCCTGATAATCACTTGGCTTTACAGTAGTGCTCCACAAGCTTTATAATTCTACAATAGATTGCACACTCATTACATAATGAAAACAAAGCTGACATTAATAATGAGGAGACTTCACACTGCTGCACAATACATTTAATCAGACATGTATTATTGAAAGTCTATGCTTGCCGAGGCTGACTCATGCTCTGATGTGAGTTACTATTGCATATGCATAAGTCCAAGCTGTACTCTTTAATTAGTACATTCTCTTGACGGGACATTATTACCCATTTATTCCTTATTACATATCACGTACCACAACTACAATATCCCAGGTTGACCAACTCATCATCAACTCCAGGTGGTAAGAGAATTCTCTGATCACCAGTAAATGTGCCAATGATGGTTTTAGCATCACTGGCAATGACTGTGCTTTCGATCACCCTCCTTCCTCCTCGCCCTCCACCCTCCCAAATCGCGTTCCCCAGCTCGGGTCTGAAACACTGACTGTCCAGTGCCTTGGGACGTCCTCCCCACGTGAAAGACGCTATACAAATGTAATTTTGTTGTTGTTAGCATGTAGGACAATTTTATCTTAAAATATATCTGTCAGAATCGTGGAAAATTCTTAAATTGGAAGCTTCTACTTTAAAGAAATGTTTATTATTAACTTCACACTTCCCCATGTTATACTCCATCTGCACCTTCTTGCCCACTCACCTAGGCTGTCTATTTCCCTTTGCATTCTTTGTGTGTCATCCTTACAGCTTACTCTCCCACCTATCTTCGTATTGTCTACGAATTTAGATATGTTAAGTTCTATTTCCTCATCTAAGTCATTTATAGAGACTGTAAGTAATTGAGGCCCAAACACTGATCCTTGTGGCACTCCGCTAGTCACATCCTGCCAATCTGAGAAGGAGCTGTTTATCCCTATTCTCTGTTTTCTTCCTGTTAGCCACTCTCCAATCCATGCTAATATATTACCTTTAACTCCATGGGCATTAATCTTGTGCAACGGCCTTTTATGTGGCACCTTGTCGAATGCCTTCCGGAAATCCAAATACACCACATCGACTGGTTCCCCCCTATCTAACCTGCTAGTTACATGATCAAGAAACTCTAAAAGATTTGTTAAACATGATTTCCCTTTTGTAAAGTCATGTTGACTCTGCTAATCATGTTATGATTTTCTAAGTGTTCAGCTGTCAATGTTGGTAACTTCTCTGATGATGGGAGACTAAGTCATCTCAAAGTGCTTCACAGGATATTCTGTAAAGTGATGTGACTGTATGTATTTTAGGGGCAAATGTGTTAAACAATTTGGCACAGCAATGATCCACAAATAGCCATGGAGTGAGTGATCAATTTTATTTGGGGGATTGATGGCCTGGACTTTTTGAACAACAACAACTTGCATTTATATAGTGCCCTTCACACGGGGTAGCAGCCAGGGGCATTTCACATTGGTGGAGTCTGACAACGAACCAGGGGGAGAGGGAGGGGGAGGTGACCATAAGCACGATCAAAAAGGAAGGTCCGCAGGTGGGATTTGTAGGTGGGGAGGGAGGGGGCAAGGCGGAGGGATTGAGGGAGAGAGTTCCAGAGTTTCGGGCATAGTGGCTGAAAGCGCAGCCACCAATGATGGAACGGAGGGCACAAAGGACAATTAGAAGGCCAGAGCCAACTGAGCGGAATCAGTGGGTGGTGGTGTGGGGTAAGCAGGTCGGATAGGTAGGGAGATATGAGGGCATTAAGTGACTTGAAAACGAGTGAGAGGATCTTGAAATCGATCCATTCAGTAATTGGAAACTGGTGTGATCAGGGTGGTGTGGGTGAGTATCTGGGCAGCTGAATTAATTGAATTTTGTATATGGTGGAGCTGGGGAAACCAGCGAGGAGGGCATTGGAATCGTCTTTGGCAAGTTTCCTTACTCCACACGCCTCTGTTTACCGAGCAGTAAGTAGAAACCCGGTTGTTAGTCGATTGCCAAATCGCTTTTCCGAGGGTAATAATCCCTTCAAATAATTAATATATAAATAATAATTCGGTGACTCAATCTACGACTGTTTTGGGACACTGTGACCGACAAAATATACAGTCATATTACAGATTACAGATAAATCAAATTTACAGCTTATTCTATGAAGTTCTTTGAGGTGTTTCAATGAAATGATACGTTGCTATATCAAATGCAAGGATTATTATTATTATTAATTACAGCAAGAGAAGGTTCAATGAATGAGGATACAGGGAGGAGTATGAGAGTGTGAGATACATTTAGGTTTTGGAATGTGCTGTAAAGTTAATACACTGGATATTTGGAGAATGTACAGCAGCAAACATCCATAGATGAATGACTAAATGACGAGGAGATTATGTATTTATTCAGAGCTGCAATACGTCACTTTTTGTGTGTCAGAGTTCACTGGAGTTTCATTATTTCAGCTCTCCAAGACAACAACAACAACAACTTTGATGTATATAGTGCTCTCCACGCCAGATGGCATCTCAGAGTGTTTTATAGTAACGGATCCCGGGGCTGAGCCAGGGGGAGGGGGGGAAGATGACCAAAGGCGCGGTCGAAGAGAAAGGTCTTCAGCCGAGACCTGAAAATAGGAAGAGAGGGAGCGAGGTGAAGGGAGTGAGGATGGTAGTTCCAGAGCCTCGGGGTATAGTGGCTGAAGGCACGGCCGCCGAGGTTGGGGCGGAGGACGTAGACTTTCACGTAGACAGTGTCCTACGTGAAAGGCGCTATATAAATGCATCATGTTCTATTTAGGAAATGTCTAAATCACAAGCAGCTTGCATCAGGATTACGCTGTCAGCAACAGCTCATAGTGATCTGTTGAAATCTGGAGTGTTAGAATGCTACTCTGGCCTGGGCTTCAATTTCAATGAGTGTGATGAGTGTACAAATGAATTGTAGTAGAACTAAGCATGCTGTGCTATAATCATGTCCTGTGCTTTCTGCATGAAAAGAAAAAAAAACTGTTTTAGTTACTTCATTTTCGAAAGAGGAAGCATTCCCCAACAATAGAGGCTGTGAGGCTGCAGCAATATTGAAGCCTTATAGTCGTCACAGTCTGGAATATTTTCTAGCAGTGCTGAATGATGCAAATATGAATGCTTCTGATTTCAGGGTTGTCTGTATTGCTCAAATAAGCTAAGAGCTTCCATGATATTTTTTCACAAAGTAATTCTTATGCTGATCGTTCTCAAGCTCAGCTGGTTGCTAACAAAATAACTTATAATAATAATAATAATCCTTGCATTTGATATAGCGCTTTTCACGTCGGGAGGACGTCCCAAAGCGCTTCACAGAACACACTGTAAAGTGAATTGACTGTATATTTGTGGGCGAATGCGGCAGCCAATTGCGCACAGCAATGTCCCACAAACAGTCGTAGATTGAAAATGACCAAATTATTATTGTTTTTGGTTTTGGAGGGATTATTATTAGGCGTGTGGAGTAAGGAAACTTGCCCAAGGTTTCGCCCTGCCTGGCATTGAACTCAGGTCTCTCACTTGCAAAGCGAGTGCTCTAACCACTGAGATTTTGTGAAATATTACTCTTACAGACTTCAGAATAATTGAAGGGAACATATTCCCATTAACTAGCTAATAAAGGATACAGTTGACACTTTCTCCCGAATATTTGAAATTTGATAGCTCTGGTGCATATGTGAAGTTCATGCTAACTTGAGAGTTTTCTTCAGTAGAGAAAAATCTTTTGACACTTGTTTTATTTGCCTATGCTGAAGTTCTGATGAACAAAAAGATGCCAGCTTGACTCAGTTGACAGCACTCTCACTGCTGGTTGTAAGTTGACAATCTTGGGTAACACTCTAATGCAGCACCGGGGGAATGTATCAGAGACATCGAAAGGATGGGATGTTAAACTGAGATCCGTCTATCTGTTCAAGTGGATGTTAAAGATCCCATGGTACTAAATAATTTGTACATTATATGAGGTCCTTCTCTCAAGACTAAAGAATCATAGCTTGTCTAGTCATTGCTCGTAGCTCATTCCTCTAACACTGGAGATCATCCTCATTGCTCTCCTCTGCACTGGTCTAGAGCCAGAGCAGCCTCTTGTCGGGGTGATCAGAACTATATGCAACAACAACAACAAGATTACATTTGTATAGCGCCTTTCACGTTGGGAGAGCATCCCAAGGTGCTGGACAGTGTACAGTATTTCAGACCCGAGCTTGGTACAGGAGGGGAGAAGGGAGGGGAGGGGAAGGGGGGTGGCCGATGGCATGGTCGAAGAGGAAGGTTTTGAGGCGAGACTTGAAGGAGGCTAAGGAGGGAGCGAGGTGGAGTGATTGGGGGATGGAATTCCAGAGGTTGGGGGCAGAGTGGCTGAAGGCTCTCCCCCCAATGGTGGGGCCGATGAGATGTGGAGCAGGCCCAACTCGGCTGAGTATTCAAGGTGTGGTTTGAACCAGAGCAACATTTCAGCAGCAACATTTTTGCTGTTAATTTATTGGGATTTAAAATGCAGAATTAGATTTACAAATAATACAACCTGAGAATGATGTCTGGGAATCTAAACTCAATTGATTTAGTAATATAGCAGCATCCTGTTTGCTTTGTTTATTGCTACCTCACACTGTTTTCATAGTAAGCAACGAATCAGCTGACATCCTTAGATCTCTTTCAGCTTTTACCCTGGCAATGTGCCTCTTTATCCAGAGGACAATCCACTGGAAAATCCTGGGAGGGATGTACATTATGGCACATATTCTCTGAAAATTATGTTCATAAACAATGGAGTTGAAGATGCAGCATTTGCTACACAGATTCATAAATAGCCGCTTTGTTCCTGGAAAATCATATCACAGATTCATAGAAGGTACAGCTCAGAAATACGTTATTCATCCCATTGTGTTCAGCTCGCTCCAGCCCATATCCCGCCTTTTTCCTCATATCCCTCAACTTTATTCTCTTTTAACTATATGTTGAATGTGCACATTGTTGTCGCCCCACTAACTGTCTATGACAGAGAATTCCATGCTCCTACCATTCTCCGTGTGAAAGTATTTTTCTTTATTTCCATTCTGGATCTCCCAGTTCTGATTCTAAAACCATGTCCTCTTGTTCTGCAACAGAATTTCTGCAGATTGGCACAATGCACTTCGAGTTATTTGGTTATCTGTGATTCCATGTTGCTATTTGTAAGTCTAATTCTGCATTTTATACTCCGATAAATAAATAGCAAAAATGATGCTGCTCAAATGTATTAAATCTTTCAAAGAACACTATTCCAGTTAAAATAGCTGTTTGAAAGTGTCATGGCTATACTTTTAGCGTACACACTCCTAATTTGCCTTGTATTATTGTGGACATGCCTGGCTTTGCCAGCATGTTTCCACAGAGCCGATTTTGCACTAGAGGAGCTTGCTTTTTTTTATCTCTCTCCCTCTACTCCTAGATATTTTTACACTGAGATATTAGACTTGAAATGATCCTGCATTGAAGTGCTCTGGTAAGCTGGAATAATTGTGGAATAATTGGCAAAATCAATGTTCGGATAAAACAAATGATTCTTTGGCATCAATTGTCTTATGTTTTGTTGTTTTTCCTTTGCCACTACCGCCCTATTTCTAACCTGCCCTTCCTTGCAAAAGTCCTAGAACGTGTTGTTGCCAATCAACTTCACTGCTCCCTTTGTGTGTTATACATTGTGCTGCTCATGTTATATATGCTCTTTTGGTTGAATAGTTATACAGACATTTGAAAAGTCTTGTCTTTTTATACTGTGTTTTTGTTGAGATTTAATCAAGTATATTTATTGTTTTAAACTCCTCAACAGGTGAAAGTATCCCCATGATTAATTTTCCTTAAGCCTAATCCTGATTAGGATTAGCAGAAGTTCTCCGAGCACATCTCAGGGTTACAACATCAACTGTAGAAAGACCCAGAATTAAAATGGACAAGAAGAAGAAACAGGTATTGCTGTAATAATATTTAATATCAACAGAGAGCTTTGTTATATTCAGAGAATTAAAGTATGGCTCATCAGGCACCTGGTCAGAAGGCTGTGGACTTCAATCCCCATGTCAGGATTTGAGCTCATAGTCTAGGCTGCCAATCCAGGGCAATCCTAATGGAGCGCTGCCCTGTTGAGATGTAAACTGAGGTCCCATCAATCTGTTCTTCAGGTAGATACAGTACAACACAAATTTATATTTATATAGCTCTTTTCAGCTAAAGCACTTAAGAATCCTAGTTTGGTACCCAAGGTGAAGGTGGGAGCCGAGTGGAGTGGGGATGCGAAGGATAACTGAAAGTGCAATCAAAGAGGCAAATCTTCAGATGAAGCTTGAAAGAGATGAGGGAGTCAGAGTGATTTTGGAATGGAATTCAAGAGAGTGGGGGCAGATTGGCTGAAAGCTTGACCACTGATGGTGCAACATGTAGGGTGGGGGTCATGAAAAGGGCTATTGCCCACTGAATATTTGGTATGGTTTGAGGAGGTCATAGTGGTAAAGTGGGGTGAGACTGTGGGGGGATTTAACGTAAGATCCCATAACACTTTTAACAGAAAAGGGTATTCCAGCCTGCATTCACTATGGTCCCACCTTTTGTTACGCCATGCTGGTACTTCTCTGTCTTGCCGCCTCTCTATGTCTTCAAAAGCAACCTAAAAACCTGCAGGGTCATATGATGGCTTAGTATGGATTAAATTCAAACTTGAGATCCACAAGTGAAAGGACAGAGTCGAATGCACAGCTCTACCTGGTATCCCACCAAATGGGTTTAAAGGTGAACTGTGAAATTTATCCTGTAACAGCTTGAAATGCAATACAAATTTATATTTATATAGCGCCTTTCATGTCGGGAGGGTGTCCTAAGGTACTGGACAGTCTAAGTTTTGCATTCAAGCTGGGGGTGGGAGCTGAGTGGGTGGTGGCGAAGAGGGGAAATATGGCCGAAAGAGTGCTCAAAGAGTAAGGTCTGAAGATGGACCTTGAAAGAGGGAAGGGAAGGGCTGAGGTGATGGGACTCCAGGATGGAAGTCTGAAAGTTCAACCACAGATGGTGGGGCGAGGGACGTGAATTGGTTGGTGCCCACTGAGCAGAGGGAGAAACACGGTTTGTAGGGTTGGAGGAGGTCACAGAGATATGGTGCGGAAGACAATGAAGGGATTTAAAGGTTAGGGTGAGGATCTTGAACGTGATCTGCTGGGGAATGGGAAACCGGTTGAGCCGAGTGAGGATGGGGAAGATAAGTTTATGGAGCCTAGTGTGGGAGAGGACACAAGCTGCAGAGTTCTGGATGGTCTGCAACTTGTGGAGGAAAGAGGTAGGTAGTCCAGAGAGCAGATAGTTGGCTTAATCTAGGTTAGATGCCATGAACCCATGGATTAGGTGGCCTGTGGGGAGAAGTAGGCAGGCATATTGCAGAGGTAGGGAAATCTGAGTGGATCAGAGCACAAATGTGGATTTTAAAGGACAATTAAGACTCAGAACAGCATACGGAGGTCCTGCACAGGCTCGCGAGATTGAGTCTTCATCCATATAGATTATTACTGTCAGCACCCGTGGTCAGAAAGCACTGAAGGGAGCCAATCAGGAAAGCCTCTGTATTACTGATGTTCAACTGAAGAAAGTTAGCTCTCATTCTGGAATTGAGGTCCAACAGGTAGTCAATCAGGACAGCAGTGGTCCTGAAATCGAGGTGGGCGCAGAGAGATTGAGTGTCATCAGTATACATGTGAAAGTTAGCCTCATGCCTGCAGATTGTATCATCGAGTGGGAGCATGAAATGTCAGCAACCCTAAACTCTGAGGGTTTATTACAGGGCATAGGGATACAGCAACATTGTACAATATGTTACGTCTTGAAGAGTAAATCCATTCTGTAAGTCAAATGGGTGAATATATTGTACCAGACAAATAACAGTGAAACAAGTCACGTCAGTTTCAAGCTACTGTGCCTGAAAATGCATATACAAAGTGTTAGTTGCCCATTGAATACAATCACACTGAGCGTCCAAACATGCAGTCGAGAAAAATCTAGGCACTGAATAAAAAACAAAAGCTTTGCTTTTCTGAACAGGGTTTAAAGCTTTGATGCAACCCACATTGTGTGACTTGTGTCTCTCTCCACAGAAAGAATGACAACTCACTTTCGGTACTGCTATTGTGTGAATCGATCTGCCTGCTCACACAGGTACAGTAGGAGAATGTACGTCTGCAATGTTCCTTCCTGACTGGATAAAGTCCTTCGTGTGACAGGCAAGGAGAAGTCCCAGAAAGTCTTTTGAAACATCACAGTGAAAGCAAGTTGCTGAAATTAAGTGGAGTCACAATGGATTGCCAGACAACAGAGGATTCCACGGAAAAACAGATAGTTAATTCAGATGAGCTGGAATGCAAGATCTGCTACAGCCCTTACAATCTGAGAAACAGAAGACCGAAAGTTTTGGAATGCCTTCACAGAGTGTGTGGCAAGTGTCTGTATAAGATTGTGGACCTCGGAGACTCCTCGTCAAGTATCATTTGCTGTCCTTTCTGCAGGTACGAGACAAGCATCCCAGACGATGAAGTTAGTGGACTTCCAGATGACAGTAACATCCTTGCTGCTCTAACTTGCAAGGAAAAGAGTAGAGAATTCCCATTGGACAACACATCTGAGCTTCTTCTGACTCCTAAAAGACTGGCCTCCTTTGTGAGTCCTTCTCATAACTCCTCAAACTGTCTCGTTATCACCATAATGGAAGTTCAAAGAGATTCTCCACAGTCTCAGAGCTCATCTTCAGTCGTGGAATTTTACAACTCGAGTTTTGATTCTATGCCCTCAATGTCTCGAGAGTGGGCAGTGTGGAATTGCACTTCCCTGCTCTGCCATACAATGAGCAGAATCTTGGTCTGGCTACTAGGACTCCTGTATTTCAGCTCCTTGCCTCTTGGAGTTTATCTGCTTATGGTTCAAAAGGTCACACTGGGCATCATATTTGTCAGTCTGGTTCCTTCCAGTCTTGTTATATTTATGGTCTATGGTTTTTGTCAATGTTTATGTCATGAGTTTTTGAATTGTATGAATTCATGAAAACACAATCTAAAATTAAGTACATTCAATAACAGATGTGTGCAGGTTTTATGTGATGTTACCTACTGTATAAGGTGTGAAATACTGTTTCTGCGTATGTCTGGAAAAATATGCTTAGTTTTTTTTAGTATAGTTGTGTACTGTGGAGTGCAATATATATTTTTTTATCGAAAGTTAATTTCTGTCATTTTTTATTTGTAAAATGGATAAATCCACCACTTAAAAGGCACTGGGGAAGATAAATCTCACAGATTGCCAATACATTTTTAAAGGCTTGAAAGGAAATGTTATTAAGATAACCAGAATTTACTAACTTATTAATAGGTAAACATCATTTCAAAAGGTTACTTCAGGGTCCTTTTAAAGTTTGTGGCATCCCTGATCCAACCGTTACTATATATTATAGAAATCTTGATCATTAGATTAACATGTAGCACACAATGCTTTGGTGAATGTGTTGCGCATTTACCAAGATATAGCTATATAAAGGTAGAGCACGGGATATAGTTCTGTGAATCCACCAATCTGATACCAGTAGATTTGCTTTGTATAGTTGTGGGTGCAAGCAGTCATTAATAGTATTAGGGCTGCATAAGGATCTGATGAAAATGTAAGAGGTAACATCCTCTGGACTTAGAACCTTTGTGAAGGTGGTAAAGATGTGAGAGTAGCAATACAGATCCACAATTAGTTCTGGCCAAGCCCTTATATCTGAAAAAAGATTGTGGACGACTATTAGAATCAAGGACAAAAAATATTAGCCTTCCTATCCAACAGTTAACAGTCGTGGCTGTAAAGGGTGTTTATTTTTAGGATTCTTAGACTTGTGTGTGGGTAGAACACTTGTCAGTACAATAATGATTGGACTGTAACTATGATTGTTGTTAGCACAGTACATACAGTTGGACAGAATATTCAAAATGGAAAGGTAGGTATTAGACCATAAATGATTTAATTACCATGTGGTGTGATTTGGGGTAATTAGTTTATAATTTGAAGTGTTTCAAATTTTTCCTGCACAATAACACTGAATTGCCATCCAAAAAAAACAGAGTGTGATGTGAGTGAGCTGTGCAGTGCACCTCCAGGCCCTTTACATTTGTGCATCTTTGTGGAGGAAACTGGGTGGCTGTATCTTTGAGGGACGTTGGGCAGATGTGTTCATGGAAATTGAATGGATACATTTTGAGGGAGATAGGATGAATGAGTCTGAGAGAGAGAGAGAGAAAGATTGGATAGAGATATTTTGAGCTGGTGACATATTGAGGGAGATTAATGTTTGTCAAAACATTGGACTTTGAAGGTTACTGGATGAATATATCCTAGAAAGAAGTTGAGCAGCAGTGAAGTGGAAATTGGGATTTATGTATTTTGAGGGAACTAAGATGGGTTTTAGGGAGTTCAGTAGCTGGACATTTGATGGTGGCTGAGTCTGAAGATAAAATGGTTCCATTTTGATACAGATAGGAATAGATCGATAGTCACACGGACATAGAGAGAGAGAGGTAGAAGGCACTACACACACAAATTCATAGATTAACAATTCAGTCTTATGGACCGAAGTTTAATCAACAGAAGTTGAGATTTATTCCCAACTCTCCATTCTTCAGCTTTATAAAACATGGCAAAAGAACTGTATTACATAAATTGCTCCGAGTCTTATTTGTATGTGGTGGTGTGAGCCTTAGGGACATGTACAGGTTAATATGTCAGTTAAGACCATTAGTTCTTTCAGAAGCAATGTACCTAACTATAATAAAGGAACAATATTTGTAGCTATACCCTTGATACCATTCATAACATAGTTTTGCTAGTTGTAACTAGGTTAACAGACCAAGTGCAAGCCAATGTTTGATTTGAGATTTTTCTTTTTAAATGGATTTATCTGAGAGACTATCCAGATCATTGCCTTATGCGTTTTAA
The DNA here is from genome assembly GCF_018977255.1 of Callorhinchus milii. Taxonomy (NCBI): domain Eukaryota; kingdom Metazoa; phylum Chordata; class Chondrichthyes; order Chimaeriformes; family Callorhinchidae; genus Callorhinchus; species Callorhinchus milii. The sequence goes on from NW_024704743.1 coordinate 34,422,233, forward strand.
CATATCATGTACTCTTATTTCAAATTAAAGACAGTCTGAGAAAATATTTTTTCTTACATTGTATTGGACAAAAATAATATTTCTTGCACTGAATTTATCACTCAAATCCTGGTGTGCTAAGTGTGTAGATATTTAACTACCTTGTGAAGGAAAAAGTTACTTCAGATATTGTATGTTCACACTAATCTGTGGTATGATATCATAGAATCTTACAGCACAGAAGGAAGCCATTCAGCCTATTGGATATGTGATTGAAATTGTATTTAATGGAGCAGCCAGTGTATAAGAGTCAATATAAACAATACTTGTTCACTCTGTGTTTATTCCTTATGCAATTTAAGGATTGTGGTCAGCTAGGTTTCAGAATCAGAATTTGTGATCTTGACAAAGAAAGGGGTTGGTTCTGATCAATGGCATAGCAATCTAGTGAACAAATAGGGAATTGGAGTCTGGGACATTATGTGGTGCACTTTTATATTTGTTACTGGTCTGTCTTTGCACCCTTGCTGTTTTCAATTACAGTAATCTGTCTCCAGTGTGCTTACTCTAAAGAACCTTTTTGGTGTGAATAGGGCTGAGTTATCACTCAATTGTTGTGGTAACATTGAAACTCTACAAACAGTCTCAGTGGTTTGAGCAGAATCTAAGAAGATATTGGAATTAATCTGCCCAGATCTCAAAAGAGATCTTATTCAGAAATTGTTGTCTAGTTTCACTACATGTATAAGGAATAATCCAACTCCCTGTACCACACAGCATAAGAATGCAGGTTCATGGGCGGTCACCTCTCTCTTTCTCTCTCTCCCAGCATGTGAAGCTCCAGATTGTTGCACTGCCCCAACAATAGGCCAGCAGAGGAGGCTCAGCATCTCCACCCGGGAAAGAGAGCCTCCTCCCTCTGCTTTCATACACTTCCTAGGCCAAAAGTGGCTCAAACAAAGGTTTTGGCTCAACAAAACCCTGAGAACAGTTTGTCTTCTAGACCTGTTGGTCATTGAATGGCACATGGGCTAGAAAATAATAATGTATATAAAGAATGAAGGTAACAGATACAAAAATAAAAAACTACCAAAATATGCAAAATTCATAGGCCTAGTATTTGTGCTGCTGATACCCAACCTGTCATTCAAAGGAATAGAAAGTATCTCAAGTTTGTTGTCATAAACAATACACCAACTAATCACGGTGCTGATATTCTTGTCTGTTAAATCTATGTGAATCAGGCTCAGGCTGAGTGTACAGTAACAAGTGGAATAAACATTAACCAATGAGTTTAAAGTATATGTGAACTGCTTAATCTCTGTTCAAAGAGATGTCTCAGTGCCAGAACAGAATTTCACACTAAGATGTTTAAATAAACATGACTGGCAACACTACAGTACCCACCCACACATTGATTTCTTGCATCAAATCAATTCAGTTTATGTACATTTGTGTTTTATTTATAGCTGTCATAGTTGTTCATGGCATATAATCATGTTACGAAGCTTTTTTTAAATATATATAACAATGCTTTCAAAGGCACTTTCTTGAAATACAATATCATGTTTTGCACCAAATAATATAATAGTGTCAAGAACTGCTCCACCTCCTGAGACAATGTGCTCCGAAACTTAGGTTCCACTCTGTACAAAATATATTAATATAGCAGAGCGGATATCTCTCATATAGCAGAGAGAGGCTATGCCTTGTCACTCACTATAAAAATAATAATAACCCTTTCATTTGAAATAGCACCTTATCACGTCTTTGAGACGTCTCAAAGTGCTTCATAATATATACTGTAAAGTGAATTGACTGTATATTTTGAGGGCGAAATGAGGCAGCCAATTGTGCACAGCAGTGTTCCACAAAAAGTCGTGGATTGAAGTGACCAATTTATTATTATTATTATTTTTGAAGGAATTATTACTCCCAGAAAAGTGATCCGTCAATTGACCAACAACCAGGTTCCTACTTACTGCTATATCAGGACAAAATCAGTTAAGAACAAATTCCATCATTCACCTTCCATGCACATTACAAAACCTGTAAATTCATCAACCATCATCCATACACATTACCATATACCAGTAACAACAACAACTTGCATTTATCTTGCATCCTTCTTGCAGAATAGTGTCTCGGAGTGCTCCACAGTGATGGGGTTGAACACCAAGCAAGGCAGAGGGATTCTCAGTATCGCTTCACCCTGAGGCTGCAATTCATTGTCTTGGCTGACACTTCATTACAATACCAGGGAGATGATGAATTGTCAGGGGCTTTTACCCTATGAATGAATGGCTAAACCAAGACTTGTCTGCCTAATTTGAAAAGGACATTCGAGTTCCTATGGCACTATTCAAAAAGAAAAGGGAGTTTCTTTTTGGTGTCCTTGTGAGCAACCCTCAAAATAAGGTTGATCATTCACCTCATGGTTGCTTGTGGAACTTTGCTGTGTGCAAAATAGCTGCTGCATTTGCCTACAAGAAACAGTCAATTAATTTAAAAATTATTTGTGAAGTGCTTTGAGACATCTTGACATAAGATGTCATATAAATGCCAATTCTTAATTCTTTCTTAATAGTTTAATTGAGGGATTTTTTTTCCTGTATCCTGGTCAACAATCATGCAAATAAAATTGGTCAGTCGCCTCATGGCTGTTTGTGGGATAATGCTGTCTGCAAATTGGCTACCACTTTTGACAACAAAGTTTAGTGACTGTTTACGGGCAAACATTCATAATCCGGTATGTGAAGACAGTGTGTTCAGTCTAAATTCTAAGCATAGTGTAGGAACTATTGAGCTACAGTTTTGTAAGGATTACCTCCGCTGATTCACTATCAGGTCACTGATTTTACTGTTATTTCCATTTGTTAGTCACTTTCCCATTCATCCCCTGAGGCAATGAATATTGCACCATAAGTCCCACACCGCCTGGGTTTGTAAACTATAACAAAAGATTGTGCTGGTTCAGTAATGCACATACCCAGTGCTACCATTGTTCACTTTTTCTGTATTGTCCAACCATTGTAGTGAACAGTAAAAGAAAACAGTTTTACACAATGCAAACTAATACATTTGAATGCAGCTGCAGTACTTTCATTGACATTTCTAGGCCAATGTCAAAACAGAGGATTTTGAAAAGCTCCTGAGCATGTAATGTAATCAAATCCGTAAAGGTGCCCAGATTTTAGCAATTATAGAGAACACAATCTTATCAATGAAAACTGAATACAAATAATAAAACCTTCCCCTTTAAGACAAAGTAAGACAGGAGGAGAACATGTTTGATTCGGTTTTGTTTAGACAAATTAATTAATTTTACCACAGACACATCCATTTCACTGCACTTTAGAATTGTGATCCATCAGATTTTTTCCTGAAAATGCAGCTGTTGAGGCAGCGAGGAATAATGAGATGACATGAACTAGGAGCATACATGGATGAGGAATATGGGGCTAAACATTTCACAAAATGTGGCCCGTCATACACTGACTGCCCAAAATAACCTTGTAATCTGGTCCCTGTGGGGTCAAAATGTGGTAAGTGATGTGATAATTATCCTGGTGATAAATATCCCCTCATGAAACATTCGAATCCTAAAATATGTCAAGATACCCCAGTCAACAACCATTGCGGGGAAATATTCCCCGCGCCCCCCACCAGGCCTGACTTTGTTCTAAAGGTTTTGCCCATCAGTCTCTTGCTCCAGCTGCTAAGTTGGCATACCGGTACCTCTTGATCTTGCCACTGCGCAGATCACAAAATTTCATTGCTGGTCTGGAGAATGCCAGCTGAATTGAACTCCCAGAATTTCAGGGCTGGTTTGAGAAATACCGGCACAATTCAACAGTGAAAATTGAACAAAGCCTGTTTTCTGGTTGAAAGCCTGGTTGAAATGCTGCGATCTATGCTTCAGGAAGCTCGGGAACAATGTTAGGCAGAGGGAGGAGAACATGGGGAGGAGGCGGCTGGGAAGGGGATGCTCATCATTTGGATATCTCCGGGAGTGGAATATGCCAAAATAGGGTAATTGTCACTTCACAGATCGCATTCTTAAACTATATGTCTTGATAATGGGATGGAGACAGTAAAACGATAGCTAGGGATTATCACGTGAGGACTAATATCTCAGTTATATGTAAAAGGTTTTCTGTATATAGAATTCTGCACGTACCCAGATGTGCTGATCTTGTGCTTACCCATCTGAAATCCTTCCAGTCACAGTCTTGGCTGATAATAATAATCTTTCCATTTGATACAGCGGCTTTCACGTCAGGAGAACGACTCATTGGATTTGCTGTAGTGTAGATCAGAAGTGTAGTGCATTTTGTCAGCAAATGTGGGAGTCAAATTGAATATAACTATGTCCCACAAACAGCTATGAAGTGAATGACCAATTTTATCTGGGGGAATGTTGGCCAGGAGATTGGAAAGTAACTCCCTTTTCTTTTCGAATAGTGCCATTGGAACTTTAACATCCATCTGAACAGGCAGACTTAACTCCTCATCTGAAGCCGACACCTGGAGTGCAGCCTAGACTGAGTTCAAAGTCCTGACCAGTGGCTTGAGCCTACAACCTAATCTCCCAACAGACATCAATGAGTCCTTCAATGAGTATCTATTATGAGTATCCACTCACTGAGTATTTATAATATTTGATAGCAAAAATATTTTTTCTACATCGCTCTGGATTGTCTGAGCTATTTTGATCAGAAGTTAGTTTTTTATTCTTTACAGCTCTGCATGTTTGTCAGCCATTGCACTACATAGAGTTATTTGTTAATTTGTTGCCTTCATAAATGACTTTTATAGCTTGTTTTTCATTCGTGTTTAATCTGCACCTTCATCACCCTTTAATGACAACAACAACAACAACTTGGATTTATGTAGTGCCCTCCACGCCGGACAGCGTCTCAGAGCGCTTTACAGTAATGAAGCCCGGAGCCGAGCCAGGGGGAGGGGAGGAAGGTGACCAAATGCGCAGTCAAAAAGAGAGGTCTTCAGTAGGGACCTGAAAGTAGGAAGAGAGGGGGCGAGGTGAAGGGAGTGAGGAAGGGAATTCCAGAGCCTCGGGGCACAGTGACTGAAGGCACTGCCGCCGAGGGTGGAGCAGAGGACTTGGGGGATGAGGAGAAGGCCAGACCCGGAAGAACGAATGCAACAGGCACTGTTTTGAGGAGAGAGCAGGTCAGAGAGGTACGGGGGGTGCAGAGAAGTGGAGGGATTGCGTACGGGTTCAGAGAGTTTTGGGGGGAGGTCGGGTAGGTGGAGGAGGTGAGAGCCATGGGATTTGAGACGTTGACGAGAGCCAAAGAGTATGGCTTCCGTCTTGTCGACGTTCAGTTGAAGGAAATTTGCGCTCATCCAGCCTCTGAGATCTGACAGGCAGAATGACAGAACAACAAGGGACTGGGGGTCGCAAAGAGAGGTGGAAAATAGAGTTGGGTGTCGTCCGCGTACATGTGGAAATGTACTCCATGTCTGTGGATGACATCCCCAAGAGGGAGAATGTAGATCAGAAAGAGAAGGGGGCCAAGGATGGATCCTTGGGGTACCCCACAGGTAACCGGGTGAGAGCGGGAGGAGAAACCATTTGTGCAGATGTACTGCTGGCGGTTTGTGAGGCAGGACTCGAAGCAGGTGAGTGCGGTCCCACTGAGGTGGATGAAGGAGAAAAGGCGGTGGAGGAGGATGGCGTGATCGACTGTGTCGAACACGGCGGAGATGTCCAGGAGGACAAGGAAGCACAGGGAGCCCTGGTCACAGATAGAGAGGATATCATTTATAAATTTCACAAGCGCAGTCTCTGTACTGTGGGCGGAAACCGGATTGGAGGGGTTCGAAGAGGGAGTAGGAGGAGAGGTGTGCACGAAGTTGATCGGCAACAACGCGTTCTAAGACTTTAGCGAGGAAGGGCAGGTTAGAAATGGGGCAGTAGTGGCTGAGGTTTGAGGGATCCAGGGAAGGTTTTTTGAGGAGGGGTTTATGACAGCAGTTTTGAGGGTGGCAGGGAGTGATCCAGAGGAGAGGGACTGGTTGATGACATCAGCCAGTAATGGGCAGAGGAGGGGGAGCTGGGTGACCAGCAAATTGGTGGGGAGGCGGTCGAGGCAGCAGGTGGTGGGTTTCATGGAGGTGATGATGGGTGAGAGGGAGGAGGGAGAGATGGGGAGGAAGGAATGTAGGATGGGGGTGGTGGTAGGAGCAGATGATGAGGAGGGTGAGGGGGCCAGAGAGGGCATGGTGGTGGGTGACAAGAGGCAGGTAGATGAGGCTACCTGGCGGATTTTGTAAATTTTAGATGAGAAGAAGTCCATGACCTCCTCGCACTTGGCATTGGATATGAAGATTAAGGAGGCCTGAGGGGGGGTGGCATAGAGGAGGTAGTGGGTGGTAGAAAGAAGGACTTTCGGGTTGTGTTTAGCCTCCAAGATGATGTTGGAGTAGAAGGCCGTTTTTGCGCGTGTCAAACAACGACGGTAGCAGTGGAGATGCTCAAGTCACAGTTGGCGGTGGACTGTCAGGTCAGTTTTCTGCCATCTGCGCTCGAGTAGCCGGGTTTGGGTTTTTAGGGAGCGGAGATGGTTGTTGTATCAGGGGGATCGGGTGGGATTGGAGATGGTCCTGGATTTCAGGGGGACGAAGGAGTTGAAGGTGGAGGAGAGGCGATCATGGAGCAGCTGAACAGCTGCTTCAGATCTCCACTGGTGGAAGGCCAGAGGAATAGGATGTTTGATGATGCGAGGGCCTTTGTGAGGGTCTCAGGGGGTAGCCTTTTCCAAGGGCGGTAGAGGGTGGTTGGGGGCTTGGTGGAGGAGAGAGGGATGTGAGAGGAGAAGGAGATGAGGAAGTGGTCCGAGATGGCCTTGTCCACAGTGCTGAGGTCGGAAATGTCAAGGCCGTGGATGATAACGAGTTCAAGGGCATGACCACGGTTGTGAGTAGGTGAATTTATGTGAAGGGTGAGGTTAAGGGAGGAGAGGAGGACCATGAAGTCGGCAGAAGTAGTGCAGGTGGAGTTTAAGTGGAGGTTGAAATCGCCCATTATGAGCACGCACTCGGAGCAGAGGGACAGGGAAGAGAGGAGAGTGGAGATGTCTGTGTGGAAGGAGCTGGGGGGCTTAGGGGGGCGGTAGACAGGGAGGATTTTCAATGGGAGAGAGGGGTGGAAGAGGGTGAGGTACTCAAAAGAGGGGAAACAGCCAGAGGAGAAGGGGGTGAGACCAAGGGAGGTTTTGGATATGAAGGCCACCCCGCCGCCATGTTGGTTTGGACGTGGTGTGTGGTGGAAGGTGTAGCCTGGAGGTGAGGCTTCCACTCGGGGGACGGGGTCATTGGGAGAGAGCTAGGTTTCGGTGAGCCCAAGAATATCAAGGTGCTCATCCAGGATGAGGTCGTGGATGGTTAGGGCTTTATTTGAGAGGGTACGGACGTTTTGGAGGGAAATGCGAGTGGATTTGCTGGAAGGAGGGGAGGGAGGAGAGAGTGATGCAGAGAGGATTTTTGGGTGTACGGGAGAGATGGTTGTGGAGAGTGGTGTGAGTGGAGTGTTGGGGAGGGTACGTATGAGGGAGGGGGAAGTTGGATTTGCCTTAAGGAGGCGGTTTGAGTTGAGGGAGTGAGTGATGGGACACGTAGGGTTGTTGCTCTGGGACAGCCAGTGCCGGGAGCCACGATGGGCCTGGCGGAGGATGCCCAGGCTGGAGCAGAGGGAAGTGGTGATTGGGTCGAGGAGAGATATGGAAAGCATGGAAAGCAAATCTTGCACAGATTTAACTGGTATTTAACCAGCATTCTGTGACATTCGCAAGAGCAGCTGCTCCAGATGGATATAAAATAATTAATTCTATTTGAGAAGGATTATTTTCACCCCTTAAGGACAATAAGCAAATCAAGGCTTCTAGAAACTGAAGATTTAATTGCCAAGGCAACTCAATTAGATTATTAGTGAAATTGGCCTTAGATCTTCTTGTGAAACATGCTTATAAAACAATAAGCTCATACTACTTTTCCACAGTGGGCAGAACACAAACTAACTTGAATTACCTGAGCCTTTTTCTCTACTGTTGGATCTGTGTTCGTACTTTTTGGGGGGTCAGCCAGTCGGTGTCTGACACGTGCGAAAACCCATCACCTTGATGAAGAGTATCCAAACCAGAGAGAGTTCCATATGTGTATCCCACCAGGACATGGACATTTCCCCGTGTTTGGAGCGTTCTATTGTTGGTATCTAAACGTTCAAGGGTGGAGGCAAATAACATTACTGATGTAAGAAGGACCTTCAAGACCATTTCCCCCCCAATCACCTCTACTCACATAACAGTAATGGAACTGATTAAAAATAAAGGGTGGAAGGAAATTTACTTCATATTCGGGTGCCTCTACTGGTCAACGCTATCAGGATTTAGGTAGCGTTCAAACGGGAAAAACTGTTTCAAAAGTCTCACAAGTGCAAAATGTTTATAATGAAAAAAAGCAGAAACCCAGGATTTGTAATGTAAAAACTGCAGCTGCACTAAAGCAAAGCTCAAATGGTAAAAACAGCTTGTACTGATGCATAAGGAAGCTTCACAATGTTAATCTTTCACTGAAAGCAATTTAAAACAACAACACTTTACATTTATATTCTGTAGTGACTTTCACATCAGGAGGATGTCTCAAAGCAGCTTCACGCAGCTGATTGGACACCCAATCTGGTGAAATGGTATTGACTGAACGAAACGACTGAAAGTATGATCAAAAAGAAAGGTCTTAAAGCACGTTTTAAAGGAGGGGAGGGTGGTAAAACAAATGAATCAGCAAAGCTTTAGTATTACACTTGAAACGTTTGCTCAATGAATGCAGGAAATGAATGAAATCTGAAATACCAGCGCCTCCACTTTAAAACAACAACAAGATTACATTTGTACAGCGCCTTTCAGGTCGGGAAAATCACTCACAGTGCAGGTGGCAGTGCAATATGAAAGAAGGAACAGTTTGCCTTTGGGGCCAGTACTGAAACGCATCCCTTAATACAGTTTCATGTGGGACTTTGTTGCAGACGATCAGTCAGTGTGGTATTATGGCTCTTACATCCTAGTATTCAGGCTCCTCATCTCAATGTTAGTCAGCAAAGGAAAGAGTTTAGCTAAAAAGTCTTGGCACCTTTTTAAAAAAAACCAATAATTACCTAAATTGACTTGACTTCATGTTTGCCTTTGAAGAGAGATTTGAAAATGTTGAGAAATAAGCTGTCTGAAGCTGACTGAAATTAATTACTTAGACTTGTTACCATTGCTCCTGGGTACCTGCTCACATGTTTTATAGCAATAGTATTACATTCGAGAATCTGCTTAACTTGTTGCCTCTGGTGATAAATTACCTTTCCACATTGGCTGGATTATAAAGTTACACAAGTCTAGGTAAAGTGATTGAACATTAAAAATTAAACACAGAGTAACTTGACTTGTAGCCCTGTAAGCGGTTTCAGCTGCCTGGGACTTAGCTGTGACGAGGAGCTAATTTAGTTGAGTGGATAGGAATACTTCTACGAGGAAGTAAAATCAGCCCAACAGAACGCTTGGTGCAACCTCAGATCTCTCATTGCAATTAACTACCCACCACCTGGTGCAATAATATCAGTTTCTCATTAGAGTGTAATACTCTTTGGATTGGTGTAAACATGCAATTGGTTTTTATATTCATGGTTTTTGATCCTTATTGGCACAAATGATAGAACATTTCACAGCCAATAACTGCAGCTGAGATTCCCTACTCCTCTCCATTAGTCCCACTTACTGCAAGACCAAGGAACGCGTATCAAAGGTAATATCGAGGAGATTTGGTTTCTTTCTTATTGCCCCCTCTATAACTGACAATTACTATCTCTATATAGAAAGCAATTCTCTTTACGACCAGGCTAAGGGAAAAAAATAATAAATAATAATTTGGTCACTCAATCCACAAATGGGACACTGTTGTGTGCAATTGACTGCCATGTTTTGCCCACAAAATACACTTTGAGATGTCTCAATGTCATGATTAGACGCTATATCAAATGCAACAATGATTATTAATGCTATTATTCTGAGTTTCTTGAGGCAAAGTTCTGGAATAAAAAAAACTATTGCATGTTACCATTGCACAATACATGATAACACTGAATATGTATTCACTTTCTCATATCGTTTTGCAAACCCAGGGCTCAGGCTGGATCCTCTTTCACAGATAGGGAGGAAAGGCCAGAGGGAAAGTTCTTTGGTTACAAAGCAGTATTAGCAGAGAGTTGGGACTGGCTGTTCAGCTCCTTCTCTCAGCTTGATATGGCAGAGCAAGCAATAAACCATATTCATTTAGTAATCAGTGAAGTGCTTTGGGACATCCTCCTGAAAGGTGCTATACCAGTAAAGATTATTATATTACTATTTCACCTTGGACACATTTTGGTCTATGATCAAATAGTAATAATCTTTACATTTGGTGTAGCACCTTTCATGTTAGGAGGGTGTCCCAAAGCACTTCACAAGATATACTGCGAAGGGATGTGACTGTACGAATGCGGCAGGCAATTGTCCCACAAACAGCTAGTGAATATCCAATTTTATTTAGGGAATTGTTGGTCAGGACACTGAGTCAGGACCCTTCTCTTTTCGAATAGTGCCATGGGATCTTTAATGTCCATCTGAACAGTTTGGACCTTGGTGCAGATGAGTCATTCAAAGTCTCATCTGAAGCATGGGATCTCCAGCAATGCACCATTGGAGTGTCTTGAGGGACTGGAAAAGAATTAGTTAGAGTGGAAGACACTTGACCTGGTGCGCTTTAGCTAAAAGCAAAAAGTAGGAGTAAATGGATGTTTTTCAAATTAACGGGTGATGACATACGAGTAGCTCATAGAATATTATAAAGGTTTGTGCCAATTTCTCTCCTGTTCTTGGTATATGTAAATTACATGGGTAGATATTTAAAATTTGCATGCGATACCAAATTAGGAGCATAGCAAATTGTGAAGAAGAATGCTGGAGAATACAGGGCCACTTAAACCAAACAAGACATTTGGTTAGATGTGAATGAGATTGAATACTGAATAATACCGACTACTGAATAATGAATAATGTGTCTTGGTAAACTTTTGGAAAACATGATGTGGAATGGAAATATACCCTATTGTAAAACAAAGAGATCTGGGGATGCAGATACAAAGTACTTTAATGCCTTGCTCCCAGAAATTCAGTGACGAGCAGCTGGAAGCAGGATTCAGTACCAGCTATGTTCTGTGCTTTCACCGACCACCAATTTTGCACGACTCTGTAAATAAAATGAACAAAAAAATGCCAATCTCCACTTCCTGGATAACTAAGACAATTCTCAGTTCAGTCACCAAATAGAGCACAGTGCAATGTACACTGTTCAGACCTTATGTTCTAACAGGACAGAAAGCAGACACCCATATTTTAGTATTTTAGTTTATAATGAAAGATCCTACAGCATTAAACGCTTATGTACATCCTTCACGTAACAGCAAGGGTTGGGGCAAAGGCATGTGACCTGCAGAAATTCGTTTAATAATGTCATTGAAATACTTTACAATTACTATATATTGTAACCTCCCGCTAAAAAAAATTTCATCTTCAAACTGCGCAATAAAAATCATCTTTCACTTGCTTGGTAACCTCCAGAGTGGAATTCTGAACTCTGGGTCTCACTCCAAACAGCAATATGGTAAAATAGTGTAAAATGCAGTACCTGGTTCTGAAGCTACATACTGACTTTGAACCTATTTGAGTTGGATCCCAACAACCTTTATGGACTACTGGTGTCTCACGCCTCTGGCCTGGGTATAAGCCCAGGTCTTGCTGAGTAGATTTCCAGTGAATACCACTCACTGCTGCTTGCAGTGTCTGGGAGGTATTGTGCGTCTCGTATCTCACAAATTGTATTTCAAAGCCTTCTGGACACAAGAGCAATTTGGGGCAGCCATATTCACTCGGTAAGTAATGTATAATGATTTCACACTATAACACCAGGTACGTTTACATACTATTGCTCACTAGATCCGGACTACACAGGCCTGGGGGCAAGGGCAGCTGGAGCAGGTGTGGGTTAATTGCATCTAGCGAGGTGTGCTGAGGGAGGGGTTTCTCACTTCATGCTGTGGTCAGTGAGTGAAGGAGGGAGAGTGTTCTGTGGTCAGTGAGGGAGGGAGTGAGGGTGTGCTGTGGTCAGTGAGTGAGGGAGGGAGTGAGGGTGTGCTGTGGTCAGTGAGTGAGGGAGGGTGGTTGATGAGGGGGTGTGGGTGCGGTGTTCAGTGAGGGGGGGGTGCGGTGGTCGGTGAGGGGGTTGCGGTGGTCGAGGAGGGGGGTGGGTGCGGTGGTTGGTGAGAGGTGGTGTGGTGGTCGGTGAGGGGGCGCGGGTGTGGTAGTTGGTGAGGGGGTGTGCGGTGGTCGGTGAGGGGGTGTGCAGTGGTTGGGGAGGGGGGTGTGGGTGCGGTGGTCGGTGAGGGGGGTTTGGGTGCGGTGGTCGTTGAGGGGGGCTGGGTGCGGTGGTCGGTGAGGGGGGTGCAGTGTTCAGTGAGGGGGGTGCAGTGTTCAGTGAGGGGGGTGCGGTGGTTGGTGAGGGGGGTGCGATGGTTGGTGAGGGGTGTGCGGTGGTCGGTGAGGGGGGTGCGGTGGTTGGTGAGGGGGGGGTGGGTGCGGTGGTCGGTGATGGGTTTGCGGTGGTCGATGAGGGGTCTGGGTGCGGTGGTTGGTGAGGGGGGGCAGGTGCGGTAGTTGGTGAGGGGGATTGAGGTGGTCGGTGACGGGGTGTGCGGTAGTTGGTGAGGGGCGTGGGTGAGTGGATGACCGATGAGGGGCAGTGCGGGTGCGGTGGTCGGTGAGTGGGGGGTAGACGACGGTGGTTAGTGAGCGGAGTGTCTTTCTGCAGTTAACTGGCATGAAGTTGAGGAAGTTGGGTTTGGAGATGCGTGTAGTGCACCCGCATAACGCAGTTAATCCACTTTAGAGTATGTCTGGAAGCACGTTGAGACGTCTCAACAACCTGATAAGGCGTTATGTCAAATCCAAGGATTATTATTTTTTAACAGGCTGCAGAAGAGCGGTGCTGAGTCTGTGGGTGGTGGCCTCAGTTCTCTCTTAAAGAGAGAGACTTGAAAGGTGAAAGTTGCGATGGTGAGTAACGAGAGAAGGTAGTTCTTCATTTTGAATGAATGCAATCTTTAAACAGCAGTCTGCACAAAGTGCAGCAATTGAAGTTGGCGGCAGAAATTATCCAGCATTTCCAAAGTATGTGTGGGGGGGGGATGATTTGCAGGTGAGGCAATTTCAACTATTTGGATTTCAATTGACTTTATTACCAGTCATTTGGAACCCAAGTGTTACACTTTGTATCCGCCTGCTGGTGGCAGTCCTGACTCGCGATGCTGCTCTGTGCAGGATCTTTGGCAGTTTTGTTTTACTTGATTGACCGACTAATATCAAATAACTTCTCCGCTCCCTAATGCCAAAATGATGCTTCTTCTATGGTTAGGTTGTGTTGCTCAGGAAAATGGTATCTTCCAACAACTGGCAGAGGCCTGAGGCAGGTCATCTGTTTTCCCTCTTGAAAAGAAGCAAGTTATGAGGCAGGGGAAGCACTATGGAGAAAGGGCACGGGCACGAGGAGAGAAAATATGGGCCCAGTGAAGCAGGGAGGGGGAGTATGAGGCATAGGGGGGGCACTGTGAGGGAAGGTGCAGGCGGCTTTGGGGAAGCTGATTATGGAGGAAAGAAAACGAGAAAATGTATTTCACAAGATTAATTTTGGATGAAAGTCTTTCCGGCCCATCAGCTATTATACTTCCAGAATATCCACTCAATTGTTTTCCCATCACAGCATCACGATTTGTTTCAAAACGAGTCCAGCTTCTTGGTCTCAACCATCCTTCCTGGTAATATGTCCCAGTTGTTAAATTACCCTCTGGGTAATTAAATATTTGTGGGCACATTTGTTCTAATGTCTGAACTTTCTCAATTTTAAAGGAGGAAGAATCACATCAGGCAAGTATGAAGACAACTGAAGATATACTGGTTAAAAAAGAATTCACGGTAAAGCTGTTTCTTTACAAATCATTTTTCTGGTACTAGTTAAGTGTTAACAAAACATTTCTGCTGTTGGTGCTATATCACCTTGAACAGAGTCTAAGGTCCGTGATTTGTGCAGCCACTTTGTTTCTATTGATGAAACATAGCTCAGCAGAATTGTATCTTTTTGTATCTTCATGTTTTATGAAATTACCTCATGTTAAATAAATCGATATACTTGCCAATGTGCTGCAGGCAGTATATATTGTAATAGTAATGCCTTCTTAAGAGTTTTGTTTTTACAACAACAATTTGGTATGTGAGAGAGAGAGAGAGAGATATGTGACGTGTTTTCTTGTAACCCGTCTGAGTTCAAGGGCCAAAGACTCACTGAGGGAACAAGATAAATCAAAATAGTGGTGGCAAATAAGGCCAGGCTTAGGTTATAGAAGCCTATTTGACATGTCATTGGGATACTAGCTCACGTTATTGCTAAAAGTTATTTATTTTTGTCTGAGGAGAACTTAGATTTTCAGATGTCCATGCTAGATCAGCACTAGGGAATAACTATTTAACAACAAAACACCTTAAAGCCTAATGTAGAGCCTAAAATCTATAAAATAAAAAAAAACTTGCCTCAGAACGAAAAAAGCAGTGCGAGTAGCAGGAATAAAACCACTTTAACTGGAGAGAAATGCACCCCCTATTAGTAGTTACTGAACGTTCTATGTAGCACAAGTAATGCTTTGAAACCACCTCACATTTTACTCCCTAGTGTTGAGGATGGGGACAAACTATTATTGAGGATGACCTAACTCTTCAACCATAGTTACCTCCCCTTCCCCCTTTTCCTTTGCTCAGAGTCTGTTCAGTACGCTGATCCTACCCTGGGTGAAGTGTGCTATATAAAAGTAAGTTGTTTTGTTGACACCTTTCATTTCTAGGTCTTAATGATTTGGGGTGTTCATCTAACTTGAAAGACACTTTATAAGTGCAAGTTGTTACAATTGATGATTTGATCTTGGATTGCCACGGTATGGACACTAAGCCCGAGACTTTATATTACAGCTTGAATTCCTGATTGAAGATGCTGTTAATGTGAATGGATTTCAAGTCCTGGAAGGCTTTTTGGCAAATGAAAGTCAATGTACACCTCAGAAATGCAATAAAACACTCCTGGGCAAAGTTGACAAACTAGCACACAAGGTTTAGCATTTTCTTTTGTTATAATTTTGAAATATGAAGTCAAATTAGTTAACAATATCTGATTCGTGTTATTTTTTCTCTTTTTGTAGGAAATGGACAAAAATCAGTTCAAAAATATCTCATTATTGATAAATGTTTACAGAGGTTCTGCAAACCAGAATCCGAGGAAAGCCTGAACTTGTTAATTAATGCAGGGCTAATTCAGAAGATAAGTATTCAGAATGGCCTCACTTGATTTTAAATCTTAGATTAAATGTTGCTGTACACTGACCTGGGTTTAACATTTCCCTTTATTTCTTAACAAATGAGCAGAAACTAGTTAACGGTCATTACATTTACCTAAGTAATGCAAATACATAAGCAAAATACTGCAGATGGAGGCGGCGAAAGGTGCCACTTCAACTCTCCCTCGCACTTGCATGCTGACCTCTCCATCTCCAATTTCCTATCCTGTTCCAATGAGCAGAGGAACAACACCTAATTTATCTGCTAGGGACCTTATAGCCCTCTGGCCTCAATATTGATTTCAACAATTTCAGACCACCTTCCCTCTCCTGTGACCATTACCACATCATCTTGGTCCCAGACATACCTTTTCTCTTTCTGGTCTGTCTATTTTGTGGCAATCCTCTCCCACCCTCCCTTTGTGGAGTCCTGTAGCTCAGTGGTTAGAGCACTTGCCTTGCAAGCAAGACACCTGGGTTCAATTCCAGGCAGGGCAAAACCTTGCGCAAGTTTCCTTACTCCACACTCCTAATAATAATCCCTCCAAAACAAAGCAATAATAAATTGGTCATTTTCAATCCACGACTGTTTGTGGGACACTGCTGTGCGCAATTGGCTGCCACGTTTCGCCCACAAATATACGGTCAATTCACTTTACAGTCTATTCTGTGAAGTGCTTTGAGAAGGCGAGAAGATGTGAAAAGTGTTTTATCAAATGCAAGGATTATTATAAGAACATTGGAATGTACAAGATTGGAAAACAACAAATTACATTTATATAGCGCCTTTCTTCACATTGGGAGGGTGTCCCAAGGCACTTGAAAAGATCTGGTCTTAAGTATACAACTCTATCGCTTATAACCCTCAATTAATTTCTTTGCCAAATAACTTCTTGAACTTGTTGACAGAATCGTCCTCCACCACCTGCCTGGGTAGTCTATTCCACAAGATTCACCATTGCCATAGAATGTTCTGAAGGCTGAAGAAGTTACCTTAGCTTGTCTAGCTGTTCCTCTTAGCTGGCTCCTTTAACACTGGGAATCATCCTTACAATGTCTATAAGGACCTGGGCAGCCACAATTTGCATTAATATTGCACCCTTTGTGTAGGATAGCATCTCTGAGAACTGCACAGTGGCACGATTGGATGCTGAGTAAGGGAGTAGGGGGAGGTCATCATAGGAGCAGTAGAAGAGGTAGGTCTTGAGGTCGATTAAAGATGGATTGAGCCAGAGGGATTTGGGAAAGGAGTTCCAGAGGTTAGGGACAGAATGGCAGAAAGTATAGCCAGGATTGGTAGGCTGAAAACTTTGGCTATATGCAGCAGGCATATTTCACCAGAACTATACACCACACTCTAGATGCAGTTTATCCAGTGCATTATGGAACTCAAGCATTACTTCTGAGGATCTGAGTTCAGTTGAGAAGGCAAGATAGCTCAACAGCTTCTTTGTCACCACCTTGCACCATTTGAACGTGATAAGGAAATCAACTAACACATCTAAGTCTTTCCATTCCCTCCCTCTCCCTTGATAATTTTAATGACCATTCTGAAAATTATGGGCGAATTAAAATCAAACCATATTTTACCAGCAGGTATGAAGTAGAGTGGGAGGTTTCTGCTGATCTAACTGATGGGTAATATATAGCAATTTATAGTTCCATTAAAAATATGTGTCTTTGGATTTGTTTTTGGTAAATGCATCCTGGAGACTGCAAACACGAATAGATATAACCCTTTCTAATGTTTTTCCTTTTGGAGCTTGCCTATGGTTTTCTTTGATCCAGGATACATCAATCCTCTAATGGTCCATGATCCAGTAGCAGTGGAGCTCTCTTAGCCTTATCTGTGTGCACTCCTGATGTCAACAAATGTAATAAAATGCCCACTTCTCAAGAAAAAGTCTGTTTCTATACTAGAAAAGTTCTCAGTGAGTTATCTTTACAATTTGGAGAAATCTTTCTTCAAAAATGAAGGTGCCTCTTCATTCTCTTGCATATCTATGTGGAGTTCCATACTGGAGTAGTGCACCTACCTTGCAAATGAGAGGACCTGGGTTTGATTCCTGGGTGGGATGAAACGTTAGACAAGTTTCCTTACTCCACACGTCTGTTTACCTAGCAGTAAGTAGGACCCTGGTTGTTAGTTGATTTCAGGGGGTGGGTGGAATGGGCGGTAATTCCTCCTAATTTTTTTTAAAAAATGGTCACTCAATCTGAGACTGTTTATGGGACACTGCTGTGCCCAATTGGCTGCTTTTTGTTTCACCACAAAATACAGTCAATCCACTTTACAATATATTCTGTGAAGTGCTGAGACATCTCAATGTACGTGATAAGCCGCTATATCAAATGCTTGGATTATTAATATATTTGTGGAGTCCTGTAGCTCAGTGGTTAGAGCGCTTACCTCACAAGCGAGAGACCTGGGTTCGTTTCCTGGGCAGGGCAAAACATTGGGCAAGTTTCCTTGCTTCATACGCCTCTGTTTACCTAGCAGTCAGTAGAAACTTGGTTGATCGTCGATTGGCAGATTGCTTTTCCGGGGTAATAATCCCTTTATATAAAAAAAGAAAAAAAAATGTGGTCACTCAATCCATATCGTTTGTGGGACACTGCTTGGGCAATTGGCTGCTGTATTCCACCCACAAAATATACATTCAATTCACTTTACTGTATATTCTGTGATCACTTTGAGACATTTCAAAGACATGATAAGGTGCTATATCAAATGCAAGGATTATTATAAATGTTTTTGTTGCACTGCAAATAATCTTGGAACATAATGAAGGACTTCAGTGGAAACTGCTATTATTGTTAAGAGACAGAGGTCACGGTCATACAGATCAATTGAAAACTATGTTAAGGATACAAATCCCGTGATTACCAAGCTTTTTGATATTATCCAGATCATCATACATTTTTTTCTCATAATTCCTTGATCATAGGCTAATCCTGGCTAATCAGGTGACCTTGTAGGTATTCAATTGTTTTGCATTTTTCCATAATCCATGCATAATTCTTTCATAACTGCCAGAAATTAAGTGTAGGGATTTGTTTAGGGGTGGAATTCAAAAGTAAAATAAAATCTCATTCATGTTTTACATAGTGCTGTGGTTTGACCGCACTACAGAATTTCTAAAAACTAAAGAACTAAAATCAAATGAAGCATTAACAACTCTAGTTGAAGATATTTTTGATATTGTTCTGGTAAGTGTGTTTTATTGGTAAGGCATTCACTTATTTCCATAATTGTGCCTTAAGTTTTGCAGTTACAGCCATTATTCATTATTTTCTTATTTAGGTTATTTGCAAGTGCAGTAGTGAAGGTAAGGTAATTCTCCACTGTGTATCTTCAATGTACCCTCATTATTACACTTGATTTTCTAACCTACTAAATTTATCTTTTAGTAGTAACCAGTGCCATATTCCATTTAAGCCAAAGCCATCATTGCCCTTAGGTATAGGTTGCAATATGTTGCTCAGAAATACACGTTTCGAAGTTAATTTGTGATAGCATTTATCTGATGCCAAACAAATATGGGTCACAATTCAGTTCCACATTTAAGGAACTTATATTAAAAATATTGCCCCCCCCCAACTCCATCAGCTTCCGAATAATAGTTGTACCAAAACTCTTTAGAAAAGCCCTGAGTATTGCCATGTTGTATTTCCACTGGGGCAGGATCCTTTTCATCAACCTGAATTGAGGCAATATCTTGAGAAAAAGGAGAAATTTACTTATAGCTACGGCTTCTGATTTTTGGTTTTCACCAATAAAACACCCCTAATACAACAAAATAACAGTAAGCTTCGACTTTCCATCTTGCAAAAGCAAACTATAATGCACATTGTTTTGAAAAAAGATTCTCAAGCAATTTTTGTAACTTCTGTTCCATTATTATTTTCACAGGGAGGACCCAACTGATGGATACTTTTGTATTGCAACTAGGTCACAGAGTGACTGACTTTCGCCTTAAAATTTCCTTACGGTTGGAGGTGAGAGGACTATTTCACTGATTATATTCTATTGAAGCTATGTGAAGAAAATTATGTAACTTCTTTGTTTTACTTTCTCAGGCCATAAGAACTTTCAACTTGATGCTTGATTCAATAACCCGTGATGGGAGAAAAAAATTTCAGGTGTCTGAATTGTACACTCTAATGTAAGTGTGTTTTTGTCAACTGTGAACCTTAGCTTGTTAAATTCAGCACTTGTGCTACAATATTGAAACTTGATGTAAGTGAAGCAATTCCAGCAGACAAACCAATTGGGTGAAAATGCATTCAAAAAGCCGAGGGTATTTGAGATAGTGTTTTGATGGAGTTCTTTGTTCGAGCCACTCTGACCCTAATTTCTAGAACTCTTTGCTTCAGTCCATTGTATATAGGGCTTGTGTCTATTGTCATCTCCCTTCTCCCCTGCTCGGTGTTCAACCATACCACTGTAGAGCACTCAGATTCTATCTTGCATGAAGGGAACTATATAAATACAAGTTGTTGTTGAATAGTCTTTATCCATTACTGGCTATATTAATGAATTCTACAGAATTACCCCTTGTATTTTCTGTTGCATTTAAACAGTGTTTTCAACCCGGTAAAAATAGAAATATGACTTGTGTGAATCTAATATTGCAGCATTCCTATACCTAAGGCCAATGATGGCTTTGGCTTAAATAGAATATGGCACTGGTTACTCCATACTAATTTTGTTCTGGTGCAAAACATCTTTATTTATTTTGAAGCACTTGATGTTTATATAAAAAAAAGTAGTGCTGTCCATCTCACTCTTTCAAATTGGTTGAACACAACCCTCTGCCGTGAATGGATTTAAATTAAATGTATTTGTTTTGTCCACAAAATATACAGCCAATCCACTTTACAGTATATCCTGTGAAGTGCTTTGAGATGTCTCAATGATGTAATAAGGTGCTATATCAAATGCAGGTATTATTACTATTAAAATTTAGTTTGCACACAAACTACAGTCAATCCATTTTACACTGGGAAGCGCTTTGAAACATCTCAACAATGTGATAAGGCGCTTTCTCAAATGCGAGTATTATTATAACATTTCTGTTTGGAGGGGAGAAAGGACGAGAAACAGTTTTTGACTTTTTATCTATTTAACAGGCTAGATTTGGCAAAGGCAATTCTCGAGGTTGGTGGTAAGTATATTTTTACCTGTTTCTGTTGGTTTGGCTTGTTCTGAAGGTGTGGGCAATTGAGTAGAGAATCTATTTTTTAGGCTTCTTCCAATTGTACTCCTCAGTCTATACATGACCATGCTCCACAATTTCTGTCAGTCTGTGTGTTTCAGTTTTGTATCATGAAACAAAAACGCTACATCAATTTATTTTAATTTTTAGACTATGAAATTCAGGTGGCAATTTCTGAGGCCCTGTGTAGAGTGACCCTTGCGAAGGAGAGAGAAAATCTTGTTCATGAGTGGTTTGTAGAAGACGTCATTGCCAATGCTTTTAAGAGAATCAACGATGCTGAATTTGAGACTGTAAGTTTCTTGAAATTTTACTTACAATGCTTCTCTGCTTTTAAAATGTGCAGTTTTTTGTTGCAGTATTTTAATTTTCATGATTGCGAATATGATTGCCAGGATGATATTAACCAATATGTAGAGAAATAAATCAAACCTAGGATCTGTGCAAGAATCTTGGGCCTTTGTAAAAATGCCAACCTTTTATTGATGCAAAGACTTTACAATTTTATAATCTGTAAATCTGAAATTTTGTAATCATAGGTAAACTGAAAAGTGTAAACTGAAAAGTTTGTTAGCACCTTTATTATAGATAGAGAATTCTGTCTTTTGTTCATTCATTACATGAAGGATGGAATCATGATGGTGTTTTGATAAAGATTAATGTAAATACTCAAAATTCTGGGTTTTCTTTCTTTTTGGAAGGATTGTCGAAAATTCCTTAATCAAGTAAATACATACCTTGGCAATAAAAGAAGGTAGGATTCTTTTACTGAATTGTTTTGAATGACTTATTAAAATGCTTTAAAGTTGATTTAAAATGTATTTGCTTTGTTTTTGTATACTCTGCAGAGTTTATACTTTTCCCTGCAATTCAGCATTCCTTGATCAAGATGAGGTGAGTCCATTGTATACTTTTCCAAAGAAAATGATTTAAGGGTTTGAGCTCAGATTATGCAGAATAATATGTAGTTTCTAAGGCACGTTTTAGTGGATTGTATTACTGGCTGTTTAGGAGGTTTTCTAAAACTGTGGTGATTGTTTTGAATGTTGTACTTCTTCTAATTTGCAGTGAAGAATTGGTGCATTTGCATTTCAGATTCAGGAATACTGATAAATTGACTGGCTGAACGGGCCAGAGGTTAATCTTCCAATATTCGCAATGACACTCTTTTACTACTCACAGTAACCTACGTTTTTGCTTCATTCACTGGTGCTTTCTTTTACGGCATATGGGAAATCTGGAATTTTGTAACTTGTGAAGTCGTAGACATTATTCATAGAAATTACAACTTTGGCACAATGAATGGTAGGAGTGGTAGGAGACTCTGCACTGTGTGGCCATATGTGCCTCAATAGTTTTGTTTAAATGGCCAATTTGCTTTATTTCCAAGCTTCCTGTCTGAGTCTCTGCTTTGAAACCTTTCATTGGCCCTCATGAAAGCTAATAACATGTTTGGGGATTTCAAGTAACCATCAGTTTTGTGGATTCCCATTCCCAATCAACTCATTGGAAATTAATGTTTCTCTTGAAAGTTGTTTTTTTAACTTGCCCTTAACAAGTTTTTAACTTGCCCTGTGTAACCTTTTGGAGAAGCATTTGTGTGAGACAGCCTGGTTTCCTTTTCGACTCTGAACCTTGGTATCCTTTTCAACCCTCGGCTATCCTTCACATGTCACATTTGTGCTGTGACCCGTTCCGCCTTTCCCACCTACGCAACATTGCCGTCTTCGCCACTGCCTCTGCCGATACCCTGATCCACTCTTTCACCAGTCCAGGCTTGACTACGCCAACTGCCTGTTCACTAGATGCCCCAACTCTTCTCTCCACAAGCTACAGATTATTCAGAACCCTGCAGCTTGTGTCCTCTCCCGCACCAGGCTCCACGAACCAATCACCGCTGTTCTTGCCCGCCTGCGCTGGCTCTCCATCGCTCAGAGAATCGAGTACAAAACCTTTGTTCTCACCTGCAAGCATCCCCTGTCTTGCTCTCCCCTACCTCTCTGATCTTCTAACCCCATATCAGCCTGTCCGCTCCCTTCACCTGGTGGACACCGGCCTGCTTCAGGTCCCCCGCACTTCCCGTCCCACCATTGGCGGTCGGGCATTCAGCATCTCTGCCCCCATACTCTGGAACTCTAGCCCGCAATCTCTCACCCCCTCTCTTAACTCCTTCAAATCCCAACTAAATACTTTCTTCTTCGTCTGCACTTCTGGCCACCCTCCACCCCTCCTAACCCCAACTCCCAGCTCGGTTCCAAAATACCCTGCCTGTCCAGTGCCCTGGGACGTCTTTCCGATGTGAAGGGTGCTATACAAGTGTAATTTGTTGTTGATGGTTTCAAATGTGGATGAGCGCATGTGAACACAAATGTTCTGTAATCTTGCAAATGCAAAACCAAATGATTTACATTGTTTAATTTAAATTCAAATGTGTTGTCTCTAAATGCAGTTGTACTGGATGCCAATGTGGCATCTTCTATTTGGGCAGCAACAGGCAGTACAAAAGATTGTGATGTATATGAGTATCTGTGTGTTTGTGTTTTGTTCTCTGTTGCGACTAAATGCCATCTGTCACCCAAAGTATCAGGCATTCATTGAAGCACTTGAAAATATTACAAATGCATTTGGTCGACTCCAAATGTTTCACTTGGACATTTAGATGCAAATGTGGTCATTTTTGTCTTGAGCACATTTAAATGCAAATACATTTGGCCAAGTCTGGACTGTAATCTGAGTGAGGTAGCAGGTTTTTGATTTCTCTTCCCAGTTAAAAATGCCAGCCGATGATAAACTGGAGAAATTCTGGATTGATTTTAATCTCGGAAGTCGAAGTGTAACTTTTTTCATAAAAGATGAAAATCCAGATGGTGCGGTAAGAGAGTGTTTACTCGATCTTTGATTAATTTGTCACATTTGTGCTTCAAAAGTAAATAAACACAGAAATTTAAAAGCCAAACGTGACAAAACAGCATTTAATAAGATTGATTTGAGAGGCTTTGGAAATTGATTTTTTTCCTTCATGATTTTTCTTTTTCTTTATTTTTCACAAACAAAACAAGAATTGATATCACTGAAGAAGATGGATTAGATGGGGACTTTGAAAAATAATGTTGGTCAGATGACCTTAATAATAATCCTTACGTTTGCTACAGTACATTTCATGTCCAGAGGACATCCAAATGCGCTTCAAAGGATACACTAAAGAGTGGTGTGATTGTTTTGTGGGCGAACATGGAAGCCAGTTTTTGTGCATAGCAATAATTATAATAATAATAATCCTTGCATTTGATATAGCGCTTTTCACGTCTTCCAGACGTCCCAAAGCGCTTCACAGAATATACTGTAAAGTGAATTGACTGTATATTTGCGGGCGAACGCGGCAGCCAATTGCACACAGCAATGTCCCACAAATAGCCATGACGTGAATGATCAAAATTTTATTTGGGGGAATTGTTGGCCATGATATTGGGAGACACTCCCTTCTCTTTTCGAATAGTGCCGAAGGTTGTTTAACAACCCGAATAGGCAGATGGAGGTCAGTTTAACATCACATCCGAATGACAGCACCAAGGGGCGCCAGTTGCCTTGCAAAGGTTTGATTTGGGGGAATTTTACAAGATGATGATACTAAATCTTATCACTGGATCTGCTTGGGACCTGGACTGCTCAGGGCCCTTGCAATTGCATGAGCCTAACGCTGCCCCTGACAGCACCTCCAAAAATGCAACTTCCACCTCCCACCCCACCACTGTATTTGAGAGTCACAGTGTTATGGGAATTAATAAGAATAATGGGAAATTGGAAATTCATACAAACTTATGGTTAACTCATTTGGTTCATGTTACCCTTCATATCAATCCATGCAAATCCACCATAACTGAATTGTTGATAATACTATAACTCCTGATTTTAACAAGAAGCAGCCAAATTCTTAAGAAATTCAGTTTAAGTTTGGAGCTGATTTTCTATACTTCTGAAAACGATAAACAGTTTTAATTGCAAGAGCAATGTGGTGCAAATTAAAATGGCCCAGGTTAAAGAGAATCAAGTATCATGTTGGGAGGCGGGGAATCCATGCTTTTAGAAATTGAATTTCAACTTTGTTCAAAAGTTTGGTAATAGATTGGAAAAAGCTGATCTTGAGGGGATGAGAATGGAGCTTGGGAAAATAAACTGGAAAACAATATTGGCAAATAAAGAGAGAGAGCAGCAGTGGGAAACATTTAAAACCGTGATCAATAGAGTCCAAGATAAATATATTCCACTAAAAAGCAAGACAAAGCTAAATAATAATGAGACACCATGGATGAATAAAGACATAAGGGCAAAGTTGAGACTCAGGAAAGAGGCATTCACTAAGTACATAAACAACAAGGGAGAGCATGACAAGAAAGAATACGAAGAGGTCAGAAAAATTGTTTAAAAAAATTAGGAAGGCAAAGAGGAATTATTAAATTATCAAGGAATATAAAAAGAAATAGTAAAATATTCTACAGACATATAATAACAAAAAAAAATCAAAATAGGAATAGGGCCACTCAGGGTTGGACAAGATAAGCTCACAGGCCGTTTTAGCGAAATGGGAGAAATATTAAATAATTACTTTGCCTCAGAATTCACCAGGGAGACGGATCAGGTGGACATGACAGTAGAAGAAGAGATCAAAAATAATATAAATACATTTAAGATACAATGGGGAAACGTAATCGAAAAACAAACAAAACTCAGAGAGGATAACACCCCTGGTCCAGATGGATTGCATCCGCATATATTAAAAGAATCGACGGAAGAGATAGCAGAGGCACTATTACACATATATAATAACTCATGAGAAAAGGGAGTAGTGCCAGAGGACTGGAGGATACCTAATGTTAAACCTATATTTAAAAATGGAGTTAGAATAAGCCCAGGGAACTATAGACTGTCAGCTTAACATCGGTGGTAGGAAAGATAATGGAATACTTACTGAAGGAGGTAATAGAAAAACATCTGGAAACAGAAAACATAATAAAGAATAGTCAGAACAGATTTCAAAAAGGAAGGTCATGCTCGACCAACCTCATTGAATTCTTTGAAGGGATTACACAAAGAGTAGACAAGGGTAATGCGGTAGATGTAATATATTTAGATTTCCAAAAGGCGTTTGATAAGGTACCACATAATCGACTAATGACTGAGATCAGAGCATGTGGAGTCAGGAAAACAAAACAGAAAACAGAGTGGGGGTAAAGGGTAGCTACTCAGACTGGCAGGGAGTGGGCAGTGGTGTTCCACAAGGATCGGTATTGGGACCACTGTTGTTCACAATACACATTAATGATTTGGACTCGGGAATCAGCAGTACAATTTCAAAAATTGCAGATGACACCAAATTGGGTGGAGTAGTTAATACAGAGGAGGACTGCAACAAATTACAGCAAGACATTAATAAACTTGCTGAATGGGTATTTAAATGGCAAATGCATTTCAATGTAGAAAAGTGTGAAGTGGTACATTTTGGTAGAAGGAATAAGGAAGTCACACACATCCTGGAAAATAAAAATCTAAAGGAGCAAAGGCATCTAGGGGTACACATACACAATTCACTAAAAGTAGCAACGCAGGTTAATGAGGCCATTTTTAAAAAAAATAGAGACAAACCAGGCATTGGGGTTAACTTCTAGAGGGATAGAAATGAAAAGCAGGGAAGTTATGGTAAACTTCTATAGAACCGTGGTTAGATCACACTTGGAATACTGTGTGCAGTTCTGGTCCCCACATTATAGAAGGGATGTAGAAACACTGGAGTGGGTGCAAAGGAGATTCACAAGGATGATCCCAGAACTGAGAGGTTATACCTATCAGGAAAGGTTGAACATACTTGGACTCTTTTCTCTTGAAAAGAGGAGGGTAAGGGGTGACCTGATAGCGGTCTTTAAAATTATGAAAGGTTTTGATAGGGTAGACATAGGGAAGATGTTTCCACTTGTGGGGGAGACCAAAACCAGGGGCCATCAATATAAAATAATCACAAATAGATCAAATGGGGAAGTTAGAAGAAATTTCTTTACATAGAGAGTAGTGGGAATGTGGAACTTGCTACCACATGAGTTGTTGAGGCAAATAATATAGCTGTATTTAAGTGAAAACTAGATAAGTACATGAGGGAGAAAGGAATAGAAGTTTATGCTTGAAGGCTTAGTTGAGGAAGGGCAGGAAGAGGCTCATGTGGAGCATACACACCAGCATAGACCAGTAGGGCCAAATAGCCTGTTTCTGTGCTGTATATTCTAATGTGAAATATGAGTTGGACAGTACTTACTGCAGTCAACACCTATTGTCTTTTGTTTAGATAACTTAGTGCATTATATTCTGATTCATTCAACAGTAGCATTTGAATGTTGTCTGAATGTATAGTGTGACACGCCCTGGCAGTTCTGGGTGGAGCACTGGATTGTTGGAGGTGTCATCCTTTGGAAAAGGGGTAAAACCCAGGTCCTTCCTGTATGGCTGTTCGGGTGTACCTAGAGATACCATGGCACTTTTGCCAAAGAGAAAGAAGTTTCTTCTGTTGTCCTGGCCAAAGTTCACCTGGATCAAATTGATCATTCATTTAGTTGCACATGGACATTGCTGTGTGAAATTGCTGCTGTGTCTGCCCACAAAATACGCAGTTACTGCAATCTGCAGCAAACTCTGTGAAGCATTTTGATGATGTGATAAGTTGTCGTCAATTGCAAGGATTATTATAGATAGGAATATTATACTTTTGTATCTATTTGGTCTTGAAAATGTGCGTCCCAATGTTTTTGAATACAGAATTTATGTAAAACAAAGTGACGGGATGGAGCTATGTTGAGTGATGGGTTTGAAGATTTATTTTGTTTTGTTTTTCAGACAGACCTTTGGGAGACGGTCAGTTTACATTTAGGAGGCGTGAAAAGCTTCCTTGTGCAAGGTACTCCTATGCATTTTTTTTTTGTTCAAAACATCAGCTAACTAAAATAGTTTCCCATTGAGCTAAGGAATAGGAAATAGAAGAGTGAAGTGATGGAGTATAAAGATTGGCACAGACTATCCAGACTGAATGACCGTTTATGTGCAGTAATGTTCTGTATAATTCTATACTGTGTTGTTTTCTGTATTCAGAATTCTCTCAGTTCTGCTGGAATTTTAATTTTCCAAATGTTTAGTTAACAGGCTGCTGGAGAAAGATTGAGATTAACTAATGATGATCCTTTAATGCTTTGATCCAATTAATAAAGATGATAGATGACCATTACCTGATTGTAACCCATAAATGAGCACATTCCAGGTCAAAGCAGATCATGTACCTTCACCTGGAACATTGTATTGGAATTTAAACACTTCTTGATGTAAAACTATCTCCATTTGAATTATTAAAACCATAAGAATCGTAGAAATAAATATTTTGATGCTGGCAAGGGACTAAAAGTTTCAATAATTTTCTTTCTAGCTAAATTTATTCACATATAATTGGAGGCGCCATCCTTCATAAAAGGGGTAATACCCAGGTCCTGTATAGCTGTTCAGGTGCACCTAAAGATCCCATGGCACTTTTGCCAAAGAGAAGTCCTGTAGCTCAGTGGTTAGAGCACTCGCCTTTGCAAACGAGAGACCTGAGTTCAATTCCAGGCAGGGCGAAACCTTGGGCAAGTTTCCTTACTCCACACTCCTAATAATAATAATCCCTCCAAAACTAAAAACAATAATAAATTGGTCATTTTCAATCTCCGACTGTTTGTGGGACATTGCTGTGCGCAATTGGCTACCGCGTTCGCCCACAAATATACAGTCAATTCACTTTACAGTGTGTTCTATGATGCGCTTTGGGACGTCCTCCCAACGTGAAAAGCGCTATATCAAATGCAAGAAATATTATTATTATAGAAGGAAGTTTCTTCTGTTGTCCTGGCCAAAGTGCACCATGTACAGTCCAAAATGTGAAACTGCTTTTTACAGCCCATTACTGTATCTAGCTTGTGTTATTGTGTATATTGTTGAGATTAAGAAACCTATATACGTTTTAAAAGTTGTTGCTCCCTGTTGTCAAATAGAGATACAATCTGAAAAGAGTTTGCAGTTGGTCAAGTCCAGATCTACTCCTCAATCAATATTGGCTGTCATTTATTAGCTTATTTTCAAATAGAGGATTTTGAATATTATTGAAAAAGTCTTAGTGACCATATATGAAAGGAGGATCTATGGGGAGAAATTCCACCTGGGTTTATATTTGCTCTATTCATACAGTGCTCCAGGTGGCACTTGTCCACACTCATATCTGTTGATGGTATTAACTAGAGATGACTGTAGGTTTCTCTTAATTTTAGGCTTAGTACTACGAGTTGCATAAATCACTCTAGCAGATAACATTTCCCTAAAATTGAGAAATCTAGAGAAAAAGTCCACATTACAGGACATCACTGAAGTTGAAAAGAATACGAGAGAAGATGTTATGGCAGTCTCTAATCCTAGTAAAAATACAGTTTAATCATGCATTGGTTCAACAGATGTGTATGATATTTTCATGTACCTAAGCACAGCTGCATTGAAATTTGCTTCTGCAATGTACCCTCTTGAATTGACAGAAATTAACAGGATTAAGATTTTCAATATAAATATGAAAGCCCCACTGCTGATCAGTAGGAAAGAAGGAAAGAAGGTGAAAATATATTTTGATCCCGAATTTGATATCCTGAACGCGGCAATATTGGTGTATGGAGATGAAAAATTGATGGCAAGTTCTAAGACATTCAATACATTTTTCAGTGAACCTTGGTGTTCATAACTGGTGGAGGGAAAGTATTGATCAGGTCTTCTCTTCTATACCAGAATGCAAATGTCATTTTGTTCAATTGCATTGTAGGACTTGGTTTGCTCCCCTGAATTGGACATTCCAGACTTGCATATAGTGGAGGTAATGTATAATACCAACAAATATTGGCTTCATAGTAAAATATCTTCAGTACAGCCAATTTTAATCATCGGAAGGGAGAAGATTGTTTGTGTATTATTATAGTTTTTAATGTGCAATATAAAAATGGGGGGAGAGGGGAACTCTTCACTTAGAATCTTTCCCACCGCAAAATTTAAGTTGGTTTGTAGCAATGTGCATACTCCATTACAGTGCCCTTCAATATAACACTGGCTCGGTGTCGGGCTCCACCACTGTTAAGCGTTTTGAGATGCAACCTTGCATGAAAGGTGCTATAGAAAAGCAAGTTGGTATTATTGTTGGCTTACTTGGATTACTGTCCCCTGTCATACAAGTGTTATGTTAGCACCTCAAGGAGCTGTCTTCTTTCCCTATTCCCTTTAGCTATGCATGCACAAGAAGTGACTTGTCTTTCCTTATCCCTCTTCCAAAGTTCTTTGTTTTTTTAATTTTAATGCTAAGTCAACTTATCTTTTAAATTCTCAAAATGCATCATGCTATACTGTATAGTACTGGGTATTTTGTTCAGAGACTTAAGCTACACATCTCTAATGGAGGATTTTACAATGGTATGCTTTCTCCTAAGCGTTTTGTTTGACCCTCAACTGATTTTCTCCACCTCCGCAACATTGCCCGACCGCCACTGCCTCACACCTCAGGCCAACGAAACCCTCAGACATGCATTTGTCACCTCAAGGCTCGACTGCAGAAACTCCCTCCTTGTTGGCCTCCCCAACTCTTCCCTCCACAAGATGCAGATCATCCAGAACTCTGCAGCTCGTGTCCACTCCTGCGCCAGGCTCCATGGCCCCATTAACCCCACCCTCACCCGGCTCCACTGGTTCCCCATCCATCAGGATAGAATTCAAAATTTTTGTCCTCACTTTCAATGCCCTCCATGGTCTTGCCCCCTCCTACATCTCTGACCTGCTGACCCTCTATCAACCTGTCCACTCCCTCTGTTCAGCAGGCTCCATGTCTCCCGCCCGATCCACTCTACCATTGGCAGCCGGGCTTCAACCTTCGCCTTGCTCCCTCTCTTGCCTCTTTCAAGGCATGGCTCAAGACCCTCCTTTTCGACTGTGCCTTCAACCACCCTCCTACCTCTTTACCCTCCCTCATCCCAACCCTGCCCCCGCACTCAGGTCCTGATCCCTGACTGTTCAGCGCCTTGGGACATCCTCCCAATGTGAAAGACCCTTACAAGTGTAATTTTGTTGTTGTTGTTCTCTTATTTTTTTAAAAAAGTGGTTGTCTCTATTGTACTTGTTTATTGAGCTAAACTCAAAAGGCTGTCATAAAAATCTAGAAGTTTATGGAGGTGTACAGTTACCACAATAGAATTATTGCTTGCATTCCTGACTCTTATAGACATTATGTCAATTGCAAGGATTGTTGTTGTTATTAAAATAAACATCAACTCTTTTGAAATAATTTGTTTTCACACGGTCTGCAATTGCAGATGTAAATGTAAGGTTACAGTATTTTGAACATTTATTTTAAAATTGAGTTTTTTTCCCCAGTTGGGATATCTCTTCAATTTTACTCTGCATCTCAATTGGCTGGCGCATTTCGCCCACAAAATACAGAGTCACTACACTTTGCAATAAATTCTGTGAAGCGCTTTGAAACATCTCGAAGACGTGACAAGGTGCTATATCAAATACAAGTATTATTATCAAAACCCCTCAAAATTTGGAACACCTTTTAAATCTCCCCTTAACCTTCTCTGCTCTAAGGAGAATAACCCCAGTCTCTCTAGTCTTTCCACATAGCTGAAGTCCCTCATCCCTGGCATCATTCTGGTAAATCTCCTCTGCATTCTCCCCAATGCTCTGATGTTTGTAGCGTAATAAATCCTCCAAAAAATAATAATTTGGTCACTCAATCCTCAACCATTTGTGGGAAGTCGCTGTGCGCAATCGGCTGTTGTGGTTCACCCATAAAATATAGTCACTACACTTTACAGTGTATTCTGTAAAGCGCTTTGAGATGTCTATATCAAATGCAAGTATTATTTGTAAACTGATGTGATCTCCTAAGAACACTCTATTTTCTTCAACTATAAGATGTAGTAAAAATTCTTCAGACGTAAACTGCAAAATTAGAATGACCACTTGACCTTCCAGGGTGTTTTTTGGGTGTAACTTGGTGGTGTTGAATATTTTTTAAGATTGTGATTCCTGAAACCCAGTCTTCAACCCAAGAGAAGTCTGAAACAATTATCTCCGCCAGCGACGGTGATGTTGGTAGAAAGCCAAGCTCACTACAGCAACTAGAAGAGCAAAGGTGGCACAGTGATACAGAAGGAAAGTACAGTAGATTATTGAAGGTATGAGAAACATTATCAAGGTTAATTATATTAGGCATGACGATCTATATATTAGTATTGACAACTCGTATTGACTTATCCGCAACTGTTTTTGGGACGCTGCCACGCTTCGGAGACAAGATAGTCAATTCACTGTACATATATTGTGTGAAGCATATTATAACGCCTCGATGACGTGATAAGGCGCTAATCAAATCGAAGGATTATTTTTATAATACAATTATGAGCAAGAAAGAATGGCTTCCTTACCTCCCCCTGCATACTATTGGCTTCTCTCTGAAGATGCATAGATATGATTCCATATCCACTGGGTGTTGTTGTGAAGGCCTGACGTGCAATAACACACACACAACCTCTCCCCATTTTGAGCTCCCATAACTATTACCCTCTGCTTCCATCCCTACAACCAATTTCAAACCCATGTCCATTATGGCCACATCCATACTCTTGATGCCCAGTGACCACAGTTTGTGAAGTAGTCTCATGTGATACTTTGTCACATGCCTTTTTGAAGTCTGGGTATCCTTAATTATATGGCCTCCCACAGTCAATATAAGATGTCAACAACAAAGTTGAAATGAGATTGGTGCCCAAGTGGAATTCCAGCAGGTTGACTTGAGAATCTGACTTGAGAATGGTGAACCTCATTTCAAACTCCATAACCCTCCATTTAGAAACAATTCAGAAATTGGAAAGTGATTATAACGTAAGACAACAACAACAACAACAACAAGATTCCATTTATAAAGCGCCTTTCACGTCAGGAGGACGTCCCAAGGCGCTGCACAGTTGGGTCATGACCCGAGCAGGGGGGAAATGGTCAGGGTGAGGGAAGGGAGGGAGCGAGGAGGGGGAAATGGTCAGGGTGAGGGAAGGGAGGGAGCAAGGAGGGGGAAATGGTCAGGGTGAGGGGAAGGAAGGGAGGGAGCGAGGAGGGGGAAGAGAGTCGAGAGGGGAGCTGAAGGCACGGTCAAAGAGAAAGGTTTTGAGACCGGCCTTGAAGGAGGAAAGGGAGGAAGCAAGGCGAAGGCACTGGGGGATGGAGTTCCAGAGCCTCAGGGCTGAGAGGCTGAAGGCCCGACCACCGATGGTAGGGCGGTTGGGGCGGGGGACGTGGAGCAGACCAGAGCCAGAGGAACGGAGGGTACGGACAGGTAGGTAGGGGGATAGTAGGTTGGAGAGGTAGGAGGGAGCAAGGCCGTGAATGGCCTTGTAGGTGAGGATGAGGATCTTGAAATCAATCCTCTGGGGGATGGGGAGCCAGTGGAGGCGAGCGAGGGTGGGAGTGATGTGATCGCGAAGCCTGGTGCGGGACAGTACACGAGCTGCAGAGTTCTGAATGACCTGCAGCTTGTGGAGGGAGGTGGCGGGAAGGCCGGCGAGGAGAGAGTTCCCATAGTCCAGCCTTGAGGTGATAAAGGCATGAACTAGGGTTTCAGCAGCGTGAGGGGTGAGGTAATGCCATAGTCTGGCGATGTTCCGGAGGTGATGGAAGGCGGTGCCAGTTGTGGTGCGGATGTGAGGGAGAAAGGACAACTCAGGGTCGAACAAAACGCCGAGGTTCCTGACTGGCTTTGAGAGGTGGAGAGTGCAGCCTTGGATGCTGATGGTGTCAGCGCCTGAGGTTCGGAGGCGCTGGCGTGAGCCAATCAGGAGGGCCTCGGTTTTTCGCACGTTGAGCTGAAGAAAGTTGTCTCTCGTCCAGGACTCGATGTCGGACAGGCAGGCTGTCAGGACATCGGTGGTCGTGGAGTTAATAATAATAATAATAATAATCCTTGCATTTGATATAGCGCTTTTCACGTCAGGAGGACGTCCCAAAGCGCTTCACAGAACACACTGTAAAGTGAATTGACTGTATATTTGTGGGCGAACGCGGCAGCCAATTGCGCACAGCAATGTCCCACAAACAGTCGTAGATTGAAAATGACCGATTTATTATTGTTTTGTTTTGGAGGGATTATTATTAGGCTCTGTGTGGAGTAAGGAAACTTGCCCAAGGTTTCGCCCTCTGCCTGGAATTGAACTCAGGTCTCTCGCTTGCAAAGCGAGTGCTCTAACCACTGAGCTACAGGACTCCACTCCTTGAGAGTAGAGGAGGAAAGGTAGAGTTGGGTGTCATCCGCATACATGTGGAAGTTAACTCCATGTCTGTGGATGATGTCACCGAGGGGGAGCATATAGAGGGTGAAGAGGAGGGGACCGAGGACAGAGCCCTGAGGGACACCACACGAGACAGTGCGGGGGGTGGAGGAGAAGCCATTCGTCGAGACGAAGTGAAGACGGTGAGAAAAGTACGACCTAAACCATTCAAGGACAGTGCCTTGAAGGTTGAGGTGGGAGGACAAGCAGTGGAGTAGGATAGCGTGGTCGACCGTATCGAATGCTGCCGATAGGTCGAGGAGGACGAGGAGACAGAGGGAGCCCTGGTCACAGATGGTCAGGATATCATTGGTGACCTTGACCAGGGCAGTTTCTGTGCTATGGGCAGCACGGAAACCTGACTGAAGGGGTTCGAAAAGAGAATGGGTGGAAAGGAAAGAGCGCCGTTGGGAGGCGACAACTCTTTCCAAGACCTTGGAGAGAAAGGGGAGGTTGCAGATGGGCCGGTAACTTGATAGCTGCGACGCATCAAGGGAGGGTTTTTTCAGGGTGGGCGTGATGATGGCAGTTTTTAATGGAATGGGGACAGAGCCAGAGGAGAGGGACAGGTTGATGATGTCAAGACGAATTGGTTAATGTTGATGTTCCAGAATTCTCCACAAGTATATAAATGAAAGTGCCAAATTATTACTTTCGGGACTCAAAATTTCTGTTTCATCTCTTTTGATTCAGTTGTATTTTGATCTTACATAGAGTATAATATGTGTTGTTTTGTGCATTCTTCCAGATAACCAGTAAACTGAACCCTCCTTTGACAACTAAAGTTGGAAATAGAATGGGGCAATCGTGTAAGTGTGTGCTTTCCCAGAAATACTGACATTGTGATCTCTTCTTAAATTATAACTGGATTCAAACTCTTCATCAGTTAGTCGAGATGTATTTGAGGTTTATTTTTTATTCTTGCTGCAGGTAGGTCACTATTGGGGATAAATTCCTTCCAGTTTAGAATTATTCTATTTATTTCAAATTTTATAGAGCATCCAGAAATTGGCAAAGTGGAAATGTTTGTTGCCTAATTGTATTTTTTTTTAAATCATACAGCAACACCTAAGGTTTTGCTCCCAGTGCAAAACAAAAACTCAACAGAGAAAGAAATACAGCATGTACGTCCCAAATTGAGCTTAATTCCAGCTGTTGACTGGATCACTCCTGGTGATTCGGGTATAAAGGTACTCGGTTTACTAAATGTTGAACGTACTCTTTACTTCCAACATTCTGTTGCTAGCACTCATTTTCATTGCAATTGAACCTCTCTTCTATCCCCGCTACTGAGTAAAAGTTGATCATTTCTTTAAAAGAGTCTGGTGGTGTCAGTTTTTTCTGAGGCAGGAGAGGTGGTTATCACTATTTTCTGAAGTTATGTACAGGTGCTCATTACTGTCCAAGTCAAAACCTAAGCGGTAACAAGAGTGCATTCAGTTCTCCCCATGCATGTTCTGCCCCATGCTCCATGTATATTTAACACAATGTGTTTCTGAAGGTTGGGTGGGGGGGGGAATGCTTCATATGCTAATGATTGCATGCATAATTTAGGGGCTCAGGATTTCAGTTGAACCCTTTGCCTATAGTTTCTATGAGGTGTATTGTACTTGTGTAAATGCAAGTGTATTGTGCGTTCTATGTGAATCTTTTGTAAATGGAAATATACAGAGGGATGTCAAATGTTCTTTATTATGTATTTAACAAATTGTTAAATATTTAAAGAAATTCACTTAAATTTCCTTTGTATGCTTGTATTTACACACAGCGCTTCATACCCGAGTGCATACACATGTTTTAAGTGATCCTACATTCTCATTTTTTCCATTCTCATTCAATAATTGTGAAATGTAAGAGTGCCAGTTTGAAGTAACTTGGCCACAAATAATAACACATTCTGGTAATTGGGAAAACTCCTTTCGGATAAATATGGAAATACTATAGTGGTGTCATTTTTCTGGTTGACAATGTAGTCTGCTGCCACGATATTTCAACTTAATGAACAAGTGAAGCTTGACAATGTTTTTTTTCCTCCTTGAGCAAGGATTTTGCATGTATTTTTTAAAGTAAATTTCTCCGTTCTAACAATAACTTAATAGTACCCAATTTCCACCTTCTGTGTGTTGCATAAGGTGTGAAGAAATCAAATCATACAAGGACTTGTTTAAAACGTTGGACCACTTCATTTGGTATATGGAATATTTTGAATTGGTGTAGTAATTATTTCATATTTTATCAAAAGGTTGATTCTCCTAGGACAACACAGAATCAGATACAAAGCTTAAAATTTGACGATTCAGGTTAGGAATCTTGGACTTACTGCATTAAATATCTGTTGTTCTCTAACTTATGAAAAAACTAAATAAATTACTTATTGCAAATATGTTTTTGTAACTTGTAACAGAGGTGAAGTCTTCAGAGAGACAGTCCAAGATGATTCCTGAACCTGAAAGAAGTACAAACAAATCGCCGTATGTACCTGACATTCTTTATTGCTGTGGTAGAGTAACCCCACGGGTGTGCACACACATACAGAAAGTAGAGAAGAAGAAATTTCCACCTACCTTGCAGATGGGTCCTCAAGCTACTGGCAGTTATTGAATGTTTCTTAATGCTTACGCACTTCAGATTTACCCCACTATTTCTCCTGAGCTGATCTTCTAGCAATCTCTTTTGTAAACTGGTATGCAGATGGCTGTTGTGCATTTGTATTCTGACTTAATAGACTAGTTATCATAACCTGAACAAACGCTGGACATGCATGTACTCCAAGTGCCACCAAATCTTTCTGAAAATTACCACAATAGAACTCCATTATAAGGTGGTTGTTTGGTTCATAAATCACAGCCCATTTCATATCAGGGCTGATGGACAGTGAG
Source organism: Callorhinchus milii (assembly GCF_018977255.1). NCBI lineage: Eukaryota > Metazoa > Chordata > Chondrichthyes > Chimaeriformes > Callorhinchidae > Callorhinchus > Callorhinchus milii. The sequence continues at coordinate 34,459,194 of NW_024704743.1, forward strand.
CACTCTGTATGCAGAAAGTCACTTGGCTTCCTGCATTATAAAATGGCTGACTTTTGGGTCATCGGATTACTTCATAAGATATCATGTTCTATGTGGTGCATGCTCATTCCCTCTACCCCAAAAATGACTGCTGAGCCTTCAGCCATTATACCTCTAATCTCTGCAGCTCCCTTCTTAAATCCACCTCTTCTGTTTCTTTGAAAGTCACCAGAAACCTACCTGTTTTCTTCTGTGTATGATTACCTCCCTCCTCCAACCTCCATGCTCATTGTCTACCCATCTTTGTAAAGCCCTTTAGACATTACCCTACTTGAAAGCCATTATATAAATCCAAGTTTGGTGCATTTGTGTTTTTTTCCAGAAAGAAACTGGATAGTTTTGTTCTTGAAAGCTCACCGGACTCAATGTAAGCAGGTTAAGTGGATTTAAGTGAAGACATTTTCTAATGTTGTGTGGTTACCTAGGTCGACTATGTTCTTTTACATTTAGAAATGGCTGAATAGTTTAGTACAGGTGGACATCATGGTTGGGATGAGAGGATGGTAGAGTAGGTGTTCTAGAGGGATAAGATTAGATGAGCCAAAGGCTGCTTTCTTCCAGCACTTGTAATCTTGTGAAGGAGTTGAGAAGAAGACTAAAGAAATCAAATAATGGCTAAGGGATGCCAAGCTTAGATTTTAAATTTCCAGGTTGTAGAAGGAAGGGAGGACCAAGAGGTAATGAATTCTGCAGTTTTTAGGTTTTGGAAAGGAATGCAATGCAGAATGAGATTGTGTGGTGTTTTCACTTTGATATAAGATACAAGAATAACCTGGCGGGTGGTGTACACAGCTTGGGAGGAAAATTGAGAGGAGCAAGGATAGAGAATATGAAGGTCCTCCTGATGTGAATGGCACTATACAAATGTAATTTGTTGTTGTTGCAACAGTGAGGGTGGAAATGAGAGAAAGATCAATTATTAGACAAATCTTTATTTCCATTTCATCTGTTTAAGTGTAGCGCCAGTCCTAGAAATTGAATGTTGCTTATCCCTTATTGACAATCTATCTTCCTGTTACCTTTGCGTCTGGACTAAAAGTTTCTCAAATTCATTTTGTGTTATGAAAGGAGTCATTTTCTTGCCAGATGTCAATCTTGTTTTAAACTGTATAATTGTAGATCCACAAGCGAAAAGAAAACTGTTTGGAAAGAAAAATTCTGCAGTTAGCACTGTCAGAAATGAGTATGTAATTCTTTATTCAGTTCTTTACTGAAAGGATTTAATTGTAACATTCTTTGTGCAGCTAAGGAAAGCAAAATATTCCAGTATAAGCAGATTATAAAGCTTTTTGTTATATTAAGGGACAGTGTGAGGTGGAACTCATTTTAGCAACCCCATTAGTGGCCCCGATGGAGCAAACCTACAAGTGTGAGAGGTGTGGGGAAGTAGAGAAGAGGCAGCAATGATACCTCAGCAAAACTAGAATGGAGAACGCACTTGCCCACCTTGCTTGATTCACAATGATTTTCAGATGCTATTGGAAAGGACAATATCTGATGAGGTAAATCAGCTCAAGGTCTGGTTCTGCTCAAAAAAAGCTTTATGAGGTAAATAAGTCCTTGCACAGGGAATGTTTGTTATGAAACCATTGTAAGACCTGTTACATTGCCAAGGGAATCGCAACTTCCTAAGCTCTCTCTCTTCCTCCCTACCAGACCACCCCCATCACCCCCTGGCCAGTCCTCCTTCTTTCTGGGCTGATATTAGTTGGGCATGTTTTTCCATAGCTTCCATGGTTCCAAAGTTAGTTCTATTGATCAAAAAAACTTGGGGTAGATTTCAGTAAACAATTGTATATAACCGAGTAGGGCAAGATCTAATGAAAATGACCACAAAAATCTGACAAAACAATATCAGATGAATGGTCTTTGGTCCAATTATACAGGGAAGCTAAACATCTCTCAAAAAAATAAAGAAAATTGTACACTATTTGTATTTATCAATGTGTGAGGTCGCTATTTACCTTTTGACAGTCTTGTTTTGTATATAATCTTTATGTTGACTTGCTACATTGCTGTAACGTTTTCATGATCTTGTTTTCAGAAGGACTGCAACTACAAATAAACAAAGGGACAGGAAACAAAGGGTAAAATGAACGGATGAATGATTTACAAAAGTTAAACTTGTTGAAATAATCCTAGAAAATCGTGTTTCTTATTAAAATTGGCAAATTATGCACCTCAAATCTTTTGCATATTTTAGATTAACTATTATTCAGTTCTGGGTTGATATTTAAACATACACAAGAAATGCCAAGCATTAGATGTGTTGATTTTGTGAATTATTTAAGCCATGAACATGCATATTATTGTTTGGGATTAAAAAGCAGTTTGTCTCAGTATTCTCCCAATGTGAAAGACCCTCTGTAAATTTGTTGTAGAATTTTCAGTATTGAGTTAGGCAATTTATGTTGGGTCAGTGCTCATTAAGATCCCAAAACTCATTTCACTTTGGGCTGTTTTAGGTAGATAAAAGGCATACGTTTCAGCATTAATCTTGGCTTCCCTCTAAACTCAGTCCCGGAGATGGACGTCTGATGGGTTAACATATCTTTATTTTGCCAAAAAACGGTTGGGGGATTTCAAGGAATTAACCAAGCGTGTTTTTGTTAAATTTCCGCGAATTTGTTTCACCGTTAACTTGTGTTCAATCTCAAATCTACCTCTGCACTAAATGTAGCACAAATAAATTGCAGATTTTTAAATAAATATTATGCTTTTTATTTTAAAACCACCTTGTAATTTCAGCATCAAAGAAGTGGTCCTAAGAAATATCTATTTTCTGGCACCAGTGAAGATTTGAGCAATGAAGGAAGTGACCAAAGCTGGGTTCCAAATTCCCAAATGAAAAGTACTCAGAAAATTAGGAACTACGCTAGAATTAAAAAAGAGAAAAACACACCCTTGAGAGGTTTGCCTGGTTCTTCAATGTATCTATTCATATTGGTCTTCACCACATTTGTTTGCTAATAACACACCTTTTTCTGTTTCTTTCTCCATAAGTTTTACCATTCTTATTTGAGTCCAGTGAAAATGAGGAGGAAACAAAAGCGGTAAGAATAATTTTTTTTTAATAATAATAATAATCTTTGTATTTGATATATAGCGCTTTTTACATGTCTTCTAGACCTCTCAAAGCTCTTCACAGAATATACTGTAAAATGAATTGACTGTATATTTGTGGGCGAAACGCGACAGCCAATGGTGCACAGCAGTGTCCCACAAACAGTTGTGGATTGAAGTGACCAATTTATTATTTTTTTCTTGAGGGATTATTATCAGGTACGTGGAGTAAGGAAACTTGCCTAAGGTTTCACCCTGCCAGGAATCAAACCCAGGTCTCTCGCTTGCAAGGCGAGTGCTCTAACCACTGAGCTACAGAAATAAATTTATAAGAATAGGTTTCTCCATTCTCCATGTGAAAGTTCTTTGAGGCACGAACCAAAGGGTTTAATCACCTTCAACAAATCTTATCATTGATCATTGTGTGTCAGCTTGGCTCAGTTATTACATTCTCACCTCCAAGTCAAGAAGGTTGTGGGTTGAAGCCCAGATTGGGACTTAGAACTCATTTGTTGTAGTCTGACATTCAAATGCAGTGCTGGGGGTGATCTTCGTTGTTGGAGGTTCAGTCCTTTGAATGAGATGTTAATCCGAGCTCCCCTCTGCCTGTTTAGGTTGATGTTAAAGATTCTGTGATCACGCCCAAAAAGAAAAGGGAGTTTCTCCTGTCCTGGTCAACAAAGTATCTCCCACCCGCCCCCCCAAAGCATGTTTAAATGTGAAAGCAGCATGTAACTGAGGAGGCAAAGAGTGTGTAGAAGGCCAAAGCTAGCTGAGTGAAGGGGATGGTAGAGGAGTGGGGTGTAAGAAGGCTGGAGAGGTAGAGAGATGCTATGAAGTGATTTTACTTGAGATTGAGGAACTTGAAATCGATTTGTTCTACAAGAGAGACGGGCAAGGATATTGGGGATGCAGAGTTTGGTACTGGTGAGTGGAGTTTTGAATTGATTAGATTTATGAATGATGGTGCTAGGAAGACCTACAAGGAGAGCATTGGAAACATTTAAGATGGGAAGTGATGAAAGCTTGGATAAGGATTTCAGCTGTGTTGGGTATGAGGTTTGCTTGGAGGTGAGCATTGAGGTGGAGGAAAGGTAATGAGGAAATGTCATAAAAGCACTGAATACCTGCCATGTATTTTTAATGTTTTAATTTACCAGTGGGATTTCGCAACCTCATTTAGTATTAAATTGGTCATGATAACTTTGTTTCAAGGTAACTGGAAGAAGGCGACGAAAAATTACTATAGAAAAGCAGCGGATGACTTGGCCTGGACCAAAGCTTTGGGACCAGTCAGATTTACAATCGTCAGTTTCTGCGGTGAAACCCAGGAATACCAAATGTAACTTTGAAATGTTTCATAATAATAATAATCCTTGAATTTGATATAGTGCTTTTCATGTCTTCTAGACGTCTCAAAGCGCTTCACAGAATATACTGTAAAGTGAATTGACTGTATATTTGTGGGTGAAACATGGCAGCCAATTGCGCACAGCAGTGTCCCACAAACAGTCATGGATTGAAGTGACCAAATTATTATTTTTTTTTTCTTGAGGGATTATTATCAGGTACGTGGAGTAAGGAAACTTGCCCAGGGTTTCGCCCTGCCAGGAATCAAACCCATGTCTCTCGCGTGTGAGGCGAGTGCTCTAACCCCTGAGTTACAGGACTCCACTAACAAAATGGCAATTCATCATATTTTAAACTTGATTGATGACTTCATGTTATTTTACCATTTTTTGTTTGTTCTAAAGCCTCAACGCTTGGCCCACCGTAATCTTGCCTCTAATTCAGACTGTTTTCCAACATTTGTTTTCATTTAGTGGGTTCTGTTGTACACCTTCATATTGTAAAATGTATGCAATTATATAAGCACACACCAAAAACAATTGCTAGTGTTCACTGGTGCAACACGGATTAGTTGGGTTGAATGGCCTATTTCTGCACTGTACAATCTCTGTACAGTTTCCCATAAGAAAATTTTCAATAGTGAATCGAGAACAGTGTTTGAATTATCATTTCTTTTTGCTGCAAATTCTAATTTGTCTACTATATTTTCAGCTATAAAGATGGAAGCAGCATTGGCATCCATTCCTACTCCGCCATCTACTCAAAAGGTAGCCAATTTTAGGAATTCATTTTCATTATTTGCTACGTAATGATGCAGTAACTTGAAACTGTAGGATAATATTTCAGAACTGCCATTGTGGGCTTGTACATTTAAAACCATTGTGGCTTGTGCAGCATCATTAACCACTCCAACTTAATCCCGCAGACACAGGAACTGGAAAAGTTGTCTTCTTGGGAAATGCAGATGGAAGTGAATAAATCAATGGGATGTGATGGTTTCATTGCAGTTAGGGAAGTGAATACCATCCATGGAAAGAAATTTCCTCCCATCCCTCTACACTGCCCTGGAGTCATCTGAACTCCTACACCTCTGGCCCTCATTGACTAGTCTCCCCTCCTCACTTTCCTTTCTCCACAACTCCCTCTCCTCAATTCTGGACTCCCTTGCCTCCCTCACCTCCTGAACTGCCTCATACTCCCGTAAATCCCCCTGGTACACCAGCCATCTCCGTTCCCTCAAGGCACAAGTGCGAGCTGCTGAATACGCCTAGACCAAATCCAAACTAACGGTCCATCGGTAGATTTAGCTTCACCTCACCAAGATCTACCGCTGCGCACTTGCCTCTGTCAAATCATCATTCTATTCCAAAGTTATCTTGGAGGCAAAAGACAACCCCAGGCTTCTCTTTTCCACCACAACCGTCTCCTCCGTCCACCTTCCCATACCTCGCCCATCCTCTCCTCAAACTCCAACTGTGAGGAGATGCTGGACTTCCTCGAATCTAAAATCGAGGGGATACATTCAGCCACCTCAGCCCTGTCCACAGCCACTCCCACGTCACCTCTCCCTCCTGACCCAACCCCCCACCCATCCCCCCATACTCCTTCGACCCTATCTCTCTCTCCTCCCTCACCACGACTGTCCGCAAACTCAAACCCACCACCTGCTCCCTCGATCCCATCTCTCTCCTCGTCTCCCAGCTCCACCTTCTAGCCCCTTTCCTGTCCAATATCATCACCCCCATCTTGAAAAAACGTTCCTGGACCCATCCCTCCTCTCCAACTACCGCCCCATCTCTAACCTCCCATTCCTCTCCAAGGTCCTGGAATGAGTCATCGCATCCCAGCTCCGCTCTTTCCCTCCATTCCCTCTTTGAACCCCTCCACTCCAGCTTCTGCACTGCCCACAGCACAGAAACAGCCCTGGTCAAAGTCACTAATGACATTCTGAACATCTGTGATCAGGGCTCCCTCTGCCTCCTTGTCCTCTTCGACCTCTCTGCCGCCTTCGAACTGTCGACCACTCCATCCTCATACACTGCCTTTCCGCTTTACTCAATCTTCGCGGACCTGCCCTTGCCTGGATCGAATCCTATCTCTCTCACCATCTCCACTATGTTGTCTCTTAACGGTTTCTCCTCCAGCCCCCGCACTGTCACGTCTGGCGTCCCTCAGGGCTCTGTCCTTGGCCCTCTCCCCTTTAATATCTACATGCTCTCCCTTGGTGACATCATCCACAGACATGGGGTCAACTTCCATATGTATGCAGATGACAGCCATCTCTCTGCCTCCACCCTCAACTCCAGGACCACTGCTGTCCCAACAGACTGCCTGTCGGACATCAAGTCCTGGATGAGAGGAAATTTCCTACAGTTGAATGTGAACAAGACTGAGGCCCTCCTGATTGGCTCGCGTCAGCACCTCAGACTCTGGCAGCATCAACCTCCATGGTTGCGCACTTCAACTCACCAAGCCATCAGGAACCTAGGTGTTTTGTTCGACCCTCAACTGTCTTCTTCCCCGCATTCAAGCCATGAGCCACTCTGCCTTCCCTCACCTCTGTAACATCGCCCGACTCCGCCACTACCTCACCCCTCACGCCACTGAAACTCTTGTTCATGCCTTCATCACCTCCAGGTTCGACTATGCAAATGCCCTGCTTGTCGGCCTTCCCAAATCCTCCCTCCACAGGCTGCAGATAATCCAGAACTCTGCAGCCCGTGTCCTCTCCCGCACCAAACTCCGTAACCCCATCTCCCCCATTCTCGCCCAACTCCATTGGCTCCCTAACCTTCAGAGGATCCAGTTCAAGATTCTGGTCCTCACCTACAAAGCCCTCCATGGCCTTGCCCCACCCTACCTCTGCGACCTCCTAATCCCCTACCAACCTGCCCGTTCCCTCCGTTCAGCTGGCTCTGGCCTGCTCCACGTCCCCCGACCCACTCACCCCACCATTGGCGGGAGAGCCTTCAGCCACTCTGGTCCCAACCTCTGGAATTCCATCCCCCAGTCACTCTGCCTCGCCCACTCCTTAGCCTCCTTCAAGTCCCGCCTCAAGACCCTCCTCTTTGACCATGCCATCAGCCACCCCACTTCCCCTCCCCTCCCTTCTCCCCCCACTGACCCCCGCTTGGGTCTGAAATGCTGTACACTGTCCAATGCCTTGGGATGTCTTCCCGACGTGAAAGGCGCTATACAATTGTGATTTTGTTGTTGTTGAATGGAAGTAAGATGGTTTGAATAGTGGGTATGGTGGAAGTCTTGTGCTTAATTGCCTTTCAGAATCAGGGATAGAATCAGGGGAGAGATTGAGTGCATGGACAGACTTTGATGGTCTTTTGCTGTTCCTTGTTACATAAGGTTATTTCCAGCTACATCTACAAAGGTAACTTATCAGATGTCTGTGAAATCAAAATTCCAATGTATTCTTTGGAAAGGTCCAATGTTTTCAGGGTACTAGCTTAAAAAAAGGTATTTTGAACAATAATTTTGAAGCGTGTTTAATTAAAAATTTAATAATATCATTACAACTTGTGCTTAGTACATTCAGCGTGCCATCTGTCTAACAGGAGTGCTTCTTTCTAGGGAAATTCTTCCTCAGCTAAATCTACCAAGCACATAGCTGAAAATGAACAGTATCTAACAAATGAGTACATACCAGGTATGTGAAGAAAAGTATGTGTGTGAGAACAGCTATAAAGTTTGGAGTTGAAAAGAAATGTTAACAGGAGATGAATGGGAAGAATCCCTGCTTCCATGTTCTGCTGATGAGCCAGGCTGGCTGGTCTTCCATCAGCAGTGCCATGGAGTACTGCAGACCCATCTGGCATGACTACTGAAACTGCCACAGAGGTTTGGCTCACTTTTGATATTCCTTTGCCAAGGATATCACCAATTATCTCCCCCCACTATGAACTTTAATTGTAATGACATTTCCCCACTTATACAATGCTCTTATGTAATTCCCTGAGGAATTTTTCAAGACATCCATAAAGTGAACAAAATGCAAGATACTGCAGATGGAGGAGGCGAAAGGTACTTCAACTCTCCCTCGCACTTGCATGCTGACCGCTCCATCCACAATTTCCTACCATGTTCCAATGAGCCACAGCACAAGCTTGAAGAACAACACCTAATTTATCTGCTGGGGACCTTACAACCCTCTGGCCTCAATATTGATTTCAACAATTTCAGACCACCTTCCCTCTTCTGTGACCATTACCACATTATTATTCATCTTGGTCCCAGACATACATTTTCTCTTTCTGGTTTGTCTATTTTGTGGCAATCCTCCCCCACGCCCCCCTTTGTGGAGTCTTGTAGCTCAGTGGTTAGAGCAGTCGCCTTGCAAGCAAGATACCTGGGTTCAATTCCAGGCAGAGGGCGAAACCTTGGACAAGTTTTCTTACTCCACACGCCTAATAATAATCCCTACAAAACAATAATAAATTGGTCATTTTCAATCCACGACTGTTTGTAGGACATGTTGTGCACCATTGGCTGTCGTGTTTCACTCACAAATATACGGTTAATTCACTTACAGTCTATTCTGTGAAGCGCTTTAAGACGTTGAGAAGATGTGAAAAGTGCTATATGAAATGCAAGGATTATTATTATTGTTCTGCAGTATTAATACCTCTGTTCCCTGTTTCATTGAAATCGCCACCTTTGTTTTGCATCATTCACACCTCTTCAACCCATCATCCCCATCCTCTAACCCATTTTTTCCTTTGTCTTCCTTGCCCTGCCTCCCCCCTCTCTATCAGCCCTTAAAAGCCTCTCCCTCCCAACATGCCCCAGTTCTGACAAAGGATCGTGGACTCACTTTCCTTTCTCCATAGATGCTGCCTGACCTACTGAGTGTTCTCAGCGTCTTCTGTTTTTGATCCATAAAATGAACCTGGACCTACTGCAGTTAAATAATATCCTCCTGAAGTTCACTTCAATGATGCTCCACAATTGATTTGGAAATTGTGCCCATATAACTAAGCATGGCTGATCTCCAGGATGTTTATTTCCCCCTTTTCTGCCAATAACACAGAGTCTACCAATGGAGCATGCTCCAGTTTGCCTCAAGTTAGAATCTAGGAATCTCGCCAAACCTTTCCCTCCCTTCATCTTATCCTGTATACAGCCTTCCTCCTCATTTTCCTGCTTGAAGAAATAATATTCCATGCATTTGATATAGCACCTTATTAAAAAGTCAAAGTGCTCAAAGGATTTACTATCAAATGTAATGACTCTGTACTTGTAAATAAACACTGTGGACAATTTGCACAGAACAAACTCCCACAAACACCCATAAAGTGAAAGATTACTTTTTATTTGAGGGAGTCTTGGCCTGGACACAGGAGTTCTTTTCCTGTTCTTTTTGAGCTCTATCATGGAATCCTTACAAGGCAGACTGGGCCTTGGTTTAACTTCTCATCCGAAGTACAACATGGGCCATGTTGCAGAGACCTGATTTCACAACAGGAAACTCAGAAATTCCAGATCTATCAGGCTTCCAAGCATTGCCCAGTCAGTGAGTTCTTTTTGTGTAATACCTGCAACAAATTCATAATCCAGCAAGTACAAAATTGAGAACCAGGCTTGGAATTGTTCATAACACGATTACACATGTTCAGTAACCCTTCAAAATCGGTTGTCCCAAGTAAGAACACAAATTTTTTGTTGTAAATTACATTAGCTACATTAAAAAACCTCATCAACTCACCAGTGGGACTTAATATCCTGCCTAATTGCCATTTAATTGATCATACTCAGTGCAATAAGTAACTTTTCTACATAAGGAGCATGTATGAGGATGAAATGGAAGAGGTTGCCTAATTATAAGAAAACTGGGTAGGGAAATACTGCAGTTTGAGTGAATTTTAAACTTTCATATACTTGAGGATCAATATTTATTTTATTTTTTAAAAAAGTAAATCAAATATACTTATCAATTGTTTTTGTATTTACAGATAAGGATTTCACTGCACAAGTCTCTACAAACAAACCCTCAAAAAGGCGATATAGCAACATGAACAGCAGTTACACGGATATGGGTGAAGATATCGAGTCCCCATTTTTACACTTGAAACCAAAAAGGTTGTTTAGCTTAGCTGAGAACTTGCAAACACCGGAAGGTGAAACTTCTCCTTTGAAAGGTACATTTAAAGGAATAGTCCAGGATAATGCTGTAGCCCCCAAGTTTCTGATTTTTGGGTACATAAAGCACTCTATCTACTACATCTTCACCGAAGCTTTATTTCTTTAAACCAAGATCTCGAATAGCATATGATTCTGATCGTTGTACCACAAGTGGGAACAGGTTACTAAGAAAGGTGGTGGAGACCAGAATACTGGACTTGAATCATTTTAAAAATAAGCTTGATGTTGTTATGGATAGGTTGGTATTTGGAAGGATGAGATGAAATGAGCCAAAAGGGCTTTCTTCATCGAACTTCTTGTGATTTTGTTGTGATGATCTCTTTCTTCCCATTGTAGCTGTAACATGTTTGATTTGCTGAGGTTGTGTACTATTTTGAGTGAGAAAAGTGAAACATTTTCTTTTATGAACCAGAAGCAGACGAAAGTATGCTGTTAAATGAAAGTACACAATCTGACATGGATGAAGATGATGGCATCCGTGCTGCATTTCAGAATTTCACTGAAGAAATGAGAAACAAATTGAAGGTAAACTTATTCCATTGATCATTCAGCAAAGAGTTTAAGGTGCATCTTTGAACATTGCTTTTTGTCCTTATTTTAGTATGAATGTTCTGATCAGGGAGTGCATTATTCAAATATGTTTGTTCTAGTTTCATTACAGGGAAATGGAACAGCACACTCAACATATCCAGCAAACCACTGAACAGAAAGTATCAGGGCTGCTAAATCAGATTCACAATTACAGGTCTGAATCCATCACTTCTTTCTTAAACATGGAGTGGTACAGCAACAACTGGAACGAAATATTCTATGATGAAGCCAAACGGGCTACATTCCCATTTTGACTACCCAGTGTCTGCTTCAATCACTACCAAGTTCAGTGTAGCAGACAAATACAGTGAAAGATGCAGAGCAAGGCTATCTTTATTCCACTCCATCAATGCAGTTGCTATCTTTATTCCACTCCATCAATTTGTTTGATGCAAATCTCATTCGTAGTAATGCCCTAGTGCAATATAAAACATATGAAACACATTCAGTAAGGTTGTACTGGATTGGAAAAGATAATTGCTTCAAAGCCTTTTTTAAGTAAAATAACAGAAACCTACACTATTTCTCGATCAGTTTCTTTACGAAATAGCTTTAATGCCCTCTTAAATTTATTGATACAATCTGTGTCCCTGAAAAGTATACTTCTCATATTCACCGCCTCATGTGAAATGATTAAATGTGAGGTGCTTTTACACTTTCCTTCATTCAAGCTTGAGTCAGTGAATCCTTATTTGATAGTTGGAAACTATTTTACTTATTAAGATTCAGTTATACTTCAGAATGTTGAAACTTTCCTTGAGTTTTTAATGACACCATTCCAGCTTCCATAATCTCTGTCATAACTCTGGTGTCTAATTCCAGCTGTTAATTTGTTGCCCTTTGGTGTATCCTCTCCAATGTCTAGATATAGTAAGTAGGTATTTGGGGAGGACAAATTTGCAGGGCTGTGGGGAGAGCACGGGTGAGTGGGAATTAGTTGGACAGCTCTTTCAAAGCGCCCGAACGGACAAGATGAGCTGAATGGCCTCCTTCTATGCTGTATGATTCTATGTTTTTACTGCAATATAATGGCCAGAATTGTACATGGTACTCCGGGTGGGGCCAATCCATTCCTTCTCAGTGCAAGTTCTGTATCAATTCCTCTGATGTGTATTCTGTTGACCTGCCTTGCATAAAGCAGTAAAGCTTTGGTTGAATTATTTCGTTTAACATTGGATTGATCCTAGCAGGTTGCAGAAATTGGAAACTTTTGAGAAGACGGTCATCCAGGAACTGAGGACCTTTGAGGAAGATGATCAAATTCTGAAAAACCTGGAAAAAGATACCATAGTGCGTCTTTGTTATGTATGATTCTCCATATCTCCTCTTTATTTTTGCAGCATATTAAATTACTTTTTTCTTGAAAACTCCACAGAACTTTTGGAAGCAACAGTCCCTTAAAGTCTCATCATTTTATGAATCGCAGGAGCAAAGGTGAGGCATGCCGGCTTATCCTGTAAAGTATATTTTATAAAGTTGTTTTGTAGGCTTTCATGATTTCACTGGCGTTAATGGCAAAGTAGAGAGCTCGTGGGAGGTAGATCATAAGATGAAGACAAGACTCCTGCCAGCTGGTTCCAGTTTGGGTTATCTTGCTTAACCCAACTGTCTGTATAGAATTTGAAAGCTGGAGCAAAGGGAAAGTGACATTCTGTGTGAAGTAAAACTTCACACAACTAGTGATATTGTACTCCTAGCTTCTTTGATCATTAAGAATCATAAGAACTTTAGAAAGTGGAAATTTCGATCTTTGGTTTTGAACTGCAAAATATCTGGCGAGGCTTGTGAGACCATCTACGATTGCCTTGTGGCCTCTTGTACCAAGGAAACTTGCATTTTATACAAAAGAAACTTCCTTAAGTTCAATTGCAGGACCATTTTTGATGTACTGCCTCCCATCCAATTTCCTATCAGTCATGAGATTGCCTCCAATTCAATGGGTTTTAATTTTAGCTAGTTATCTTATTCATTTTCTTCTAAAATTCAGATATAAATGTCAGCCATTGGTAACTCCGTTATCACATCTGTAGTGCTATAAAATAATTCTTATCAGCTTTGTAAGACATGATGTACCTTTCACATCATGATGCTGGTTCTCCCTGATTAGCTCTATTTTCCATTTTCTCTGTTATTCTATCCCTGACAATGAATTTTGGTAATTTGTACACAACTGTGCCAAACTAATTTCAACAAAAGCCTTAATGTTTTTTTCTTTTTCAGAATACAATCTCTATCCTCACACCGAAAAGATAAGCGAGTGGTATCTAAGGAAGCGTAACTACACTCAATTTGATTTTTTTTGAGACCCATATGATCCTGACTATTGGTTATAATTTTCAAAGCCTCTGGTCTCAATATTGTAATCTCAAATACAGGACAGATTTCTCTCGGACTTTCAAGATTAGAAGAATATCTTCAGTTCTTTTCTATATTTTCTCTTCACTCAACTGAAAACAAGTGAATGTAATTCACATATTCAAAGAAAGAGGACAGAGTCATACCCAACAGCTACAGATGTGTTAGTCTGCCCTCAATATGTGTTAATCTGAAACCAGTTGTAAAATGGGAAGTTACCTGTATGAAAATACTATTAAGTACTCTAATACTCTAATAAAATGACAACCAATGCGACTTACAGATTTTTTTTGAGGATGTGACATCTGAGTGTGCAGCCATGTGATGTAGTCTACCTAGATTTCCAAAATGTCCCTGAGACGTACCATATGAGACTGTTTTAAATGTTGATGTCACTGGGAATCGATGGTTAGACATGGCTTCATTGTGGCTAAAGGGAAAGACGCAAAGGGTTAGTCAACAATAACTTGCATTTATAAAGCTCCTAGGATTAAGTTAACAAGTGTGCTGCAAGAAGCATCACTTTGCTATTCTTACCTTCTATCGTTCTTGGAATATCAACACAATCTCGACCCGAAACTTCAAATATACATGGTAACTTTCACAGTATTTCACCAATCATCTACTTCACTCTTAGGATCTCATTAATTTAATATCCTGTTTTATCTGAAGGGTTAGAGAGTTGAATCTAAACTATTGTCCTAAAATTCTACCATGGGATCTGAATTAGGTTTTGTAGACAGTTAATGTACTCACAAAGTAAGACTTTTTTGTGAACAGGATTTTCTGACCTGAAAGATGGCAATATTGCTAGCTTCAGGTCTGTAAATCCACCTGATTTGCTTTGGTTTCTTGCTGAGAACTGTGCTCCATCTCCATCCTAAATTTCTGCCTGAGGTTATTTGTTCACTTCAACCTTTGTCAGGAGGTTGTTGTTCCTTTTTATTCCTGAGTTGAAAAGATTTCTTTGTGTATTCATTGCGTTGATGCTTAAATGGGTTTAGTGCATTAAGCTGATCGACCTAAATGACTGAGGGGCTCATGCTATTTGTTTTATGTAGCCGAAGGCACTGTCTATATACACGAAGACTGATTCGATGAAAAGTTGAACACATTCTTCACTGTTGTGATCTTACAGATAGAACTCTGGCTGCAATTTAGAGGAACTTTTCTGCATTCACCAAGTATATTCTGTGACGTACTTGGAGACATAGGAACATCGGAATTAGGAGGAGTAGGCCATTTGGCCCCTCGAGGCTGCCCCACCATTCATTAACATCATGGCTGATCTTCTAACCTAACTCCATCTGCCCGCCTTATCCCCATATCCCTTAATCCCTCTATCCTTTAGAAACCTATCAATCTCAGTCTTGAATATGTTCAAGGACTGAGAGTCTACCGCCTTCTGGGGTAGAGAATTCCATAAATTTACTATCCTCCGAGTGAACACGTATTGAGAGACGTCTCAATGATGTGAGAGTTCAGAACTTGTAATGGCATAGTGTAAGCTGACACTCCAATGCAGTACTGGAGGTGGGTTGCATTGTCAGATGGGCAACATTGCAAGGATTATTATTACTACAATAGAATGCTTGTATATTGTATCATTTCTATTTCTTCACAGCTGTGCATTTTTTTTGTTTACAGGATGGAGAATGGTGACAGGAAGGAGATTGATTATTAGTTGATTGCTTCCAATGCAAACAACCACAGTTTGGTAAAGTGTAGAGAGAGCAAAGGAGCTTCTGAAGGAAGTTTAACTTCAATAATCAATAGCCACTTTTTCATTGGTGTTATAGGATCTAGATGTGATGTTGGATTAACTCCACATCTGAAGAACGGCGTCTTCAACTATGCAGCACCACCCCAGAATTGCACTAGAATGTCTGCTGCGAATATGAACTCATAAGTCCCGATGTGGGGCTTGAACACAATACCTCCTATCTCAGAGGTGAAAATGCCAACTGAGCCAAGCCACTTTTAAGAAGATTAAATAAGAAGGGCCCATGGGATTGATTTTCACCTTTATGTAATAATATTGTTTGTAAGAGTGGGTCTGAGTGAACTTTCAGTTCAATGTTTTACATTGAAGGTGTTGTGATGGAACTGTATCTTCATAATTTGTAGGAAAACTGGTCTGAGACAAATCTGATATTCTTTACCTTCAGTGTTTTATACTGGGGTTTTGTTCCTAGTATTTGAGTTGTATAAGGTGAACGGCTTCATAAAGGTGTCTCCATGTTGGCCTGGGATAGTGTGATCATTACAGCCAGGTGTCTTAGACCTTTTAGTGTGTGTATGGCATTTTCACCTCTGGCATAGAAGGTATTACTAATCCTTTCAAGTTGGACATTCTGAATGTCTAGATATTTCTAAGAGAAGATTTGTAAACTATTATACAACTCACCTAGTTTTTTCATAGTTACTTAATTTGGTTTCGGTAAATACATCTATTTGTGGGTCACCTGGTGTATGTCTATCATAAGTAATCATTACAATTTACCACAAAACTGAGTAATTTGATGGCCAGCCTTAAACCTTAATAAATTAAGCAATTTCTGGATCTGGGGAGGCTAACAGTCGCAGAAAGCTTTAAAGTATGTAGATAGGAAACTGGGGTGCCTTCAGTGGTGATCAGACTCATCACAGAAGGCTTCACTGGTTTATCTTTCCCTGTAGGTGGGATATCTTATTGACAGTCTTTGCAGGTTTATCCTGCAAATTAACCCCCGGACTGAGTGAGAATTTTTAAAACCAAGTTTTTCATAATCTGCATAAGCTTTTGCCACATTTGAGTTTAATTGGAACACATCTATTATTTTTTTTCCCAAACAGATTAATATTCATTCAGATCATTCCTTGTGCATTCAACTTTACTGCTACAAGTTCAAATTAAGTTTTGTTCCCCTTTAAGGGGGAATTGTATTTCTTCATTGGTTTCATTTTTTGACAGAAATGTTTCAGTGCCCAGCTTAATGGATGCTAATTCTTTGATATCTCTCTCTTCTCAGAACTATTGATCAGTAGTGAGAGAAAAGCTTTCCATAAATAATGAAGTAACAGAAGTGAGTGTTAATTTTAAAAACGTTCTGTTGCTCCTGCAACAAAGCCAACTTTATAGTTACAATTTTCCAAAGGGGAAATTGATCACATTTAAGTTATTTTGCTCCCCTTGACATTGAGCACACAATTGCTTACATTTTATGAAGTACAGCTGCAGTTTCTAACATTTGTGTGAATAGAGAACTAAATGGGAGATGTAGACATGGAGTTTTATTAGGCTTTTTTGAAAGGTTTATACAAACAGTTCATTAACAAGTGAGTACAAAGTTTACATTTTTACCTCCTGTTACAACAAAAATACCAATAAAAATTCAAACTTCTCTTTTTAAGAAGCAGATGGAAAGATGGCTATTGGGATATGTGGACAGTGTAAATTCAAACTTGTGAGAAGTTTATCAATCTGAAGTTTCTATTTTAATGCGATGCTTTAGCTATATAAGGCAAGTTTTGTAAAACGTAAATGTTGAGAAGAATGACCCAGCACATTGACTAATATTAAGGGGTGAACTATAAGTCTATAAGTAAAGGCTGTAAGAAAATCACAGGCTGTGATTTTGTTGCGGAAACCGCAATTTAACACGGACAGCAACCTTTTATAGTTGTCTCAACATTTAATGTCTACAATGAGTACACACTCCCATTGGAACCTCAACTCTCCTTTAAACCTCACATCTATAGCATGACCTGTTCTGCCTTCACCCATTGCAGCATCACCCGGCTCCACCACTGCCACTCACCTCATGCCAAGAACCCTCATTCAAGTATTCATCACATGCAGGCTGGATTATGCTAACTCCCTGCTTTTCGTTTTTCCCAACTCTTCCCTCCACAAACTGTAAAATATTCAGAACTCTGCAGCTGATGTCAAAGCACAAAGCTCTGCAAACTCATCAACCCCATCTTCCACTGGCTCCCTGTGCCCCCCCCCCGAGGATTGAGTTCAAAATCCTCATCCTCACCGTTAAAGCTTTGTTCCATCCTACCTCTGTGACTTGCAACCTCCATACTGACCTGTCCACTCCCTCCACTCAGCAGATTTTGGACAGCTCCACTTTATCCATCCGGGTGGGCATTTAGCCTCTCTGCCCCACCCGTTGTAACTCTATCCCACAGCTCCTTCGCTTGCCTTCTCCATTACCTTCTTCAAGGCCCGTCTGAAGACCTTCCTCTTCAACTGCGCTTTCACCCTCCTACAAGTCTCTCCTGGCCTCATCCCCACCTGCAGCTCGGGTACAAATCCTTGACTGTCCAGCGCCTTGGGACATCCTCTCGAAATGTAAGACGCTATACAAATTTAGTTTGGTGTTGGACCATCTGCTTGTCCATCAACCCGTCCCACGCTCTCATTGGACAATCATACATGGACTGGCATGGGACCTGGGCAGACTTGAGGAGCAGATCTGTCCTGATGACCATGTGAATGTCCAGGTAGGATGGTCCACTAAGAGCATGAGATGCACTGATGGACAGTTGGATGGTCCAATGGAAGCTACACTCGCTGTAGGTACTTGAACTGTGCACCAAAACCAAAACTTGAACAGGCAGACACACTGTGACTGTAACTTTTGGACAAAAAAATCACGATTTTCTTACAACCTTAACTATAAGGCATTAATGACATGTTGTTTGGTTTAAAACCCTATTCCCAGATGAGGATAAATTGTTCCAAGGTTCTGACCTGTCTGTAATTCGAAGCAAGTTCTAGAAATGTAATGTTAAACAGTCATTTAAATTCATCAGCTATATCTGATTAACAAAACCATTTTTGATTTAAACCCTGAAGTTAAAACATTGATTGGAACTGACTGTAAGTACAAATTATCTTTAAAAATTCTAACATACTAGTAATTGTCTTTGATGTTGAACTACAGCCCTGGAATCTAGTAATATCTTAGTCTGTGCATTAAGAGAGCAGCATTTAAGATGCTTTTAAGATTGCTTCCAGCACTTGTACTCTGTGTTCCTGTCAAACTTATTAATCTTTCTTCTTGGATGTATTGCCATTACTGGCTGTTATGTAGCCATTGTAATAACCATTCTTTATTTCCTTCACATCAGCATTGGTCTTGTTATCCTGCACCACTGTTTTTCTGTATGTCTGAGGACACAGTAAAAGAAAATTAAAAATAGATTCAGGAAATTTGTTTCTAGTATAAATCATCATGTGAGTGTTTCGACGGGTATGTGAATGATTTATAACAGCTCTCAGAAAGTGCAAATCATCCACCTAAGACCTTGATCAAGCAAATTTGCCACAATAAGCACAAGAACTGTTATTTGCCAAAAAAATATTTTCACCTAAAATAAAATGTATTTATTCATGCAAACCAGTTTCTTTTTTTATTGCCCTTGAACACATCACTAGTAAATGGTTGCTTAAAAAAAAAAGCCACATTTTTCTCTTACCTTCACATAAAAGTTTACAAACAAGATGACCAATGTAGCCATGTAGGATGACTGGAACATCAAGCAACCAATTGGAAATCCACATGGTTTTACTACTGCACTGACAGTGTGAGTAATTGTGAGTACAAATTGTACCTAAAAGAACAAATGAGATATCATTCAAACAAAGAAGGTGAACATAAAAATGCACACAAATTAAATTTAATAGTTTATAACTGTTTGCCAATTTAAACTTTTTTCAAAGTCTTAGTCTGATTTGCAAATGAAAATTTTCACAGTCTGGTTTGCAAATGAAAATCTGCAGACAAAACACAAGTGACAATTTTTAAAAACATCGGTGCAAACAGAATATACCACAAAAGGAATGAATTACCAGCTGTGCCTGAGTAAGGTATTTTTTCCACCAGAGGTAAGGTTGCATGGAGGGAATAGTTGACAGACCATAGTACGAGTACATCAATACATGAATAAAACTGTTCAAAGTAGGACCAAAAAAGCCTAGAAGAAAACAAATTCAAATGGAACGATGTTTCCCAATACACATTTTGCAAAACAGCATTGGGATCAATTTTGTTAAATGAGAGTACAATACTTTATTCAATATGATCAGAGGTCCACAGTAATGAGTCATGATTTCAAACTTTTCTTTCTTTCCTCCAGTCTCCCCCACCCCCAGCTCATCCAGCAGTGTGGAGAGCTTTGAGATATCCGTCTGATATAAAAGTCACTATATGAATAATAATGAGAGCCCTTGCCTGTATTAAGACTGGACCCAATGGGAATGTAGAACTAGTGCAGATAATGGATCATTCACCTTCAAATACATAGACACTATACATATCGTCGTGTAGTCTCATGAAGCGCTTTGGGACATAGACATGTAAAAAAAGTGCTATTATCAAATGTGAGTATTATTATGCAAAATAAAATTGACCACTACTAACCAAAAAATACTTTTTTAGGAATTATAGTGTGATTATACTGCCAGTTCTTCCTAATTTCTCTCTCTCACTGCTCTCTGACTTTCCCTTTCTATCTCTCTGATTCTATTTCTTGCTGATTCTCTGGCTTTCTTTCTCTCCCTGATTTTCTGACTTCTCATTTGCTATCTCTCTTTCCTCACTTCCTATTGCAAGCTGTGCACTGTATTTGCAAAAAAAGCTTGTTTAATAAACAAACTTGCGTAATGTTGCTGATTCACAGTCGTACTGTGAGTGTAAACCGTAGACATGAGAGCCTATGGAGCATGTACATAATTCTTTTATTGTAGCTCATATAAATAATCGCTGTGCAAATTGGGGGTGTTTAACATGTGTAATAATTAGTCCAGGATAACAGATGGCAATTCTGAGGTTTGGCTGTAATGCTTTGGAAACACCAGAGCTCTTGGATAATTTCTAAATGCTTTTCCAAACATATTCCTTGTGCATTCGTTATTAATCACTAGACTTAATTCACAATGTGCTATACAAATGTAAATTTGTATTATAATGTCCAGGGCCAGAGAAGATCATTACAATCCATCTGGCCAGGCCTGTTTTCAAAAAACCCATTTCCCCTAATCCCCTTCTCTATCAAAAATAAATCCATCTCCTCAAACCGGCAAGTCTAATACCTTTATACAATGGTGTACAATACAGCAATGGAACTTGCTTTGTCAGTTATAAAAACAGTGCAGACCATAAATGATCTTGACATCCCTTTAGGCACCCATCTACACTGTCACTCAGTCAGTACCTAGGACTGGGGGAGAACACTGCTTGTCCTTCGACTGACCAGTGAATTTTCAGACCTTCTTCTACTATCCTCTGGGAATTAAGTCTATTGATAAATAACCAATGCACAAGAAATAGATTTGGAAAAGCATTCAGAAATGTTAGAGAAAAAAAGCATACTTTTTCACTTAGAAATGTCATATTTTCTCAGCTGTCAACGGAAGGGATAAGGGTTCTGACATAACCCAGCTAAATCCATGCATCCTAAGAACTACTGAAATTGACTTACTTTGACCACAGGGTATCCAGTTAAGAACACACCACCAGATGTTGAACATTGTTGCATGGTGATATACATGAAGGAATGTAATTTGACTGTTCTTTTTTCGTAAGACAAAAAATATGGTGTCCATAAATTCAACAGCTTTAGAAAAGTAGTACCACCACAGCACCTTAGCCACCTGCAAGATAAAAAATGAATGTACTTAGGAAAACCAAAATATACAGAGCAATAAATAGTACTGTAGTAAAAAGTTAAATTTGATTGAGGTTTGCGAATGCTAGAATTACTCCAATGGTCTTGCTGGTTTAACTGTAACAATAGCCACTAACCAGCCAAATGAACCCTCAATGTAGTCACAGTTGAATTGATGGATTGCTCGCTTCAATTGCACCCATAAATCCCAAGAGTATATTTCACTCTTTGTGGTCTTTGTGCAATCCAAACCCGTGAAAGTCTTTGCTGGCAAGAGCTGCCGATACCGCGATAGACGTTTAACTTACTCCCACGAAGATCAGTCATTTATTACCAATCCAGATTAACTATCTACTTCTATCCATGATTTTTCTTCGAAAATTCTAATTCTTTTAACAGTGAGTATTGTGTTAAGGCACCTGGTTGCAAGGGTTGCCTTAGCTCAACAATGCAAATCACCTGAAGAACGTACAAGCATTAATATATACGGTCTGACCCTATATGTTTGGAGTTGTGAAAGCCAACATGAAACTCAAGCTGCGATATCGCCTGAGTCAATGACATTTCTTACATATACAAATGCCTTGCTTCCATTAGGTAAATATCACAGTAACATTGCATTATTATGCCATTGGAACTTTTGGAAGTCTTGGCCTCAGAGTAATACCTATGCAAATAACAAACGGAAAACCAAAAGGTTCATAAAAGCATGCATTATTACCACTTGTGAATTGTATTACTTTATCGTCTCACCCTGATGTCGACTTCACCTGCACTGTGGAGGTTTTGACACTGCAGGTAGTAGGCCCCTTCCCAAGATGACAGAATCAGCTGAAAAAATACAAAAGTGTGGCTGGTCAGTCTTTAAGAACCATAGAAATTCACCACATGGAGGAAGGCGATTCAGCCCTTGTACGTGTGCCAGCTCCTTTAAGAGCAATCCTTTCCATCCCATATTTTTGATGCATTCAGTTTCATGATACATGGTAAAGCTTTTACTTAAAACTAGTAGTAATCCGTTGAGAAGCAAAAGCAAACATGATTATTATGTAATATGTCTAATCAAAACTGCAAAGGATCATGCCCAAAACATAATGACATATTTTTCCTTTTCAGATGCTGATTGATCTGCTCTCCATTTCTAGTAGTATCAATTTTTACTTAAGATTTTTTAAGTCGCTTTTGTAAAATCAAAACATTTGCCTAATTTTCAATGACCCAATGGAAGAGCTGGGGATTTTTCCTCTAAACGTGCATGTGGCTGTAATAGAAGTATAACCCCAAGAATCTGACTACATGTTTACTGGATTGGGTCAAGTGTTTATTCCTTCATTTTCTGTCAGAACCCCCTCTTTGCGCAGCCACTTCCCCTATTTACCACAAATCACCTCAGTGCTTGGTCCGGAACTTCACAAATGGGCTTAATGAAACCTTTCTGCTGCATTCTGAGGAGCTCAGAACCATGAAGGAGAACTCTTTGTACACGTCCCAACCTCTTTTACACCACAAACTTAACCTTGACATTTGGGACTGTCACTGAAAAGAGATGAGAATGACCAAAGTACCCTTGCCCTCTTATCAGTCCCGAAGGATTGGGTCCAAGCAAAATATGGTGTCCGCCATAACAGCCAGATATTGATATTGCCCACGGGGATATTAGGGATCTGTTAATGCATTTAAAATTATATTTTACAGATTCTAACACAAAGTCAGAAGCAACAATATAAAACTTTGAAACATCATTTGAATATTTACACCCAGATGTGTGGTAGTTATTGGAATGTGCCACAATAATGCTCACATTAGGAGCTCCACATGGTACTAACTATACTGCAGTAGGCTGCTTGTACACTAGGGGGACCTTATGAGTCATTTTCCAATGAAAGTTTCGCGAATGCGATTGTGCACTGCTCTTGGGAGAAAAAGCTTGGTGGCTCAGAGGAAGTGATTATGTATTTGGCATTCTTTGTGGTACTTAATTCACCTCTGGGATAAGTGTGATGGAAAGCACACAGACTAGTTGGAAGACTTATTAGCTTAGAGAGGTAGATGGCTGAAAAATGGCAGTGGGTCTGGATTCCGCTCCCCACCAGCACAGAAATCACAGTAATAATTGGATTATTCAGTGTAATTCGGCAGATGAGACATTATTGATAAAGGTTCCCCTGGTTTTCCACATTGAGGACAACTACTGGATGCCAAAAGGTGACACTTCAACCTCTGTGGACTAAAAGTGGAAAGATATTGTCTAAGTGGACAGATAATGGAATTTGTTTATAAAGGGAACACTAAGAAATAGGACTAACCTGAATGTTTGTTCTCCTGTGTAATTGCAGAGAGTGTTGTGGTGATGGCATCCAAAGCATCTGCGTGCTGCTTATATGCCAGCACTCCCAAGGCAATAGGAACTGCATTCTACACAGAGGATCCATGTCTGATTGCCTGACTGCTCCCGTATCTCCACATGGGAGATGATGCTTGCAGTTTATCTAAGGTTGTCACTGCCCATCTGTCTCTCACCCCAGTATTCAACCTGCTCATTTGCTTTGTCAGCTAAAAGCAGAATATTTCTTATTGGTAATTGTCTGCCATTCAAAATATAGGAAAAGGGAAAAACATACTAAAATGAGCAAACAACAGTTTGTATTCTCCTTTAACAATCGTAACCAGAAGATGGTTGTATTTTTCATGGTGACTACTCTTTGCAGCTTTCAAAATATTTGTCAGACTCAACAACAACTTGCATTTATTTAGCGTCCCTCACACAGGGTAGCATCCCAGAGACTCAAAGAGGGCTCAGCCCGTATACAGAAGTTGGACAGTTGTACGAAACAGGAAATTGAACTTTTTATCTTCTTAGGGATAAAATGTGATTTTCCTTTCACTTTTGTTTCTGAAAGAATTGGGGAATTCTTTGACTGGGGCATGTTTTGCTGGGAAATAATTGAGCAAATTCCTCTGGTGCTGATGAAATGGCACAGGATTAATTAACCTTGTAGTGGAGCATCTCTCACTAGGGTATCACTAACAAGTTGCTCAGGCAACTGCAAGACTCTCACTCTAGGTGCTTTTTTGACAAACTCCACCAACCGGAGAGAAACCATTGATGTTTAATTGCCTCCCTATGGGAGGTAATATTGCAATTGTGGACTTCAGTGGCAATAGGCAGAGAATTCATGTACCAACTATCAATTTTCATATTGCAACATAATTTCTATAGGACTGGAAAGACCATCAGAGATCCTCTCGCCAGCATCTTTAGCATCTTAAATAATTAAATAAAATCTTGCCTCCATCTTGGAGTGTCAGTTTGGATGAGTGGTGGCACTCTCGCCCCTAAATCAGAGGTTGTGGGTTCAAATCCCACATCGGGACTTGAACTCCCATGATCTAAGCCGGGGGGCGTGGGCTCTAACCGGTCGATCACCTCTAGGTGGCACTGTCGAGCATGATCAAATAGGCAAGAGGAAGGAGCGATAGAACTGCTTAAATATTTAGTCCAATTGAAAATGAAGCCAGATGTACAAAGTATTTGATGTATCTGTTAATACAATTATAAACTTTTTTGTTCAAACTGCGGTAAATATCACTGCTTGTTGTTGTTATTCAGCATGTGCGAGACACCACCTAGCGACGATTGACTGATTGGAGACCCCTGGTCTAAGTTGATACTCCAATGCAATACTAGGTGTGTTGCATTGTTGAGGTGCCGTCCTTCAGATGAGACGTTAAACTGAGGTCCCATCTGCCTGTTCAGATGGACGTTAAAAGATCCCATGGCACTATTCAAAAGAGAATAGGAGTTTCTCCCGGTCTCCTGGACAACAATCACCCATATAAAAAATTGGTCACTCACTCCATGACTGTTTGTGGGACACAGCTGTGCCAATCGTGCAAGCCAAATCTTAATTTACAGACATATTAGAATTTTAAGAAGAAGTAACCAACCTTGTGGATAAGGGCTTCCCAGTTGTGGCTAGTTTACTTGAAGTTTGGAAAAGTTCCTTGTGTGTGGACTTGAAAAGGTTAATAGATGATTAAAAATGGGCTACACAAAGATAGGCACAGGTTATCAATGGAAAGTGCTCTGTTTGGGATGTGGGATCCCAAACAGAGATGTGTTCCATGCCCCCTGCTGGTTTCACTATTTGTTAATATGGAGCAGGCTAATTATAGTTTTATCATAAAACTTACCTATTACGCAAAGCTACATGGTCAAATGAGGAGTAGAAAGGTCAACAGTATTCAAAAGGTTTTGGATTAATAAGGCAAATAGGCTAATTTATGTCAGATAGATTTCAAAATAGGTAAATATAGTGCAACAGAAACAAGAAATGGTAACCATGTTACAATGGGGGAAACCCAATTAGAGCTTGACACTGGACATTGAATACCTTTCAACTTTTGCCCTTAGTCTTCTGACGCTGAACTTCATTAGTCAGATGAAGTTGTTCCAAGGGTATTCTATTAATGCTGGGCCAATGCACCAGAGCAAAATGCAAATATGCAGTATAGTTTACATTTAACTATTGCTTTTCACCTCAAGAGGACATCTCAAAATGCTTTACACAGCTGGTTGGGCACCTGAGCCAGGTGGCAGCTGAAGAAATGGGAGAGGGAATAGAGGACAACTAAAAATATTTCAAGTGTGTTTCCTCCTGCTAAGGAAGCACAAATTGGAACACTGACATTGGACAACAGTGTAGCACACAGTTGGGATAAGGAAATAAATAGTATATTGTAGATAATAAAGTCCATTTTATTGCACAATGAATATTGTTGCCCAATTGACTTGTTTGACATGGAATCAAATAATGTTTTCATTTCTGCTTTACCAACAAAATAATAAATACCTTGCTAAATAAGATTTCAGGTTGGGGACATCATCGAACAATCATAGAGAGAGGGTTCAAGACTAATCTGGAAGAGATTGGTGAATGAGATCCAATCATATTTGCCTTGCAGTTTGCTGCTGTTCATCTGGTGATGGTTGCCCACTTCATTCTCTTTAACTATAGCTACTGTTGCTACTCATCAATAGATCTATATTATCTCTATTTTAGGTAATGTTGTTTAACTCATATAGTCTAAACTGACACTCAAATGAGGTGCTAGGAGTTTATTGCATTTTGGAGGTGCCATCCTTCGAATGAGACATTAAACCAAGGTCCCAGTTTAAGTGGATATTCAAGATCCATTGGCACTATTTGAAAAGAGACGAGAGTTTCTCCCAGTGTTGTGGCCAACAGTCCTCCAAATAAAATTGGTCACTCACTCTGTGGTTGTTTGTGGGACATTGCTATACACAAATTGGCTGCAGCATTCACCCACAAAATACAGTTACACCGCTTTACAGTATATCCTTTGAAGCACTTTGAGGCGTCCTCCCAACTTGAAAGCTGCTATATCAAATATAAGGATTATTCTTGTATAATGGCTAATTTACTGTCTTTAATGGATTCATATTCCCCACATAAAACAGTCCCCCAAGGATCCTAGCAAAGGAATTTTTGTCTCACTACTCCAAGGATGTCCTCGATGATATCTCTGTTGTGCATACGTAATCTAATGTGTGACAATCTGGGAAATACACAATGGCATTGTTAACCATGGCATTAAAGCACACCCCATGTGACTACTGATCCACCGTTGAAGTCATCCTTAAACTACACAAAACATCTGCAACACATTAATCTGGCAAAAGGAACCATCATGCATGGAACCAGGACAGCGATAATTGAAGTGTAAAATAGTGCAATCTCCACCACATATAATTTGGAAATTCCTAGAGTGAAAGACTTGTCTGTCCAACTACACCTACACACCACATTGAACCTCACCTCAACAAGCAAAGCTGTACTTACAATATATATATATATATATATTTCATGTTCATGACATTTTGCACAAAAATATACAGTGAATTCAATGAACAGTGCTTTGAGACATCTCAATGATGTGATAAGATGCTATATCAAATGCAAGGATTATTATTATTATAATGTTCTATAATGGCTTCCATTCTTAGCCTCAAATGTCTTCAACATTGATTGTGCGTTTTCTAAATAACTTGACCTCTTCCGGTAACTCCCATCTCCTTCAGTTCTCCTTCAGTTCTCCTTCCTTGCAGGTACCTCCCTGTCTACCTAGAATTCTGGTTATGAGTTCTCCTCCAACACCAAGTCACGCACTATAGCTGCAGCACCCATGTACATTTCTTACTGTCCACCTCACACAGAGATATTGGAGGAACAAGCTAAATCGTAGCAAAGAGAAACCATAGAACATTAGTCTTAAAATTGATGTGCAAGGCATCCGTACGGCAACAAAAATCCTGAAACATACCATTAGTGTTCCTCTAGGAACAGAACATTGATCTTCGTGCTTCTGGCTCCTCATTCTGCTTTTAACATCTGCTCAAGTTGGGTGTGAAATTAACCACCTGTACTTAATACCTAAGGAATTTTACCCACAAATACAATCAATTAATTTTTCAGACAGAGAACCAGTTTGTGAAATGAATCGGTTTCACTACCGTTAAATTTAATGGATGTTTGAAATAATGGAGCAAAATACCTTAAGTAAAAATTAAGGCCCAAATCAAAAAATTCTTATGTGTCTCAATGATTTAAAACTATGTTACAATAGGTAGACATAGACGATCAACAAGCAGGGACAGAGCATGTTGAACAGGAAATAAATCCAAACTGGGTCTCCGGTCAGTCTGATCAGTGATAACTTCTTGCTATAAATATTGTTTTCTGCCTGGAAGTTCCCCTTAAACATTTCCTAATTTGATTGTCTCTCGATTGCTTTGCTAACATCAAAATGAAACACAAAACTATTATTCATGTTATTTTGTCCCAGTTATAAGTCACACACTGCACAAAAAGTTCAATTGTTTTAAACAGAACAAGTTTCCAAAACACAAAAAAAACACAAAATACTGCAGATGCTGGAGATCTGAAAACAAAAACAGAAGTCCCTGGGAAAACAGTGACTTCTGTTTTTGTTTTCAGAACAAGTTTCCATGTTGTTTTTGGCAGCAGACTCCATATCACAATACAGACCTGGCATTTGAGAAAGGGAGCTGAGTTTGAAATCTTGGAATATAAAGAATTTGTACATCCAGGTGTAAACATTGCAGAATTGACTGTAAAAGCTCTTGGATCTGGATTAGTATTCTTATTTTGTATAGTGCAAACATCCATTGAATGCCAGTGTCTGAAAGCCACAATGCTTATTGATAAAAATGCATTGATTAAAGAAGGAGGAATACTTATGAAGTTTAAAGGCATAATCATATGCAAGTACTGGACATGCAGCTAAAGGAGAATGCAAGTGTAGATGGGATACTTTCAGTAGGAACTGCAATCACAGCATAAAAAGCAGGGACAATCTGTAAATTGCTGTAACGTATTTAGTTTAATTTAATTTAATTCGAAAATGCAGGAACACAGGGCACTGTGGCTGTATCCTTTACTGTGGTTATGCACTTGTACTCTCTTATTCATTTCACATATCAACTTCTTTTGTGTTGATTGTTAAATATCAGCATCACTTTGGAGTAATTTTAACATATTTACATTTGCTTGCCTAGATTTTAAGCCCCACCAAATTCAAATAGGAAACATAACTATTTGTAGTTTGCTCAAAGGTGTCACCAGCTCATCCTTTTGGATGTTTCAGTCAGTAAAGACATTGCCTAGAGGATCTGCAAGATAACAGATATGATCTCTGCAGAGTTATTTTTAACGGTGAGCGAGGTTGCCCCCTCTCACCCCATATTCCAAATTAGCTGAATTTCTGATTCAAAAAGTGTGAATGCCTTGACTGCCACCCAGTGTAAGACCCCCTCACACAACCACATTTCTGAATCTAGGCCTCAAGCTGCCAAAAGGCAATGTTTCCCTTATGGCTTCATGATTTCTTGGGATGTCCTCCTGACTTGAAAGGCGCTATACAAATGTGATTTTTGTTTGTTGTTATTGATCAATCCATTGGATTAACTCATCAGATCAAAGACACTGAAATACTTGATCTTAGCCAAAAGTCTGAGAAGGTCTGTGCAGAGTTAACTCATCTCAACTGGGTGGTAACTTTACTGTTACAAATAGCCTCAGTGCATCTGGACTTCAGTTTGGAAAAAACGCTTCCTCTCCTGATCATTTGTCCTCATGAACCCTTCCAACATATAAACAGGAGGATTGTCATCAAACAATTCAAAATCAATAAAGAGTACTTGATCTTATCTTAAATAGTTGTAATACATTACTATTTTGCTGTGCTTTTGATTTCCTAACCAAGCACATATAGACCAAAAAGGTCCATCACAAACAAATCCATTTCCCACCTTTTAACCTCCCACGGTTCCTGCTTTCTGCATGAGCCCAATGCCCTATGCTGAACATCGGAGGATTAAATGAGTAAATAATGGAATTAAAAATTATTTGCTGAAATAAATCAGAAAAATGCAACAGAAATGAGGACATTCTTACCTCAATAAACATGTAGAGTGAGAGAAGCATTACTCCAAGGTTATATATGATTAAATGAGTCCTGAGGAAGAATGCAGGTCTGTCCTTCATAAACTTTGTTCCCAGCCATATAGCCAGTAGGTACAATAGCGTAAGGAAGAATGTGGGTAAATAGGAATCCAACATAAGCCATCCTCTAACCCTGGGATCTAAAAGTGAAAAAATGCACGCGTCATTTCAGATCCGGTTCTTTGGTTCAACAGTTTTGCTTGGCTTGGGCAAGAAATATACGGCACAATGCAGACCCACATCAGATACTACTGCAGATGGCAATGGAATCTTATCTAAGAGCTGAATAGCTCTGTTAGCCTGGCTTTCCACTGAATCTCTTTACAGCTGTTTGCACTAAACTTAGTATTTTTAGGAATAACCTGAAGATAATCAAGAATTTCATAGCAATTCTATCAGAATCCGATGAGTATATTTTCACTGCAAATAGAAATGAAAGAGGCATTGTTATCAGGAATTACTCTCCAGAATATTGGTGACTTCAAGAAGTATCAAATATAGTGATAAATTAGATGAGTCATTAAACTGAGGTCCTGTCTGCCTGTTCAATGGACAGTAAGATCCCACAACACTTTTCGAAAAGTGAAGGGAGGATCTCCAAATGTCTTGGCTAACAATCCTCCAGATTAATTGGTGCTTAACTTCTTGTTTTTTGTGGAAAATTACTGTATACAAATTGGCTGCACTGTCTGCCTACAAATACAGTCACCACACAATTACCTGTGAAATGATTTGACATCATTGACATTATCAAATGCAAGGATTATTATTGTGGTAGTTTTTGAACTTTGGGAGTGACCAAATGGGCTAGATTGTATTTTGTCCTCTTCTGAAGTCACTGACTTACAATGACTAGAAATATGCAGCATCTTTTCTATGACTGTGTACTTGCACTGTGTTCACCATCAGCCAAATTTGTGTTCTGAAGCATGATACCTGGGGCTGCAATGTTGTTATGGCAAATTGTAGAAAATATCATGGACAATAAAAAGGTGCTGAAAATCATGGTTACATTGATAAAAAGTCACAGATAGGGACAGCTTTCTATCAATTTGACAGCAGTGTGTCAGCCTGGCGCAGTGGTAGCACTCTTGCCTCTGAGTCAGAAAGTTATGGGTTCAACCCCGTGTCGGGACTTAGAATCACATACTCTAAGATGACAATTTAATGCAGGGAGGGTTGTGGGGGAGAGCAATTGTTGGGGGTGCCGTACTTCGGATGAGATGCTAAACCTGTTCAGGTGGATGTTAAATGCTTGTTCAGATGGACGTTAAAGATCCTGTGGCACTATTCAAAAAGAGAAAAGAGTTCAAGTGTCCCCACCTGCAAATGCCTAAATAAAATTGGTCATTCACTCTGACTGTTTGTGATACACTGCTGCAACCAAAACTGGCTGCTACATTTTGCCAACACAAAATACACAGTAAATCCACTTTACAGCATATCCACTTTAAAGCATACTTCAAAGCGTTTTGAGATCGCGCGAAGATGTGATAAGGAGCTAATCAAATGCAAGGATTATTATTATATTTTATTATATAATTTAGCACTATGTTGTAAGAGCCATCAAGTCTCCAGAAAAGCCATAATAAAGATTTCTAGCATTTAACAGGTTTCTGTTGTAATCTTTTCATCAATGTCTATAAGCAATTTTGGTTATCTCAAAGATCTTATTTTATGCTGTTTATTCAATACTGTAAAGTGAATTGACTATATAGTTTGTGAGCGAGACCCGGCAGCCAATTGCGCACAGCAATGTCCCACAAACTTTGTTGACTGAATGATCAAATTATTATCTTTTTGAAGGGATTATTAACCCAATTGACTAACAACTGGCTACTTACTGTTTGGTAAACAGAGGTGTGTGGAGTAAGGAAACTTGCCCAATATTTCGCCCTGAATCGAACCCAGGACCTCTTGTTTGCAAGGCGAGAGTTCTAACCACTAAGTTACAGGACTTCACCCAGGATGCCACTACACTTTTTATTGAGTCAGTCTTGTAAGAAGGGAGGAGCAGAACAACCTACTGCTCTTGACACAGATTGATGCATCAAATGTAACCCAAATGGGTGCGTTAATTCTTAAGTGTAGATCATTTCCATAAATGTGATAACCCAGCAATTCATCTCTTTGTTAACAATGATTGGTTTCCATTTACACATTACAAACCTCAGAAGTGGAATGGTTGTCTGTATTGCCTGTTGAATCACTGTTACAGGGCCTTTAAAAATTGCAGGAGCTTCTCAGATGTCAAAGACGACACATATATTTCACAAACCCTGGCAACACCCACTGATAATGGCCTTTTTGGTTACACAGAGACTGATTTCTTGTTTGCTGTTTTATTTCCAAAAGCACAAGGAACAATTATAACTGAAAATAACAGGTAACAGAAAGAACAACATTAGGATCCATCATACCCCTATCTCTAGATTTAGTAATTAATTTTCATTCAATTCTTATGGTGGGATTTTAGCCATTAGTGTATGGTAGAAATGAAAATTGTCTGTGTGCAAGGATTTCTGATGATTAAAATGGACTTTGCGAGTACTGGGGGATTTTCATGGAACTAACAATGTATATTTTTAAAAAATCAATGTTACTGTAGCAAGAGAATGGTAATATAAAGAAAGATTTTTTTTACTGAATGATTGTTAGAAGAAATGCATATTTGTATTTAATGGCATTGAGTCGTGAGCCAGTGAGAAATACAGCCAAAATAAGGTCTTGGGACTGTCCAGTGCTTTGGAACATCCTCCAGATGTGAAAGGAACTACACAAATGTAATTTGATGTTGTTGGTTTGCTTTACATTAGCCAGACCAAGTCAGGCCAACAATAGGGCCATTGCAACTAGCCTAAGGCTCTCTGGAATGAGGTAATAGGGCACATTCTCCCTCCTGATTGATATTCAGTGACACTTGCTGGGAAGTTAGTTTGTGGACGATGGGTGAGGACAGGATGTCTCTACATGATTGAAGAGCCTGTCGATACTCACTGTCCCAAGCTCATACCTGAAAAATAGTCACATTGGCAGGGACTGTGATAGAAGTCAATATGAGTTTCTGTATTCAAGAGAAGGTAAGGGGTTGGGCATAATGATTTCTTTCTACTCAAAGTCTGATGTATTTATCATTGTAAATTACGGACATGGATTCTGGAGTAGTTAGTCCTTACTGACCACACATAAGCTGACATAAGGAAAGTTGGCCACCACTACCCCTTTCATTTAGATGAAACCTGACTAGAAATCTCTCCCACTCACAAGTTCCAACTTCTTTTTGCACAAATGTCCTTTGTTGACTGACAAACACTTTGGAACGCTTCCAGAACAAACGTCCTGTGCAATGGAGGAGACAGATTTGGTTTGTGCCCTGCAGTTGCTCGCATGGTGACGTTTTTAATTTCAGCTGTGCAATGCAGGAGAAACACCATGCAACCAACAAAGCTATTCTCAGGGGAGGCGGTGATGATTATGTGGGGGGCTGTTGTCTCAAGAGTGACTTAAGTGATTTAAATAATGACCTATAACTAAGCTTCCTTCCTGCCTTCTCTGGAAGTGTCACACAGTATGTTAATTAAAAAATAAATTCCCTAAATTTGCCAAGTATCAGGTTGCTGCCTTCTGGAACAAAACAAAAGTCTTAAAGTGGGTAGGAAAGTGAAGCAGAGCCAGCCATGCTTACTAATTGACTTTTCTTTTGCTCACTTGGCCATTACCAACTTTGCAATGAAGTGAAATGTATTGTTTCCAAAATAACATTTAAAGCTAATTTTCAAATTCAGATTCACTCTTTCCAATGTACGAATGTCGTGTCATATTGATCATTTTACTGGGCTCAAGTTCAATTTGCTGCTTTCTTCGCAATTCTTTTGAGCTGCTGGTCAGTAATGCAGAAGTTGCTGGCTTCTGTCATGAGATTTGGGGATAGGAAGGAGTCTCACCAATGCATTGTCATTCATATTCCCTGCAGTTAGATATGTGTTGACACGGGGAATTATCCTAGGGCAGAAACAAAGGCTGTGCGTGATTTTCCATGATTTAGATGTAATGCATTGACTGAAATAGAAATATAGAATTTTCTGTAAAGAAATGGGGGAGGGGCATTCAGCTTATTGTGCATCTGCTACCTGTTTTTTGTCAATTAATACCATTTCCCAATTTGCTCTTCATATCTACTGATGTCTTTACTGCTCGGGTGCTTATCCAGGTGAATAATTTCTGAATGATTCTATTGATCCAGCCTGAATCGCCTCTTGCTCGGATTGCAAACCCTGACAACCCTTTGAGCGAAGAAATTCTTCCTAACTTCTCCTCCTAAATGTTCTGCTAACAATTCAGTAGCAGTGCCATTGGAGCAAAATAACACATTCTTCTCTCATATGCTTGGAAAATGTTTAATTTTCAAGCACCTTGTGAGTTAGACACTACACGCAACAATGTCCACTTTCTTAACAGACGTAAGGAGGTTCCTGCCGTGGCCTCTCATGCGGCAGATGGAAAGCAATTGTGAAATAATGCATTTTAATTAGAAAAAAAACCTAAACTGTGACTCCACATATGGTCGGCAGTTTGACCCATTGAGAACTGAGCTCTAGGCTATGATTACAGTAAATTATGTTCATGCTAAGGAGTTAATGAGGTTTTGGAATTTAGGATTAAACCTAAAGCTGTAGAGGTTGTTCCATCAGTTTTAGATCACTGTCAATTTTTCAATCTCATTTGCAGTATTTTCTCTATATCCCTTTACACTTGCTTCCCAAATAGAGTCCCGGTATAATTTCCCAACTGTTACAACAATTGCAATTGCAAGCTGCAGGTGGTGGTCTTCCCCTACCCTGCCTCTGCAACCTCCTCCAACTCAACCAACCCAGCCACTCCCTTCGCTCAGTAGGCACCAGCCTGCTTCGCGTCCCCTGTCCTACCTGCCCCACCATTGGCGGTCAACTTTCAGACTATATGCCCCCAATCTCTGGAACTCCAAATCGCTTTTTGCCTCACCTCTTTCAAGGTCAGTCTCATATCTACCTCTTTGATTGTGCTTCTGATCATCTTTCCCCTCCCTGCCCCCTCAGCTCCTATCCCCAGCTCTGGTGTCCAGCCAGGACAGTTAAGTGTCTTGGGATATCCAGCTGACATGAAAGACACTATATAAATGTACATTGTATTGTTTTACTGCACAAATGCACAGCATCCAACTCGCTTCCTACGCGCTGGCCAGTTCCCACACCAAGAGGATAATGACTGAGGGTCATCGATTCATTAATTCCTCTTCCATGGCTTTCTGGGGCCAGTGTATCAATATCTCACAACAGCTGTGTGAAGAAATGTTGGGGTGGATAAGGTGACAATTGCCTACCATTCACTGACTGATCTGGCTTCAACATTTAATCAGCAAGAAATGTGTTTGCTATCTCTTAACCAGGACAAAGGGAAGGAATATTATACTGCTTTAATATTACAGCTTCTGTGGGACAGATGACAATGATCCCTAAAATAAACTTTAAACATATATTATGCTTGGGTGACGACATTGTACGCTTCCGTGTATTTGCAAACATGTCCTCATGTTCTCGCGTTGTTTATGCTGGGGACTGATCTGAGTCTGAGAGGAGTTCAGCTAAGTTCAATGCCAGGAAATTTGGTTGCTTTGCATTACAGGTTGCTTTCAGAGGTCTCATAATACAAAATCGGTAGAAGCATTATTAAATGGTATTAGTTGGCAGCGATTGAAAAGAAGATTTAACACATTTCTATTACAAATCCTTTGAAGAGTTGATAAGATTCAGTGACTGGGATCCAAGAAGAATGCCAACAATTGCAAATAAATATCCACCTCTGACAATGATAGTAATCCTAGTTACAATTATAGAAAAACTTACCTCTATCACCAAACATGTAGTCCACAAAGGAATTCACACGTTTGTCTAAGGTCTCAATTTGGTTCTGCAAAATATAATATTTAAAACACCATTTTAGTTTCACAAAGTGATTTTAGTCAAGACAAATTAGCATTGTAATGCTTCCCTCATCTTACACTAGGTTTTTAATGTTAACAGTAAAGTTTACTTGCTGCAATTAAAAAGTGTACCCAGCAATAGTCCAGAGCTAGGATAACGAAGTTTAATTAAAACAAATTGTCACTCTCTGGTTAACAGACTAAAGGTGCATAATTTGGAAAACAAGGAGGCACAAACTCCTTTAATGGGAATATTGGCAACACAGGCATCCTATCATGGGAAAGGCCACAAAACATGGATATTCTGCTAATAGACACCACATAATGGAATACAGGCTAATAGGTAAATCAACAATATCCATTTGCATTTATAACAACAACAAATTACATTTGAGTAAAGTATAAGAGGCTCTTTAAAGGGGCAGTATTGTTTTAATTAAACTTAGTTATCCTAGTTCTGGACTATTGCTGGGTACACTTTTGCAGCCACCACAATTAATGTTGGCATCAAAATGAAGACAGAGTTATATTCACTGCCCTACATTTGACAACCTTGCTGGAAGGTCTTATGACATAAAATCACTTACTGGAAGGAGTTGGACTGTAGCTTAATTCAGCTTCTGTTTGTCACTATAATTGGGAAATCCAACAAACATAGTTCTCATCTATTTAAACAGTGGAGCAAATAGGATGGTTTAAAATGGGTTTCCCTCATACTTACCCTCTAATATATTTTCATATCTTAGGCTGTAATTTCCACTGACAGAGATAGGTGCACGTTTAAAATGCATTGAGGCAGAAATTATTTGATTTGATTTTAACTTAAAGAGACAGAACTCTGCGAAACAGAAAACAAGCTATTCGTCAAAATTGAAGCATTTAGAGGTTAAAGAGTCAGGATAGAAAGATTATTCACCCAGTAGTGCCTTAAAGTTTTTTTTAGAATAGATTCAGGGCAAGTGGCATTGGAACACATGGTATAATCACTGTATTGTCCTGAGCAGATGAGTATTTAGTGCGCAAGTAATAATAATACTTTCAAATTCTGCGCTTTACAAATAAAGCAAGTATTGATAGGTCAATCTGCCCAAATATTCAAAGCAGCTTATTGGACACTAAAACTAATTTAGTAACCACTGGAGATTATAAACAAATCCAATATATATGGTACTTAAATGTTCTTTGCAGTCATTTCTGAAACTAAATCTGAGTGTGGAGAGTTAAAAGGCCTGTGTACTCCTTGTTTGTTTTTGCACTTGTAAAGCCCAAATGGCAGATCGGATATGTTCCTTTAATTTAAACATTCTTTTCAGTTATCTATGCTTTAAGCCATAGATGTATTTGCCTTAGTTAAAAGTTAGTTCTGTGCAGATGTTCACTTCTTATCAGATCTTCCTCTGCACAGAAAGCATTGTACTCAGTCATATCCCCAGTTTGCACTGGTGTACCCTCGAGAGGGTGTGCAATGAAGAAGTAGACATGAGCAAGGGTTAGGAAACAGGTACTTCTCGGAGTAGTAAGAACATTTATTATTATTATTGCTATTATTTGTGGACTAGAGAAAACATATTATTGCTCTGAGAATAGTTCAGTTACTAGATCTTGACAATCTAAAAGGATGTTGCTCCTTCTTCAAGCTCACTGCTTGCATAAGAAACCATTTTAAAAAATCTTCCTTGAGACAAGACCAGCTCAGCTCGACTGGGTACAGACAAGACCAGCACAAATACTTCAAGACAAACTAACTTTTTGAAATGCCTAAATCCCCAAGCTTCACATATCATATTTCAGGACATGGAGGCCTTACTATCAGATACTTTAAAAAGGATGTTTGGATCTCATTTTAGGTTATATAAATATAATAAATATATAAATTTTATTAATCTGTTAATATTTTTGTGAAAATTACCATTATGTTTTATGGCCAGCAGGTCATCTCCTCTGGCCTGATATGTAATCAAACTTATTCATGCAGAAAGTGTCCATAATGTTTTTAGAAGTTTTCCTGCTCTTCAAAACTACAGTACAGGATATTGATAATAATAATAATCCTTGCATTTGATATAGCGCTTTTCACGTCGGGAGGACGTCCCAAAGCGCTTCACAGAACACACTGTAAAGTGAATTGACTGTATATTTGTGGGCGAACGCGGCAGCCAATTGCGCACAGCAATGTCCCACAAACAGTCGTAGATTGAAAATGACCATTTATTATTGTTTTGTTTTGGAGAGATTATTATTAGGCATGTGGAGTAAGGAAACTTGCCCAAGGTTTCGCCCTGCCTGGAATTGAACTCAGGTCTCTCGCTTGCAAAGCGAGTGCTCTAACCACTGAGCCACAGGACTCCACAGATGGGGATGGGAGGTGTTTGCTGATGCAGGTTGCAATATACACAGTCCCAGCACTTTACAATATATCTTGTGAAGTGCTTTGAGATGTCTTTACAACGTGATAAGGCTCTATAACAAACAAGGATTATTATATATTGTTGTCAGGTGGCACTGTCTGAGACGGCGGATTCAGAACGGATCAGAGCACACCCAAGAGATAATTAAGTGCCGGTTTCCGGGCTGGGAGAATAATTGGGAGACTCTTCCCCATGTATGGTGGATAGGTGGATACGACTGAGTACAATGCTTTCTGTGTAGAGAGCGTCTCGTGTTCCAGGCTATGATTAGCTGTGCCACTACCTATTTGGTAGAGATGTGAAAGATAAGATGTGTGTTTCCTCCAGAATGTCTGAATACAGCTAAACTACTACAAAATTCCTCTAAACTAGCACCAACTATTTCAATATTGGTATACTGGAATTTCAACTTTCTATTACTTATTAATGGATATTACATCTGTCCTTGTATTAATCTTATCTGAGTTGAACTTTTATCCTTGGAGCTGAATTATGGATAGATTTTGTCATAGGACCTTGCTCATTTTAACATGGCTTGAGACTGGCAAAACTCTATGACCCTTTACATGTATGACCCTTACTATTGGCAGAGAAAGTAGAGCTTCAATAGTCAATCAAGACTGGATTCTGATCACATACATTAGAAATTATCTAAATACAATTGAACAGTATTCACCAACACAAATAGTTGACTATTGCAGAAAATGCCAATGAAAGAGTGCAATGAGCCACAAACATTTTTTCTACAATAAACAATAAAGTATAGAGATGTTTTTGCAAAATCTAGTTTTCTTTTGTGCTGATGTTGCTAGGCTGCTGTTTCTGAGAATTTTTCTGTACCATGTCAGCATTAAGTACAGTATTTCTAAGTCACATGTAACTGCAGCTGGATTCAAATTTAAGGTCCATTTGCTTTACCCGAACAGTATGCTTCAGCCATAGCCTCAGAAGGGCAACTGCAACTGCACCTTGTGTAACAGTTTCCATTTCCCAACTAAATCTTTATGTTCTCTCTGAGTGACATTGTCAATGTGTGCTAAATTCTGAGCAGCTTAGCACTGTGGAAGATCCACAGAGGCCTGGGTGGAAATTAACTCACTTTTGACCCTTAGAACAACAACAAATTACATTTGTAGTGCCTTTCATGTCAGGAGGACGTCCCAAGGCGCTAGACAGTCAGGGATCTGCACCAGAGAGCCAGCAAATACATCCTCGCCATGACCTTGGACTGATTGTTTTTGGTCAACTGGGTGTCTGACATACACAGAAAACCATCACCACGATCAAGAGTATCCAAACCAAATTGAGAATTCCATGCATCACATCTACACATCGGATTCCAACCCACATCCCAGAGGTTGGAGGCCCAAGACTATATGTAAGATCTGAACTAACCCTAAGAGGCAAGTTTGTATACAAAATATTAATTTTATTAAAATGTTTATGTATTATAAAAGTTCAAACATTTGCTGTGTGAGGAACATGCAGATGAGGAGGTAGTGCGGACCACTCAATCCTCCTCCACCGCCTCTCCTTCCACCTCAACCTTCAAGGTTCTGTCCTTGACTGGTTCAGGTCCTACCTTTCACACCACCTCCACTTAGTTTCTGTTAACGGTTTCTCCTCCAGCCCCTGCACCGTCTCGTGAGGCGTTCCTCAGGGCTGTGTCCTCGGTCCCCTCCTTTTCACTTTCTACATGCTCCCCCTTAGTGACATCATTCGCAGATATGGGGTAAATTTCCACATGTATGTGGACGACACCCAACTCTATCTCTCTGCCTCCACCCTCAACTCCAGGACTACTGGCGTCCTGACCGATTGCCTGTCCGACATCAAGACCTGGACGAGGGACAACTTTCTCCAACTCAACGTCAGCAAGACCTAAGCTCTCCTGCTTGGCGCGCGCCAGCGCCTCCACACCTTGGGCGCTAGCAGCATCAGCCAATACCTCACTAAGCCAGTCAGGAACCTGGGTGTCTTGTTTGACCCTGAACTGTCCTTTCTCCTCCACATCCGCACCATGACCGGCACTGCCTACCACCACCTCTGCAACCTTGCCAGACTCCACCACTGCCTCACCCCTCAGGCTGCCAAAACCCTCACCCACACATTCGTCACCTCAAGGCTCGATTACTCCCTCCTCATCAGCCCTCCCAACTCTTCCCTTCCCAAGCTGCAGATCATCCAAAACTCTGTAGCTCTTATACTCTCGCACACCAGGCTCCGTGACCACATCACTCCCACCCTCGCCCGACTCTACTGGCTCCCCATTCCTCTGAGGATCGAATTCAAGATCCTTGTCCTCACTTTCAAGGCCATTCATGGCCTTGCCCCCTCCTACCTCTCTGACCTGCTGACTCCCTACCAATCTGCCCACTCCCTCCGTTCAGCAGGCTCCAGCCTGCTCCATGTCTCCCACCCGACCCGCCCTACCACCGCTGGCCGGGCTTTTAGCCTCTCTGCCCCCACTCTCTGGAACTCCATCCCATGGTCCCTTCGCCTCACTTCCTCCCTTGCCTCCTTTAAGATCAGTCTCAAGATCCTCCTCTTCGATTGTACCTTCAGTTGCCCTCCCACCTCTCTGCCTTCCTTTACCCCTACCCCACCCCTCCCCCATGCTCGGGTCCTGACCCCTGACTCTCCAGCACCTTGGGACGTCCTCGCGACATGAAAGTCACTCTATAAATGTAATTTTGTTGATGTTGTTGCTGTGAATTTAAACAAATATTTGTGGAGATGTTACTTGGTTTCTGTACTGCAGAAAAATATTTCATGCAAGTAACTGTAACCAGCACATTGGTCTAGAATACATTTAAGCTGCAAGAATGCAATGCTACTCTAAGGTTTCACTTTAAAGTGGAACTTTATCTACTTATGATTCTGAGCTCAGCTTCATATCACTGACTATGTTACTGATAGTAACTTGAACTGTAGGCAGGGATCCAGCCAATAAACATCTTACATGTAACAGCAAAGTGCTGAATATGGTGCTCTGCCAAAATATTTAGTATTCTTGCAGATGTTTGTTTGGTATTCCTGCAGGCACATTGTGTGGAGTTACAGCAACACAACCAAGACAATCCGATTGAGGTTTTTAAATAATGAGGGGACGATTCTTCCCCATGGTAGAGGGAGCAAAAGGGAAAATAGTCTTAACATTAGTACTAAATTGATTGGAACTGAAATGAGTGAACATTTCTTAACCTAAAGGGTTGTGGAGTGTGGAATAGAGATGTTTTAGTTGCTTGTACTCCATAGAGGACTGGTTTACTGTAAAACCAAACCTTGGTAGAAACAACATCAGGAATCCCTACACATGAAGCAGAATAAAAATTGCTTTTAAAAGGATTAATTTATCCCGAATGTGCCATACAGTAGAGGTTTGCAAAAAACAAGGCCATGAGCTGAGCTGCTGAAAACAAAGCAATATTGGTCAGTGATTATAGATTTTTCTAACTAATAACATTTAGAGGGAATGTTTGAAGCAGAACAATATAAAATGGTGCAGGGAGAAAGCAGGAAATTGAAAGTGACCAACATCTCAGACCAAAGGGGGGGCCATCCAGAGCCGCATGACCCTGGGATCAAAGAGTTGTGGCTAAAAAATAAAGAACAGGGAACTGTTTTTTTTCCTGAACCCTGTTCTTTGTTCTTCATTTCATGTGTCAGCCTGGCCCAGTTGACAGCTCTCCCATCTCTGAGACAGAAGGTTGTGGGTTTGAGTGCCACTTCGGGTCTTTGAGTTCATAGTCTGGGCTGACACTCCAAAAACACTGCTGGGGAGTTGTCAGAGGTGCCGTTCTTCAGATCAGATGTTAAAATGAGGTCTTGTCTGCCTCTTCAGGGGGATATTAAAGATTCCATGATACTTTTCAAAAAGGGAAGAGAGTTTCTCCTGGTTTCCTTACCAACAATCCCCTAATAAAATTGGATAGTCACTTCATGGCTATTTGTGTGCAAAATTGGCTCCTGCGTTCACATACACATCTTACAGGAAAGATCCTATGAATCGCTTGAGACATTTTGACAAAGCAATAGGGTGTTATAGCAAATGCAATTATTATTATTTTATTATTTGTCACCTGGATTTCACGTTTCATCAGGTGGTATCTGTAATTTGTTAAGGCAGTTTGAAGAAGCTGTATCTGGTTTTGTAAAAACAAGATTAATTTATCAGAGAATCAATTCTCGTTTCACAATTTAAATAAAATTATTTAAATAATTTGGAAATCGGATTCATTTTCATGTATTATCAACAATGTCAATTGAATACTTGTGTATAACCCGTTCTGATCCATCACTGCTGCCATTTAATTGCATTTTTTAAAAAAAAGGCTGCATTTATATAGTGCTATTAAACGGATTATACTGTGATTAGTAATGGGAGCTATGGTAATTAAACATGGAA
The DNA here is from genome assembly GCF_018977255.1 of Callorhinchus milii. Lineage (NCBI taxonomy): Eukaryota > Metazoa > Chordata > Chondrichthyes > Chimaeriformes > Callorhinchidae > Callorhinchus > Callorhinchus milii. Next base: position 34,501,725 of record NW_024704743.1, read on the forward strand.
TTATGCTAATAGACACGGTCTTTAGGGGGTATCTGAAACAAGGGAGATAAGTACAAAAGCAAAATGTTTCAAAGTGTAATTGTGGAGGTCAATGTGTTCTGCCTGAAGGCTTGGGCTCCGATTGTGGAGTAGAGGTTGTGGTGCATAAGCAGTAAACTCGAGTGGCTAAAGTAAAAGATATGAGTTGGGACTTTGGCTGCTAAAGAATTACTCAGATGGGAGGAGTGAGGCTTTGGAGAGATTTGGAATAAATGATAAGGATCCTGAAATAGGTCCTCTTCAGGACAGGGGACCAGACCAGCTTGCCAAGTGCACGGATGATAGGAAGGCAGATCAGCTGGTTTGTGAAAAGTGGATCTAGGGAGGTTAGCATTGAAGAAATCTATCCCAGAAGTGATATAGGCATGAATAAGAGTTTCAGCAGTGATGCTGGGATAAGCAGGCAGTTTCTGAAGATGGCAGAATTAATCCTGGAATGGATTGGATTTTAAAACTCCGTTCAGATTCAAACACAGCATCGAGGTTGCAAACCACCAGTTTGAAAATCATCTAATGATTTTACTTGTTTAGTGATTGAAGTCACGTCCTCTAACTAATCCTAAAGGGCACACAATTCAGGCCTTTTAGTTGGCTGCCCATTGTCGCTGAATCTCATTTTTGTAACCTCTTTACCCCGATTTGCTGCAATAAGACAGATAATTGGGAAGTTCACTCACTTTAAAAATAACCATTGCTAAGCAGATAGAATTACACCAATCAGTAGTAAGTCTGTCTTAATTGTACTTCACTGTATAAGTAAATTCATCTTAATCAGCAAAACACCCGTACAGTACATAATCCGAATGGCCAGGTCTGCCCTTTCTGTAAGAGCATCAAGGCTGAGAGGATGTAAGGTTGCATTTACATCAGCCTCTGCGTGTACTGCAAAATAAATAAAGCAAATGATATTCATGCTTCCCACCATTTCTCAACACTACCAGAAGACAAACGAGGCGTTGTGTTGGATACAAGCTGCTATTGTCCACTGCCCCCAGCTGTTAGTAATTCGACACCCATGCCCAAATCTAGGATTACTACAAAAGAGACAGCCCTGCCTCTTACAGACCAAGTGGATCAAAAAGGATTTCCCACCACGTGCTTCTGCACTGCTGCTCTGCACTGCACAATGCAGCATGACCTTGGTAAAGGACTGAAAAGCACTACCACGTGAATGTTTAAAATGCACCTTTGAATAAATCCAATTTAAATATTGCTCTGTGCTGTAAGCTGCCATATCAAATGCTTGGCATTCCTAAAGCATTTTTTATAAGTATGCTTTTTCTGTCTACTGGAGAACAAGAGTGAAAAATATGATGTTTTATAATAAATTTAGGCCCTGAAATCCTATCTCGTCTTAGCCAATTTGACTAACTTGTCCTAAAATTTAAGATCACACAGAATTGTGGCAAATTCTTAAATTCAGTCATATTTGCAGATTTTCCTAAACTCTGTGCAATCTTAAATTTTAACACGAAATGGTCTTACAGCCTAAGACTAGGTGGAATTTCAAGCCTCGGATGTGTTAATTACAGGGAAATATTTATGTTGTGCTTCTCTGGGTCCAACAGCTCAAAGGCCATATTATAAGAAAAGCAAAAAGACTTCCAGGTGGGCAAGTCACCATTGACTTTGTTTCCAGCCCATTTCACACATATGTGCTATGCAAAGGGCATTTTGCCCACAAAATATAAAGTCAATTCACTTGACAGTGTATTCTGTAAAGGGCTTTGAGACATTTTGAAACTAAGGCTATATCAAACGCAAGGATCATTATTATTATGCAAAGGAAGTAGCGTTGATATGAATTCCTTTGTGAACAGGAAGTGACATTTGCAATGTTTTCTCCACGTGTGCAGAAAGTTACAGCAGTGATGCTTCTGAGTACAAAGCATGTGTACACAACCTGAAGGAAGTGAATAGCTGCCTCCCCGCACTAAAAAATGTCTGACTTGACTTGACAACGCAGAAGTCAGCCAGGTGTACTGGCTTTTAGTTAGCATGGGTCCACAGAACACCAACACAATAAACCAGGGAGCACATCATTGCATTAAAATGGTGTTTCCCTTTTAAGGAACTTCGGAATTTCAGTTAATAATTATCATTATGTTTTGGGGTTAAGTCACCCGAGCCCCAAACTTTAAACCGAATAATTATCAATTGACATTTCAGTGTTAGATTATCTACAACGACTTGCACTTATATAGCGCCCTCCACGCAGAGTAGCGTCTCAGGGCACATGATTTACCACATCCAGCTGATCGCATGAAACATCACATTTTTACATCAACATTTATAAAAATACTCGGTGTTGACTGAAACATTATATTGTATTGAATAATTTGTCAATTCTGTATTCTGTGCGCTCATCCAATTTCGAAAGTATTTGGAAGATTCTGAAGTAAGGGCTGCTTTCTGACATTGACCCTCAGCAACTCCTAGGGACATGTAAATTCATTGCCTGCCTGAGGATTATGTAGGTGAGATATCCCATAATTTGCAGTGGGTCAGGGAGGGGAATCTATTATTTGTCAGAGGAGCATGTTGGGTTACAGAGCAGATATTGGATTCATGTATGGCAAGCAAGGTCACTAGCTGCCATGTCTAATCAGGTCAGATCGCTGACTTCTAGGGCAGCTAAAGGAAACTAATGTCACAGTCACTTAGTGAAGGGTTGTTTAAAACAGATAAGATTAAGGATAATTGGCATTGGTAGAATTAATTTCTCATATGGCATAGAGTCACCTGAGCTGCTCTGATATCAAGTTATATCAAATGTTCCGGGACGCTACCCCGAATGAAGGGTGCTATATAAATGCAAGTTGTTGTTGACGTTATATAAATGACCCTAAGACTACAGATGAAATGCGATTGAAAGCGGAGGTGCACTTCAGGTGATTGCGGCAAGTGCACGTAAAATCTGAAGAGACTTCAGAATCATATTCTCCAATGTTATGCTATTAATTATCCTTCCCAAGTCAAAATTTCAAAGTGTCATTGACAATGGGGCCCATCATGACATTGTACTATATCAGTTTTAGGATCTTTGCTAACTGATACCAAGAGAATCAAATTAATAATGCATCAATTACCAATTTGGTGCTCTACTGAAATATCATCTATTTGTGAAGGACAGTTACTTTTGCTGACTTCATTCATTCATGCAGTACAAGTAAAAGTAAGATTGTATCCTTTGAAGCTCTTTTAAGCATTTATTTATTCTCTTGTGATATAGATTATAATGTTTCTCCTCCACACAGTACTCTTTCCACGAGTAAGAAAGTGACTAGAAAATCTGTTGTCTAGTTTCCATCAGTAGCATAATGGAAACTAGATCATTATAAGAGGCTTCAATGGACAGTGATTACTGTGAAATGCTTGGAGATATTTTAACCTGCTATAAAAATTCAAGTTCCTTTTTTGCTTCATGTCAATCTCCCACTGATAAAGACTGAGTTGCTGTCCATGCCTTCGCCCGCATAGGCTCTGTGAGCCCAGCACCCCAAACTTCAGCTCCACTGGCTCCCTATCCTCCAGTAAATCAAATTCATCTTTACTTTCCAAATCTCCGTGGCATCATTCTTCATTCCTCTGTCCACTGGGGTTTCAGCCCCTTTACTCATTAAAATGAAGCAATCTTTTACTCAGAACAAGGGCCTAAATGCAAATCACTAACAAAACTCAAATCACACTGTCTAGTAATTTTTTTCATTTTTATGGGTGACCTGTTTAGCTCTTGGTCAGCACCATTAGCTAGCTGCTGGCTCAGGCTGAATCCTGTATTACACAATCTCGGTATTCAACCCTGTCCTGAGTTTCAAAATATACATCTGATCCATTGCCAAAATTGTCTTCTTCCACCTCCTGAATGTTACCTGCTTAGACCCACCTGTCCCTGCCACCCCTTCTATCCTCCAGGAATGGCGGCGGGGCAGGGGGAGAATTGGAGTACAAGCTGTGTCTCCTTTATATTTTGGTCAGCTGACATGTGCGGAAACCCATCACCATGCTTAGGAGTATCCAAACCAAACTTAGAATTCCATGGTTCTTTTACTTGAATGGTACTAATTCGCCTCATGTTGATGTTGTCGGTGTTGTACAGTAGCTTCTATTTCAAAGGTATATTAAAAGTCTCATTCGGCACAATACAGATGACAATATGTGATTGCAAATTTAAGTATACTTTACTTGATCATTATATGATAATATAATAAACAAATAAAAGTATATTTTAAATTTGTACTTTTGCAAGCAGATGGGAATTTCATGCTCCAAAACTTAAATCAATTTATCACACTAGCTAAAGATCACTATCTGAAAATCTCTCCTAAATATTAACTTTGGTCAACATCCTTAATTCTCTCGTTTACATGTTCAATATGCATCACTGCATTATCAAGCATGTTGAGAGGTTCTTTTACATGAAAGCTGTTGACTGATACCTCAGATTTATGTTAGTAATAAACCATCCTTCAAGAACTTTAAGTCCATTCAGTTCTACACACAGACAGTTTACTTTATTTTACTTTGCGGAGCACGAGAAGGATATGAGGTATCTCTGAAGGGCATGGAAACTTTAGATCATCATCAAATTTCACCAGAAATATTAAAATAATCAGTTCAGGCAATGGTAATTCAAGCTGTTTGCTGCCTATGAAATGCAACCTTGCTCTGGCCTTAATATTTTGACGCGAGTCAACTCTTCAAATCAATATTTTATGCAGATGCCATCTGTGGCAAGTATCAGAGAGTCAGCAAGTTCTAAAATTTTGATGCCAACATGTTGGGAATGACAATAAGAGTCCTGTAGCATAGTGGTTACAGCACTTGCCTCACAAGATTCCCGGACAGAGCAAAGCCTTAAGCTGCTTTCCTTACTCCATACCCCTCTCTTTATCCAGAAGTAAGTAGGAACTCATTTGCTGTCCCATATGCTGTTGTCTGTGAAAATAGTATAAAGTCCCATGGTGTAGGTTCTCATATCTGTCTCTGGGGGCAACAACACTACTATATTATTGCAATACTGATTTGGGGAAAAGGCATACTTTCCAGTGGTGCTGAAATATAAACAATGTATCTGATTTGAAGAGCATCTAGGAGTTCCTTGGAGCTTGTTCTCCATCATCTGTCATTTATATTACTCATAATCAACCAGTTTTGACATCAAACTGTGTGTAGAGGTGACCCATATAAGGAGGATAAATAGCGTTCAAAGAAAATATGGGTCAATTAAGGAATGACCGACAGATGTGCGGAACTAGAAATTGGAACAAAAAAGACGAAACATGTATATTCTATAAAGGGGTATCCCATTTGAAGTTGTGATAAATGAAAAGGATTTGGATACGATTACTGATCACTAAATGAATCTTTCTAGTCAATTGGGTCTAAAATGAATGATTTCAAGCATAATTTCTTAACAAATGGAACAAAATGGTGACTCCTTCTAGTAAGCAGAATTACATCCCACGGGAACTCCTGCTCTGGAAACAGACTGCGTCAGAATTAAGTTCCCATTGGTCATTGTCGTGTACTAGTTATTTGGAGGCCCTGGTTTTGAGCCCTTATTATGAAAACCCATTTGAAATCAAATTGTTTTACACATCAAACATAAAGCTGCCATCAACAAACATCGAAACGTAAGTCATTTATTCTATTCAACTGAGCTGCATTAAAAGGCTCAACTGGCCTTGGCCCTCCCAGGGTTAGGAGTGGGTATGGTTCCTGCTCCGGTCCCTCCAGCTCTGTGAGGTTGTGTGCACATGTGGCAACCGGGTAGGAAGAGGTCAGGCTCTCTTTGGTTCAGTAATCTGCCTATGCCAAGGTTCACACATGAGCAATAGCCACTTGGATAGAGTACTGGATAGTAATCAGTGCTCATGGAAACACACCCCTGGAAGAGGAGGATAGGCCAGGAGAAATTTTTTAAAAATAATATTACAAAAATATTACAAAAAAAAATTCCAACTTTGTATAATTTAGTGATGAGAGCACGTTTAGAATACTGTATGTAAAGATAGATCCTACCTCTAAAGGCTACTGGTACACTGGGGAGGCTGCGGAGAAGAATGGCAAGAAATGAAATTATAATAATAATTCTTGCATTTGATATATATTTGATATATATATTTGATATAGCGACTTATCACATTTTCGAGGCATCTCAAATCACTTCACAGAATATACTGTAAAGTGAATTGACTGTTTATTTTGTGGGTGAAACTCTGCAGCCAATTGCGCACAGCAGTGTTCCACAAACAGCTGTGGATTGAAGTGACCAATTCATTATAATTATTTTTTTTGAAGGAATTATTATCCCCGGAAAAGTAATCTGCCAATCGACTAACAACTGGGTTCCTACTTACTGCGAGGTAAACAGAGGCGTGTGGAGTAAGGAAATTTGCCCAACATTTCGCCCTGATGGGAATCAAACCAAGGTCTCTCGTTTGCGCGGCGAGTGCTCTAACCACTGAGCTACAGGACTCCACAATGAGAACGAGCTGACTAATTTTCATCGGTAAAATGAAGCTTGAGCAGGATACTGGTCTTAAAAATGCTGCGAATGTGTATAAACTGTACAAAAAATATGGGAAAAGCATAGCTGATTACAGGAATAAGTGCAAACTGAGAAGTTCAAATATTCCACAGAACACAATGGTTCAAGATGTTGTTCCTACTGTACTGAGAAATATGATGCAATTCTATGCAGAGTTAGCAAACTCCCAGTCAGATAGGCTGTGGTTAATTTACTGGTACTTAAGATATATTGGTGAGAACTCATTCTCCCATTAGTGGTAATAAACAAACATAAAAAGGTTGTTTGTATGTGCCTGGTCTGCACCATGTGAATTTGCAGCATTTGCAGTCTGCACTTTAAACAGAATTGAAATCTGAACAAAACAGCTGGTCTAGTCTCTTTCCAGAATATTAAAATGAAAATGCTACAGCATCTAGGCTGCTTCCCAAGGGAGAAAGAAAGTAGCAGGTGATGCATTATTACTGATATGGTAAGTATATGAGCTATCATTAGGGATATCACAAAGGTTGTGTCCAATGAATTAGTAAAATGAATAGTACCATCCCATTTTCTCTCTTAACAAAAAAATATATACTTGTCCACCTAAATTGCTGGAGTGATGGCCTCTACTTGCAATATCTAAATCTACTGCAATCTTGTACATATAGAAAAATTGAAGGCATTACGCAAAATGTGGTGAAATACACATCAGTTCGGATGTGTGATGACCAGCAGAAGAAGGGGCTGAGGCTATTCCGTAAGACCATAAGACGTAGGAGCAGGAGTAGGCCGTTTGGCCCGTCGAGCCTGCCCCGCCATTTAATAAGATCATGGCTGATCTTCTAACCGAATTCCATTCACCTGCCCTATCCCCATATAATAACAACAACAACTTGGATTTATATAGCGCCCTTCACGCCGGACGGCGTCTCAGAGAGCTTCACAGTAATGGATCCTGGGGCTGAGCCAGGGGGAGGGGAACGAAGGTGACCAAAGGCGCGGTCGAAAACAAAGGTCTTCAGCAGGGACCTGAAAATAGGAAGAGAGGGGGCGAGGCGAAGGGAGTGAGGAAGTGAATTCCAGAGCCTCGGGACATAGTGGCTGAAGGCACGGCCACCAAGGGTGGAGCGGAGAAGGAAGCCGGACGAGGAACAAAGGCAACGGGTACTGTTTTGAGGAGAGAGGAGGTCAGAGAGGTAGGGGGTGCAGAGGAGTGGAGCGATTTGAATACAAGGGTGAGGATCTTGAAATCGATCCTCTTTGGGATAAGCAGCCAGTGCAGTCTGGCAAGGATTGGGGTGATCAGGGAGCGGAATTTGGTGCGGGTGAGAATGCAGGCGGCAGAGTTTTGAATGATCTGGATTTTATGGATGGTAATGGAGTGGAGACCGTCGAGAGGTGAAAAAGGTATGGACCAGGGTTTCAGCGACTTTCGGAGAGAGGTATTGGTGGAGACGGGCGATGCGTCAGAGGTGGAAGAAGGCGGTGCCGGTGAGGGACAGGATGTGGGGGAGGAAGGATAATTGGGGGTCGAACCTGACACCTAGGTTGCGTACGGGTTCGGATTTTAGGGGAAGGTCGGGTAGGTGGAGGAGGTGAGATTTTAGACGTTGACGAGAAGGCCGTTTTTGCGCGTGTCAAAGAACGGCGGTAGCTGTGGAGATACTCGAGCCACAGTTGGCGGTGGACTGTCTGGGCAGTTTTCTGCCATCTGCGCTTGAGCAGCTAGGTTTGGGTTTTTAGGCAGCGGAGATGGTTGTTGTACCAGGGGGATCAGGTGGGTTTGGAGATGGTCCTGGATTTCAGGGTGATTATCCCTTAATCACTTTATCTCTCTATCTCTCTATCTCTCTATCTATCTATCTACCTCAGTCTTCAATATGTTCAATGACTGAGCATCCACAGTCTTCTGGGGTAGAGAATTCCACAAATTAACTACCTTCTAAGTGAAGAAATGTTTCCTCAACTCAGTTCGAAAAGGCTGACCCTTAATCTTGAGACTATCAACAACCACAACAAAAACAACAAAATACAAAATTACATTTATATTACCCCGAGTTTTAGATTCTCCAACCAGGGGAAACAGTTTCATGGCATTTACCCTGTCAAGACCCTTAAGAATCTTATAGGTTTCTATAAGATCACCTCTAATTCTTCTATATTCTAGAGAATATAGGCCTAGTTTACTCAACCTATCTTCATAGGTCAACCCCCTCATCCCAGAAACCAATCTGGTGAATCTACGCTGTACCCCCTCTAAGGCGAGTATGTCCTTTTTTAAATCAGAAGACTAAAACTACACACAATATTCTAGGCGCGGTCTCACCAAGGCCTTATTCAACTGCAGCAAGACTTCCCTACTCTTGTACTCTAACCCTTTTGCAACGAACACCAACATGGCATTAGCCTTCCTAGTTGCCTGCTGTATCTGCATACTAACTTTTTGTGACTGGTGTACAAGGACATCCAAATCCCTCTGAACACGAACACTACCCAGTCTCTCGCCCTCTAGAAAATAATCTGCTTTTCTATTTTCACTACCTCGGTGAATAACTTGACACTTCCCCACGTTATACTCCATCTGCCACCTTCTTGCCCATTTACCTAGCCTGTATTTCCCTTTGCATTCTTCGTGTGTCATCCTCACAGCTTACTCTTCCACCTATCTTTGTATCGTCCGCGAATTTAGATATGTTAAGTTCTATTTCCTCATCTAAATCATTGATAAAGACTATAAACAATTGAGGCCCAAGCACTGATCCCTGTGGCACTCGCTAGTCACATCCTGCCAATCTGAGAAGGAGCAGTTTATCCCTATTCTCTGTTTTCTTCCTGTTAGCCACTCTCCAATCCATGCTAATATATTATGTTTAATTCCATGGGCTCTAATCTTATGCAATGGCCTTTTATGTGGCGCCTTGTCGAATGCTTTCTGGAAATCCAAATATATCACATCTACTGGTTCCCCCTATCTAACCTGCTAGTTACATCCTCAATAAACTCAGACTTGTTAAACCTGATTTCCCTTTTGTATGTTGACTCTGCTAATCATGTTATCATTTTCTAAGTACCCCACGACGACGTCCCCTTTAGAACCCTAGGATGCAGGCCATCAGGTCCAGGGGATTTATCGTTTTTTAATCCTATCAATTTCTCTAGTACTACTGCTTTACTGATGTTCATTTTTTAAGTTTCTCACTAACATTAGCCTCCAGGTTCCCCTCTATTTTCAGTCCTCTAACTTGAAGAACAGAAGCAAAATATTTGTTTAATTAAGCTGCCATTTCTTTATTCCCCGATATAATTTCTACTTTCTCTGCCTGCAATGGACCCACATTCACTTTTGATAGTCTCTTCCTCTTTATGTACTTGTAAAAACTCTTAGAATCTGTCTTTGTGTTCCGAGCTAGTTTACCCTCATATACCATTTTTTCCCTCTTAATCAATTTCTTGGTTTTCCTTTTCTGATCTCAAAAACCCTCCCAATCCTCAGGTTTACTGCTCTTTTTGGCAGCATTATAGGCCTCTTCTTTTAATTTTATACTTTCCCTAACTTCACCAGTTAGCCAAGGTTGAACCACTTTTCCCATGGCATTTTTATTTTTCAAGGCAATATGTGATCGCTGGGAATTATGTATTATATCTTTGAACGTTTGCCCTTGCTATATTTTTAATCTAATTTCCCAATCTATTTTAGCCAAATCTTCTCTCATACCTGCAAAGTTGGCTTTATTAAAATTTAAGACCCTTGCTTCGGATTCAACTATATCACTCTCTAACTTAATGTTAAATTCCATCACGTTATGGTCACTCTGCCCGAGAGGAGCCTTAACTTCCAGATTGCTGATTAGCCTTATTTCATTACACAAACCAAAATCTAACCTGTTCCCTGGTTGGTTCCTTAGCATATTGTTCTAGAAAACTATCTCTAATGCATTCTATAAACTCATCCGCTAATTTACTTTTGCCAATTTGGTTTTCCCAGGCTCTATGAAGATTGAACTCACCTACTGTTAGTGTATTACCCTTGCTACATGCTTCTCTAATTTCCTGTTTAATACCCTGCCCAATACTGTAACTGCTGTTTGGGGGTCTATAAACTACTCCCCTAGTGTTTTCTGCCCCTTGTTTCTTATCTCCACCCATACGTAGCTCAGTGGTTAGAGCACTCGCCTTGCAAGTGAGACACCTGAGTTCAATTCCAGGCAGGGCGAAACCTTGGGCAAGTTTCCTTACTCCACATGCCTAATAATAATCCCTCCAAAATAAAAAAACAATAATAAATTGGTCATTTTCAATCCACAACTGTTTGTGGGACACTACTGTGCACAATTCGCTGCCGCGTTTCGCCCACAAATATACGGTCAATTCTCTTTACAGCATATTCTGTGAAGCACTTTGAGACATCTAGAAGACATGAAAAGCCCTATATCAAAGGCAAGGATTATTATTATTATTATTACCGAATCTACATCCTGATTTTCTGTTTTAAAATCCTTCCTCTCTATTGTTTTTATCTCATCCTTTATTAGCAGGGCTAACCTCCCCCCCACCGACCCCAACCTCATTTTCCACATTGCCTATCTTGCCTGTACACCGAAAACCCCAGAATATAGCTCCCACCCTTGGTCTCCCTGTAACCACATCTCAGTAATAACCACTAGACGAGATCATACCCATTTATCTCTATTTGTGCACTTAATTCATCCATTTTGTTACGAATGCTTCGTGCATTCAGATATAGCGCCTTTAATTTTGACTTCTTACTATTTCCCCTACTCGTTAATGCCCTATTTCCTTTGTTGAGTTTTTGTCCCTACTTGACACTCTGTTTTTTATCTCCCAAGTCACTACTCTGCTTTACAGCCTTGACTGTTCCTTGCATTGTTGGTTTACGTTTAACTGTAACTGTAACCTTCCCTCCCCCTTAATAGTTTAAAGCTCTGCCTATCTCCCTATTTAATCGTTTTGCCAGGACATTGGTTCCATCCCGGTTAAGGTGGAGCCCATCTCGATGGAACAGCTCCCTTTTCCCCACATTACTGGTGACAGTGGCCCATAAAACGAAACCCCTGCCTCTGCACTACTCTTTCAGCCACGCGTTTAACTCTTTAATTTCTTTGTCCCTGTACCAATTGGCGTGTGTACAAATTCCTGTATCTTCCAAAGACATTGGGATTGTGAATAAATTTTGGACCTACGAGCAAAAGGGATAGCTGAAACTGACCATTTCACTTAGTTACTACTTTCTTAGTTAAAGTGATTAAACCTGAACCCTCTGTACACTTTCTCAAAAATAGTAAAATCTGTAGGCCTTTGGTTCTAAAATTTTGTACCCTATTTTTTGTTAAATATATTATTAGAGTTTATGTTATCACTGTGTTTTAGGATCTTGATTATTTCAATAAAATCTTCCCTTAGGCTTCTCTTCTTTAGTATTAATATTCTCGGCTAACATCCCCAGGTATCTAATTTAAGTATCAACCAAGTTACCCTTCAAGACGTCCTGGGAATAAGGCAATATAAATGTGTGATATTTTAGGCAGGGCTGGACCACGGCAAAATCACCTCCTGTGCCTAATGCTTTACCCACAAAATACAGTCAATTCCCTTCACAATATATTCTGTGAAGCGCTTTGAGACATCTCCACGATGTGATAAGGCAGTATATCAAATGCAAGTATTATTATTATTGTTATCCCTTTACTGAACCGCCCTTAATTATCAGAATGTTACACAGGAGAGCATCAGTCGCCAGTCTGGGAAACATTGACAGCTATTGAAGGAGAGAATAGTTAATATGAGCTAAAAGGTCGTACTTTGGTGTAAAGCAGTTGATCAATCTATATATCTGGCTGGAAAGTGAATCCAGCAAGCTGGCAAGAACAGAACTATTGAAGTAGCAAATGCCATTTATATCAGAAAACCTATTAAGTCTGAAGCCTTTTAAAATACTCTCAACACCTCAACAGAGTTCTAATTTATGTTTTTATCTAGAGGTTACAGAAGTGAACAAGAGGAGAGAAAATTACAAAGCTACTTTTTAGATTACACAAATGACAAGTAATTAAAAGGTTATTTACGAAAAAAAATTGAAATGTTAAAAACTAGGTTTGAATCAAGAACCAAAAGCAAACTCTTTGACATCAGACAAAAAATAAGTATCAGTGAAACCAGTAATTATTTTGCAGACAGACCAGGTATTATAACTACATACTGTATAATTTTTTAATTTCAAATTCAGAAAGATCATCTTCAAGCTGCCTACTCACTATTTAGTATGTTTTCAAACACTGCGGATCTGTTTCAGTTACCAAAATGGAAAAGGTAATTGAAGACTTGCAAATATTTAACCCATCATGTACTTCTAAGGTTTGGAATCATCCAGTAAAGGATGAGATGTTAAAATTGTTTACTAATAGGTCTGATAGTTACATTCAGATTTGTGTTGTCTATCAGTAAGTTAATGTAATTAAACGTATGTTCCCCATCAAAACAAAAGTAATATTTAACAAACAGTACTTATGCGCAACAAAATCTTAGAACTCTGATCTTAGAAAGATTACAAGTTGCACTGTGGTCATACAATGTTTAGCAATAGTAATCCTTGCATTTCATATCAGGAAGATGGCTCAAGGCACTTCACAGGATTTACTGTAATGTGTAGTGACTGTGTATTTTGTAAAAGAAACTAAGAACAGCAGTATCCCGCAATCATCCATGAAGTGAATGACCAATTTGATCCGGGGGATTATTTGGTTTTCCAGATTCCAATCAATTTAATTCTTTTACCCCAAATCAATTATATTATTCTGATGCACGTTGTCATTTTCTGCCATGTTTTAATACTGAAAGGCATCACCAGGTAAAGATATTCTGTCCGCCATCATTCGTGTTGGAGAGTTTGTCTCGTTGCTAAGCCCATGATGAAGAACTTTAAGACAGCAGCAGCAGTGACCTGGCTTACTGCCAGCGGAGCACTCAAAGGCTCCCATTGCTCTTTCTCAGGAAAGTGGGTTACTTGGTGAATTCTAACATGTTGAAATATCTCTATGGCACCACTTTCTACTCACCAAGTCTGGTTTCAGCAATGCCTGCTTGGGCAGCCAAACCCTACTTTATCTCTATATAGATGTAAATGTCATTTGTATGATTACTCTCGACATCTCCGGGCGCTCGCGGGCGTAGATTGTGTCATAATTATTTCGTCTGACCAACCGTTTGAACGCAAGACCGGTTACCTCTCTGATTACCGCTCGAACGGACACGCAGATGAAGGCAATTCCGTTTACGTATCTCACGAGATGCAACGCATTGGCTTGCGCACCAAAACACGAATCGAAAACTTAAGAAAAAAGGAAAGGTCTCCCGTTGAAAGAAGGTGTCATCGACCAGCATCCAGGGAGGCAGCTGTTTGCAGTCAGAAGGGACAGATACCCAGATATGATTAGCATTTTAGAAGTTGTAATATATTTTTTGTGGGTTTTTTTTTGGAGGGGGGGGGGGGGGGGGGAGATGGGGGGGAGGGAGTGCTTTTTTTTTTTTTTGCATCACCGTTTTTCTTTTGTTTCTTAGACGGTTAACCGTGAGTCCCAGTGAACATGGCTCTCAGCAGAGAGCGATGCTGGAAGAGAGCCGCCGCCGTCTGTCATCCATCGGCGGACGCGGTGCAGCATCGGGGGGACAAGGAGCAAACCAACAGCGGCACTGCTCTCACCGCACACCGACGCTGCCCCTCCTGTTTAAGCAGCGCAGCAATGTACCGACCTATTCGCCCATCTATCTATCTGTTTTCGCCGCCAATACAACCGGCCCGAGCTCCGAGCTCTTTTCCGCGAGAGCTGCGATGTTGCTTACCGCGACGGTGGGCATCATGTTGGCGGCCGAGTGCTGTGCGCTGTCCTCGGTAGCTGGGAGTCCTGGACCGGTCCTCCCTCCCTACCTCCCTCCCTCCCTCCCCGCAAGTCACTAACTTACAGCAACGCTGCACCGTCTCTCCCCTGCGCCGGCAGCCACTTCAGAGTGAGTGACAGGCTGGCAGGGTCTCCATGGTAACCTGCCCGGGCCACTCCTCCCCCCCCCCCCCACCCCCCCCCACTCCATGAGCTCATGATATCACACAGCGGTGGGGGGTGGTGGTGGGGGGGGGGTCGGTGGTGCAGAGTGATCCAATGGCTATTTGGACCTCCCTTTTGGATGGTGTGGTTGGTAGTCAAGAACCCTCCAGATGGAGTGACGGTTTGCCATCCAAACCTGAACTGGTCTGCGGGGCCTTTGCAGCTCGTCAACAGGCTCTGCTGCGTTTGCCCGCAAACTCACGCTCGCCGTACCTGACGTAGATTTACCTGTCGGACGCTTTGGAGACCTTTCTGCGTTGCCTGTTTGATTCCCGGGCAGGGCGAAACGTTGGGCAAGTTTCCTTTGCTCCACGCGCCTCTGTTTACCGAGCAGTGAGTAGGAACCTCGTTTTTAGTTGATTGGTGGACAGCTTAGCCGGGGGGTAATAAGGCCTTAAGAAAAAAATTCAATAATAATTTGGTCACTCAATCCACAGCTGTTTGTGTGCGATTGCCTGCCTCATTTTGCCCACAAAATATACAGTCAATCCACTTTACAGTATATTCTGTGAAGCGCTTTGAGACTTCTTGAAGACGTGATAAGGCACTATATCAAATGCAAAGATTATTATTATTTATGTAATGCCCTTCAACCTGGGTAGCATCTCAGAGAGCTTAACAACAATAACAACAAATTACACTTGTATCGCACCCTTCATGTTGGAAAGATGTCCCAGGGCCCTGGACAATCAGGGGGTTTGGACCCGAGCCAGGAATTGGGGTCAGAAGAGGAGGAGGGCAGGGGCTGAGGTTGAGGGTAGCTGAAGGCATGATCGAAGAGGAAGGTCTTCAGATCGGACTTGAAGGAGGCAAGAGAGGGGTGAGTTGGAGGGATTGCGGAATAGAGTTCCAGAGTGTGGGGGCAGAGATGCTGAAGGCTCTTCAAATGCAATATCAAATGTAAGGATTATTTATTTATTTGCAATCTGATCTGCATCCATGCTGCTCTGTAAATGGCGTAAGTGGTGCACTTGTGAGGAAAGGAAAATATGAAATAAGAGGCTGGAGCCGAAGGGCCGCTACAGCAGTGAGGTATCGGATGTCCCAAGTTAGTGCCTTGGGACGTCCTTCTGATGTGAAAGGCGCTATATGTAATTTATTGTTGCTGTTGTTGGTGGGATAAGTACAAGCAAGTCGTTTTGATAGATTGTGCACATTTGGAATTTCCACTACTTCACAATGGTGACCCCCACTGTTGTTTAGGGAAGGGGATGGATCTTGACAGGTCATGGTCGAAAATTGGAGTTGTGGAGATTGATGAATATTTTGGGGTTTTGGGTGATCTTTGGGCGTTTATTCCGAGTAAAGTAAGGTTGGTTCGATACAGTCTGTGGAAGGAGTGGGCTGGATGGTTTTATGTTGTTCTGTACTTTCTTATATTTTTATACTTTGCTCTTATGATGTGTCAGCCTAGCTCAACTGGCAGTACTCTCATCTGAGTCCTCATATCCGCGCCACAACTGGTACCGCCTTCCACCACCTCCGGAATATCGCCAGACTACGGCACTACCTCATCCCTCACACTGCTGAAACACTGGTCCACGCCTTTATCACCTCAAGGCTGGACTATGGGAAACTCTCTCCTCTCCAGCCTTCCTGGCACCTCCCTCCACAAGCTGCAGGTCATCCAAAACTCTACAGCATGTGTTCAGCCTGCACCAGGCTTCGCGACCACATCACTCCCACCCTCGCTCGCCTCCACTGGCTCCCCATCCCCCAGAGGATCGAATTCAAGATCCTCATCCTCACCTACAAGGCCATTCACGGCCTTGCTCCCTCCTACCTCTCCGACCAACTATCCTCCAACTTACCTGCCCGTACCTTCCATTCCTCTGGCTCCGGTCTGCTCCATATCCCCCGCCCTAACCCCCCTACCATCGGTGGCCGGGCCTTCAGCCTCTCAGCACCTAGGCTCTGGAACTCAATCCCCCAGTACCTTCGCCTTGCTTCCTCCCTTTCCTCCTTCAAGGCCGGTCTCAAGACCTTTCTCTTTGACCGTGCCTTCAGCTCCCCTCTCGACTCTCTACCCCCTCCTCGCTCCCTCCCTTCCCCCACCCTGACCATTTTCCCTCTGCTCGGGTCCCGACCCAACTGTCCAGTGCCTTGGGACATCCTCCCGACGTGAAAGGCGCTCTATAAATGCAATCTTGTTGTTGTTGTTGTTGTGAGTCAAAAAGTTGCGGGTTCAAGCCCCACATCGGAACATGGAACCCATGTAGTCTATGTTGACATTCCATTGCAGTGCTGGAGTGGTGTGCTGGTTATTGGAGGTACCGTCCTTCGGTTGAGACACTAAACCGAAGTCCCCTTTTTCTGTGTAGGTGGTCGTTAAAGATCTCAAAGCACAATTCAAGAAGAGAAGGGAGTTCCTTCTGTTATCCTGGCCAAGAATCCCCAGATTAAATAAGTCACTCATTCCATGGCTGATTGAGGGATATTGCTGTGTGCAAATTAACAGCCTCGACCACCCAAAAAATACACATGGGAGAAACAATTCAGAAAAGTTTAAATGAGCAATGACCATAATAGAACTGTATCAATAAATTTGGAAGATAAGCCAGGTCTACTTGGAGCTGACTTGGAGCTACAACAGAATATTGTAATCGAGTCAATCCTCTATGGCAGTCTCAGTAGTCCGGTTTCTGAGCTAAGTGGATTTACAGTATTCCAGGGTACTGCTTTCCACTCAGCACCTGTTAACCCTACAAATCAAAACACAAATGGGTAGGGTGGTCCTAGCAGGACAAGCAGGTGGAAATTTGCCAGAAACTACATTCAATGACATGCTATGCGTTTTAGCTGGTTGAACATTAACTCAATACTAATCTCATTAAAAATAAAAAAATATATATTTATAAAGTGTCATTCACATTGGGAGAACATACCAAACATAACCTGCGCTTAACAACATCCAGAATTAGGAAAAATAGTTTTGGCCCTCCAAAAGAGAGTCCTCATTCCATTTGAGACACAGGGAAATTTCCATGTGTCGATGGCCATGCATAAACAAAGATAAGCATGATGAATGGATTGCACATGTATCAGACTCCTGGCTGACCAAACAAACATTTATTCAAACTGTTAATTTTCAGATCTGCTCTGAATCTAATAGCAGCTCTTTGCTTCATTCTCAATCCACTCTTCTCAATCCACCACTAAGTAAATAATTATTGCTGTAAACTGATAACAATCAATCACCCATGAAGTTTAGTCTTATCCTCACAAGTAGGGGCAATTAGATTGCAGGATCAATCATCCCCTGCAGGGAGTACAGTGCATCAACAATAATTACAGCAATATTTGTGTTTTCATAATGACAGCATAACAACAGGGTACATCTGGAGACTACTGTAATGAGACTGGGTATCTGATACAATTGACTTGAGGTACATATGGGATTTCCCATAGCCTAAAGGATGGTTTAGAATAAGTTTGGTTCAACAAATGATGGCTAGCTCTGCATTTTGAAAGAGATGGTCAGAGATCCTGATGGTATTATTGTCAGAGGGAATTGCACTGACAGAAAAGGTAATGTGATATTGATGTTTGGATTCATACAATATGTTGAGGTGCAGTTTCAGAAACAGCCTTAATGACATCCTCCGGGTCATTGGAGAAGATGAGAAATAGAATGGATCCAATTGAACTCTGCTGAGGATCTCAGAATAGACGTTATACAACAATATAAATATTCATTTATCATGTCCCAATGTTTTTGTCCTTTGATGAGCATGCCAAATATGCTAAAATGTCACTGGGATGTTAAGCCCTATTAATGGATATTTTTCTGACATTGTGCTTAACAATGAGAGTATTATTTTCAAATGTAAACTTTCTATTCTTATCAAAGCCATGATCAAGTAGCTGGTCCTATGAATTTGAAAGACACTATTTGACACTTTTTAGCAAAGATATTGTTTTCCCTGAATATATGATCACAAGAATATATATGAATTTCCAGGTATTCTTTTTAGTGCAAACAAAATAAATGTATTAAAAAACCAAATTAAGCAAAGTTTCTGAATGCAATGGTAATGAGGGCTATGTTGAGATGTAGTTGTGTCTTGACATTTCATGTCATGAATCATGATCAACAGTATAAATGGAATGGTCACAGGCATAATATAAAATAATAATAATCCTTGCATTTGATATAGCGCTTTTCATGTCTTCCAGATGTCTCAAACCGCTTCCCCAGAATATACTGTAAAGTTAACTGTTTGTGGCTGAAACATAGCAGTTAATTGCGCACAGCAGTGTCCCACAAACAATCATGGATTGAAGTGTCCAATTTATTATTGGGTTTTTTTCTTGATGGATTATTGTCAGGTGTGTGGAGTAAGGAAATTTGCCCAAGATTTTGCCCTGCCGGGAATCAAACCCAGGTTTCTTGCTTGCGAGATGAGTGCTCTAACCACTGAGCTACAGGACTCCACATGTACAGCACCATCCTCAAATGTTTAGATATAATTCCAAATTTTCTTTCTTTGCCCCATTCCTGTAACCAATTCCCCTCCTCCTGAAACATTTCTGTTCTTACCAGGAACTAATATTAAATTAAAATCCACATCTCCATTCAATTAATTTTTTTTTGTTTAGCCAGGTGTCTGATAATCAATGGCAGTTTAGGCAGTTCTCCATTTTGAGAGGAGATAAATGTCTTCCAGTCACTGAGTCTGACCAGTAATAAAGGCATAGCTCATGCCAGAAAAACTCATCGCAATAATGTATATAGTCTGATATTAAGTGTGAAACCTTTATATAGTCTGATATTAGTGACACCTCTGTATGATTTGATATCAACAGTGACACCTCTATATAGTTCGATATTAACAGTGACACCTCTATATAGTCTGATATTAACAGTGACACCTCTATATAGTCTGATATTAACAGTGACACCTCTATATAGTCTGATATTAACAGTGAGGGTTCATCTTTCACAAGCAGAAACTACCCAGTAGTCTGCAGCTCATAACCATGAAGTCATGGCTATGTGAACCTATCACCCCCTCTTCATATGGTTCCACAGTCTCCCCACTTTCCAGCAGCTTCAGTTGAAGACCCTTTTCTTTGCTTTCAAATCTCTGCATGGGCTTTGTCCCCTCTATCTCTGTGTCCTCCTCGATCACTAGTGCCCCAGCCACTCCCTCTGCTCAGCAAACACCGTTTTGGATCCGATTCGGCCCATCCGATTGGCAGGTGAGCTTGTGAATGTTTTGCTCCCACTCTCTGGAACTCCATCCTGGAGTCCCTCTGCTTTGCCCCCAGCCTACCTTCAGAATTCACAATACAAAAAATACAAACACAATACAATAAATAGTCACAAAGTTAAAAAACAGAAAAACCCTGACACCATAACTATGACACTAGGAGCTTTATCTAAAGTTAGTGGACAAAGAAAAAACAATCTTATCCTGGCGACAAGGCTCTCAGGTCAGGCACACTGAAGGTGAAGAGCGAGCCCGAGTCTAATGAACCCCCTTCTTTTATACGATTTTAACTCCCCCCCTTTTCATTTTATCTCTTGCTACTTTTTTCTGCCAATTTTGTTGCAACACTCACCCAGGTCAGAGACTTTGTGTCTTTATGGAGGTACTGCTTTAAATTATATTTTCGGTCCTTAGACCATAATTACACTTAAAGCGAAGCAGCTTATTTTAACACAAACTCTATACACAGATTGTCTACAACAACAACAGCATGATTACATTTGTATAGCGCCTTTCACGCCGGGAGGACGTCCACAGATATTATTAGAACGAGGTAGAGCATTAATAAAAACAAGGTGTCCGTGACAGCTCCCACTTACAAATAAGAACATTTGTATAGTTGTATAGTTCTGACTGCACCCCATTAGAATGCTATGTTTGGGCTGATGGACCCAAAGCAGCAAATTATGACGGGGATTTTCTGTATAGTTTTATCTGATTAAACTTCTCATTTCCATGGCATTCTCGCTGGGTAGATTAGATGTTTTAATTTCAGCTTTTTGATTAAACTTCTCATTTCTATGACATCCTCTGTGAGAAGATTAGGGTTTTCAACTATGGCTCCCAATTTATGCAATTTAAAAATGCAAACAAGAGACCTGGGTTTAATTCTCAGGCAATCCAAATGTTGGGCAAATTTCTTTACTCCACAAGCCTCTGTTTACCTAGCAGTAAACAGGAACTCCGTTGTTAGTTGATTAATATTAATAATAATAATTTGGTCATTTCAATCCATAGCTGTTTGTGGGACACTGCTGTGTGCAGTTGGCTGCTGCGTTTTGCTCACAAAACAGACAGTCAATTCACTTTACAGTATATTCTGTGAAGTGCTTTGAGATGTCTCGAAGATGTGATAAGGCGCTATATCAAATACAAGGATTATTATTTAATTCGTATTTGTCCTCTGTGGGAAGATTAGGGTTTTCCACTGTGGTTCCTAATTCTATTGCCTGCTTCTCAAAATTGTGTTTTTAAATTGCATAAAGTGCTCCACCTAGTGGCACAGACCAGAATTGTCAATGTTTCCGTTTCACCATTGGAAACTCGGACTCTCTCAGCAGAGGCCTAAGTACAGCTCTGCGACCACATCGATGTTTGACCACTCTATCTTCCTCCATTGCCTCTCCTTTCACCTCAACCTTCATAGTTCTGTCCATGAGTAGTTCAGATGCTACCTGTCACACTGTCTCCACTTCATCGCCACAAACGGTTTCTCCTCTAGCCCCCGCATCGTCCTGTGCGGAATTCCTCAGCTCTGTCCTTGGTCTCCTCCTCTTCAATATCTATATTCTCCCTCTTGGTGACATCATCGGCAGATACAAATTTCCACATGTATGCAGATGACACCCAACTCTATCTCTCTGCCTCCACCCTCAACTCCAAATCCACTACTGTCCTGACATCAGTCCTGGATGAGAGCTAACTTTCTACAGTTGAATGTCAACAAGAACAAGGTCCTCCTGATTGGCTCCCGTCAGTGCCTCCACACCTCAAGTACTGACAGCATCACCATCCAAGGATGTACACTTCACCTTACTAAGCCAATCTGGAACCTCGTTGTTTTCTTTGACCCTCAACTATCCGTGTCATGTCCCGCTCTGACCCCCCCCCCCGCCCCCCCCATACCAACACCTCAACATCGCCAGGCTCCACCACTGGCTCACACCGCAGGTCGCCAACACCCCGATACACGCATCCATAACATCCAGGCTTGACTACACAAACTTCCTGCTTGTCGGCCTCCCCAACTCCTCTCTCCATAGGCTATAGATCATCCAGAACTCGGCAGTCCATATCCTCTCCTGCACCAGGTTCCGCAAAATTATCACAACCATCCTCGCCCGACTCCATTGGCTTCCCATCACACAGAGGATACAGTTCAAGATGCTGGTCCTCACCTTCAAAGCCCTCCATGGCCTTGCTCCCCCTACCTCCATGACCTTCTAAACCCTTCCGCTCAGCGGACTCCGGCCTGCTGAACGTCCCCTGCCTTGACCGTCACACCATAGGCAGGCAGGCCTCCTCTGCCCCCACCCTCTGGAACTCCGTCCCGCAGTCCCTCCGCCTTGCCCCCCTCCCTTGCCTCCTTCAAGACACATCTCAAGACCATCCTCTTCGACGTGCTTTCGGTCACCCTCCTTCTCCCCACGGCTCTCCACCCTCCCCAACCCCGACCCTCAGCTCGGGTCCGAAACACTGATTGTCCAGCACCTTGGTACGTCCTCCCGACTTGAAAGACACTACACAAATGTAATTTTGTTGTTGTTGTTTTGGGGCCTCAGGTTCTTGCAAGATAGTTAGAAAGGGAAGATGAATATTTTTGATTTTTTTTAAAGAAAGTTACACTGTAGTGAGTGTCTTCTTTATACTGGGATGGAGAATGACAAGCGTAACTTTGCTGTGATAACATTATAACAATAATTATTATTTAATAACAATAAAACTAATAACACAACAATAATTAATCCTTACATTTGATATATATATATATAGCACGTTTGAAGTCATGAGGATGTCTCAAAGTGCTTCACTATAGAGTGCAGTCACTGTATTTTTTGGGGGCTAACGCTTATCACCATGTTGTTTGTTGATTACTCACTGTTGATTTTGTCTCTCATTGTTCTGGTAACAGGTCCTCCACTTTGACCAAGTAGCTGATCTCCACTCTGGATTCCCGACACGGCAATCTGACATCAACAAAGCTGGTGCTCTGTCAGTGCTGAAAACCACCAAATGGTTGTATAGAGAAAAAAACTTTAATTTCCTTGAAGTGAGATGAAGGTTATAATGGAGATGTTGGAGCAGGATGGCAAAGCATCAGTTGCCTCACACTGTTGGCATTAGATATTTCAACTTGCTTGTTACTTATAAATTTAGTGTGTTCAACAATTTTCTTCCAATTGCTCTCTTCTCCTGGTCACGTCTCCTCAGATTGGGATGTAGTTCTACAGGTGCTGGTTGTCCACCAGACCCTGATCAAGAGGCCATTGTTAATGTGTGAGCCTTGGCAGTGAATGCCAGCAGTCACTTGACTGTAAAGGGTGTCAAAGAAAAGCATGACCTCTAGTCACCTGGCTACCACAGACGTGCACAACCAATACAAACACCAAGAGCAGGAACTTGGCTGGTTTCCTCCTCACTAACCTTGAGAAAGTTGGGGGACAATTTAACTTCCACATTTAGACCTTTCAGTCAGTTAGCTGCAGCTTCTATCCATTTACATCATCAGCGCCAACCAGCAGCAATTCTGGGTAGTAGCAACTCTTAGACCATGCAAAGGGATAATAATAATCCTTGCATATAGTGCCTTATCAGGTCTTCGAGACATCTCAAAGCGCTTCCCAGAATATACAACAACAACAACAAGATTCCATTTATAGAGCGCCTTTCACGTCGGGAGGACGTCCCAAAGCGCTGGCAGTTGGGTCAGGACCCGAGCAGGGGGGAAATGGTCAGGGTGAGGGGAGGAAAGGGAGGGACCGAGGAGGGGGAAAATGGTCAGGGTGAGGGGAGGAAAGGGAGGGAGCCAGGAGGGGGGGAAATGGTCAGGGTGAGGGGAGGGAACGAGGAGGGGAAAATGGTCATGGTGAGGGGAGGTAAGGGAGGGGGCGAGGAGGGGGTAGAGAGTTTAGAGGGGAGCTGAAGGCACGGTCAAAGAGAAAGGTCTTGAGACCTGCCTTGAAGGAGGAAAGGGAGGAGGCAGCGAAGGCACCGGGGGATAGAGTTCCAGAACCTAGGGGCTGAGAGGCTGAAGGCCTGGCCACCGATGGTAGGGCGGTTGGGGCGGCGGATGTGGAGCAGACCGGAGCCAGAGGAACGGAGGGTACGGGCAGGTAGATAGGGGGATAGTAGGTCAGAGAGGTAGGAGGGATCAAAGCCGTGAATGGCCTTGTAGGCAAGGATGAGGATCTTGAATTCAATCCTCTGGGGGATGGGGAGCCAGTGGAGGCGAGCGAGGGTGGAAGTGATGTGGTCGCATATACTGTAAAGACAACTGACTGTATAGTTTGTGGGCAAAATGCTGCAGCCAATTGCTCACAGCAGTGTCCCACAAACAGTCATGAATTGAGTAACAAAATTATTATTTTTTTTGGAAGGGATTTTTACCCCCAGAATAGCCATCTGCCAACCGACTAACAACTGGATTGCTACGTACTGCTAGGTAAACAGAGACATGGGGAGCAAGAAAACTTTCCTAAGGTTTCTTAGGACTCCAGAATGGCTATTTTGTGGTGATCTATGGTGCTCCTTCGTGGAACAGAACCTGCATAGATCATCAATTGTTTTTTTCCGAAAAGGCAAAATATTTGTACTTTCATTTCTTCAAAATTGAAACTTATAGAAACTTGCCTTCATTCTGGTCCTCCACTCATTTATTGATCTCCTCCTTTGCCTTATAAATATACAGTCAATTCACTTCACAGTATATTCCGTGAAGCGCTCTTGAGACATCTAGAAGATGTGAAAAGCGTTATATCAAAATGCAAGGATTATTATTATTATCTGCAGCACTTAGAAAATTAAATGAAAAGAGGTTCGCTCCATACAACTTAGCAGAGGATTGAATGAACATCTGCATAATAGAGATAAGCAATGTCAGGGAGTACTGTTCAATTCGGAATAATAGCAAGATCTTAAGAGCATTTATAATTGCAGTGGAAGGGGCTTAATTTGGGCAGCCATTTGTCCGCCTTAAGCGGCGTCCAAGGCTAACCAAAGTTCTCTTCCTGCCCAGAACGAGGAATGGCGCCGGGGATTCCTCCCTCCCATTGCTGTTCCCATTGGTCAGGAAGTGGAAAAATTAGCGATAGCTCCGAGGTGATGACCGTCTGGAGCACGCCATCCAGTCCCAAGACCGGTCCCAAGACCGGTCCCAAGACCGGTCCCAAGACCGGTCCCAAGACCGGTCCCAAGACCGGTCCCAAGACCGGTCCCAAGACCGGTCCCAAGACCGGTCCCAAGACCGGTCCCAAGACCGGTCCCAAGACCGGTCCCAAGACCGGTCCCAAGACCGGTCCCAAGACCGGTCCCAAGACCGGTCCCAAGACTGGTCCCAAGACTGGTCCCAAGACTGGTCCCAAGACTGGTCCCAAGACTGGTCCCAAGACTGGTCCCAAGACTGGTCCCAAGACGGTCCCAAGACCGGTCCCAAGACCGGTCCCAAGACGGTCCCAAGACCGGTCCCAAGACCGGTCCCAAGACCGGTCCCAAGACCGGTCCCAAGACCGGTCCCAAGACTGGTCCCAAGACTGGTCCCCAGTTACATTAAGAGATAAAGAAAACAATCAATGAAGTATGGCCACTCAAATCATTCTTATTTCTTTTTCCATATGGTGCTGCACAAATGCTGTATACGAGTCATATCTGTACCACGGTCCATATATATGCAATTGTTGTCCTGACATGGAGCTTGAACTCACAATCTTCTCTTAAGAACTATAGAAAATCCGTTTCAAATTTAAAACTGAATTAAACAACCTGCCAAATTATGAAATGTTAGGGAAATAGAGTAAATAGACTTGGGTGCAATTTCTTCCCACATAACTTGCAGAGAGCCTCCTCCCTGAATCTTGCTTTGCAAAACTCTTGTTCAGCTATCATCATGTTCAATATTGATAGAGTTTGAATGGCTTGAAATGAAGTGTGAAAAGATCATTAATGCAAGATCTGCCAAATGTTCAAAAGACAGTTTTTCTTTACTCAAATAGAGGAACGAGGGCTTGAATCTTCCTTTGCTTATTGTTTAGTCAGATCAAGTAATAACTCAGGTAAGGCACTACTGTTATATGTCCAGTAGAGAGAGCCCTAAACACATGTTTACAAAATAGTGCCAAAAGCTGTTTTATAGCAGTTAAAATAAGCACTTTATATAGAATTGCTGAAAATGACCTTTTATAGGTCAACAGAACTTTCTGATGCAGTGAAGAGAAACACACTTTTATATAAGAAGTTTTGTTTAAAGAGAAAATAAGCTTTATCTTAAGCCAAGTGACAGTATGAATGCATTAAAGTGAAAACAGTACAGTGGGCTCTTTGATGTTATTAATGAGACTAACTCAGATGATAAGGTGTAGACAGTGGTTTTCAAGAGCGCATAAATTTCTACTTCAGATGATTAATGGAAATTAAAAGTGGTTTACTAGTGTCTTCACCTTGTAATATAAATCAACCAGAATAAATCCGAGCCAAGTATTCTGAATATAAATAGGGCTAATTTTGTAGGTATGAGGAAAGATTTAGGTAAAATAGACTGGAGAATAAGATTAAGAGGTAAAAATGTTGACCAACAGTGGCAAATATTTAAGGATGTAGTGCAAAATTCTCAGCGGTCGCATATTCCCTTGCGGAATAAGAGTACCACAGGGAAAGCAATTCATCCATGGCTAACTACAGCAAAATAAAACCAAAAATCTCATTAAGAGCGAGAAAAAGGAGGATGAGGGTAAGCTAGCTAGGAACATTAAGACTGACTGTACAAATATATTAAGAGGAATAGGCTAGTGAGGGTAAATGTAGGTCCACTTCAGTCAGAGACGGGAGAAGTTGTAATGGGGGACAGACAAGGACATGGCAGAGTCCCTGAATGGGTACTTTGCATCTGTCTTCACCCTAGAAGACACAACAGGGCTGCCAAGAATAGAGATGCACCAACGGGATAAGGACAGGGAGCAACTGGGGTGAAATTTTCATTAGTAGAGAATTGGTGCTAGAGAAATTGTTAGCACAAAAAAGTAACAAATTCCCTGGTCCGGATGGCTTGCATCCAGGGTTTTAAAAGAGGTAGTTTATGAGATAGTGGAGGCCTTATGTCTGATCTTCCAAAATTCCTTGGATTTTGGAAGAGTCCCCATGGATTGGAAGATTGCAAATGTCACACCACTATTTAAAAAAGGTGGAAAGGAAAAGATGGGAAACTATAGGCCAGTAAGTCTCACATCAGTGATAGGAAAAATTTCAGAATCATTGATTAAGGATGTGGTAGTGCGGTATTTAGGGAAGCACAATATAATTAGGCCAAGTCAACATGGCTTTACAAAAGGGAAGTCATGTTTGACAAATCTCATAGAGTTTTTTGAGGATATTTCGAGTGAACTAGATAAGGGTGAATCAGTAGATGTGGTCTATTGGACTTCCAGAAGGCATTCGGTAAGGTGCCGCATAAAAGGTCAGTAAAAAAGATAAGGGCCCATGGAATTGGGAGGTGCATATTAAAGTGGATTGGAGAATGGTTAATGGGTAGGAAACAAAGAGTAGGGATAAACGGGTCCTTTTCAGATTGGCGGGATGCAACTAATGGAGTGCCACAAGGACCAGTCCTTGGGCCTCAGCTATTTACCATCTACATCAATGATCTAGGTGAGATGAGGTGAAGGGAGTGAGGAAGGAAGTTCCAGAGCCTCGGGGCATAGTGGCTGAAGGCATGGCCGCCGAGGGTGGAGCGGAGGACGAGGAGGAGGCCAGTCCCGGTCAGAGAGGTACGGGGTGAGAGGAGTGGAGGGATTTGAAGACAAGGGTGAGGATCTTGAAGTCGATCTTGAAGGAACGTGGCTCTGGAGAGCCCGACAATAGAATCCATCTGATTAGAGACTGGTTACACTGATTGGGGTTTACTATAGACCACCAGACAGCAGGAAGGAGATAGAGGAGCAGATCTGCAACCAGATTGCAGATTGATGTAAGACAAACAGAGTTGTGATAATGGGGGATTTCAATTATCCCAATATATTCTGGCAAAATAGCAGCACTAAGGACAAGGCAGGAGAAAGATTCATAGACTGTGTACAGGAAAACTTTCTTGAGCAGTATATCTCCAGTCCTACAAGGAAGGAAGCATTGCTGGATCTAGTCCTGGGGAATGAAATATGTCAGGTTGAACAGGTTTCTGGAGGGTAGCATCTAGGTAACAGTGACCATAATATTATTAGATTTAGATTACTCAAGAACAGGGACAAAGTACAGGGTGAAAATGCTTGACTGGAAAAGGACTAATTTTGATGGGCTAAATAGGAACCTAGAGGTGGTGGACTGGCAAGTAAGACTAGCAGGTAAAACAACTCATGAGCAATGGGAAATCTTCAAAGATATGGCAGCTCAAGGTCTAAATAGATATATTCCCACAAATGGGAAATGTGCGACAACCAAGCCAGCCTGGATGACCAGGGATATTCTGTCTTGGATGAAAAAAAGACGGCGTACGACAATTGGAAGACGCAAGATACTGAGGATAGCAAAACTCATTATAGAGAATGCAGGAGTGATCTTAAAAGAGTGATAAGACAGGCTAAAAGATCGCATGAGAAGAGGTTAGCGGTTAACATAAAGGGGAATCCTAAAAAATGTTACAAGCACATAAAGGAAAAAAGGTTAGTTAAAGGTAGGGTGGGACCAATCAAAGACAGTGACTGCAATCTTGTTGTGGAGGCAGAGGGCATGGCTGATGTACTGAACAAGTACTTTGCATCTGTCTTCACAACGGAAATGGATGCCCCAAATCCCTCAGTATTGGATGAGAGGGCAGATGAAATAGATCAGATTGCTATAGACAGAGAGGAAGTTCTGAAAAGATTGACTGGGCTCAAAATTGATAAGTCACCAGGACCAGATGGAATTCACCCAAGGTTGCTGTGGGAGATATGGGTTCAAATAGCGGAGGCTTTGGCCATTATATTTGAATCTTCAATGGACACAGGAGTGTTGCCAAGAGACTGGAGAGTGGCTAATGTTACCCCCTCTACAAAAAGGGGCAGAAAGACAAACCCGGAAATTACAGGCCAGTCTAACTTCGGTAATAGGAAAACTACTGGAGACCATAATCCGGGACAGAATAAATCTCTACTTAGAGGAACATGAGGTAATTAGAGACAGCCAACATGGATTTGTTAAAGGCAAATCTTGCCTAACAAATCAATGAGAATTTTTTGAAGAGGTGACTGCGAGGGTTCATGAGGGAAATGCGGTTGATGTTATTTACATGGATTTCAAAAAGGCTTTTGACACAGCACCACATAAGAGATTAAAAAAAAANTAGAGGCCCATGGTATTAAGGGAACAATGGCAACTTGGATTAAGAACTGGCTGAGTGACAGAAAGCAGAGGGTGGTGGTTAATGGGTGTTTCTCGAAATGGAAGGAGGTGTGCAGCGGTGTCCCCCAGGGATCAGTATTGGGACCACTGCTCTTTCTAATATATATTAATGATCTGGACTTGGGCATAGAGAGCACTATTTCCAAGTTTGCAGATGATACAAAGTTAGGTAGGGTAGTAAGTAATGAGGTGGACTCTAACCAACTGCAAGCAGACATACACAGCATGGTAGAATTGGCTGACATGTGGCAGATGGATTTCAATGTGGATAAGTGTGAGGTGATACACGTAGGTAGGAAGAATGATAGGAGGCAATATAGACTTGGTAGCTCAATCTTAAGGGGCGGTGAACGTACAGAGAGATCTGGGTGTTCAAGTAAACAAATCATTAAAGGTAGCGGGACAGGTAGATACGGCAGTAAAAAAGGCATTTGGTGTACTGAGCTTTATTAGTAGGGGCATAGAGTATAAGAGTAGGGAGGTTATTGTTAATGTATACAAAGCACTGGTTAGACCTCAGCTGGAGTACTGCGTCCAGTTCTGGGCACCTTACTTCAGGAAGGACATTAAGGCACTGGAAAAGGTGCAGAGGAGATTCATGAGAATGATACCAGGAATGGTGAACCTTAGCTATGAGGACAGCTGGAGAAGTTAGGACTTTTCCCATTAGAGCAGAGAAGGTTACGCGGGGACCTGATAGAGGTCTTCAAGATCATGAAAGGTTTTGACAAGCTAGATAAGGAAAAGCTGTTTCGGCTGGTAGGTGTGTCCGTGACCCGTGGTCACAGTCTTAAGATATCTGCCAAAAGAAGCAAAGGGGAGATTAGAAGATTTTTTTCACTCAGCGAGTTGTTCGAATTTGGAATGATTTGCCTGAAAGGGTAGTGATGTCCGATTCAATAACAGCTTTTAAGAGAGAACTGGATAGGTATCTGGGGAAGACGGGTTTGAAGGGTTATGGGGAGAAAGCTGGTGATTGGGGTTAGTGAAAGTGACTTGCTCTATCAAAGAGCCGGCACAGACTCGATGGGCCGAATGGCCTCCTTCTGTGCCATAACATTCTATGAATCTATGAATAGGTTCCAAGATAGATTCCAAGTTTCAGTTTTTACAGAGGAGCAGACAGGTAACCCATCTGATCTGGAAAGAGAACTCAATGATGCCACAGAGGAAATTTGCAATACTATTCATATCACTACCAGCACTACCAGAGCGTACCAGGGGACTGGAGAAAAGCAGATGTTACTCCTATTTTTAAGTAAGGCAACAAAAGTGACCCAGGAAAGAAGACCACTAAATTTGACCCAGAGCATGGTTTTACAAGGAATGTCATTAGACAACATGGAAAAATGTAAGCTACTTCACATGGGCAAAAAACAATCCAGGAAGGGACTATTATTTGAATGGAAGGAAATAATATGTTTGTTTACTTACCAACATAACTATCCTTTTGTCTTCCAAATCCAATATCAAGAGGTTTGCCAAAGATCTGAAGTAATACAATCATCTGGACTCCAAGCTCTCATGGCTGTCTGTAAGAGGGCATGGGTCACACCCTCAAACAAAAGGTTTACTTTAAGAAGGGAGCTCTGCACCTTCGCCAGACTTTCCTCTCACATGCTCAAGCTCGCAGCTTTATACTGGTACTCAATTATCCATAAGAGCTGGTGCCCAATTATCACAAACTCTACTCAAGTCTGATTGGAGTCCAGCCCTTGTTAGCTCCCTTTAACATAGGTTGATCACCAATAACTACAAAAGGCAGTGACATGGTTTATCCTCCGATCACTTGTGGGACTATTTTCATACAGATGATTGTCCAGTGTGCTTTAATGCATTTTCCATTGATCAAGATGAGACCAATGTGTCTATAGTTGACAGATGTACCTTTTTCAACTCTCTTGGAATAAACCACCCACATTTACTTGTTTCCAGTTTATTAGTTGAAATTCTGGTGGACAAGTATTAAAATAATTAATGTCATTTGGCTTTTGTTTTCCCGCCAGATCAGTTGCATTCACATCGTCCGTAGAACCATCTAGCAAATGGGAATTGGTGCAGCCAATCACAGCCTGGCATACTCAAACCCATTTACAACCGCAACTTGCATTTATATAATACTCTTCAAGTGAGATGGTACCTTGGAGTGTTTTGGACACACTTTTGCATAGTAATCATCCAATCGATGAAAGTAGAGTAGATATGGTCGAAGAGAAAGATCTTTAAGTTAGTTAGGGAAGTCAACAATATCAACAATTTCAATGAACAGTTTTGATGAGATAAGCTGACTTTGACTGTAAAGCACCTAAAGTAATCTCGACCCAAAGCAAATTTTCTTAAAAATGGCTTCTACAAAAACTTGTCAGCTATTAATCAGTGTTGATCTTAACAAAGAGTAAATTAATGGAATTTACAGAATAAACTAACTCTTGACTTTACCTCATCCGTTAATAAGAGCCAATTAAGATGTTTACTGTGGAATTTTCGACGCAGGAAAAATGGATGGAATTTCCTGTTACTGTGTGGCCTGCTCAGATAGGTTGTAGTTAAGAAGGCAACAGTATGTTAGAAAAGACCCTGGTCACTTGTGCATACTCCAATAGTAAATGTTTGGCAGCTTTCCTGTTTGATGGTGCACTGGCTACAATCTTATTTACATTATGCATTGGGATTAATAATAATAATAGACATCAATAATCCTGGCGTTTGATATAGCACCTGATCACAAGTCTCAAATTGTTTCACATTAAAGTTATGTGATTGTGTGTATTTTGTACACAAACAAAGCAGCCTGTGCACAGCGATGTCCCACTAACACCCATGGAGTGTGTGTCCAATTTTATTTGTGGGTATGTTGCCTCGCACTCCAAGTGAAACGTCCTGCTTTGATCGAGTAGTGCCAGGGGATCTTAAAAGTTCTTTAAACCGTAGATAAATATGTGTGCGCAACTTGGCAACAATTAAAATTAAATTCAAATCAAATCAGGAAAGATTAACTTCAACATTTTCACACTTTCTAAAAATGCAGCCGTCATTTGTGAATTTGCAGTGGATTAAAGATGTTAGCACCACAGACACAAATAACAGAATAATTTATGAATCTTCAAGTGGAATATTTTTTCTCTTGATCAAGAGTTGAGCTAAGGGATAGTGAAGAAGGTAATAATACAATTCAGGATTTTTTTCCATTGCCCAGTGGTCATGGAGTAGAATAGGCAGAAGTTTTGATGCAGACTGTCCACTCAGTTATTAAATAAACAAGGCAAACACGATGCTGGGCAACAATGTCTAATCATTTCAGATCAAATGGGTCAAAGAGCTTTCTTCACCTAAAACTTTCTTGTGATTTATTGTATTGTATTTCCAAGTCTGGAGGGAGTTAGATGAAACTTCCACCTTCAAAATGGAAATCTCAGGAGGGAGCCAAATGACCTTCCTCTGGCTCCACTCTGATCAGCATCCACCGCCCTAAACGCCCTACCATCGGTGGCCGGGCTTTCAGCCTCTCAACCCCCAGACTCTGGAACTCCATCCCCCAGTGCCTTCGCCTTGCCTCCTCCCTTTCCTCCTTCAAGGCCAGTCTCAAGATCTTTCTCTTCAACCGTGCCTTCACCTCTCCTCCCGACTCTCTACCCCCTCATCGCTCCCTCCCTTCCCTCACACTGACAAATTCCCCCCTACTCGGGTCCCGACCCAACTGTCCAGTGACGTGGGACGTCCTCCCGACGTGAAAGGCGCTCCATAAATGCAATCTTGTTGTTGTACTAATAATAATCCTTGCATTGGATATCACGCCTCATTACATCATTGAAACGAGTCAAAATGCTTCACAGAATATATCGTAAAGAGGATTGGCTGTATTTTGTGTGCGAGACACGGCAGCCAATTATTCACAGCGGTATTCCGCAAACAGCTGTGGGTTGAGTGACAACATTTTTGGAGTACAAGATATTATTACCCCCGGAAAGCAATCTGCCAGTCACCTAACTAACAATCTCACGAAAAATAAATTTTACCCTCATTGGTGCCCTGGCTGTATATTCGATGGAAGAATGACTAAGTCAGAGGGAATTGGACTTTATATTCCGAGTAACTGAATTCAATGCAGTTCTTGGATGTGTGGTGTTCCATCCATCTACAATAGATATCCACAATAATCTTGTTACTGAATTTAAACAGGTTGAGATTGTGAAGGTAAAATGCCATCTCTCTTGTTACCAAGGTTTATACTCAATTTATTTGAAATCTAATTGATTTGAAATGCCATTCCTATGCCTAGCAAAGAAGCATTTCATGCCATGGTACTAGTATTTTACAGATTGGGCCCAAGATTGGGGCCCCCCCACACCAACACCTCAACATCGCCAGGCTCCACCACTGGCTCACACCGCAGGTCGCCAACACCCTGATACACGCATCCATAACATCCAGGCTTGACTACACAAACTTCCTGCTTGTCGGCCTCCCCAACTCCTCTCTCCATAGGCTCTTGATCATCCAGAACTCGGCAGTCCATATCCTCTCCTGCACCAGTTTCCGCAAAATTATCACAACCATCCTCGCCCGACTCCATTGGCTTCCCATCACACAGAGGATACAGTTCAAGATCCTGGTCCTCACCTTCAAAGCCCTCCATGGCCTTGCTCCCCCCTACATCCATGACCTTCTAAACCCTTCCGCTCAGCGGACTCCGGCCTGCTGAACGTCCCCTGCCTTGACCGTCACACCATAGGCAGGCAGGCCTTCTCTGCCCCCACCCTCTGGAACTCCGTCCCGCAGTCCCTCCGCCTTGCCCCCCTCCCTTGCCTCCTTCAAGACACATCTCAAGACCATCCTCTTCGACGTGCTTTCGGTCACCCTCCTTCTCCCCACGGCTCTCCACCCTCCCCAACCCCAACCTCAGCTCGGGTCCGAAACACTGATTGTCCAGCACCTTGGTACGTCCTCCTGACTTGAAAGACACTACACAAATGTAATTTTATTGTTGTTGTTTTGGAGCCTCAGGTTCTTGCAAGATAGTTAGAAAGGGAAGATGAATATTTTTGATTTTTTTAAAGAATGTTACACTGTAGTGAGTGTCTTCTTTATACTGGGATGGAGAATGACAAGCGTAACTTTGCTGTGATAACATTTTAACAATAATTATTATTTAATAACAATAAAACTAATAACACAACAATAATTAATCCTTACATTTGATATATATATATATAGCACGTTTGAAGTCATGAGGATGTCTCAAAGTGCTTCACTATAGAGTGCAGTCACTGTATTTTTTGGGGGCTAACGCTTATCACCATGTTGTTTGTTGATTACTCACTGTTGATTTTGTCTCTCATTGTTCTGGTAACAGGTCCTCCACTTTGACCAAGTAGCTGATCTCCACTCTGGATTCCCGACACGGCAATCTGACATCAACAAAGCTGGTGCTCTGTCAGTGCTGAAAACCACCAAATGGTTGTATAGAGAAAAAAACTTTAATTTCCTTGAAGTGAGATGAAGGTTATAATGGAGATGTTGGAGCAGGATGGCAAAGCATCAGTTGCCTCACACTGTTGGCATTAGATATTTCAACTTGCTTGTTACTTATAAATTTAGTGTGTTCAATAATTTTCTTCCAATTGCTCTCTTCTCCTGGTCACGTCTCCTCAGATTGGGATGTAGTTCTACAGGTGCTGGTTGTCCACCAGACCCTGATCGAGAGGCCATTGTTAATGTGTGAGCCTTGGCAGTGAATGCCAGCAGTCACTTGACTGTAAAGGGTGTCAAAGAAAAGCATGACCTCTAGTCACCTGGCTACCACAGACGTGCACAACCAATACAAACACCAAGAGCAGGAACTTGGCTGGTTTCCTCCTCACTAACCTTGAGAAAGTTG
The DNA here is from genome assembly GCF_018977255.1 of Callorhinchus milii. Taxonomy (NCBI): domain Eukaryota; kingdom Metazoa; phylum Chordata; class Chondrichthyes; order Chimaeriformes; family Callorhinchidae; genus Callorhinchus; species Callorhinchus milii. The sequence goes on from NW_024704743.1 coordinate 34,536,849, forward strand.
GGGGACAATTTAACTTCCACATTTAGACCTTTCAGTCAGTTAGCTGCAGCTTCTATCCATTTACATCATCAGCGCCAACCAGCAGCAATTCTGGGTAGTAGCAACTCTTAGACCATGCAAAGGGATAATAATAATCCTTGCATATAGTGCCTTATCAGGTCTTCGAGACATCTCAAAGCGCTTCCCAGAATATACAACAACAACTACAAGATTCCATTTATAGAGCGCCTTTCACGTCGGGAGGACGTCCCAAAGCGCTGGACAGTTGGGTCAGGACCCGAGCAGGGGGTAAATGGTCAGGGTGAGGGGAGGAAAGGGAGGGAGCGAAGAGGGGGAAAATGGTCAGGGTGAGGGGAGGAAAGGGAGGGAGCGAGGAAGGGGGGAAATGGTCGGGGTGAGGGGAGGGAACGAGGAGGGGAAAATGGTCAGGGTGAGGGGAGGTAAGGGAGGGGGCGAGGAGGGGGTAGAGAGTTTAGAGGGGAGCTGAAGGCACGGTCAAAGAGAAAGGTCTTGAGACCGGCCTTGAAGGAAGAAAGGGAGGAGGCGGCGAAGCCACTGGGGGATAGAGTTCCAGAGCCTCGGGGCTGAGAGGCTGAAGGCCCGGCCACCGATGGTAGGGCGGTTGGGGCGGCGGATGTGGAGCAGACCGGAGCCAGAGGAACGGAGGGTACGGGCAGGTAGATAGGGGGATAGTAGGTCGAAGAGGTAGGAGGGATCAAAGCCGTGAATGGCCTTGTAGGTGAGGATGAGGATCTTGAATTCGATCCTCTGGGGGATGGGGAGCCAGTGGAGACGAGCGAGGGTGGAAGTGATGTGGTCGCGTATACTATAAAGACAACTGACTGTATAGTTTGTGGGCAAAATGCTGCAGCCAATTGCTCACAGCAGTGTCCCACAAACAGTCGTGAATTGAGTAACCAAATTATTATTTTTTTTGGAAGGGATTTTTACCCCCAGAATAGCCATCTGCCAACCGACTAACAACTGGATTGCTACGTACTGCTAGGTAAACAGAGACATGGGGAGCAAGAAAACTTTCCTAAGGTTTCTTAGGACTCCAGAATGGCTATTTTGTGGTGATCTATGGTGCTCCTTCGTGAAACAGATCCTGCATAGATCATCAATTGTTTTTTTCCGAAAAGGCAAAATATTTGTACTTTCATTTCTTCAAAATTGAAACTTATAGAAACTTGCCTTCATTCTGGTCCTCCACTCATTTATTGATCTCCTCCTTTGCCTTATAAATATACAGTCAATTCACTTTACAGTATATTCCGTGATGCGCTCTTGAGACATCTAGAAGATGTGAAAAGCGTTATATCAAAATGCAAGGATTATTATTATTATCTGCAGCACTTAGAAAATTAACTGAAAACAGGTTCGCTCCATACAACTTAGCAGAGGATTGAATGAACATCTACATAATAGAGATAAGCAATGTCAGGGAGTACTGTTCAATTCGGAATAATAGCAAGATCTCAAGAGCATTTATAATTGCAGTGGAAGGGGCTTAATTTGGGCAGCAGTTTGTCCGCCTTAAGCGGCGTCCAAGGCTAACCAAAGTTCTCTTCCTGCCCAGTATGAGGAATGGCGCCGGGGTCTCCTCCCTCCCATTGCTGTTCCCATTGGTCAGGAAGCAGACCAATTAGCGATAGCTCCGAGGTGATGACCGTCTGGAGTACGCCATCCATTCACAAGTGGCTCCAGCTGTCAATCAATCACAATTTGGCTCCTCCCATTCACTGCTTTGTTTCTTCCCGTTCCTCTGTCTCCTCACTGGTTGACAGCCCGGAGATGCTTGTGAATGTCTGGAGTTCATTGTAAATCATTAACAATTAGCCTTCTCCCATCTCTATCCCAGAGCCACTTGTGGCTGAGTGGAGCTGCTCGAGACACAGACTGAGTAGCCTCAGAGGTGAACTGCACAGCATTTTGTCCAGATTAACTAGAATTTGGTAGGAATTAACAGGCAAATTTAAACAGGTAAGAATACAAATGAATCCAGATCTGGGTTTTTGTCTGATTTACACCGGTTCTGGGTTAACCAGCTTCTGGCTAAAGCGCCTTCACTTTAGTTCTAAATAGATATACTCATTGGTGATGACAAACTGCTTCAGAGCCAAGCTAGGATTGATAAGAGTCTTTGGACATCCTCTCAATATGCTATATAAATGTAAATATGTACTGTATAGTCATCAGCAAAAGAGTGCATAAATGGGGAATCCTCTATAGGGCACCCAGTCATGAGATTGCAGTTCCAATGGGATTTTTGGTCCAAGTCAAAGTCTTGTACCTCGGATAAATAGGGGAATAAGGTACTATAACAATGGGAAACTATGAAGGATTTCCAAAAGGAACTATACAGCTCCTTCAAATTAAAAGGATTCAAGGTTATTAGATGAAAAATATGTGTCAACAACAATTGTACAATTATATAGAGTGTTTCTTAAAGTTAGAGGCTTCTCTCTGCACAGTCGGTTGGCGGTTTTCAGCACATATAGAGCATCAGCTTTGTTGATGTCAGATTGCAGTATCTGGAATCCAGAGTGGAGATCAGCTACTTGGTCAAAGTGGAGGACCTGTTTCCAGAACAATGAGAAACAAAATCAACGGTGAGTAATCAACAATCAACATGGTGATAAGTGTTAGCTTATAGATAAGGACTTTGAGATGTCCTTCTAACTTGAAAGGTGCTATATCAAATGTAAGGATTAATTACTATTATTATTATGATACGAGTTATCACAGCAGTTACCTTGATCAGTTTTTCATGCCAGTATAAACAATACACAAACTGCTGTGCAAGATTCTTCAAAAAAAATCTAAAATATTCATCTTCCTTTTACCAACTCTCTTGCAAGAATCTCAGGCTCAAAACATCAACCAGAGCTCCACCTCCCCCAAGGAGGATAATCACTAGTTGGTTATTTGGCATCCAGGAAGCGCAGGTTTGAGCCCTCACTCGGTGAATGGCAAGTACCAGAATCTCCCGGGACTTCATTTTTAATTCTTAATTCAAAAGTCTGTTTTGCAGACTTCTTATAAAGCCTTTATAATTCTTCCATTTGTTGTAGTGCGTTTCACATTGGGACAATGTCTCAAAGTGCTACACAGAATTTACTGCAAAGCTGTATGACTGTGTATTTGCAAACAAATGCTGTAGCCTATTTGCAAACAGGAATGTTCCACAAACAACCATGGTGTGAGTGACTAATTTTATTTGAGAGATTGTTGGTCAGGACATTGGGATAAACTCTCATTTCTTTTTGAACAGACAGATACAGAAGGAAGAGTCCAATTCAAACTCTGTTGGTCTACTCCATGTTAAGGTTGACAAACACTTGGTTCTGGTTTTGGCCTCTTCCCTTTTCGCCTACACAAAAGGAAATTGTAGTGAGGTTTTCGGATGGTCTTGGGGTTGTGTGTGGCTGGGGCTAGGAGGTGTCAGCTCTCCAGTGGGATCACATGATCTGGAACGTGTTCTAAGTTTTACAAACAGTTGACTCAGACGAAAGTATCCAGAACTAAATACAGTACTCCATTTGCTGTCTAACCAATGATGTGTACATTATTGCTTTGCTATTCTGTAGTCCTATGTATAAAACCTTTTTTCACAGACCTTTCCTTTTGTGCTGCTATTTTTGAAGGATGGGGGAGGGGGCGGGGATTGATGTCACACAAACAGACTGACACCTCAAACTGAACAGTCAGCATGAGTGTTGCTTAAAAAGCAATTTTAAATAGAATGCCTGTCCTCCATTTTACAAAACCAGCACCAATGTTACCAATTTTGCATTATAATCAATTTAAAGATGAATCCCCCCTCCCCCGCACATATTGCTGTGCTAACAAAGGTTTAAATCTGGCTGTTGAGTTTACTTTAGTCATGTTGCTAATAATATTCCCTGACCAGTCTGTGGCCGGTTGTTGCTAAAATAGAAATCAGGTCCCACAAGTGTCAGCTAACTTTCCCAGCCAGTAGAGCGGCAGCTGATGCTGTTTAACTACTGCTAAAAATAACCAGCACCTCAAACCAAGCAAATAGTGGGCTGGAATCATTAAACATGCCATCAGCTTCAGTCAACTGAGGAATAATGAAGACCTTGAAGTTTATGAGTGCCCAGGCCTTGGTATCAGATGCTCAGATTGCTCAAAGAAGTTTAGTTCATGTGGCATACAACTTGTATCCACTGCTTTTTAAAGCCAGTTATTTGCTGGAGCAGCCTACTGTGCTCCACGACTTGGTGGAGACGTGGCCATTGGCAGAGTTCAGCATTGGGAAGATGTTAGGAAAGACAGCTGACTGCGAGGACGATCTCTCCAACAGGACATGTGAAGCTTGTCTGCGAGCCTGCTTTACAGGGCTGAAGGACTATGTTTTGAACAGCTCTGGGACCTACTCAAAGAAGCTGAAACTGGTCGATCTAACAGGACTCCATGACGTTGAATCTCAGCAGTGCACTTGCAAAAAGGCCTTGGGGAGATGGGGCAGAACTGTGCTGCTTGTAAAGGCCTGTTTAGATCTGCTGGTGGAAATGGATGCTCGTGAACTTGACATTCAGTCATTCGACATCTCAATCGATGTCTTGGTGAGCGCGTTTGTGACAGAGCGCATTTATGAAGCAATGGTTCAGGCTCTGTGCATGAGAAACTGGTGCCCACTCAAGATCAGGATCCTTGAATTCCGGGCAGATAACCTGGCTTTGCATAAATTCTTTTACATGATAAAGCTGATCCAGCCTGAGACCCTGCTGAAGCTGGAGCTGGTTCACAACATCCGTATGGAGATGAAACATTTTGAGATACTGCTGAACCATGTGCCTTTGCCTCTGCTCAGATCTCTGACACTCCCAGCAAGAGCTTTTGATGTACGTGGGATGACTCCAGAGGACGAAGTCCTACTGGTAATGATTGGTGAAAAGCTGAGCACAATGAAGCATCTCGCTGAACTCAACCTGCCCTTTTCCATTCTCACGGGACGAATTCGTCGGCTCCTCAGGTAGGGTGCAGGATGAATGATGAGAATTGGTTTAAATTAAGTAGTTTTTAAGGTTTTCTGCTTATCTTTCAAAATTACATGATGTATTAATAATAATGTAGGGCCTAAAACATCAAAATGTCTCAAAGCATTCGGGCAAAGGGAAATTTCTCTGCATAGCTACATGCATATCTGGAATTCTCATTCTGGTCTGGATCCTCTTAAGCTTGGAGATGAGTTTCTGTGTGTGTTGGATACCTAGTTGACCAAAACCAAAAATCTGATCATTGTGGAGATGGCTCTTTTCAATATGGAATAGACCTTCTCTAGCTGAAGGCATCAAAAAACCTTTTGGCTTCAATAATATCCTGGCTTGGAATTAAATTCTTGTGAGTCAGAGTAATGATAATGTTTTGGTCAGCTGAGTATCTGACCAACAGGAAAACCATTACCATGCTTCTGAATGTAATAATTGCCCTTGCATTTGATTTAGTTCCTTATCACATGGTTGAAACATCACAGGATTTTACTATAAAGTGTCGTGATTGTATATATGCTGAAGTGTATCCAAACTAAATGACTGCAAGTTGCACACATGCGCAATGATGAAATTTCACTCTCTCTGTGCTTACCTGGAGATCATTATAAATGTTGTCAGGTTACAGGGAGACTGTCTTTGTAAAGATTCAGATCTATTTGTGTTACTATGAAATCCATGACTTGTTTACTTTATCTCTGTACAGTCCTTTAAAATCTCCTCTGCGTGTCCTGGATCTCTCCTACTGCTCTATGAATCATGCAGACATGGCATATTTGGCCAACAGCCTGCACGCTGAGTACCTGGAAGAGCTGGACCTCAGTGGCCAGAGTGTAGCTGAGCTCTTTCCATCAACCTTCTTCAAACTGCTTGGCCGGGCATCCCGTACACTGAGAAAACTCACTCTCGAAGAGTGTGACATCAGTGATAATCAGGTCCACATGATAATTCTGGCCTTGGAATCCTGTAGACAACTGCGTGAGTTCAATTTCCTGGGGAATCCTCTCACCTCGCATGCTCTTCATCGCCTTTTTCTGGTGTTTACTGAGCTCCCTGCTCTTCGTAAAGTCGAGTTTCCAGTTCCCAAAGACTGTTACCCTGACACCTTTACCTACCCGCTCACAGAAGAGAACATGAAAAATTATGATGGGGAGAAGTTTGAGAAGATAAGACAGGACCTGTTGGTAATTTTGCTGCGTGCTAATCGAGATGATATTATTCTATCTACCCCACTTTTTGGTGTCTTCGATTCAGAACTTCAAGAGACTTCCAATGAAGCTAATGTCGTACTGCTTCAGTCATTCGTTGATGTTATTTCCAGCTTTTTAACCACACTGGACTGAATGACAAACTGAACTTGAACATATGTCATGCCTTTCAAATCAGAGAATATTTCAAGGCATTTATACTGAGCAAGGTGGGGTAGAGGCGAGTAGGTAGATGAAGGTAACTTTCGGCATAGACAAGAGGTAGATTTTTGGAAGCATTTTGAAATCATGGGGGCGAGAGATGTAAGGATTTTCGGAGCGAATTTCAGAGAGTAGGGAGATAGTGGCTGAAAGCTTGGCCCAGATTGGGTGTAAATCAGAGGATAAAATAAAAGATATTAAAAGAGGGTGTGTATTTTTAAAAAATCATGTATAGATTAGTTCTGTTTTTTAATTCCCTTATTTTACTCCTATACCTCAGTTTACTCCCACCTAGGCAATGAATGTCTCGGGCTGTTTGATTATGGAGATGGGCAACTCAAGAGAGCCTGATCCTATCCTCACCAGAGGTCAGAAATTTCTCGTGATCTTAGTCGTTAAGCAATAGTTATGAAAAAAAATCTTTCAAATTAAGATGTAATTGAAGCATTTTCCTAATTACAGTATTGCAGGCTTTTAAAGTATAAGACCATGAGAAGTGTTGGGCTTTTATTGTTCTCATATGCATTTTCCAGCATGAACCATTGGCTAGTTATCACTCGCAAGAAATCTGGCTGAGTTTTCTCCTCCCTAACCACAGGTGTATTGAAATCAATTCTATTACATTAACAGCTGCCCCAGCTGAGTATAGCTAACTCAATATACACTGGGTATAAAGCCCCAGATCTTTAAAATTTAGTTCCACTGAGTGGTGAATGTCTTCACAGTTATTGTGTCGGAGAATGCCTTTATGGATTAACAGACAGTCACAAGCTTGACTTCCCTGTAGTCTTATAGGCCAAGGAGTTAACACAGATAAATGTAATACTTCAAAATATTTGTTCCAGATTTGTTTGATCTGAGAGTGTATGATTGCAACTGGCAATCAAAATTGCAAATGATATTAGATCACCACAAGAAGTTGAAGGTGTGTCGATATGTCATTTGCATATTAGCGGCTTGATATTTTTGGCAATGTAATAAAACATTGTTTAAAATGTGTGGATCAGCAGTGTTTATAATACATGTTCAGCATATTAAAAACTTAACGTTCCTTGACAACATTTACATTCAAAACAGCTTGACTTGAAACTCTTCCTGTAAGATTAATCATAAAATTTGTGCATTTGACGTAAGGCATTATCACAAAGCACTTCACAGGATTTACTGTAAAGAGTGTGCATTTGTAGGTAAGACAATTTGCACACAGCAATGTTCCAAATACGCCATTATGCGAATGACCAATTTCGTCTGGGAGATTACTTGTTAAGACACCAGGATAAACTCATTTTGAATAATGCAGTGGGATATTTAACGTCCACCTGAACAGGTAGATAGGGACTTTGGTTTAACGTCTCGTCTGAAGATTGGCATCTCTGACAACCAGCACTCCCCAGCGCTGTACTCAACACTGGAACTCAACTTGGGGCTTGAACCCATAACCTTCTGGCGAGAATGCTACCAATTTAGCCAGGCTGATACATGGAGTGTTGAAGGAAGCAAGAATTGCATTATTCATTTAGAACATTAGTATTATGTCAGTTATTGGTTGATCTGAAAGAGTCTGACAACTTTTATTGAATTCATTTTTTTTAATTGCTGTTTTCTTCAGACTGAATGGGTCAGTGCTGGGAAATGGAATGGTTTTCATTTTGAACCATCTCAGCCTATTAGCAAATGGTAAACATTCCATTTAGTGTTTCTACTTAAAGGCTGACACACGTAACTCTGAGCAGAGTCTTTAAGGGAATTTTACTATAGAGTATAGCATGACCAGCTCTTATAAAAAGCCCCCTACTCCCTTCCCACCCTAAATAGAGCCCGTTCTGCATATGTATGAATGTTTACATTTCTGACACTAGTCTATGCACCATAGGTGTCGAATAAAAATGCAATTGTGTGGTAAATCGTGTGCAGTTTTGCACTGAAGGCTGCTAGGAACCTCAATTGTGATTTTTGAAACACATTTCACAAAGACAATAACAACAAAATTACATTTGTATTGCGCCTTTCACGTCGGCTGAACATCCCAAGGTGCTGCAGCCAGCTCAGAAAGGAAATGTCTTTTTATCTCATCAATCTGTGATGGATTGAAGCACAGGTTGGTTCAGACTGATGAAAGGACAATGTTTAATTCACAATGCCCCCCCAGATCCTATTCGATCGTGCCTACGGTCACCTCCCACCTTCTCTGTACTCTGCCACTGTCAAGTACTCTGGGACACTACTGTGCATGATGGATGCTATATAAATGCAAGTTGCTGTTGTTACTATTGTTTAAATTAAAATGAGTAGGTTGAATCCAAATGCGCTAAAATTCAAACTTTATCTGAAAGTTCAGGATAAAATCTCATACATGAAAAATTAATCATGTATTTCACCTCCATCCACTTCCATGGTTTCTAGAAGCATTTAGTAGTTAAGAGCAAGTGACTAGCTATTTATTGTTTAATCACAATTTATTATTTTATCATTAGTTATGTTTATCACTATTGATTTTCACTAGTTTTCAGGTTATCACTGGTTACCTGCTATTTATTGTATTATCATTATTTATTATTTTCTTACTGAACTGAATCAGCTAATTAATCATGTGAATTGGTCAGTGGTCGAAAAACAAATCTGTGTCATGATTGCTTAAAAGGGCTGAAGCCCAAAGTGATCTTTATGTACAATGTTACATTCAATTACACTTTTATCTTAGAGATTTCTACAAACATTCTTAATTATTTTATGCTATCAAGGAAAACTGAAATTACTGCCTTAATCTACCTGCTGTGTTCTGGTCCATATCTTTGGTTTAATGATTTTTATTATGATTTTTAAGTGCTCCAAGATGCTACCACCCATGATGGACTCTATATAAATGCATGGTTATTGTTGTTGTAAGGCATAGCTTTTACTTTGCTTGCAATACTTTTGCACCAAGAAAACAAGTACATGAAGCAAATGCATTGTGCTGTGTCTCTGCTGAGCATATCTCATACCCGAATTGAAGCAACAAACGTACGGAACATCGGTATTGCTGTCACACTTTGGTGCTGATAAGAAGCCAGTGCATTGTGTCAAGTGCTTTCCTCCTCCATCTCTCCGCTCTCGGGAACAGATGTCAGTGAGGTGAGTCAACATGGTCAAATATCATCTATCTCCCGCTTTGTTTTTCCTGCCATCCTTCTTATCAAAACAAATGTGTATACCTTATTTAACAAAACAATCTGTAATACCTTCTTTGTCAAACAAATATGTGATATCATGCGAATGCAGTATTGGGAATGTTTTGGAAACATCGGAAATCCTTAATGCTTTCAAATGTTGCTAATCACGTTTCTTTCATTTCAAGAAATGACTCGAATTTGTCTTGTACTTTCTAACAGGCCCCGGCATGGAAGCCAGAATCCCAAGGCTACGGCAAGCAATTTTTCATAATCTTGCTAGGTCAAAATGCACGTCTCCACACACATTTATTAGAATAATAGGAGTAGCTCAAGCTGTACAAATATACAGCATAGGAGGAGGCCATTTGGCTAAGCATGCCTATGCTGGCTCTTTGAAAGAGCTAACTGTTTATTTCCATTTGCCTTGCTCTTTCCCCACTTTTATATTTCTCCCTTTCAGATCTTTATCTCATTCCCTCTTAGAAGCTATTATGTTTCATTGGGACCCATGAGGAATGGTGCTTACTACTGACATGTGTGCCAATGGTCAGCAAAAGGTGTTACAACATTTGCTTACAAAGCTATGCCCTGACGTCTCCCCATCAACATGAGAGCACTCGAGGTCTGAAACTGTGCCAGTAGATGGAGCACTTCATGCAATTTAAAAACACCATTTTGAGAAGCAGGCAATACATTAGAATATACAGCACAGAAACAGGCCATTCGGCCCAACTGGTCTATGCCGGTGTTTTTGCTCCACATGAGTCTCCTCTTGCCCTTCCTCAAGCATAACCTTCTATTCGTTTCTCCCTCACATAGCTTCCCCTTAAATACAACTATGCTATTTGCCTCAACAACTCCTTGTGGTAGCAAGTTCCACATTCCCACGACTCTCTGCGTGAAGAAATTTCTTCTAATTTCCCTTTTGATCTATTGTGACTATTTTGTATTAATGGCGCCTGGTGTTGGTTTCCCCCACAAGTGGAAACATCTTACCTATATCTACCCTATCAAAATCTTTCATCATTTTAAAGACTTCTATCAGGTCACCCCTTACCCTCCTCTTTTCAAGAGAAGTGTCCAAGAATGTTCAGCCTTTGCTGATAGGTATAACCTCTCAGTTCTGGGATCATCTTTGTGAATCTCCTTTGCACCCTCTCCAGTGCCTCTATGTCCCTTCTATAATGTGGGGACCAGAAATGCACTCAGTATTCCAAGTGTGGTCTAACCGAGGTTCTATAGAAGTTTACCATAACTTCCCTTTTTTCATTTATATCCCTCTAGAAATGAACCCCAATGCCTGTTTTGCCTCTTTTTTTTAAGGCCTCATTAACCTGCGTTGCTACTTTTAGTGAATTGTGTATGTGTACCCCTAGATCCCTTTGCTCCTCTACCCCATTTAGGTTTTTATTTTCCAGGATGTATGTGACAATTAGGAATAAAATTAGCAATAAAATTAGGAGTCACAGTGGAAAACCCTAATCTTCCCACAGAGGGTGTCATAGAAATGAGAAGTTTTGTCAAAAAAATTGACCCCCCTCCCCCCCCCACCCACCCATCTAATCTTCCCAGCGAGAATACCATGGTAATGGGAAGTTTAATTAGATAAAACTATATAGAAGAACCTCATTATAGCATGTTGCTTTGGGTCCATAAGCCCAAACATCGCATTCTAATGGGGCACAGTCAAAATGGCCACCACATCATCAATTCCTGTGCACTGTGTACGTGCAGCCAAGCGGATATTTTCGATCTTTGACTCAGTTTAGGCCAGGAGCCATACAAACAGATAGCAGGAGCATGATACTGTGTCTATCGAGGGTTACTCACTCACTAACGTGGGTCACACACTTACTCACATATACTCCCTCACTCACACACTTCCTCACACAATTCCTCACACACTCCCTTACTCACTCACACACTCACACATTCACTCACTAACGAAGCTGATTTTCTGCTTGCACTGCTTCTGTGATCCCAACACTCCCAGCGCTACACATATGCGACCAGAGCTGTTCCACCCACAGTAGCAGCCTCGAGCAAACAGCACGCGGAGGCCTGGAGCCTAGCAGACTGTGTGTACAGGTTAGTAGTGGAGGCATTTATTTGACGCCTGTTTGTAGCAGAGGGTCATTTGTAGCGGATTGCACTAAAAAAGTGCGGTCACACTTTTCTATTGGCCTAGCTGATAATCTGTTCTACTCATTGATTACCGTCTGCCAGAAGAAAAAGCTTCCTGGTATATGACCTTAAGCTGCCTTTTACAACTCTACAAGAACAACAACAAAATGACATTTGTACAGTGCCTTTCACGTTCGGGAGGACATCCCAAGGCACTGGACAGCCAGTGTTTCGGACCTGAGCTGGGGGTCGAGATCGGGGAGAGTGGAGAGCTGGGGGGGAAGCAGGGATATCAAAAGCATGTTCGAAGAGGAGGATCTTGAGATGGGTCTTGCAGGAAGCAAAGGAGGGGGTGAGGCGGAGGGACTGCGGGATGGAGTTCCAGAGGGTGGGGGTAGAGTGCAGAAGTCCAACCCATCAATAGCAGGGCAAGTAAGGCGGAGGACGAGAAGCATGCCGGAGCTTGCTGAGCGGAAGGAGCGTGCAGGTTGGTCGGTGGTTAGGAGGTCACAGAGGATGGGGTGAGCAAGACCATGGAGGGCTTTGAAGATGAGGACCAGGATATTGAACTGTATCCTCTATGTGATGAGCAGCCAGTGGAGTCGGGCGAGGATGGGGGTGATAGAGTCACGGAGTCTGGGATGAGAGGGGGAGATGGGGCAGGTGTAGCTGGTGGAATGGCAGAGGCAGCTGAGTGGATTCCCTCAACTTTGGATTCGAGGAAGTACAGAATCACCTCGCAGTTGGCATTTCAGGTGAGGATGGGCGAGACTTGAGAGGGTGGGTGGAGGAGCCGGTTCGTGATTGAGAAGAGGAGCCTGGGTTGTCCTTGGCCTCCAAGATTGTCTTGGAGTAGAATGATGATTTTGCAGAGGTGAAGGTGGAACAGTAAGATTTGATAAGGTCCAGCCAGATCTGCCGATGGACCGTTAAGTCTCGCGCCTGTGCTTTAATGGAGCAGAGGTGTCTGGTGTACCATGGTGACGTACGTGCATAGGAGAAAGTCTGGGAAGAGAGGGGAGCAAGGGAATCGAGAATGGAGGAGAGAGAGCTGTGGAGATGAGTGACAGAGGACGATAGGTCATTGCAGGAGGAAGCCCAGAGGGGAAGGCGTTCAGATGACTCCAAGGCAGCCAGAGGGATGGGGGCAAATTTTTTTCAGGGACAGTAGGAGATCAAGGTGGGTTGGGTGGCAGTGGAGAGAAGGATTGAGGAGTTAAGGGAGATGAAGTGATGGTCCAAGATCGCTTGTCGATAATGGTGAGGTCCGAGAGAGTGAGACCCCAAATGATCACCGGGTTGAGGGGATGACCACGGATGTGGGTGGAGGAGTGGATGCGGAGGAAGAGGTTGAGGGAGGAGATAAGGGAGGGGAAGTCAGAAGAGGCATAGTAGGAGGGGGTGAAGTGAAGGTTGAAATCATCCAGGATGAGGAGGTGTTCAGAGCAAAGGGAGAGGGAAGATAGGATGGGGTAGATGTCAGGGATGAAGGTGGAGGAGGGCTGGGGGTGGGGGGCGATAGATAAGGAGAATTTTGAGGGAAAGGTTGGAGGGGTGATAAAGGATAAGGTGCTCAGAGGACGGGAAGGTTCCAGAGGTGTAAGGGGATAAGCTGAGCAGGTACCGAGAGATGAGAGTCACAATGCCACCACAGCGGTTAGATCGAGGGCTATGATGGATTCTAAACCTATATCCTCTTGTTCTACTGTCATGATATATCCTAAATCATTTTCTGGCTTTCCTTTTTCAATCCCATTTAATATTTTGTACACTCCTCTGGAGTGGCAGCTGGTTGAGGAGAAGTAGATTTGGGTGTCATCCTCATAAATGTGGCACTTTAACCCATGTCTGCAGCTGACATCGCCCAGATGAGAATGTAAATGAGGAAAAGGAGGGGGCCAAGGATGGAGTCTTGCAGTATGCTGCAGGTGACTGTGTGGGAGCAGGATGAAAAAGTGTTTGTGGAGACAAAGGGATGGCGATTGGTTAAGTAGGACCGGAACCAGGCGAATGCGTTGCCACTGAAGTGGTTGTGGGAGAAGGAGAGGTGGTGGAGGAGGAAGCGTAATCGACTGTGTCGAATGCAGCAGAGAGGTTCAGAAGGACAATGAGGCAGAGTGCACCCTGATCACAGAGAGGGGGGACGTCATTGTGCATTATGATCACAGCCATGGAGTGAAAGACCAATTTTATTTGGGAGATTTCTGGTGAGGACAGTAGGAGGAACTCAACAGGCAGAGTCTCAGTTTAATGTCTCATCTGAAGGATGGCACTTCAAAATGCAAAACCCCCCAACATTGCATTAGAGTCATCTTAGATATATGAGTTCCAAGTCCTAATGTCCTAACCTTTAAAAGAGTTTGCTTCACATTTAGGATACTGGCAGTTCTCTCGTACCTTGTTTAACTGTCTATTTATTGGTTCCAGACAGTGAGTGCTGATGGGCTGTTTGAAGTCAATGCCATGTCTGATACTGTTTCTATACACCCACTTACAGTGAGGGGAAATCAATGGTGAGCAATTGGGAGAAGTAAATCTGGCTGCTTCATATTTCTTTTTCTTATTATTCTCAGCCAAGAGCACAGAGGTTAATTGGAAGGTTATCACCTGGGCCAATAGAAAAGTGCAGATGTAATTTTTCTGCGGAAACAAACTCCTCCACTGCAAACGCCCTCCGCTGCACACCTGTAACAACGCAATGTGCTCGGCCCCAGGCCTCTGTGCACTTCTGCAGACCGTTTACTCAATGCTACTCAACGTTGGATGGACAGGTTCCGAACGCGAATTTGTGGTGCAGCTCGAACAGGAAATGGGATTCACTCACCCAGAGCTGTTGAGATTGTCTGTGTGTCTCTCTCTCTCCTCTGTATGTGAGTGTGTCTCTCCTCTGTATGAGTGCGTGTCTATCTCCTCTGTATGTGTGAGTGTGTCTGTCTTTCCTCTGTATGTGTAAGTGTGTCTGTCTTTCCTCTGTATGTGTGAATGTCTCTCTCTCCTCTGCATGTGTGTCTGTTTCTGAGTGCCTGGGCATGTTTGTCTCTCTGTCTCTCTGTGTCTCTGTGAGTGTGTCTCTGAGTCTATGTGTGTCTCTTTCTACGATTGTGTGTGTCGTGTGTGAGTGCATCTCTCTGTGTCTGTATGTATGTTTCTCTCTGGGTCTGTGTGTGTGGTGGCGCGCCCCAAGAGGCAGGCGGTGGTGACCTCCTGTAGCCCCACAGAAAGGACTCTGGCGAGCTTGATGAGCAGTGTTGGTGTTTGGTGGATCTCCAGGCCTTCAAATGTAGTGCGGAGTGTAAATGGACCATTTGGCCCTTGGGCCTGCACTGGTGTCCCCCGTCCCCCCATCCCTCGAGTGGTCCGCCCATTTTTGTTAAAGAAAGCATTAATAAATACAATTTACAACAATCTAATACGTGTTATTTCTTCAAGTTTAGTTTTAATCAATAAAGTGTAAAAATGTCAGTTGGCAGTAAAATGTAGCTTTTAATATTACCAATCAACTACCCGCAGTTTTCCACAAAATTTGACAAATATCCTTGCAAATTTCTGCAAATATTTGCGCGTTCTGTTGCCCTGGTTATCACTGAACCCTCAATAAGATCATATACAGCACAAGACAAGGACAGTGTCTTTATCTGTATAGCTCAGATCATCTCTACACCATTGAGACGAAATTCCACCTGGGTCTAGATTTATTCAATTTGTGTAGCATTTCAAAGCTTCCAAAATTTGGCAAATTCTTAAATACGGCCTAGACTAGCACTGCAGCAGTGGAAATGAGTTGATTGTGCAAGGTTGGGTGAGAGATTGTTGCCTGGTGACAGAATACATCAATAATTATTCTTTTAATAACTATGTGGAGTCCTGTAGCGTATTGGTTGGAGCACTCGCCTCACAAGCAAGAGTCCTGTGGTTCGTTTCCCAGGCAGGGCAAAACCTTATGCAAATTTCCGTACTCCACAAACCTGTTTACCTAGTAGTAAGTAGGAACCTGATTGCTGTTCAATTGGCAGATCACTTTCTGGGGCATAATAATCCATTAAAAAATAATTTGCGTGAGATATTGTTGCCTGCTGACGGTATATATCTTTAATTGTTCTTTTAAGGACTACCAAAAAACTACAAAGATAAGACTGAATTTAATTATTTATCAAGTTTTTCACAGCTGTAAAATGCTACATAAATAAAGTAAATCTAGTCCCAGGTGGAATTTCTGTGATATCTAATGTAGCCCTATCAAAACCCTTCTTTAAGTCTTGTATCGTGAAGTTTAGTTTGTGGGACTTTTTGTGGGATACTGCTGTGTGCAATTGGCTGCTGCGTTTCACCCACAAAATACATTATTGATTGCTTGTAAAAAAGTTACAGAAGAAACAGTTGCTTTGAGACTTCTCAATGAGGTGGTAAGGCACTATATCAAATATAAGGATAGTTAGTGCTACAGTTGGGTTTCCACACACAGTAATGAGGCAACCATAATTGTGAATCATGTAGGCACACCTTCCGTAAACAAACTGTTCCTTCTGTAACTTTTTTACAAACAATCAATAACTATTGAAGGGTTGGTCGTAATTCAATGGGTTTTGCAGTCACCAAAAAATATACGGGAATCAAACCTGTGAAGCAGCAACCATTATCCAAAATAAAATGTTTACTCTCATTTAGAACACGTTTGTATCATTCTGATATACGTGGGCGACTAAGCCATGAATGAATAAATTTAGGCAGAATCCTGAAGGCTGATACAATTGATAAGGAGAATACTTGTTATCCAAGTTAGTGTGCAATGTAGATGAGGTTAAAGTCTTTTCTGTTTCTGGGACATTGGAAACGGGTGGATTGTGTAATAAGAGATTGTTCCTTGGTGATAGTATACGTCTATAATTGTTTCCTATCGACTTGCTCATAATGCTAAATAGAGATCATATGACTAAGTTGTGGAATATGAACCTTATATCAACTGTGACCCTGATAATCTAACCAGGAGAATTAGAGACCTCAATTGATCATGCTGATTAGAACCCAGGAGACGTCAAAAGCTACAGTATTGTTGACATTGTTGGTTACATTGTGTGGGAATTGAACAACTTCTCCACATCATTTGATTTCATACCATAGCTCTGTTCAAAGAGCCATCGAATATGTTGTAAAACATTGTGACATATGTTAAAGAGATAATGTTCAAATCAGGACAAATTTTCCATATTTATTATATTAATTGTATTGAGTCTTTTGCTTCTTTTTGCAGAAATCCTTCTACAATAATTTTACAAACTTGTTTTCAAAATATTTTCAATGTACTTAAACTTCATTTTCCAGAATGATGATCATTATTAGGGCACAGCTACTATCTCTGGTTTAATCGCACCTGATCTCTTTTCATTAAAGTCTTTTTAGCCCCTTTCTTCATGAAACAAACATTTGACAAATTTTATTTCAGGAAAAAGAGGCAGGTGCCATTTTATATTTAGACAAGACAGGACAGCAGTGGTCCTGGAGTTGAGGGTGCAGGCAGAGAGACAGATTGGGTGTCTTCTGCATTCATATGGAAGTTGACCCCATGTCTGTGAACGATGTCGTCAAGAGAAGCATGCAGATATTTAACAGGAGAAGGCCAAGGACAGAGCCCTGAGGAACGCTGCACAAGTTGGAGTAGAAGTCATACATGGAGACAAAGTGGAGATGGTGGGAAAAGTAAGATTTGAACCAGTCAAGGGCAGAACTGTGAAGATTGAGCTGAGAAGAGAGGCGGCGGAGAGGATAAGGAGGTTGAGGAGACGGAGGGATCCCTGGTCACAGGTGGACAAAATGTCATTTGTCACTTTGACCAAAGCTGTCTCTGTGCTGTGGGCAGCACGGCAACCTGATTGGCAGGATTCATAGAGGGAATGGTAGGAGAGGAAGGAGCGAAGCTGGGAAGTGACGACTCATTCCAGAACATTGGAAAGGAAAGGGAGGTTGGAGGTGGGGCAGTAATTTGAGAGCAGAAATGGGTCCAGGAAATGGTTTTTGAGGATGAGGGTGCTGACTGCTGTTTTTAAGGGGGTGGGAACAGTGCCAGTAAACAAGGAGAGGTTTATAATATCTATTGTTGGAGGGGAAAGGAGATGGAGCAGGGAGATAAGGAGAGGTAAGGGATGGAGACGAGGGAGCAGGTGGTGGGCTTCATTTTCAACATGACGGAAGTGAGAGACGATGTTGGCAAAGCTATAACCTGCCTCTTTTTATCTAGCAATAAGTAGGAACCCAGTTGTTAGTCAATTGGCGGATCGCTTTCCAGGAGTAATAATCCCTCCAAAGAACTGGTCAACCTAATCCACAACTGCTTGTGGGATACTGCTGTGTGCAATTATCTGCTGCGTTTCACCCACAAAATACAGTCAATACATTTTACAATATATTCTGTGGAGCGCTTTGAGACTTCTCAACGAGGTGATAACAACAACAACAAAATTAGATTTGTATAGCGCCTTTCACATCGGGAGGACGTCCCAAGGTACTGGACGGAATTACGGACCCGAGAGGCTCTGCATCAAATGCAAAGATAATTATTTACATGTAAAACGGAGCTTTGAGTCGTTCTACCACTGTCAATGGAGGAACCGCTTTCACGCCAAAGAGATTCGTGTTGCTTGCAATAAAGTCTGGGCTCTAGTGACTGAGAATTGGTGCAAGCTGGTGCATGCTTTAGGGACGCTGCTGTCAGTCACAGCAAGAAATTTCCGAGGAGGAGATTGATGCTCTTTGCTGCTCAGCGCAGACAGAGTGTGTGGAGAGGGCAGGACCGCCTCCTTGGGTGATGGACAGTGGCCGCCTCCACCTCGCTGGTTGCAACTCGCTGTTAAAAGGCGAGTTCGCTGCAGGAGGGAGTGGAGAGATCGCCAGAGACACCGAGTGACAGACAGACAGACAGACAGGTAGGTAGGTAGGTAGGTAGGTAGGTTGGTTGGTTGGTTCTCAGGCACACACACTGCATAGTGTGGAGGTTCCTCCCCACCAGTCAGGAAATGCACATTTCCGTATAGGCGCAGAGGGTGTCTGTCTCAGGGTGACTCACCACCGTTGAGTTTCCTCAGGACTGTGTGTACAATCGAGAGGGAAGGTAAGTTCATGGAGTGTTTCCCCAAATCCCTAATAGAACACTGTATCTGGTATACTGTGTGTGTGTGTGTGTGTGTATGTGTGTGTGAGTCTATGTGTGTCTTGTGACCAACTGAGCTGTTGTAAGATTCAACTTAACTCCAGCTGTTAGGATCACTGGGAACAATGTTTGAAGCATTTGCAGATGTGACTGTTTATGTGGGATCGCCAATAAAATATCATCCACAGAGAGCAAAACAGATAGTTCCAAACGTAGAGGGTCCAGGTTCATTTTCGTAAAGACATGAAACATTACAGGTGAATTATGGAAAGCCTGGGGCATTCTATTCCTTGTAAACTGACAACCTTTAAAAGTAAAAGCCAGCGCTTTGGGACGTCCTCCCGACGTGAAAGGCGCTCTATAAATGGAATCTTGTTGTTGTTGTTGTACCGAGAGTCAGGATGGACAGGGAGTGTTCAGACTCCATTTGACAGATCTAGTGAGGAAAGCACTTTAGCTGCCGGAGGGAATCTGGAGAATATGTCCATCTGCAGGAAAAACTGCTGCAGGAGTACATTTGTTTAACTTTCTAAAGTCAATCGTAAGGCGCCAGGATCTGTTCGGTTTCTTTACCAACTCTATTGGATTATTACAAGTGGAGTGACATGGTTGCACCACATTCTGCTTTGTAAGAGAATCTAAGTCTTCCTGGATAGGATCTTCAGCCTCTCTGGGAAAATGTTTTTGAGGAGTAGTTGAGGGTTTATGGATTGTCAATCTGAATTACAAAAGGGAATACAGAACCACAATCAGTTTTTGAAGTAGCAAACAGTGGCTCAAACCATTTGAGGAGCATTATAATAGGTTGATTCTTCCAATCATAACAATCCGTTAGGGAATGGAGCATTTAAGAAAAGTGGTTTGCTCTGGTGCTTTGATGGGAAGACAGTAGGGTGGGTGTTCTGGAAGTTTTCTGCACCTGAGCCACTCTTGTGATCTTGTAAAAAGGGAAAATTTAAGGGTGTTAATTGAAGGCACAATTGTAGAGATATTTTTAAACAGGATTTTAAAGGCAGGAAGAGAGGAAAGCAAGAGAAAATGATTTTGAAAGAGTTACAATATGGAAGGGCTTAGTCAATAATACTAGGATAGAAAGCTTGGGAAGCCACCAATAGAATAGAGGGTAAAAATTCTGGTTGATCTTCCTTTGAGTGACTTTCATGATGCCAGTGTCAAATGGTTTTAATTTGGAAATTGGTTATCGGCAGTTGTTGTGGACAAATAAAGTTTTTTTATTCCAATACTTTGTACTCATCCAAGACTCAGACATATTCAACAATGAGCCTTTATATTTTTTTCTATCAATTCAGCATTTACTCCTGGGAGTTTGACATAATCTAATGCTTTATTGGGAGGGAATAAATAAATGTCTTCTTTTTAGTCTTGGTTGAGGCTTCTTGATTTTCTTCTTGTGTCCCATGCTCCATGACACTCACAGATTTAGAGATGCACATTAATTCAGAAGAGAGCAGCAAGGGCAATTATAGGACTCAAAATCTTGGTGTGGAAATAGATCAATGGGGTAAATGCAGCAGTACTTTTTGGAGTTGTAATAATCATATTTACAATAATAAATAAAAATCCTTGCATTTGATATACTATCTTTCTTGTCAGAAGGATATCTCAAAATATTTCACAGAATTTACTGTGGAGTGATCCTGTATTTGGCAAGCAAACACGGCTGGTCGTAGGACATTTGCACGCAGCAATGTCTCACAACCAGCCGTGAAGAGAATGCCCTATCTGGGGATTTTTGGCCAGGAAACTGGGAGAAATTCCCTTTTCAAAAAATGTGTCTTTAACGCCCATCTTAACAAGCAGACAGAAACCTTGGTTTAACGTTTCAACCAAATGATGAGGAGGCCTCATTTCACACCTATGAGCAGTGTAATTAAATATCCAACATATCATTAAACCCAATAGTTTTGTATTTTCATGACTCTTTATTTGTGAATGGTTGAATGGAATTAGCTGCTGCTATTGCCTTTAATAATAATATAATAATCCTTGCATTTGATATAGCACTTTTTACGTCTTCTAGACGTCTCAAAGCATTTCACAGAATATGTTGTTAAGTGAATTACTGTATATTTGTGAGCGACAACAAAATACACTGTCACTACTCTTTACAGTAAATCCTGTGAAGCACTTTGAGAGGTCCTCCCATTTTAAAAGCTACTAAATCAAATGCAATGCTTATTTTTATTATTATTATCATTAAATGATTTCATGTTTATGAGCGCAAGTTATCTGCTGGTCCCCTTAGAACCACCTATCATGTTGTGCAATTATTAGTTAGTGTGATAAGGGATTTTTTTGCCTCACTGGGAGTGTAATGTTTCTTGACATAGAAATCTTTATTTTTATGATGATTATTAATCATCCTTGTTTTATCACTGTGGCAACAACGCAACAATAAAGGATTCAAAACCTTGAGCAATCATTATGGTGATAGATGTGGCTGAATTATAGGAGAACACTACCAAGCTTGTGACTTTTTATAGGCCAACTTTTATCTCCAATTGGGCGGACTGCAAAAGGGAACAGATAAACTTCCTAAGAGGATTCTAATCAAATAGAATAGATGGATGTTTGAAAAGAGCCATGTGAAAAAATTGTATGATTAATGAGGAGATTGGGATTAGATAAGTAGCTCATATGGAGAAAAACACCTGCGTAGGCTTGATGGGCAGACAGCCTATTTCTGTGTTGTCACGTTTCCATGATCCAGTTATCTTTCCCCTCCCCACCCTCAGCATGAGTGCCAAGTCATTATTGTTAAATAAAAGGCAAAATACTGCGGATGCTGGAAATCTGAAATAAAAACAGAAGTCGCCGGGAACACTTAGCAGGTCAGGCAGCATCTATGGAGAAAGTGAGTTAATGTTATTGTTAAATTTCTCACATTCTCACAAAGTCCTCCTAATATAAAAGGCATTGATAAATTTGTATTTGGTTCTATAAAATAATTTTGTGTTTTATTTTCTCTTGTAGATTTCAACCATGGAGGATCTGAGTAGAGTGAATACCCATTTCACTCTAGATGTGTTCAGGAAGCTGAGTGAAACAAATCAAGTTGGCAATATCTTCTTTTCCCCATTGAGCATCTCAACTGCTTTGGCCATGGTTTATCATGGAGCAAAAAATAACACTGCGTCTCAGATGGCAAAGGTTTGTATTAAATCATTTTTTTCAAAAGATGTAGGTGCAAGTCTGTAAAAGCAAAGATCTGATGACCCAGAATTCAGCCATTTTATTTTCCAGCGCTAAACAAAGATCACCTTCATGGACATCAGATCACTGTTCATGTCGTTGTCTGGTTTGGGCATTCATGATACAGAGGAATTGATATTGGCAGTGGGGACCTGAATGTCCCTGAGGTCAATGTTGGATAACCCTTAACGAGGAGATAGAAAATTAAGTGGGTTCCAATGAAAGAAGACCAGGAAGTATAAAAAGGGATTCTGTGAGAACAACTAAATGTGGATTTTTGGGTGGAGTTAAGAATAAAATAGTTACCTTATACACCAGACTTGTGAGAATCATTACAGTCAGCCTTTTTTCTGGTGGTGACCAGCCTAAAAAGCATGCTGGCAGCTGGGTGTATTTATGGTGAAAACAGCTAACACATCTCATTTTTGGTGTGAGTTGGTATTTTATGAGCGTGAGACACTCTTATAATATGGTTCTACTGTACTGTTAAATGGGAATTCAATTCTATTTGATTCTTTAAATGCGAAGAATGACAAATGTTCTCAGCCAAGCTTGTTGGTGTATTGTGGACAAATCAATTAGTTTGTTAAAATTGTTCTGTAAAAGCAACACAATAGAAATACAGAAGTATAAATCATCAATTCCAGAATACAACTAATTCATAATAAGAATTTTGCATTTGATATAGCACCTTTCAATTTTGGGAGCATGTCTCAAAGGACTTCATAGGATTTCTTGTAAAGTGTATTCACTCTATCTCTGTGGAGTCCTGTAGCTCAGTGGTTAGAGCACTCGCCTCGCAAGCAAGTGTTAGGTATCAAGAAAGGTCACCCAGCATTCCGTTTAGGCAAAATCTGTTTAGCCAAACTTTACTAGTTCTATAAAGTTACACCATGGAGGGATTACAACAAAGCAATGCTACCGCGGGACGAGACGTTCAGCAACCGAGGTTCCAATCTGTCTTGTCTGGTTATTCAAGCTTTTGATCTTCCATCAAGTCTTCACTCGTGCTGCTCCGATCTTTTCCTTCTCCTCGTTCTTTGTTCTCCCTATCTTTATACTCTCATTCCACTCCCTCTATGCCTTCCACCAATCTCTTGTCAGTCATTTACAATCCGTTATTTTACATACCCTATCTTACAGCATTCAATGGTTGGTGAATATGTTACAATCCCTCATTAACATATCCAATCATATGTTTCCTTCAACCCTCTTTCTTTGTACTGACTCCATAATTACATGATCACATGTTCCATGACCTCTCACCCATTTTGACCCATTGTTAGTATGTTAATTTTGCACACCTTATGCTAACACAAGACACCTGGGTTGGATTCCCTGCAAGGCAAGTTTCCTTACTCCATACACTGCTGTTTATCTAGCAGTAAGTAGGAACCCAGTTTTTAGTAAATTGACGGATTGCTTTTCCGGGGGTAATCCAGAACTCTGCAGCCCGTGTCCTCTCCCACACTAGGCTCCATGACCCTATCACCCCCATCCTCGCCCGACTCCACTGGCTGCTCATCACATAGAGGGTACAGTTCAAAATCCTGGTCCTCACCTTCAAAGCCCTCCAAGGTCTTGCACCCTCCTACCTCTGCGACCTCCTAGCCCCTACCATCCTGCTCACTCTCTCTGCTCAGTGGACTCCGACTTGCTTCACGTCCCTCGCCTTGTTCGCCCCATTATTGGTCACTCAATCCATGATTGTTTGAAGGCAATTGGCTGTCGCGATTCGCTTACAATATATCCAGTCAATTCACTTTACAGAATATACTGTGAAGCACTTTGAGATGTCTTGAAGATGTGATATATCAAATGTAAGGACTATTATTATCTTGTTGGCAAATTTAATGTGCTATGGTTAAAATATGATTGCAAATTTATGAAAAGGAGCCATCAGAGGCTGCACATTCTATCTTGTCTTAGCCCATAAGACCATTTTATCTAAAAATTTAAGATTGCAAAATTGTGGAAGATTTAAATTTTGACTTCATTTGGAAGTTGGTTTATTTTAGTTTCTAAATTGATTCTGAGTAATGTTAAATTATAAGGCAAATAGGCTCCCAGGCTGAGACAAAGTGAAATTTACATCTGGTGCATATATAGAGGCGTGCAAACAAACACAATCAGTATGCTTTTAGAAAATAATTTTCAGGAATTTGCTGAAGCTCTACAAATGCATGCAGACATATTTTCGCCAACAATTTTAATGATTTGTGTCTTGAAATTGCTCAATGTACTCTAATTTCTGCATCGCTTAATAATAAGTAAACATTACGCCATTGTATTTTGTACCTTTAAGAGAATTACTCATGGAAACAATACTAAAGGTCAACAGAAAATGTGTTGCAACCCAGTGAAATAGGAACAGTGAATAATATGATTTGCCTTAGTTCCACTCTTATCTTTGTCCATTATCTAACAAATGAAGTTTGGAATAGTATTGGGTAATATTGTTTGATACCAGTGTGAATTTCTCTCTTCGTGAGATCTTTCAATGTAGAAACATTTCTAGTGTTACTATTTGGCTGAAACTATTGTGCAATTTTTGGGCCGCACTGCATTGACAGAGGTGAATGAAGTATTGAGCAGTCCCATCTGTCTGTTCTTCAGATGGACGCTGAAGGTTCATTGACACAATTCCTGCTGTTCAGATAAATTGATCATTCACCTCACAGCTGTTTGTGGGACTTTGCTGTTGAAAATGTTTGCCGTAGTTTAGTTATAAAAACAGTTCAGACACCTGACAGCTTCTACTCTGTGATATTTCAATGTGATATGGTGTTAATAAAATAATAGTTCTATTTCAGCATTATTATATAATATAATATCAATATGCCTGGCCAATACTATTTAAATATTTAGTTCTTAATAATAATCCTTGCATTTGATATAGCGCTTTTCACGTCGGGAGGACGTCCCAAAGCGCTTCGCGCTTCATCATGAGACAAGCTCCCACCTACTAATAAGAACTTTTGTATAGTTAAGTAGAAAGCATCAGGCTAAACCAGTTTTGTCTATACTGCAGTCATGCATTGGATCCACAAGTTAATGTTTGACATTCCTGCACGTACACAGTGCACAGGAAGTGATGATGTGGTGGCCATTTTGACTGCACCCCATTAGTATGCGATTTTGGGCTTATGGACACAAAGCAGCATATTATAACGGGGTTCTCCTGTATAGTTTTCTATATACATTCTCGCTGGGTAGATTAGACACTCAATCTGTGACTGTTTGTGGGATATTACTATGTGCAATTGGTTGCCGGGTTTCGCCTACAAAATTTACAGTCAATTCACTTTACAGTATATTCTGTGAAGCGCTTTAAGACGTCTCGAAGAGGTGATAAGATCTATATCAAATGCAAGGATTATTATTATTATAGATGGTTTCTTCAACTTTTTTGCTAAACTTTTCATTTCTATGACATCCTCTGTGGGAAGATTAGGGTTTTCCACTGTGGTGGAATTTTATTGCCTGTTTCTCAAAATGGTGTTTTTAAATTGCATAAAGTGCTCTATCTAGTGGCACAGACCAGAATTGTCAATGTTTCCCTTTCACCATTGGAAACTCTTGACTCTTTCTCGAAGAGACCTAGGTACATCTAATAAAAATAATAATAATAATCCTTGCATTTGATATAGTGCTTTTCACATCTTCTAGACGTCTCAAAGCGCTTCACAGAATATGCTGTAAAGTGAATTGACTGTATATTTGTGGGCGAAATTCTGTGTATATGGTGATGTTTTGGGCCTCAGATTCTTGCAAGGGAGTTAGAAATGGAAGATGAATACTTTAGATTTTTTTTAAAAGTTAATGTTTTGTTTATACTGTAATGAAGAACTGAATATGGTAACTTTGCTGCATTAACCATTATTATAATAATAAGAAGAAGAATTAATCCTTACAGGGGTATGTCTTGAGGTGCTTCACTATAGAGTGCAGTGACTATATGTTTTGTGGACTAATGTTTCTCACCACGATACTCACTGTTGATTTTGTTTCTCATTGTTCTGGTAACAGGTCCTCCACTTTGACCAAGTAGCTGATCTCCACTCCGGATTCCAGACACTGCAATCTGACATCAACAAAGCTGGTGCTCTATATGTACTGAAAACCGCCAACCGACTGTACGGAGAGAAAACCTTTAACTTCTTTGAAGTAAGTTCCAAGTTATAACGGGGATGTTAGTATCTTGTTCCACTGCCTATCTGAGGCTCAAGACTTTGGCTTGGACCAAAATCCCATTGGAGCTGCAATCTCATGACTGGGTGCCATATAGATGCACAAAACATTTTGCTGATGACCATACAGCAGTGACAAACAATACAAATTTACATGTGTATAGCGCCATACATTGAGGGTATGTCCCAAGACTCTTAACAGTCCTAGCTTGGCACCGAACTGAGGATGGGAGCTGAGGGAGTTATTGGAAGTGAAAGATGATCGAAGGTCTTGAAAGAAGTGACTGAGGGAGCGAGTCAGAAGGACTATAGGATGGAATCCCAGAGAGTGGAGGCAGAAAGGCTGATGCTGCTGAAGTGCTTTGTAGTCGCCAATGTGTATCTGTTGATTTATAACTCTTGAACTTGCAATGATTCTGAATTGGGTGGTACTGCCTAACATTCCTTATCTCTATTATACAGGAGTTCATTCAAACCTGTGTTAAATTGTATGGAGCAAACCTGCTTCCAGTTAATTTTCTTAGTGCTGCAGATGAGGCAAGGCAAGAGATCAATAAATGGGTGGAGGACCAGACTGAAGGTAAGTTTCTAGAAGTTGCAATTATGAAGAAATGAAAGTACAAATATTTTGTCTTTTGGGGAAAAAAAAGAATGGATGATCTATGCAGGATCTGTTTCATCTGTTTCTGACCTGCTAACCACTTATCAACCTCCGCTCAGCATGCTCTGGCCTGCTCAATTTCCCCCGCCTGGGCCACCCCACCATCAGAGGTTGGTCCTTCAGCCACTCTGCTCCCACCCTGTGGAACTCCATCTCACATTCCCTCGTCTCGCTCCCTCCCTTACCACCTACAAGACATGCCTCAAGACCCTCCTCTTTGACCGTGCCTTCGGCTGCCTTCCTACCCTCTCTGCCCTACACCCTTCCTGATCCCACCCCATCCCCGCTCGGGTCCTTCCTAAACCCTGACTGTACCTTGGGATGTTCTCCCGACATGAAAGCCAGGTGACGAGAGGTCAGGCTTTGCTGAATCAATGACTGTAAGCTAAATGACTCAGTCGAGTGGCTGCTGTCATTCACTGCCAAGGCTCACACATTAACTATGGTCTCTTGGGCAGGGCCATGGTGGGCAACCAGCACCTGTAGAACTACACCCCACCCTGAGGGGGCCTGAACAGGAGCAGAGGGCAATAGTGAACAAATTTAAAAAAAAACACTAAATTTATAATTAACAAACAAGTTGGTTCCAGTTTATTGGGTTTACACTGGCATCTTTGCAGCTTGTTTAACATTTCTAGGAACTCAAATGTGCAGGAACCCTGATATAAAAAGGGATCACATTGTCACATTGCGGTAGGCTTGACTAAGGATATTGTGTCTATGAATGTTTATTTTTAACCAGGCAATCCTTATAAAACATTCTGTCATTTAGCTCACTGTCATTGATTGAGACATTGATAAAGAATAAGGCAGTTGGAGAGGTATCTCTTCACTTTAATTTATTGCTGTCAAGCCAATGGTAAACAATTGTTAATCCTTGTAATCACAAGAGTGCTTGACAGTGAGTGAAATGGGAGCGATACTGACAGCTGGACCTGAAACAAACTTTTCGCGATCAAAGGAGATATATAACACTATTCAATGGTAAAATCTGTCTGTGTTCTGCTTAGGATTTGCATAATTCTAAGAACCTTCTGCTTTAACTGATACTCAAGGGTGGGGTCAAAACTGAACTTTTTAGCAAATCTTCAGAGGTAAGGGTTTTATTTTGAATGATTTTGAAAGGTGTGGCCAATGTTTAACCCTTAGAACATGTTTTGTATATTTTTTCTCTCCATTTTGAAATTCCAAATTTAAATTGTATTAAATTCCTAAAGATACCCAACTATTTTGAGGGGCATGTTTATGCAGACAACAACAACAACAACAAGATTCCATTTATAAAGCGCCTTTCACGTCAGGAGGACGTCCCAGACATTCACTTCTGTTGTGAATTATTGTATTGAATATACTTCTATTTAGGTAAGATCCAAGACCTGCTGGCTCATGGCTCAGTGGATCATCTCACGAAACTGGTCCTGGTGAATGCCATCTACTTCAAAGGAAGTTGGGCTGAGAAATTTGATGAAAAACTAACGGAGGAGATGCCATTCAAACTTAATAAGGTATTTAGACTGCCAAGGTCCTATGTCCCAATAGATCAATTTCAAGATTCGTATCCTCACCTATAAACCACTTCACACTCTACGACCTCCTTATCTCTCTGATCTTCTCCTACCCACTCTCTCATCTACCATCCGCTCAAAAATTTGGGCCTGTCCAGCATCCCTTGCACCCTCTATCCCACCATTGATGGATGAACTTTCGGCAACTATGCCCTGAAACTCCCACCCTCTACCCCTCGGTCTCGCCCATCTCTATCTAATGCCTAACTACCTACCTCTTTGACTGCCCTACCGTCACTTCTCCCCTCCCCATCCTCTTTTTTCCTTGCTCAGTATCCGCCCAGTCTCTGTGAAGCATTCAATCATGAAGGGTGATCCATGAATGCAAGTTGTTGTAGACAATTTATATCTAATTACAACATAAAAGAATTGTTGTATGTTTGTAGTGGAATTTCCATTATAAAGGCATTATTAAATGGTTGGAGTATATCATATCACATTTGTCAAAATTACCAATCACTTTGTTATGCCTTTATAATGGAATTCTATATACAATTCCTATATATAGTAATTCATGTATAAATTGCCAAAATTACCAATACTGATTCTGCACTAGGTTTGTTTTACTTTGATTTTTAACAATAGAATTTGTTTACAGCAGAGAAGAAGGTCATTCAGTCCACCACGTCTGTACTGGCTCCCTTGAGAGCAATTTTTTCACTCCCATTTACCTGCCCTGCCACCACCCTCCTGTAGCTGATTCTTTTTATGGATTTGTCTTGTTCAATGTTTTTTCCCCCTAATTTTCCTGCTCACCCTAAAATGTGAGAAATAAATAATAAATATAATAATCCTTACATTTGATACAGCGCTTTTCACGTCTTCTGGATGTCACAAAGTGCTTCATAGAATATGCTGTAAAGTGAATTGACCGTATATTTGTGGGCGAAACGCGGCAGCCAATTGCGCACAGCAGTAGTGTTGAAAATGACCAATTTTTTTTTGATTTGGAGGGCTTATTATTAGGTGTGTGGAGTAAGGAAATTTACCCAAGGTTTTGCTCTGCCAGGAATCAAACCCAGGTCTCTCACTTGTAAGGCGAGTGCTCTAACCACTGAGCTACAGGACTCCTAAATATCAGTTTAGATGTTAATTATATGAATATTTCATTTTTGAAAATCTTATTTAATGTTGACTAGTACAATAGGGGTTAAATTAAATCCCTTTTATGTGGCAAGTTCCTTCCCTGACATTCTTATTAATATGAACTTGACTTCATATTAATAAGAATGTCTGTTCTGCATCCTACATTCCCTCTGCTTTAGTCCCACCCACGGTTCCCACGCTGCTCAGGTACTTATAGTCTCTCCAAGCTTGGCAGCTTCCTACAACAGCCCATGAACCGGATGCCTAGGTTGCGCACTGGTTCGATGAGTCTGAGGGAGAGCCCAGGGAGGTTGAGGAGTTTAGATCTGACCACTTGGCTTGGTCAGATTTAAACTCCTCCACCTCCCTGGGCTCTCTCTCAGACTCACTAAACCAGTGTGCAACTTAGGGGTCCGGTTCGACCCCCAGCTATCCTTCCTCCCCCACATCCATTCCCTGACCAGGACCCCCTTCTTCTACCTCCGCCACATTGCCCACCTTCGACCAAAACCTTTGTGCATCTGTTTGCCACCTCCCGCTTAGATTACTCCAATGCACTCCTCACTGGTCTCTCCAGCCCCACCTTTCAAAAGATCCAGCTCATTCAAAACTCTGCCGCCTGCATACTGACCCGGACCAAATTCCGTACCCACACCTCACCAATTCTGGCCAGCCTTCGCTGGCTTCGCATCACCGAATGGATCGACTTCAAGATCCTCACACTCGTGTTGAAATCCATTCACTCCCTGTTACCTTCCTACCTCTCCGACCTTCTTAATCCCCAATCCACCACTTGGCTCCTCCCCTCGACTGGCTCTGGGTTCCTGCTTGTCCCTCACAAACTCCACCCCACCATCACAGGTTGCGCTTTCAGCCACTTCGCCCCAAAACTCTGGATCACTCTCCCTCAATGCCTCTGCTTTGCCCCCTCTCTCTTTTCTTTCAAGTCCTTTCCTCTTTGACTGTGATTATGGCCACCTCCCCACTCCCCTGGCTCAGAGTTAGGCTCCGCCACTGTTTAGTGCTCTGAGACACTACCTTGCATGAAGGGCGCTATGTAAGTGCAAGCTGTTTTTGTAGGTGTCAGCTTCCCTTTGTTCTCTCTGGACCAGCAGCCAATATGTGAGCGCCAAAGAACAAAGAGGTTTTCTCGACTGCAAGTGGATGTTCTCCCAGGAGTATCTGTTCATTCCTCCACTCCTAGTTTAACAATGGGCATTTTTTTTCTTCCTTGTGTGCTGAGAAAAAATTAACAGCAAAAAATAACTTGAGGAGAAATATCCTGATGCCTTTTATTCATGGAATCTTTCCTTTTATTAAAAAAAAATTGTCATTTACAATATAATGCCTACACTCAACTCAAGAGATATTGAATCGTTTAAAAGCTATTCCCACACAAATAGCATAGATGTATTTAAGAGGAAGATAAATGTACATGAGGAAGAAGGTTGAGAAAGATATGGGAGGGAGTAAGGAGTAGGTGAAGACTTGTGTGGAGCAAAACACCGGCCCAGTCTCGTTGGGCTGAATGGTCTGTTTCTGTGCTGTATATTCTATGAAAATCTATGTAAACCTTTTGCACCATTTTTTCAAGTACGACTGTTTATGGAGATGGTTTTCCACAATTCCATTTCAAAAAGGTTATTTTCATATATTTTACCTACTGCAGAATGAAAGCAGGACAGTGAAAATGATGTACCTGATGAAAAAATTCCGCTTCAATTACATTCCCGAAGTTAAGTGCAAAGTTCTTGAGCTTCCGTATGTTGGGAAAGAGCTAAGTATGATCATCATGTTACCCGATGACAATGAAGATGGCTCCCCTGGACTAAAACAGGTAGAATATCTTTCTAACTTTTTTTAAAAAAGAGTTTGGACATATTACACAGAATCGTACTCCACATATGTATGTACCAGATTCTATCCCATAGTTAAGCAATGTTGATCACAAACCTGTAACAAACTGTAATAAAAGGATTTATACAGTAGTTGGTTTTCATGTCAGGAGGATATCCGAAAGCGCATTCAGTATGCTGAAAGGGCACCCGAGCTAGGGTGGGAGCCTTGGGGGTGTGTGGCTTCAACCCCAGTTGTTAATTACCCTCTGGGTAAAGAAAAAAAGCTTCCTTATATCTGTTCTGAAATTGCCCTTTGTAACTCTAAACCCCTTGTCTTACTGTATTGGTGCATCTTAATGTGTTGTTCTGGGTTTACTTTCTCAATCCTATTTCATATTTGGTAGACCTTTTATGAGGTCCCCTCTGATTTGTTGTTTCTCAAGACTGAAGAGCACTAGCCCAAGTTTGTTAGCAGGTTAGAAGGATGGCATTTGTATTATTTGCAGGAAACTATTGCCAATAATTCATGGGCCATTATTTAGTTTGGTCAAAAAATATTACAGAATTTGATTAGCAACATAATTGTAATCTAAAACACCAAGCTCAATGAGGATGCAAATTTAAAGGAATTGGGTCTTGGCCAGATTTTAATCTATGATCAATTGTCTTTATCTCATTGCTTGTCTCCCTGCTTTGAAAAATAATCTCAGCTCAGTTGTCCTCTGCTACATGTGTCAAATGTTTTTGAGACTTTTTTTGGCTTACATAGGTCAGGTCTGTTCCTGATTTTCAGCACTGGTTACTAAGAAAGGAATACAAGAGTTTAAGTAATGGGAAATGTCATCTCTGTTATAATTATACTTTATTTTCAGAGCTAATAACCTTATGAAAACTCTACAATGATCATTTTCTATATAATAGCTTTATTTCTAATTATTTATCTGCAAAATATTCTCTGTATACATTTTTTTAAGTATAAGCAACCTATAATGCCACCATTGCATTGGCACCTCTGAGGTTAGATACAGAAACGTGACGTGCAGATCTTCTCATGCTCATAGCCTTGCATTTTAGATTGTGTAGAAGTTTGGAAAATTAGAAGATTCAGATTTAATTTGGAAAAGAGCTGCAGAGCATCAGCTTTTAAATTAAGACTAAATTTAGGAATTGTGAATCTCAACTATGGACAAAGCACTTGTGGAATATCTCACTTTGAGCAAATACATAAAGCTACATTGCAAAGTAAGTGGTCCCAAGGCAAAGACCATGAGAAATTGTGGGTTTTTGGTGTCTTGTACAAGTTCTGGTCCCGGTGTTCCAGTGTTATCTGCTCCTTGTGGCTAATGTGTTTTTAACTTGGACCACCAGCTGGAGACAATGCTGACATTGGAAAACCTGCAGGAGTGGACAAAGCTAAACTGCATGCCTGTAGA
Organism: Callorhinchus milii; assembly: GCF_018977255.1. Lineage (NCBI taxonomy): Eukaryota > Metazoa > Chordata > Chondrichthyes > Chimaeriformes > Callorhinchidae > Callorhinchus > Callorhinchus milii. Next base: position 34,569,676 of record NW_024704743.1, read on the forward strand.
AGTTCACGTTCGTCTGCCGAAGTTTAAGCTGGAAGATAATTATGAACTGAAGCCCATTCTTTCTAGTTTAGGCATGCAGGATGTTTTTGATTCCGCAAAAGTAGATCTCTCTGGAATGTCGGGATGTCGTGACTTGTATATGTCCAGAGTGGTCCACAAATCATTCCTGGAAGTGAATGAGGAAGGTACGGAGGCAGCAGCTGCTACCGCAGCAATAGCTTCGTTTTGTATGTTGACCAGAGAGGAGATATTTACTGCTGATCGGCCCTTCCTATTTTTCATCAGGCACACCAAAACCAATAGTATTCTCTTTTTTGGTAGAGTCTCTTCTCCCTGAATGACAGTGTGTATAAAGTTATTTCTGCAGCAAGAAGGTCTGAAGCAGAGTTTGCATTTCTCAGCCAATCAATATGGCTAACAAATATGATCCAATAAATATGAATATAGAAAACATTTGGGTTGTTAAATTGCTTGCACTATGAACAATCTTTTCATAAATAAGATTGTTTTGAAACTTTATCAATAAAAATGAATGTAAAACTATTGTTCTGCTCGTTTTTTGAATGTCATGATGGTTAGTTTTATAATTCTTATGTTTCTTTAACATTGAATTTATAACAAATGGAATAAATTGTAAATAAACTAGCATTAAATGACTTAACAGCAAATCACTCTGTGTAAAGTCTTTAAGGGATTCCTTAATGCAATTGTATTACTCACTGAATTCTGATACACTTCTAGATACAAAATGTTGCTTTCAACATGATGTTGCAACCATCATGTACTACCATTTTTGGTGTGTTCAACTTATGCAAAACATACCTCTCAGAACTTTCTTTTTATCTTTCCCCTTCACACACCCCCTAGGCTCCCACCCTAGTTCAGGTGCTCTTTCAGCATTCTGAATGCGTTTTCGGATGTCCTCCTGACACGAAAGATGCTATATAAATGTGTATTGTAATGTTTGGTGCTCTTAATTTTAGAACTGACCCATGAACTGGTTTGACTTTTTAAAATTCCCATGTAACATCAAAAGAGAGGAACAATAAATGTTAAACATTACTGTACATGCAAGGATTATTATTGTATGTTTTAAAAAATCTTCACCTTCATACCATACTGATCTGTGTGTCTCATTTTGATCACAACTCCCCAGATTTCTAGAGTAGTGAACATTTCCTTTGGCACAATAAAGAGGGTTGATATATTTCACTCAGTTTTGCTCAGAGGTCAGCTTTGCTCAGAGGTAGGACCCTCACCTCTAAGTCAGAAGGTTGTGGGTTGAAGTCCCACATGTGCATTCCCGTCTGCCCTTTCAAGTGGAGGTTAAAAATCTAATGGCACTATTCGAAAAGAGAAGGAAGTTTCTCCTGATATCCTGTCCAATAATCCCCCAAATAAAATTGGTAACTCATTTCATGCCTGTTTGTGGGACATTGTTGTGTGCAATTGGGCTACCTTGTTTGCTTATAAATATAGTCACCACATTTCACAGTACAATCCTGTGAAGTGCTTGGAGACATGCTTCTGACAAGATAATCATTATTATTATGCTGGCACAAATCACTGAACACTGGAGCATGCTGGGGACTGGAGAAAGGCGGTTGTTACTCCTATTTTTTAAGAAAGTTAACAAAACAGACCCAGAATACAAGACTAGTAAATTTGACATCCATTGTGGGTAAATTATGGAGATTCTTATTCAGGATAAAAGCAAAGAGCAGTTTAGCATCTCATACAAAGGACGGCACCTGCAGCACTACACTGAATGTCAGACTCCACGGCTTCCACGACCCAACGTGGGGATTCAACTCACATCTTTAAGACCCAGAGGTGCGAGTCGTACCAACTGAGCCAGCCTGACACAAGACATCCGTTATGACATATGATTGCTGTGACAATTTATAACACATTTAAGAATCAGCAATATCATTCTTGAATATAATCAAGGATCTCAAATTATTCTAACTTCTCGTTCCACATGGTACTGAACAAATAATGTATAGGAGTCATATATATCAATACCATAGTCCATACCAATTTTCTATACAGAGGCACATTCCCCAAAACATTCCAATCCTCTTACAACATAGACCTAGCCAAAGATCTGTTTAAGACTGTAATGGTACAAATACAATGGATGGGCTAACAGCAAGCAAAAGTTTTATTGTTAGAAAGTAAACTTCATACCCAGTAAATTTTTTCCATCCATTGTGGGTAAAATTATGGAGACTTATTAAGGGTAAAAATCACAGAGCACCCCGGCAGAGATAAAGTTATAAATGATAACCAATATGAATTCATGAAGGGGAGGTTTTGCCAATCTAAATTTACTGATTTTCTTTGATGGTGTGACAAAGGTCTTTGATTTCATCTCCTCTTCTCTGGATTTCAATTTTCTACTTTCTCCTCTGGGTTTCCACTTTTCTACTCTTCTCCTCTGGTTTCTATGACATACTTTTTTTTTCTTTCTCTGAGTGACCAGCAAGTTGGTGGGGAGGGAGTTGAAGCAGCAGGTGGTGGGTTTCATGGAGGTGATGGTGGGTGAGAGGAAGGAGGGAGAGATGGGGAGGAAGGAATGTAGGATGGGGGTGGTGGTAGGAGCAGATGATGGGGAGGGTGAGGGGGACAGAGAGGCGTAGTGGTGGGTGATAAGAGGCAGGTGGATGAGGCAACCTGGCGGATGTTGTTTATTTTAGATGAAAAGTAGTCCATGACCTCCTCGTACTTGGCATTGGATGTGAAGATTGAGGAGGCCTGAGGGCAGGCACGGAGGTGGTAGGATTTTTCCGCCATCTGTCCTCGAGCAGCCGGGTTTGGATTTTAAGCAGCGGAGATGGTTGTTGTACCAGGGGGATCGGGTGGGTTTGTAGATGGTTCTGGATTTCAGGGGGACAAGGGAGTTGAAGGTGGAGGAGAGGCTATACAAATGTAATCTTCTTGTTTTGTTCTGTGCAGTGCTTTGAGATTTCTTGAAGGCATGATAAGGTGCTATATCAAATGCACGTAATATTATTGCATTCGTAGGTATTTATTCTTGTTTTGGTGAGCTGGGCTATGTTTTCAACTCTAAACTGGCCTTTAAAGTTGAATGTGAACAAGACTGAGGCCCTCCTGATTGACTCTCGCCAGAGTCTCTGCACCTCAGGTTCTGGCAGCATCAACCTCCATGGTTGCGCACTTCAACTCACCAAGCCAGTCAGGAACCTAGGTGTCTTGTTCGACTCTCAACTGTCTTTCCTTCCCCACATTCAAGCCATGACCCGCTCTACATTTTCTCACCTCCGTAACATCGCCCAACTCTGCCACTACCTCACCCTTCACGCCACTGAAACTTTTGTTCATGCTATCATCACTTCCAGGCTCGACTATGCAAATGTCCTGCTTGTCGCCCTTCCCAACTCCTCCCTCCACAGGCTGCAGATATTCCAGATCTGCGCAGCCTGTGTCCTCCCCAGCACCAAACTCCGTGACCCCATCTCCCCAATTCTCACCCGACTCCATTGGCTCCCTATCCTTCAGAGGATCCGATTCAAAATCCTTGTCCTCACCTACAAAGCCCTCAATGGCCACACCCCACCCTACCTCTGTGACCTCCTAACCCCCTACCAACCAGCCCGCTCCCTCCGTTCAGCCGGCTTTGGCCTGCTCCATGACCCCCAACCCACCCGCCCCACCATTGACGGGAGAGCCTTCAGCCACTCTGCCCCCAACCTCTGGAGTTCCATTCCCCAATCACTCGCCCCCTCCTTAGTCTTGTTCAAGTCCCGCCTCAAAACCCCTCTCTTCGATCATGCCATCGATCACTCCCCTTCCCCTCCCCTTCCTTTTCCCCCCTTGACCCCAGCTCGGGTCTGAAATGCTGTAACCTGTCCAGTGCTTTGTGACGTCCTCCCAACATGAAAGGCGCTATACAAATGTCATCTTGTTGTTATTTTTGTGGTATACAGTTGATAGTATTCTTAATATTATCTGCATTCTCCAGTGAAGCTTTGTGACTGGTTCACTGTGTACCTTCTAGGTGGATGATAGCAGGCTTGGCGTTTAACCTGTCCATTTCCATCACGTCACCTAACCACTTCCTTGGTCATCTGCCTCTTGATTTGCTGCCATCAATGTTTCCAGGCATAAACAACCCCCACAGCTGTCCCTGTGACTCGCAAACAGTGTGGCTCTAGTCTATCAATTTGTTATCGTGATCTAATCCTCGTTTCTCTCTTTTCTGTTGCTAATTCAGGGGCCTTCTCTCACCTCAGACCTTCTTCTGATACAGCTATTTTCTAGCCTATATCTGTAACAATTGAACAGAAAAGTCTCCAACTTTAATAAAACAAATAGTGAACAGCAAATTAACTACCGTACAAATATTCTCTAATACTGATACACAGCTTGTCTTTGATTATTTTTGGTCGTAATTTGTCTAGTAATGTTTGGAGAAAAAAGACTAGAATCCCAATTTGGGATTCATTTGGAATTGAGCAGTTGTTTCAGGAAGAAATGAATTTGGAATAAATTAGACTTCTGAAGAATATGAATTTGCAACTGTATCAAAGGCAATTGCTCAGAGCAGCAAGACTCACTCCTGAGCACACAAGATAATACCTAAAACCAGCAACCAGAGCATCGAATGAAACATAAGAAGCTAATCTCATTGTCCACAAGAAAAGCAAAATCCCCTTAATACATAACTCCTTTGTCACACCAGATTAGCAGCAGCTGGTGCTCAATTTCTCATACATTTCCAAATGGAATTTGCTGCTATCTCGGCCATTGTAACTTCAGCAACAGAGATCCTGACCCATGAGGCAATTTACCTGTACTTTTATTTTTTTAAGCCATGTTTACTTATTAATGTACTGCTGTATATTACATTTAGGGTTATGTAGGCAATCAACATTGAGTATCCTCTCCTTCATTAGGCTCTGTGAGCCTATCTTTCCATCCTCGCTTGGCTCCACTGGATCCTCAGTCCTCAGCAGAGCAAATTCAAGATCTTCTGCTTCATTCAAATCCCTCCCTGACCTAGCCCCACCCTACCACTGCAACCTTTAGGCCCTCCACTCATCAAAGTGCTTTGAGAAGCTTTGAGATGTGAAAGGCTGGTTATATCAACTGCAGGGATTATTATTTTAAAATCCAGCCTGCTGTTCAACCCCTACCCCACTCTTGTCAAGTGAGCCACTCTTCCCCCCACCCCCCATTTAGCACTAGATCCCAGAGTCTGCCTGCCCACTGCCTCTGTAGTGTGTTCTTCCTGTCTAATCATCCTCTCAACTAGAAACAAGTCTCCTGCAACATTAACCTATTTTCTGTTTCTGATGGTGATAGAAGTGGTTTCTATTTTTATTTTTCAATACTATTGTTAGTTTATTGACATGATGGAATACGTAAGCGGTTTTAATAATAATAATCCTTGCATTTGATATAGCGCCTTGTCGTTGAAACGTCTCAATGCGCTTCACAGAATATATTGTAAAGGGGATTGACTGTATTTTGATTAAAGAGACTTGACTATTCTTTTTGCAGTAGGTACTTGGCGTTTGTTATATTCTCTAGTCACTGAGCTCCTAAATATCATCATTGTAGGAAACATTTGTCAAGATCTTCTTCCACGAATAAAGTGCCCAACACTGATAATTCATGGTGAGAAGGATCCCATGGTTTCCCGGTTTCATACAGAATACCTGCACAAGCACATTGAGGACTCAAGGTGAGGAACAATAGGTGTAAATTTAATCTAACAGGTATGTGCTGCTTAATGGAAAAGCATATTCCCCAGAGCATTGTGTGTGATGAACAGAGGTGATAGGATTGTGCCTGATATCAGGATGTAGTAACGTAGCAAAATTCTCTATTAGGTACATTTTTTTTACACACATCATCATCCCATTCTTTGATTGTGTTATTAATTTCTGTACAATCTGCCATGTGGTTTGGGTGGATGTAAAGGGACTGTCCTGCTGTTGCTATTTCAAAGAAATGTGGATTCTTTCTCGAGGTTGTATTCTTAATCCAAATTTATCTCCAAGTTCATATGAATTGGTTGTTGTTTATGGGATGTTGTTGATGCAGATTAGCCCAGTATGCTAACAACCTTCACTTAATTTCTAATCAACAGTATTTTTGTAAATTGCTTATTTTTCAAATAAGAAAGACACAATATAAATGCAAATTATTAATATAGTAAATCTGTTCAATTCTGCAATAACCAATGCTGTAAATTCCTTTAAGCAAATTCAATTAGATTGCAATAATGCTTTTTTTGTTTGTGGAAAAAATATTACCAAGTTTAAAGAGATGGAGGTGGGTGGTGGAGGGGTTGGCGGTGGCGGGGGGTAGAGAATGACTTGGATAAAGATCAAATTTCGTTTCGCCCACAAATATACGGTCAATTCACTTTACAGTCTATTCTGTGAAGTGCTTTAAGATGTCAAGAAGACGTGAAAAGCACTATATCAAATGCCAGGATTATTATATTATTATTTGCACTGAGGCCATATAAATTACTATCTTCATTTCCTCCCTATTATTTTATTCCCCTTCTAATTCTGCTGAGCACACACTTCTTACCAGGGAGCAAGTGGCCCACATGCTCTCAGGTTCCAAACTGCTGTTCATTCTATTCTTAAATAACAACAACAAAATTACCTTTGTATAGCGCCTTTCACCTTGGGAGGACATCCCAAGGCACTGGACAGACAGAGTTACGGGCCCGAGCTGGCGGTCAGGGTGGGAGAGAGTGGAAGGCAGGGAAGGAAGCAGGGAGATTGAAAGCACAATCGAAGAGGAGGGTCTTGAGGTGGGTCTTGAAGGTGGGGAGGTACTGCAGGATGGAGTCCAGAGGGTGGGTGCAGATCGGCAGAAGGCTCACCTGCCAATAGTGGAGCGAGCAAGGCAGGGGACGTGAAGCAGGTCGGAGCCCGCTGAGTGGAGGGAGTGAACAGGATGGTTAGAAGTCAGAAAGGTAGTGGGGAGCAAGACCATGGAGGGCTTTGAAGGTGAGTACCAGGATCTTGAACTGTATCCTCTGTCTGATGGGAAGCCAGTGGAGTTGGGCAAGGATGGGGATGATAGGGTCACGGAGCCTAGTGCGAGAGAGGACAAAGGCGGCAGAGTTCTGGATGATCTGCAGCCTGTGGAGGGAGGAGTTGGGGAGGCTGACAAGCAGTGAGTTTGCATAGTCGAGCCTCAATGTAATTTAATTAAACTGCACTCTAGGGGGTGCTGATGATGCCCCAACGCACCTTCCTCTGGTTTTCTGTCTCCATTGTGCAGCATCCATAATTCAATATGTAAGGCAGTCACATGCAGGTTTGTGATCGTTATTCTAGGCTTGTCAGTAAATTGCATTGACCTTTGTTGGTTTCCACTTGTAATGGGATTGCCTAAACGTCAGCAAATTTACAGATATGTATTGAGAGAAGCAATAAGCAAGCAATGCAAGTTATAATCTGCATCTCAGTAACTCCTTTAAAACTGCTGGTTGCCCTCACCACCTTCTAAACAGCATTTACCCATTCTTTATTTATTCCTGTCTGCAGGTTGCACCTGATGCCAGAAGGAAAACATCACTTACACTTGCGCTTTGCTAAAGAATTTAATTCTCTTGTGGAAGAATTTTTGACCTCATGAGGCTAGAGGTTTGTGCACCAGGACCCCGAGCACTGATGGTGGAAGCCTAGAATCTGTGTCTGTAATTGGCATGTCTACTAGTCCATACAAACTTTGTACTTGATTGTTGGAGCCTGTCTTCTGCACAGAATGTACCTGAATCAATAATAATAATAATCCTTGCATTTGATATAGGGCCTTCTCACATCATTGAGACGTCTCAGAGTGCTTTACAAAATATACTGCAAAGTGAATTGACTGTATATGTTTGTGGGCGAAATGCCAATTACGCACATCAGTGTCCCACAAACAGTCATGGATTGTGTACGCAGTATTAACTCAGCACATTTGACAGTACAAGGGTTAGCATTTGGACAATGAGGACATTTCACAGTGTGGCACCGTGCCCTAAATTTGATCCAGTTTAGCGTTCTCTTCATCAATGAAAGGCACAAACACTGAGTCCTGTATCTCAGTGGTTAGAGCACTCACCTTGCAAGTGAGAAACCTGGGTTCGATTCCGGCAGGGGGAAACCTTGGGCAAGTTTCCTTATTCCACACGCCTGATAATAATCCCTCAACAAAAAAATTAATAATTTGGTCACTTCAATCCATGACTGTTTATGGGACACTGCTGTGCGCAATTGGCTGCCGCATTTCGCCCACAAAATATACAGTCAGTTCACATTATAGTATATTCTGAGACGTCTAGAAGATGTGAAAAGCATTGTACCAAATGCAAGGATTATTATTATTATAAACATTTGGGGGGCATGATGCACTTGTTTTGATTTACTGGTATATCCTAACTATTTACTTTTCATGTCTATAAATGGTACCTTGCTCTGACCAATTGATGTACTTATGTTGCTTTAGCATTTACCTGCCAGTGGTGGCTCATCAGCAAACAGCTCTGTAGCCTCTCTCACCATGCGGTCAGCAAAATTGAACTTTAAAGGTCAGTGATAGTGTAGCGTCAGGACTGATAGATAATGCAACTGTTTGCTATTGGACCCACCACAGATGGTAGCTGAGCAGCATTCTGCCACCCATCAGCTCTGACATTATCTGACTCTCAATAAAACAGTGGCAAAGCACTTAGATTGAAGAGGTCTGAAAATAACTCATGGATTTGATTGCAGGGAAGCACTTTGAGACATCCTCGTGATGTGAAAGGCGCTATATAAATGTAAAGTACTGGTGTTTTATTGAATGTCTTAACATTAATAATTTTGAAGTTGGGGATCAGCAATTTGTTGGAAAATCGACATTGTTGGACTTCAAACCTTCCTTATGAATTGCACCTTGGCCTCATAGAATGCCTTTACTTCCTCAGAGTTCAAATGAAGCTGTCATTATGAACACATATATATTCCCAGAAGTGTCCAGTAAACTTGAGTAACACCACTTCTCTATCTACTAACATCTTGCCTCATTCTATTTTCTTAATTTCTGAGATTCATTTCTAATGCACATGTTTAATGAAGGGAGGCAATGCCAAATTCAGCTTGTAAAGATAGAGCTTTTAAAAATCTATTTGCTGAGACCATGTTAGATTCCTGTATTGAATAGGATACTATGGCACTATTTTAGTCACAAACTGAGAGATCTCGTTACTTCTACCTGTGCATAATTATATAATTAATGCAAACTTGTGAACAATCAGACAATAATAGGGAAAAACTCCTAACCGGAAGATGAATGATAGAGAACTTACAAGTGGAATAAATATATCTCACTCTTCTCTCAGTGTTCAGAATACGTAATAGATAATTTCAACCTATGGGAGAAGCAGTAATTCCCTTCTACATTGGGGTATAATTTGTATTCATTTACTTTAAAAAGTGTCCATCATTTGATTAATATTGTGCCCCTTGAGCTGGTGAACAAAGACACATTTGTTCCAGTTGAAATGCTGGTATGTCAGTGCTAACTAAACATAAACAGAATGCATTGCATAAAAATATATGGGAGTTCAAATCTGTAGCCCAATTTCAGATTCACATTCTGTTCTTCAACAAGCTTGAAACTCTTCCCTGGATTAAACCAGTGAAATACACAACAAATTACATTTTGATATCACAAAATTCACACACAAACTGGTCAATAACTATTAATTATGTGAGGTCTAATTTGTGAAGTGCCCAAACTATATTTGTTGCTTGAAATGCAACTAAAGGTTTACAAACACCAGGTTGTGAATTTAAAAAGCTTTTTGACATGAACTCAGTTTTGTGTGTGAAATTCCTGGTACGTCACACTGACTCATGAAACTTCAGCTCCCAGGAGACTGTATATCAGAACTAAGGTCGCTCACGTCAAGTTTTAATTTTTGCATCAAAAATAGGTCAAAAGCATGAGAACTTTGATGTAGAAAAAATCTGCCACTGATTTGAGTTTTCTGCTCAGTAAAGGCTGAGGTTCTCTGCAACAGGACTGCAATGCACACACATTCCAGAAGCCTATAAAAAGGTGGTGAATTTGAGCATTTTCAGAAAAAATCAACTTGTATTTTATAGCATCCTTCATACAGGATAGCATCTTGGAACAGTTGCAGGGTTGGACACTGATCAAGAGAGAAAAGGGGTGGGGGCGAAAACATAATCATAGACCCAGTGAAGGAGATAGGTCTTAAAGTGGGATTTAACAACAAATAGAGGGGGCAACGTGGAGGGATTGAAGCAGGGAGGTCAAGAGGTTAGGGACTTTTAATTTAAAAATTGTTTTAATGGCCAACATTTACCAAAGAATCTGTAGTTACGATGAAAATCGTAACTATAACAATTGACTTGGAAACATCCCTAATCACAAATATCTGCTAAATCACAGCTTTAAGTTACAACACACCTCCAAAACACTTTATGTGTAGCACTCGTTACTCTTAAACCGAGTGCTGGCTCGCTGGTTTCTGCCACAGGGAACATATGAGATGGGATCCCATTGATTTACAATGAAAGTTCCCTGTGGGGTTGCACCGGGTGATAGAATGTCGAGGCATTTTGAGAACATATTAATGCTGGACTTAACTGGAATAGTCACTGCGTCCGTATTACGCTGATCTCCCTATCTGTGACATGAGTACATTAGATACATTCCCCAATGATATTTAATTGTGCTGAGATTTCACCAATTTCACATCACAAAGTTCCCTCCGATCAAAACATTGTTTTTAATGAGTTGCAACATTTAAACCAATACAAAAACATTACTAGTGTTTGGGAATGTCACTGCGGTGTCAGGGATTCCAATGAGCGCTACCTGTCGCAAAATTCTGAACTCTTTTAAAAACACCAAGGTTTACAAATGACAGCAGGTTCTGAATCAGCCTCACCATGCAAGCAGATCTAGGGATTTATTTATTTTTATTAAAAAGAAACAAGAGGACCAGAACAGTGACTTGGACGGGGAGGTGTGGTGGATGAGAGGGGTGGGGGTGGTCTTTTAAGGTTCATCATCGCCTTCCTCCTCTTCAAATTCGCCTTGTTCGTCAGCAGTGGCATCCTGGTACTGCTGGTACTCAGACACCAGATCGTTCATGTTACTTTCCGCCTCCGTGAACTCCATCTCGTCCATGCCCTCACCCGTGTACCAATGCAGGAAGGCTTTCCGGCGGAACATGGCAGTGAACTGCTCAGAGATGCGTTTGAAGAGCTCCTGGATGGCCGTGCTGTTGCCGATGAAGGTGGCGGACATCTTGAGGCCGCGGGGCGGGATGTCACACACGGCCGTTTTGACGTTGTTGGGGATCCACTCCACAAAGTAGCTGCTGTTCTTATTCTGCACGTTCAGCATCTGCTCGTCCACCTCCTTCATGGACATCCGGCCGCGGAATATGGCGGCCACCGTCAGGTAGCGCCCGTGGCGTGGGTCACAAGCTGCCATCATGTTCTTGGCATCAAACATCTGCTGGGTCAGCTCGGGCACACTGAGGGCTCGGTACTGCTGGCTCCCGCGGCTGGTCAGCGGGGCGAAGCCTGGCATGAAGAAGTGCAGGCGGGGGAAAGGCACCATGTTGACCGCCAGTTTGCGCAGGTCTGCGTTGAGCTGCCCCGGGAAGCGCAGGCAGGTGGTCACTCCGCTCATGGTGGCCGACACCAGATGGTTGAGATCGCCGTAGGTGGGGGTGGTGAGCTTCAAGGTGCGGAAGCAGATGTCGTAGAGTGCCTCGTTGTCGATGGAGTAGGTTTCATCTGTGTTTTCCACCAACTGGTGAACCGAGAGGGTGGCGTTGTAAGGCTCCACGACGGTGTCGGACACTTTGGGAGACGGCATGACACTGAAAGTGTTCATGATGCGGTCGGGGTACTCCTCCCTGATCTTGCTGATGAGCAGTGTGCCCATACCAGAGCCAGTGCCTCCGCCCAAGGAATGGGTCAGTTGGAATCCCTGCAGACAGTCACAGCTCTCAGATTCCTTTCGCACCACGTCCAACACCGAGTCGACCAGCTCAGCTCCTTCTGTGTAGTGGCCTTTTGCCCAGTTGTTACCTGCACCACTCTGCCCTATATAGAATACATAAATAATACGTCAAAAATACTTAAGTTCCTTTAAACGGTTAAGTGAAGTCCAATTAATATTGCATAGAAACAGCAATTTAGATTTTGTTCTCGGGTGATTGATTTTGCTAGTTATTGAATCAACCAATTTCCTCTTTCATCCTTCCGTCTTTCCCCTTCCCCGTCTCCTGGGTTAAGTAGATAAAGGGGGAGCGAGGCAAAAGGATTGAGGCAGGGAGTTCCAGAGATTAGGGGCATAGTAGCTGAAGACTGTGATGTAGAGGTCGGAGAGATATGGAGGTGCTAGGGTGCGGAGGAATCTGTATGTGTATAGAACATCTTTTGTCACTAAAACATCTCAAAGCACCTCAGAATTTTTCCACAGAGTCTAGTGACTATATTTTTACAGGATGATAAATTTAATAAGAGGATATCCAGATTAAAATTTGTGCATCTTTTACCTACTTATTGGGGTGATTGCTCGGTTATCTTAAAGCAATGATTTCAAAGTTGTACTTTGACTGGTTACTAGCCACTGATCCGAAAAACCAGCAAAATTGTTTTCCTTAAAAGTAAATAACCTTTCTTCCATTTTGTTTATGTTAAATAGATCTTAACATCTCAGTATTAGCTATAAATCTGGGGGTGGAAGTGGGGGGTGGGGCGGGGGAAAACATACCGAATACAAAATTGTCAGGTCTAAAAATCTGCCCGAAAGGTCCAGATCTGACAGAGTCCATTGTGCCTGGCTCCAAATCCACCAGAATAGCACGGGGAACATACTTGCTTCCTGTGGGAGGAATAAAATTGACAGTTAGAGTAATGCAGTCAATGCTGCTGAGTTAGCAACATCTGAACAAAGGACATCACTGTTCTCCAGCCAGCCGTGTCCCGACAATAAATAAGAGCATTGTGTGTGCAATGGGTTTAAATTAATTGCTGATCTTCATCAAATATACACTGAATCTCATTTATACTACGGGAAATGTGTACGTTTGTGTCCATCTTAAAGGCCACGTATAGTTACAGTGCTACAATCACAAGGCTGTGAGCAGGGATGAACAAAAGTTATTTGTGGTCATGGGAGGCATCCCACCCAAGCATGATCTGCTTGCATCCAATGTCCACAAGGGCATGCACTTTCCAGCAAGAGTCACTTGATTGTACTCAGCAGCAAGAACCTGGCTGATGTTCCCCTCCCTAACCCGGACACTGAGTCCAATCGTAGTATCGCACTGAGACCATCAACAATTAGCACAGACCAAGAGATTGAAGTTGGGATTGTCTTTATCCATTTATGCACTTTTCGGACCTCCTCCCGACATGAAAGGCCCTGTATACTTCGAACTTTTATTGCATTATCTGTGTAGTTCTGTTGCAACAACAACTTACTTTCAAGGGCTTGCACACCAGTAATATATCATTGATTTATAATTTATAAACTTCAGGCAATTATATTGTTGATTAGTTCTTACAAATACACCAATTAAGATCCCCCCTAAAGACATAGCTTACCAAGTCATTCCTCACATCACTTATGTGATAATAATCCTAGCATTTGTTAGAGGATGTCAGGAGGACGTCTCAAACTGCTTTACAGGATTTACTGTTAAATGCTATGATTTATTTTGTTTGAGAAGCGGCAGCCAATTTGTGCACAGAATCTGTCTAACAATGGAGATCAGCCTATCTGTACTTGCTCTAGGGACTGTCCAGCACTTGTACGTTGCCAAAATTGTACATTATTAATAATAATCCTTGCATTTAATATAGCTCATTATTTTATCATCGAAATGTCTGAAAGTGCTTCACAAGATTTTGTAGGAGCACTCAAAACTTAAGCATGACCTGTGGTCATCCTGAAGTTAATTGATTTGACAATGTGGTCCAGCATCATGTTATCAATACGATTACTTCAATTAAATACTACTAAATTGATGGACATAACAGTGAAACTTATGCACGTGACATCAATTTGTTACTGGACATTTCAGAACACATTGGAAGTGTCCAGGCTGGTTTCCAATGCAGTGATCATCAGGACATCTCCACAGAATAAGCATTCTCAATAATGCATTCCTAATCAGAAAGCTGAAAAGAGGGAACAGTGTCTATTAATTTGATGACTTTACTATACCAATTGGTTTATGTCATTGACGTATTCCTTTTGCATTCTATCTTCACAAAGTTTGGTAACAATATACCAGTTCTCCAAAGGAGGTCTCGAAACAAATTGTTGGGCTGCAGAAAACACAAGATTTCATTTAATTAGTTGAAGAAGTCTAGCAGAGTTGGGAATTATTTATTCATGCATGACCTTCTTAAGACCTATCAGCAGTTGGACAGATGCAAAACTATCCAAAACCTTCACTTTCTTTCCTATTTTCCATCCCGTCCCCTAGTTTACATCAGGAAACAATCTCATTCCTTCCCTTCAAAGCAAAATTAAGAAAAGGAAAATGATGTGGATAGTGAATGGAAAGGTTGTACAGTATATTTCTGTGGAATTGTACCTGCTGCTTCATTGTAATAGACATTTATTCTCTCCAGCTGAAGATGGCTGTCTCCGTGGTAGCTGCCAGTGGGATCAATGCCATGTTCATCGCTAATCACCTCCCAAAACTTGTGACACAAAAGGAAAAAGTTAATACATGCAGATATTTTGGGAACAACTCCACAGAGACCATTTCACCAGAAGACATACTGGAAATGACCAGCAGGTCACTCAGCACCCCTGAAAGAGAAAAACAGGTTAAAGTTACGAATATGATCCTTCATCGCAACTGAAAGTTTTGAATAGAGATACCGTATTAAGAATTAATTAGGGTAAGGTTGTTCAGGTGTGGACAGTTTTAAAGAGAAAGCTGGATCATTTTTGATGCACAAGGGGATCATGTGAAAGGGATTGCTGGTATTTGCATATAGAATAAACCTACACATTCATATGTTCCTATAAAGTATAAGCAAATCAAGAAGTTACAATTTAATAGCATTAACTATATACAAAACAAAACAGCTAATGGGCCATCAATAGGGTGACCATATGTCCCTGATTTCTGTGAGCAGTCCCTATATGAGGTATTGTGTCCCTGGCCAAATTTGCCCTGTCTTTAGTTCAGCAACAAACTGAACAAGAATAATAAAATACGAAAACAGATAGATTCATCAGAGAAATACAGCCATTAATCCACAAGCTTCTCCAGT
Source organism: Callorhinchus milii (assembly GCF_018977255.1). Classification (NCBI taxonomy): domain Eukaryota; kingdom Metazoa; phylum Chordata; class Chondrichthyes; order Chimaeriformes; family Callorhinchidae; genus Callorhinchus; species Callorhinchus milii. The sequence continues at coordinate 34,584,987 of NW_024704743.1, forward strand.
TCTCCCAGCAGCAGGAATTGTGGCAAGGCCAATTTTTTTTAATAAGTATCCTCGGATTTAGTTTACCAAATATAGTCACCCTATCATTAGTAGGTTCTGAAACCTGGGAAGATATGTACCAGAGTGTGCACTATACAAAGGGATGAGAGTAGGATACGCAGCATTAATGTGGAGCTGAAGAGCAAGGGGAAGAATTCAAAGCTCACTCCCCTGAACATTGACTTAACTGCAAACCTTCATTGTCATCTCCATTTCCCATCCCATAGTTGTATCCCTTTTGTTAACTGTATTTGTTTTCCTTCTTCATAATTCACACTTATATAACTCATCCATACACACTAAAGTACATATTGTGTCTTACTAAAGAAGCATGTCTACCACTTGTCTGCAATCACCTTGGTAAAGTTTTTCTTCTTAAACTTCCTACAAATGCCCCTTTTTTCTTTTCACCCACAAAATATACAGTCAATTTATTGTGCGCATATATTCTGTGAAGCGGTTGGAAACAACTCAACAACATAAGGCGCTATAAGAAATGCAGGGATTATTTTCTTGATCTGGTTCTTTTTGTCTCCACCAGAGGTTTCTCCATACTAACAATTGCAGTTCTGATTAAGGGCCACACCCAAACATCAACCTTCGTTTCTCTGTTTGCAAGTCAATTCAGTCAATTAATTTCAACAATTTGGGATGGGGGGGTTGGGGTGTTGTCAGATTTACAGTATTGGCATTTTTGATCAATCTTGACCATTTTACCAGAGCCAATCTCCAAAACAAATTCATGTTGAATCCTCAAACGAATGACCTTTCTCTTTGACCGTGCCTTCAGCTCCCCTCTTGACTCTCTACCCCCTCCTCGCTCCCTCCCTTCCCTCCCCTCACCCTGACCATTTCCCCCCTGCTCGGGTCCCGACCCAACTGTACAGCGCCTTGGGACGTCCTCCCGACGTGAAAAGCGCTCTATAAATGGAATCTTGTTGTTGTTGTTAACCACCGCAATTCTGAAACCACATCTATTCCAGTCTATTGTACCTTGATGCTATTCCCACAATTTGCTGCCCTGAGGGAAAACACAAATTCACTTAAATTAAAGTCATGAGGAGGTCTTAAGACAGCTCAAATGGAAGATCTCGAGTGCAGAATTGCCTTAGAAACCCCACTGAGCTGCTTCTTATTCTTTACGACACTTAACTAGGAGAGTTTCACCATGGGCTTGGTTCAACTAAGTTCATCTTTTTGAATAAATTTGCCCATTTCCATTCCAGCTTGCATTTTAACAGCAGGTAGCAGTGACTGAATGCTTTGAATGAAAATGTATGTTTATTAAATGCGTTGATTGTTTTTTTTGGCAACAAACAGATGCTTATTATTAACAGTGCTTTATTAGTTAACTCAAATGCAATACGTTGACGTGATCAGAATAAACATATATATGCAGAAGAAAATGTATATTAACTTGACACAAAAAACTATTTTCCCATAAGCTGATAAACCCATTATTTTCCCTTTCCCCCTGAAACAAATATTGCTTGTGTCCTGTTTATAAGACCCTTGCCCTTAGCATAAGAATACACTGCAAACAAGCACTAACCTTAAGGATGGAAAAGAAAAACTTCTTTGAAAAACTGTGCCATGTTTCTATTCATTACATTTTTGATTTTGCTTCAAATTTAAAAAAAAGTATACCTTAGCACCGATCTGATTTCCACATTGTCCTGCCTGGATGTGCACGATTTCCCGCATTGTGGATGGCTTTCTCCTCTCCCTCTCTCTCTCTCTCTATCTCCCTCTTGCTTTCCAGCAGAAACAAGGGCTGCTCCTCCCTCCTGTGCTGCTCCTCAATTGGCCAACCCTGAGTACAGCCGCTTCTCCTCCAGTCCCAGCAGACAGCCCACAACCCCCATTGGGTCACCTCCGCACCTTATCCCAGCGCTGGGCTGACCAGCGCGACCCAACCAGCCGCCCTGTCAATCCTTGCATAGGTTCACCTGTCTCTGCCGATGCTGCTCTCCGTACCCAGCGCTGGTCGATGCCAAATCCCACCTGCTCTTAAACCACGTTATAAAATGTAAGATTGCACAGAACGAATTAATAATCCTTAATAATAATAATCCTTGCATTTGATATAGCGCTTTTCACGTCGGGAGGACGTCCCAAAGCGCTTCACAGAACACACTGTAAAGTGAATTGACTGTATATTTGTGGGCGAACATGGCAGCCAATTGCGCACAGCAATGTCCCACAAACAGTCATGGATTCGATTCCCAGCCGTTGGGCAAGTTTCTTTACTCTACATGCCTGTTTACCGAGCAATAGGTAGGAACCTGGTTGTTAGTCGATTGGCAGATCGCTTTTCCGAGGATAATAATCCCTTAAAGAAAAAATAAATTGATCACTCAATTCGCGACTGTTTGTGAGACACTACTGTGTGCAATTGGCTGCCGCGTTTCACCCGCAAAACATACAGTCAATTCACTTTACAGTGTATTCTATTAAGCGCTTTGAGACATCTCGAAGATGTGATAGGCACTATAACAAATGCAAGGATTAGTATTATTTGATATTGCGTCTTATCACACCGTTGAGACGTCTCAAAGTACTACCAGAGAATATCCTGTAAAGTGGATTGACTGTGTATTTTGTGGGCAAAATAATTGAGAGAAATGGGGCATGTTCATGACAGTCTTGATTTGAAGGTTGGTTCTTTTTCAGAATTCTGGACATCTGGCTCCCAAATTGAGCCTGAATTTATAAATAATACTTCCATTTGGTATAAGCATCTTTCGCCTCAGGAAGATGTCTCAATAACGCTTCAACAACGGCAACTTGCATTTATAAAGCACCTTTCACTCAGGGTATCGTCTCGGAGTGCTTAACAGTGGCAGAGCATGATGCTGAGCCATTGGAAGGAAGGAGGTGACAGCACCATCAAAGAAGAAAGTCTTCAGCCATGATCTAAATGAAGGGAAGGAGGGCACAAGATTTCACAGGATATAGTGTAAAATGTAGTGACTGCAGTTTATAGAATTAATTCACAATTCACAAATTTCACATATATTCCCCAATGTTTGCACAAATTGTGAATTTTTCTCAAATTAAGATTGCTCAAAATTGTGGAAAAGTCTTTAATTTAGTCTAAATTTGGAAAGCAATCTTAAATTTTAAGACAAAATGTACTTACAGGATAAGTTAGGTGGAATGTTAGGCCTCAGTTTGCCAAACGGATGTGAAGCAAGCAAACAAATCACACAAGTGTGAGCCCAAAGATTCACCCGGTCTTAACCTGTAAAACCATTTTTTCTTGAAAATAAGTTTGTATAGAATTGTGGGAAATTCTTTAACTTAGTCTAAATTTAGAATCCAGTTTCTATCAGTTCTTGAAAGAAAGTCTTACAAATTAAGGCTGAATTTAAAAATGTTTCCCCAATTCTGGTAATTCCTAAATGCTAATTCAAAATAATATTGCTGGCTAGGGCTAGGTGTATTCCAATGCCCTCCTCACTGGTCTCCCCAACTCTACAATATACAAAATACAACTAAATCAGAACTTCACCACCCAGATTCTCACCAGCACTAAACACTGTACCTCCATCACCCCAGTCCTTGTCAGGCTCCATTGGCTCCTAATTACTGCGCTTTGGGACGTCCTAATTTAAGTGCTTTGGGACGTCCTCCCGACGTGAAAAGCGCTATATCAAATGCAAGGATTATTTATTGTTACTGAATGGATCGATTTTAAGATCCTCTCACTTGTTTTCAAATGCCTTGTACCACCACCCACTCCTCCACCCGCTGTCTCCGCTCATCTGGCTCTGGCCTTGTTTGTCCCTCATCCCCTCTGCTCCACCATCGGTGGTCATGCCTTCAGCCACTATGCGCCGAAACTCTGGAACTCTCTCCCACAATCCCTCCATCTTGCCCCCTCACTCCCCACTTTCAAAACCCACCTAAAGACCTTTTTTGATCGTGCTTATGGTCACCTCCCCCATCTCCCTCGGCCTCTGGCTCAGTGTCAGACTATGACACTGTCAAGTGCTCTGGGACGCTGCTTCGCGTGAAGGCACTATATACACTCAAGGTGTTGTTGTTGTGCAATAGCCATATATAATAAAATGCAACAGAATTGGTGTATTTGTGTCAGAGGAATTAGTTGCACATGGTTGGCATCCTGTCCGTGGGCGTTGCCTGAGGTTGGATTTGTTCCGTCCGCCCACCCTATATACTCCACGATAAGGATGACTGCAGGGAATTACACATGCATGGCTTATCTTCTGTTTGCTTCTGTCACTTTGATTTGCGATTGAATCCACAAGGATGGGAAAGCAATTATGTGTGGTTTTAAAGTTAATCCTATGATTTCTTTTACACTACTACCAAAGTGGAAGTGCAGTATTTAAGGGTAAATCGTAAACAGTCGTGTTATACACCCTGAATAATTTAAGTACAGTTTTAGCAATTTCAGAACATTTGATTATTTGCTGGAAAGCAGCGAGTGCCACTGAAATAAAGGAGACTTAAACAGAATGAGAATTTCGACGTTCATGTGATTTTTTTTCCCCTGTTTTATCTGTAGTTTGTGTTGCAATTAGATTGTCGGTACAAGTTTTACAAATCAGATGTGTATTTTAAGACATGTTTTGAAATCTGCCTGCTGCCCAATTGGATTAGGGCTGACAACAACAACAAGAAGATTCTATTTATAGAGCGCCTTTCACGTCGGGAGGACGTCCCAAGGCGCTGGACAGTTGGGTCAGGACCCGAGCAGGGGGAAATGGTCAGGGTGAGGGGAGGGAAGGGAGGGAGCGAGGAGGGTTAGAGATACAATACTGTGTTGCTCTGAAGATGCAAAGTATAATCAGGGTCAGCTATGCTGATGTATTGGTAACAGCAGTGGCTCTGGTTGATATAAATCAGCACGTTTCACTGTGATCCAGCACCGGGTAACCCCGGAAGGTGACTTCATTGCGTCTAATGAGTCTCTCCATCCACTCATCTCTCGGGCAGCTCCTGACACAATCACAATCAGATATTTTGTGGCTAGTCAAGCTATTTCCGTTCTAAAGAGGAAAAAATAAATCTATTTGCTTGTAGGATTTCCCCCCCACCCTCCTGGTGACTAAAACATTGTGCGCATAGGCTGCTGTCGATGAGTAAAACAAGCCAAGTTCACCAGAAATATACAGTATCCCCGGTTGGAGGAAGAGCAGGGAAGGTTGGTACAGAGATAAAATAATGCACAGTGGTTAAATTAGCTCTTTGGGTGGATGTAGATAATAACATTCCGACAGATTCATTCTGTTTGATGAATCCTGGTTCTCATTGAACAAATCTTAATACATTTTATACAATTGCTTTTACTGTCAGCTGGGTACCGTTTGCGAAAGGACATCAGGAGTCTTAAACATGAGATTTACATCCAATGTCTAGACTAATCTTGTGAGTTATGGTCAGTTTCACAAGTGGGATCATTATTACGTCCCACATGTTTTCTGATCCCAGGTAAGGAAAAGATTTTTTTAAAAAACGAGATGCAAATTTTATTCTGTAAAGGGTAGCCAAGCAGTTATTCAGATTGTAGGTTCATCCAATTAAATGGACACCTTTCATTACTTTCTGGAAAGTGAATTAAATCATCTGCTTAGATTCTCTTAGTCCCAGTGCAATGACTGTGGCAGCTTTTTTTTATTGCATGACCGCTTTCAATGATTCTTTCTCTGAAATAGAAAACAAAACAAGGCAATGCATGTACAGTGAACAGAATATATATTACATATTCTTCAGTTACCATTATATTTTGTTTTACATTTAATTGATAAAGAAATTCAACCTGACTTTAGACTTTATGTAGAATTTTAGAGTGTCCCGAATTTGGCAAATTGGCTTCTCCTCTCACCTCAACCATCATGGTTCTGTACTTGAATGGTTCAGATCGTACCTCTCACACCATCTCCACTTCATCTCCACAAATGGTTTATCCTCTAACCCCCCACAACGTCTTGTGCAGAGTTCCTCAGGGCTCTGTCCTTAGTCCCCTCCTTTTCAAAATCTATATGCTCCCTCTTGGTGACATCATCCACAGACATGGGGTCAATTTCCACATGTGTGCGGATGACACCAAACTCTACCTCTCTTTCTCCACCCTCGACTCCAGGACCACTGCTGTCCTGACAGAATATCTGTCAACATCAAGTCCTGGATGAGAGCTCAGGTGCTGACAGCATCACCATCCATGGTTGCACACTCCACCTTACTAAGCCAGTCTGGAACCTTGGCTTCTTGTTTGACTCTCAATTATCCGTTCTACCCCACATCCGTGCCATGACACACTCTGCCCACATGACATGACACACGTTCTACCCCACATCCGCAATATCGCCCGGCTCTGCCATTGTCTCACACTGCAGGCCGCCAAAATCCTCATACATGCATTCATAACATCCAGGCTTGACTATGCAAACTCCTTGCTTGTCAGTCTCCCCAACTCCTCTCTCCATAGGCTGCAGATCATCCAGAACTTGGCAGCCCATGTCCTCTCCCGCACCAGGCTCCATGACCCTATCACCTCCATCCCCGCCTGACTCCAAAGGCTTCCCATCACACAGAGGATGCAGTTCAAGATCCTGGTCCTCACCTTCAAAGCCCTCTATAGCCTCCTCTTTGACCGCGCCTCCATCTATCTGATCCCAACCCCCAGCACGGGTACAAATCCCTGACTGTCCAGCGCCTTGGGATAACCTCCTGATTCGAAAGGCGCTATACAAATGTAATTTGTTGTTGTTTGCATTTGATATAGGGTCTATTACATTGGGAATGACATTTCAAAGTACATGGAATTTTGCTCTAAAGTGGAGTGATTGTTTATTTTGTAGGTGAACACAGTAAGCAATTTGTACACAATGAAGTAAATGACTAATTTTGGTACTTGGCGGATTTTAGCCAGAACATCAGGAGAATCTCCCTTCTCTTTTCGAGCAGGGCCATGAGATCTTTAACATTCTGAAGAGACAGAAGAGATTTCAGTTTAACGTCTCATCTGAATGATGGCGCCTTCAATCACACAATGCTCCTTCAGCACTGCAACAGTGTATCAGCCTGGCCTGTGCTTCCGAAGGTCCGATGTGGGACTTGAAAGCAAAATGGTTAAGCATATAAGGTCTCGCTAGCTTTATGCTATTTTTCTTTGATTGCTATACTGTGCATCTTGCTGCTGAAGATGAACAGAGAGTAATCAATCCTATGCTTAGCATTACATCTCTAAGATACATCTTAGAGATGCAGTGTTAGCGTTAGCGCACAGTAGAGCGATCAAAGAAATTTCATTGAAGGCGCCATCATTCGGATGAGATATTAAACTGAAATCTCTTCTGCCTCTTCAGATTGTTAAAGATCTCATGGCACTGCTCGAAAAGAGAAAGGAGTTTCTCCTGATGTCCTAGCCCAAATCCCCCAAATATGTGCACAAATTGCCTGCAGTGGAGTCCTGCAGCTCAGTGGTTAAAGCACTCGCCTCACAAGTTAGAGACCTGGGTTTGATTCCCGGCAGGGCAAAAACCATGGGCAAATTTATAAAAATAATAATCCTTGCATTTTATATAGCGCTTTTCACGTCTTCTAGACGTCTCAAAGCGCTTCACAGTAAAGTGAATTGACGGTATATTTGTGGGCGAAACGCGGCAGCCAATTGCGCACAGGAGTGTCCCACAAACAGTCGTGGATTGAAAATGACAATTTGACAATTTGAAAATGACAAAATAATAATAAATTGGTCATTTTCAATCCACGACTGTTTGTGGGACACTGTTGTGCGCAATTGGATCAAATGCAAGGATTATTATTATTATTATCTCCCCCTGCAGATGGCTGGGAGTAGTGAGGAGGGTGGCCAGAAACAACCCAGTCAACTGAACACTAGCCCACATGTAGCCCAATATTATGCGTTGCTTACTAGTGTGGGGAGGAGACTGGGCAGTTTAGGTGAGTGCTTTTTTTTGGCAGCTGTGTAAGAAAGGATCTTGAAAGGAAAAAAAATAGACATTTTTCAGGTTTAGACTGTTTTTTTTAAAAAAAAACAAATCATAAAAATGAGGTACCCGCCCACAGCCGTTTATTTAACACGCGCAAGTACGAGGAAACCCGCCCAATTGGACGTGAACCCGCCCAACCCGGGGGGGGGGCGGGGCGGGGCCCGGGGAGCGGTGATTGACGGGAAGCTCCCGGCGAGGTGCGCACGGCGGGGTGGAGGGCCGGGGTGTGGGGGCGGTGTGGGGGGCGGGGTGTGAGTGTGTGGGGGTGGGGCCGGGGTGTGGGGGCCGGGGTGTGGGGGGGGGCCGGGGTGTGAGTGTGTGGGGGGGGGGGGTGGGCCGGGGTGTGGGGGCGGTGTGGGGTGTGGGGCGGGGTGTGGGGAGGGGGGTGTGTGGGTGTGGACGGTGTGTGGGTGTGTGGGGCGGTGTGTGGAGGAGGAGGTGGGGGCGGTGGGAGGAGGGGGGGGCGGAGGTGAGGGGGGGGGGAGTGTGGGTGTGAGGCGGTGTGTGGGTGTGTGGGGCGGTGGGAGGAGGGGGGGGGGCGGGAGGTGAGGGGGAGGCGGGGAGTGGGGGAGTGTGGGTGTGAGGCGGTGTGTGGGTGTGTGGGGCGGTGTGGGAGGAGGAGGTGGGGGGGCGGGAGGTGAGGGGGAGGCGGGGAGTGGGGGAGTGTGGGTGTGAGGCGGTGTGTGGGTGTGTGGGGCGGTGTGGGAGGAGGAGGTGGGGGGGGAGGTGAGGGGAGGCGGGGAGTGGGGGAGTGTGGGTGTGAGGCGGTGTGTGGGTGTGGGGCGGTGTGTGGGGGAGGGGGGTGTGTGGGAGGAGGAGGTGGGGCGGTGTGGGAGGAGGGGGGGGCGGGAGGTGAGGGGAGGCGGGGAGTGGGGGAGTGTGGGTGTGAGGCGGTGTGTGGGTGTGTGGGGCGGTGGGAGGAGGGGGGGGGGCGGGAGGGGGAGGGGGAGGCGGGGAGTGGGGGAGTGAGACGGTGTGGGGCGGTGTGGGAGGAGGGGGGGGGCGGGATGTGAGGGGGAGGCGGGGAGTGGGGGAGTGAGACGGTGTCGGGCGGTGTGGGAGGAGGAGGGGGGGGGCGGGATGTGAGGGGGAGGCGGGGAGTGGGGGAGTGAGACGGTGTCGGGCGGTGTGGGAGGAGGGGGGGGGGGCGGGATGTGAGGGGGAGGCGGGGAGTGGGGAGTGAGACGGTGTCGGGCGGTGTGGGAGGAGGAGGGGGGGGGGGCGGGATGTGTGGGGGAGGCGGGGAGTGTGGGTGTGGGCGGTGTGGGGGTGTGGGGCGGTGTGGGGAGGGGGGGGGCGGGGGGGGGGAGGCGGGGAGTGGGGGAGTGTGGGTGTGTGGGGCGGTGTGTGGGAGGAGGTGTGGGCGGTGTGTGGGAGGAGGGGCGGGATGTGAGGGGGAGGCGGGGAGTGGGGGAGTGTGGGTGTGAGGCGGTGTGTGAGGGGGAGGGAGGCACCAGCTGGAGGTACCGGTGAAGATGGCCGCGGGAGAGCCGGGCCCCGCGGGGTTGGCGATACACAACTTCAGCGCGAGACTGGCGGAGCAGACGGTGGTGCACTTCCACACCCTGAGCATGAGGGACAGCTTCTTCCTGTGGGTGGGGGCCGCGCCCTCCCTGTGTAACCTGGCCGTGGCCATGTGCAGCAGACTGGTGAGTCCGGCGGCCTCCCCGCACAGATAGAGGCCGCATTGTTTTTTTGGGGGGGAGGAGGAGAGGGGGGGGAAGGGGTTGGAGTGGGGGGGGGGGTGGAGTAGTGGGGTGGGGGGATGGGTGGGGAGGAAGAGGGGGTGGGGTGGGGGATGGGTGGGGAGGAAGAGGGGGTGGGGGGATGGGTGGGGAGGAAGAGGGGGTGGGGGGATGGGTGGGGAGGAAGAGGGGGTGGAGTAGTGGGGTGGGGGGAGCGGGTGGGGAGGAAGAGGGGGTGGAGTAGTGGGGTGGGGGGTGGAGTAGTGGGGTGGGGGGAGAGGGGGTGGAGTAGTGGGGGTGGGGGGGGGGGAGGAAGAGGGGGTGGGGGGAGCGGATGAGGAGGAAGAGGGGGTGGAGTAGTGGGGTGGGTGGAGCGGATGAGGAGGAAGAGGGGGTGGAGTAGTTGGGGTGGGGGGATGGGCTGGGAGGAAGAGGGTGGAGTAGTCGGGTGGGGGGAGCGGGGGGGGGGGGGGGGGGAGGAAGAGGGGTGGGGGAGCTAATGAGGAGGAAGAGGGGTGGAGTAGTGGGGTGGGTGGAGCGGATGAGGAGGAAGAGGGGGTGGAGTAGTTGGGGTGGGGGGATGGGCTGGGAGGAAGAGGGTGGAGTAGTGGGGTGGGGGAGCGGGTGGGAGGAAGAGGGGGTGGACTAGTTGGTGGGAGAGCGGGTGGGAGGAAGAGGGGGTGGGGTGGGGGGGGTGGAGTAGTGGGTGGGGGGATAGGGGGTGGAGTAGTGGGGTGGGGGGGTGGAGTAGTGGGGTGGGGGGTGGAGTGGTGGGGGAGAGGGGCTGGAGTAGTGGGATGGGGGAGAGGGGGTGGAGTAGTGGGGTGGGGGGAGCGGGTGGAGTTGTGGAGTGTAGGGGGTGGAGTAGTGGGGTGGGGGGAGCAGGTGGAGTTGTGGAGTGTAGGGGGTGGAGTAGTGGGTGGGGGGAGCGGGTGGAGTTGTGGAGTGTAGGGGGTGGAGTAGTGGGGTGGGGGGAGCGGGTGGAGTTGTGGAGTGTAGGGGGTGGAGTAGTGGGGTGGGGGGAGCGGGTGGAGTTGTGGAGTGTAGGGGGTGGAGTAGTGGGGTGGGGGGAGCGGGTGGAGTTGTGGAGTGTAGGGGTGGAGTAGTGGGGTGGGGGGAGCGGGTGGAGTTGTGGAGTGTAGGGGGTGGAGTAGTCGGGTGGGGGGAGCGGGTGGAAATGCTAACACATTGTGGAGAGATTGGGCCTTTTGGCTGAGATCAAGTGCAGTCTCTGCTCTTATCAGTTACTCCCTGAGCTGCACAAGCGCTGCCGCTGCTGAGGTTGGTTTGTGAGGAGCATCACAGCCAATCTCACCCACTAATGACAAGATTATGGGAAGGATTGAGCGCCTGGCAGCAGCTATGCCTTCAGCCCTGTTGGCTGCGATTAGTATTGCGGTACTTCTGATCTGAGGAGTTTGATCAGTAAATAATAATAATAATAATCCTTGCATTTGATACAGTGCCTTATCACGTCGTCGAGACGACTCTAGGTGCTTCACAGAATATACTGTCAAGTGGATTGACTGTGTATTTTGTGATCTGCCCGTAGAGAGATACTGAAATAATAATAATCCTCGCATTTGTTATAGCGCTTTTCACATCTTCCAGACGTCTCAAAGCACTTCACAGAACACACTGTAAAGTGAATTGACTGTATATTTGTGGGTGAAACGCGGCAGTCAATTGCACACAGCAATGTCCCACAAACAGTCGTGGATTGAAAATGACCAATTTATTATTGTTTTTGTTTTTTGGAGGGATTATTATTAGATGTGTGGAGTAAGGAAATTTACCCACAGTTTCCCCCTGCCTGGAATTGAACTCAGGTGTCTACAATGCAGAGCTCGCTTGCATACTTGGTCACCAGGCGCAGGCTTGTCCAGCCAGAGAGGTAATCAGATCATCCGACTCGCTCACCTGGTCGTGAAGACAGGTACCAGGTCCGCATTGTCCTTTGACAATTTGGGGCCTATCTTGGTTTGGAGGAGTTGGCTGCACACACAGACGTGATGCGAATGATTAATTTATCTAGAAGACAAATGGAAAATGGGATAGAGGGGACAGGGGATGATGGGTTAAATAGGTGTTATTGATACAAAACAAGGGTGGGGGCAGCACCTCGCAAGCAAGAGGACCTGGTTCCGATTTCCGGGCAGGGCAAAACACTGGGCAAGGTCCTTACTCCACACGCCTCTGTTTACCTAGCAGTGAGTAGGAACCCAGTTGTTAGTCAATTATTATGATCATCAATTCCCAGTGCGAGTCATAAGCTCATGTTGATTAATTTCCTGCCCTTTCGTGGAATCCTGTAGCTCAGTGGTTAGAGCACTCGCTTTGCAAGTGAGAGACCAGAGTTCAATTCCGGGCTGGTCAGGGCGAAACCCTGGGCAAGTTTCCTTACTCCACACGCCTAATAATAATCCCTCCAAAAAAACAAAAACAATAATAAATTGGTCATTTTCAATCCATGACTGTTTGTGGGACACTGCTGTGCGCAATTGGCTGCCGCGTTCGCCCAGAAATATACAGTCAATTCACTTTACAGTATATTCTGTGAAGCGCTTTGGGACATTTAGAAGACGTGAAAAGCGCTATATCAAATGCAAGGATTATTATTATTATTTGTACACACTGCCTGTTGCTGAATTTGCCAACAAATGTCCACTTGACATCAATTACCTGCAAAGTGCTTTGAGACATTTCAGCATTATATGCACTACACCAAATGCAATGATTATTATTGAATACAGTAATTTAGATGCAAATAGAGCGTTGGAAATGAGTCAGAGCAATGTACAAAAAATTTCAGAATGAGTTATTTGGAGTGCCAGTAATTTTGAAGGTGGGACCTCTAAATTAGTGTCAGGATTTCTTTAATGTTGGAAGAGAATGCTGATGTCCTGGAAAACTAGCATATGCGTAACCAGTTGTTCTTGATTTACAGAACCCTATACCAGTGTCTACATTAGTTCTTGGAGATACCTCTGATACCACATCCAGTTCTCTAGCGCAACGATTAGGTAGGAACATTTCGCAATGTGTTTTAAAAAGAACTTTACATACAGTCAGGTTTGATTTTTCTTTCTGCCACTGTCTGCTTCCTTGTCTTGTCTCATTGCATGAAGTGCTGTCTTTCACCCTCTTCCCCCAACTAGTTTCAGTTGCTTGGTAATCAGCCTGTAACCTGGGTTGAAAACCAAAATAAGTTCATATATTGAACTTAGGGCAGGATTATAATACCCTCCTCCAGATAAAATAAGTCTTAAGACAAATAATAATTTCAGACCTCTGATGACCTCAGACCCATAAATGCGAACAGTGGAATGGGACACAGCGAAAGGGGGGTGTTAGGGCATGAAAGGATTATAGGTGAGAGCAAGGACACTAACGTCAATCCATTTTGATTCTGGTGAGGACTGGGGTGATGGCCATGCAGAATTTGGTGCGGGTGAGGATGTGGGCGGCGTTGTTTTGGATTAGCTGGAGCTTATGGACAAATGATGAAACTAGATAGACTAGTGAGAAATGCATTTGAGAAGTCTAGGCGGGAGGTGACAAAGGCACGAATGAGGGTTTTGGTGGCATTTGGTGTGAGGTAGCAGTGGAGATGGACAATATGGCAGAGAAGGTAGCAGTTTTGGTCAGGGATTGAGTGTGAAGGAAGGAAGAAGAGGTTTCGCGCTGGTTTCATGAGTTTGAGAAGGAGAGGGCAGGGAGGTTGAGGAAGTCAAAACTAGAAGTGAGGAAATGTTGGCATGACCTGAAAAGGATGACTTCCATCTTGTCCATATGCAGCTCAGGAAATTGAAGGTCATTGAGGCTTTGATATCTGACAGAACATCCATGAACTTGGAATCAACAGTAGTAGAATTATCTACATACACGTGAAAGTAAATCCTGTGACTGTAACAACAACTTGTATTTATATAATGCCTTTTCCCCCTTTCTCTTTGTGAAAAATGCTGTTCTTCACATTGGAAACAGCAGATAGTGTGCAATGCCACAGTGTCTGATATATTAAAAAAAAGTGTTGCTGTGGGGTGGGACAGGTTATTTTGAGGAATTAAAGAGAACCATTTTACTGTGTGCAGTCTGATGCATCGGTGCAATCTCTCTCCTTATGTGTATGCCTTTCTCTTGTTATCAATCCATACTGTGCAGGTTATATTATAATTTTAAAGTTGTTCCTTTAGCAGGTGCTGGTACAACTCTCTAAAAGTGATAACTGTTATTTCATTGAAACACAATTTAATCTATACTTAAAAATTAGGTTGTAACACCAATATCTAAAAAATATATTTTACTGTTATATCTATATCCAGCTAAGAAGACGGGCAAACAGGTCTTTGTCAGCTACAACCTCCCAAACACCAGCAGCAACACAGCACTGGAGGTGGAAAACCGAATCAAGCAAGAAATGGATGCTCATCCAGAGAAATTCTAATTGTAACTAATTATTATTTTGTACTTTTTTTTAAAAAAATGACTTTTGGCATATTTAATAAAGTGTTAAAAACTTTCCTTTATAGGTGTTACATGAATTGGGAATCAAATACTGATTTGAAGGTTTTGGAGAGATCATGGTAGAGCAAACTTTGCTGTTTACCCAAAAATGTTGAGCATTGTGATGGAAATGTTATCTTCTGGAGGCTCGGGTGTGGGTGAGGAAGATAGGGCAGCAGTAATGCAATAATTGCTTTTGACCCTAGGGAGGCAACAAATCACACCAGGGTATGTCTGATCACTAGCTAGTGCCCTGTGTGAATGAACATATGTAGAATATATGTTAATCATAGCCAATTCAACCATGCCTTTACCTGGCACAATGTTGGGCAAGTTTCCTTACTCCATACCTCTGTTTACCTAGCAGTGCAAAGAAATTGGTCACTTCAATCCACAACTGTTTGGCTGCTGTGTTTCACCCACAAAATATACAGTTAATTCATTTTGCAGTTTAATGTGAAGTGCTTTGAGATTTCTTGAAGATGTGACAAGGCACTATATCAAATTCAACAGTTATTACATTATTATTTCTCCTTTGCCCCCCCATTTCTGGATAGCAATTGGGAGGAGAACTTCAGGCTGAATTTGAGTTTTCCTCGTTTTGCATTAGCATATCTCAGGTGATGGATGCACTTATGGTTCTGCAGCAAGACTGACAGCAAGTGCATAGTCCAAAGCATCATTTGTCTCACATCAGTATGAAGTATAGATGGTGAGACAGTTTTCTCTGGACAATGTCACTGCATGGTGTGCCAATTGAGGCCTTCAGAAGCCTTCATGGAGGTCTGCATGTATATCATGCAGTGACATTGACTAATGAGTCACTCCATCCTATAAAGGAGACTCCGACCCTGACCACCTCCAAATGCACCGAGAATTGCTCCCACAGAATATTCATTCATCAATGATCACCATCTGTGAACCCATGTTTCAATGAACAAAAGTTATGATATTCTCTGCTCAGAAGATTCTTACAATTGCTATGATCAAATGCAAATCAAATACTTCACATTTTAAAACTTCTTCCAACCATTGCTAGTGGTTGGATGAGGGATGGGTTTGCTTTTGTTAATGGTTTTACTGATGGAAAATTTATAATTTTACTTCCTCTATCAATCAGTATGAAATGAGGTATTTTATAGCCCACTTGCACTTCATTTTGTTGAAGAGGAAATTAGTCTCATTCAGAGGAAACGGCAGTTTAAGCTTGTTGAATTACCCAGTCCATGCAGGTGCTACTTCTACACCCAAATATTGCATGTGGTGTGGAATAACTGTAAATATGCAGTAGAATTCAGACTTCAATGCTGTTTTGATTATGACAAAACTAGGTGGTGTATGTCTATGTACTTAATGCATTAATAAATGGACAGGTTACCTATTCATTTAGTCACTTAAGCTTCAGATTTCATAGCTGACTTTGCCTTCCATACATCAGACTCTGTTGTAGTAACCAGCAGCAGGCCCAGATTCTTAACTTTGCCTTGAACACCAGAAAGAAAGACTGAGGGATATATAAGGTCAGTGGCAATAATAAATATAATTGATTATAACTGGAGGCTGAACAGTGGTTGTTAATGGGGGATCAATACTCTGTCAGTTGTCCTGTCACTTGTTTAATACTGGGTCAATCTGATTGAAATTGACCCTATAAGGCACTATCAACAATTTACACTTATATAGCACCTTTCATGTTAAAAACAAGGTCTCCAAGTGCTTCACAAAGACAGAAAAGATCATTTCTCAAACTCAGCCAAAATCACAGCATGCACACATGTTCTACAGAATGGAGAGCAGTAAAATTATGTAGACAGTGAAAGTTATAAAATTGGCATACTCTACAAGGTGTCCCAAACAGAATATCTCCACAATAAATAATGGAATATATCTGCACAGAATGATCAAAGAGGATTTTTTTTTTTTTAAGATGAAGGAACATTGTCCACACTGCAGCTTGTTTGGTGTCTGCCCCCCACCCCATTCCATCCCGCAGTCCTTCCACCTTGCCCCCTCCCTTGCTTCCACAAGACTCATCCCAAGACCCTCTTTGACCGTGCTTTCAATCACCTTGCTCTCCACCCACCTCAGTTCTGACCCACAGCTCGGGTCTGAAACTGACTGTCCAGCATCTTGGAAGGTCCTCCCACGGTGAAAGGCTCCATACAAATGTAGTTGTCAATGCAACATTTTTAAATGTAAACTAAATTGAGAAAGCCAGAACAGTGCTTTGATGCATCAAGAATTTAGGTTCAAATTGGGAATGGCAATTTTTGACAGCCCACCAGGAAATTTCTTTACAAAGGCTAATTAATGTCAAATACATTATTGGGAAGGCTATTGAAGTCAGGGAGAGAGGCTGATTTAAGAGTTAGTTTCGGTGCAATGTAAAGTTGGTTTTCTGGAAGCTAGAGTTTTTTTTAAAAAAAGCTTTAAATCTCCAGGATCTGGACCCCAAAAACTGTTTTACACAAACAAGACAGAATCAAACCAAAAATGGAACTCATCAGCCCTGAAACCTATCAGTCACTTCAAGAGAAAGCACATATTGGATCTGGCTGCAGCTCCTTCCGGCTCAGTGCCAGGCTGCAACCAGAATACACACCGTTGGGTAATGTATAGAAGACAACACCAGCTCCTCAACCTGTATTAGAGTGGGGTACAGTGTAATTGTCAGTGTTCTGTCAATCAAGTCACCTCCTTCAATAGCCTAGCTTGGACATCTAGCGATTTGAAAGGAGCAGAAAAATATTGGAATTAAATCAGGGCAGACTGGCTATATGAGAAATCAGGAAATTTTTCAAGTGCCTCGATAAATGGTTCCCAAGCTCACTATGATTCACTCCCACTACTTACCACCCCAGAGAACACATTCTCTTTGAGACAAAGTCATAAGGCACTATCAAATGCAAGGATTTATTTTAAAAGATACTGTAATTCACAATCAAGTGGGAACAAGTGTTGAAGTGCCATCTTCATGCACAGGGGGGCAGTATTCAAATTTGTAGAAATTGTCTGGAGCATTGACCATTCTGTTTCACTGGTAAGTCTGGGTAAGCACATGCCAGGATTACTTCTCTGCTATCAAAGTCTGAAGCAAAATAATTCCCACAGAGTAAAATAAAGAAAAATACAGTGAATGAAATTACTTTTATTAAAAAAATCCACCAGTTGAGTGATGTGCAATAATTCTTCAATGAGTAGCTGTGCAATTTACTTTGTGTTCCAGCACATCAGGGACACTTGTAGAGGGCTCAGATATAATGCTAGGCCACTAGAAAAATGCAATGGAAAACCAGCACCACAAGTCAGCAGCCCAGCTCAAGATGTTCAGTGTTTAACCTTCATTTAGTAGAGAAACGGTTGAGAATACGTACCATAACCCTGATATTTTTTGCAATACAATATTGCTTGCAATAGTTCCCCATTTGCAAAAAATACATTACTGCCTGAAATATTAAATTACTGCATGGAGGGAAAAAGGTCTAAAAATTCAATCATGCTTTGACACTCAGACTTAATTTACAACTGTACAATTTTGTTTGAAACTTAATAACAATGCCTAGAATTACAAAAAACACCATGGATTTACAGATGAGATCTATCTTAAGTGAGACACATGTAAGTGAGATGTTTTAAAGTGAGGGAAAGGAGGTGGCAAGAATACTGGTTCTGAGATTCTATTAGCTACTTATCAGCTGACAGAAGAAGCAATTAAGCAGTGTAAAGTGGAGACATTCCATTCATTTGGAGTGAAGGGGTGACATTCCTGCCATTGGAAACATTTGGGTGGCATTAAGTCAGAATTATTCCAAACCAATGTGTTTAATGGTGAAATGGGGAGGGGTGGGAGAGAAAGGTAAGACATCAAGGGGAAAAATGGGGTTGAAAATTGCAAGCCTACTAGTGTCTTCCTTAAAGTCTCACTACTTTTTTTTCCCAGTTGTATGGCAGCTCCTCCAACAGTTTATTGGCATTTCTCCCCCTTCCCCTTTCAACGATGTAGTGCATTATTTGCTATAGGCAGCTCCCACTGACCCTCCAGGAATTTGGGAGCCTCCTAAATTTCCACATTCACAATCATTACCCCCTTAAGGGGAGGGAGGGTATAAGTCTGTTTAAAAAAAGTCATCCAGCTCAGAACTAAAACACTTGCCAAATGAATTAGTTCACAAAATAACCAGGTGCTGGAGGTCTCTTCTGTGCAAAACACTCAACTGTAAACACTAAAAAGGACGATCATATCGACCTAATGCCATTGCCATTGGCTGTGGTGATCTCAGCAGTGGAGTCGGAGGGGCCTGCGATTTCCTGAAGCCCAGAGTAGTCCTTGAGTTCAGTCTGATTTGCGAGCAGAGGCTGCTCTGCCTTTTTCGGAGGGAGGAGTGGCTGCCTGGTGTAGTTGTCTCCATCGTCGATGGTCTCTGGGAGATTCAGCCCTCTGCTCTCAGGCAACAGTAGGATGCAAATGATGCAAATCATTGTGCAGCAAGTAAAGATCACGTGGTGCAGAAAGTAACCCTTCTGGTTGTGAAGCTCCATGATGGGTGCAGTCAGTCTGCCAAATCCAGCACTTGCCAAAACCAGACCTAAACCTCCACCCCTATAAAACAAGGAACATCAGGTTAACACTTTTTATATAAAAAAAGGAATTAACTGGGTGAAACCTTCAGCAAGTTTTCTTACCACACGCCTCTGTTTACTAAGCAGTAAGCAGGAACCTGGTTGTTAATCAATTTGCAGGGGTAATAATCCCTTCAAAAATGAAAAAGGAATTTGGTCACTCAATCCACAAATGTTTGTGTGACACTGCTGTGCGCAATTGGCTGACGCGTTTGCCCACAAATATACAGTCAATTCACTTTACAGTGTGTTCTGTGAAGCGCTTTGGGACATCCTCCCGACGTGAAAAGCGCTATATCAAATGCAAGAATTATTATTATTATCCTTCACTTTGAGCGGAAACCTCAAAAAGTATTGTATAATATATGCTGTTCACCCTATAAATGTAATTTATTTTTAAGAGTTACAAAGTTCCAGGGCAATTCTCTCTGTACTCAGCTTCCACCTTCCTGTAGTAACCAATACTCAATCAGACATTTGAAGAGATTTAAAAGGACTACAGTACATGTCCCATTATAACGTGCTTCACTGCAAAGTAAATTCACTTAGAACGTAGTTGCATGTGGAGCCCATTCATCATGCATGTGCACAGAGGCACCACTGCCCCCTCTTCAACCATGCCTTCGATCACATTCCTACCCCTATCCCCCTACCCTTCTGATCCTATTCCCCAGATTGGATGCAAATCGGGACTATTCAGCAACTTGGAAAATCCTCCCAGCATGAAAGGTGCTGTATAAATATAATTTGTTGTGGAACACGGCAAGGTTGGCACTCTAAAACAAAGCAAGATTCAAGTAAAGACTTCAGTCCACTTGATCTCATCCTTCCAAAGCATAATTTATTGTTCAGTATCATTGTTTGGCTAGTTTTAAGTCTTTTTTAAATCAACATCCCAAGTTCTCATTCTCAGCTGTCCACCGGGGAGTTAAATGCTGAGCAGAGACTGCTATGCGCTGTAGAGTAACCAGTTAAACTGGAATGTTTGCTGAGTTTATCCTCCAAGCACAATACTTAAAGGAACAGTGACAGGAAACATTTAATAAATAGATCACAAGTTTAAATCAATGTTACATGTCCTTTTTACAAAATACAAGAGGGGGCGGAGAGGAGAGAAGAAATTTGCCGAAGGGTTTTACCCATAAACATAACATGTAGGACCAGGAGTAGGCCATTCGGCCCTTCAAGTCTGCCCCATCATTCAATCATGGCTGATCTTCTAATCTAACTCCAGCTAATAACCTAACCCTGCCTTATCCCCATATGCCTTAATCCTTTTTGCAATAAGAAATCTATTTATCTCAGTCTTGAATATGTTCAAGGACTGAGCGTCAACAGCCCTTTGGGGTAGCGAGTTCCATACATTCACCACCCTTTGAGTGAAAAAGTTCTTCCTCAACTTAGTGCGAAAGGGCTGGCCTCTAATTTTAAGGTTGTGACCCCTGGTTTTAGGTTCTCCAACCAGGGGAAACAATCTCCCACTATCTACTCTATCACGCCCTTTGATGATCTTAATAGGAACTTCTATATATATAACTTCTATAGGAATAATTCTTCTACATTCTAGAGAATATAGGCCCAAATTGGTCAGCCTATCCTCGTAACTCATCCCCGGTACTAACCTGGAAAATCTACGCTGCACCCCCTCCAAGGCAAGTACATCCTTCCTTAAATAAGGAGACCAAAACTGCACACAGTATTCCATGTGTGGTCTCACCAGAGCCCTATACAGTTGCAGCAAGACTTCCCTACTCTCTTACTCTAATCCTTTCATAATGAATGCTAACATACCGTTCGCCTTCCTAATTGTTTCCTGCACCTGCAGACTAACTTTCTGTGATTGGTGTACAAGGACACCCAAGTCCCTCTGGACGCTAACACATTCCAATCTCTCCCCTTCTAAAAAATAACCCGCTCTACTGTTTTTGCTACCTAGGTGGATGACTTTGCACTTCCCTACACTATACTTCATCTACCACCTACCTGCCCAATTACCTAACCTATCTATGTCTCGCTGCATTTTTTTAAAAAACATCTTCAATTACTTTCCATCTATGTTGTTTTCCTCCAGTTAAAATGTTTGAAATGTACTGGTGTACAAAAGGAAAAAAATGCAAGTCCAAATCTAGATTAAAGTCACCCACATTGATTCTGATGGCTCAAATGGGTAAATTTACACCCCAGTTTCTGAAAACAATGTGATGCACACACTTCATATCTGCACTGGCTGTAAATACTGCACAGTCACTGTAAGTAAATACACCCAAATAAATGAGCAGCTGCCATGCATACCACCAGAGAGAAATGATATCTGAACATCTTGGGTGTCTTCCAACAAAATGTTGACTTGAAAATGTGCCAGGTATTGAGGAAGCTGCACTCATGTGCAATAGATTGATGACACTGTTCAGACTTTCCATTCTCAGCAATTGCCAAACTTTAAATTTAATGCATACATGTCATTAGTCTCATTTTCACTATTTTATAGGATAATAGAATGCTAATTTACCAATATGTCAGTTAACAAAATAAACAATCATACAACTTGAGGTTCAGTACCATTGCTTAGCTTAAATCAAATGAAACAAATGGATCCTTATTAGCTTTTGCTCATGTGCCATAAAGAGAAAGTCAATTGCTGCTAGTAATGCAATTTTATAATAATCCTTGCATTTGATATGGTGCCTTATCAAGCCAAGATGTCTCAAAGTGCTTCATGGGATTTACTGTGCAAATGAGTGACTTTGTATTTGTAAGCAAATATGGCAGCACAGTCCCACAAACAGCCATGGAATGAGTGTCCAATTTTTTTTGGGGTGGGGGGGATATATTGGCAAGGACACCAGGAGAAGCTCCCTTCTCTTTTCAAATAGTGCCATAGGATCTTTAGCATCCACCTGAACAGGTAGACAGGACCTCGCTTTAATGTCTCAATCGAAGGACAGAATCTCTAACAATGCAACACATCTACAGGGTTGCATTGGAGTTTAATCTTGGACTATGAGTTCAAGTCCCGACATGGGATATGAACCTACAGCCTTTTGACTCAGAGGCAAGAATGCTACCTTCTGAGCCAAAACACACAATTTGGTGCCTGTAATTCACAAAGCTGTACATGCCCACATTATGATCTTTTATGAATGATGCCAACCTGAGGAGATGTCAAGTGCAGTGTTGGCATTGCTTCATGGAAACAAAATACGAATCACTGATAGATTCACAGTCATGGTGGCCATTACAGAGGGGCATTAGCGGGACCCTCATTAGTCTTGTGAGGGCCTGTGATCAGGTCCCTCATCTTGTTGACTGGGAAAAAAAGTGTTCTTTTTTCTTATACTAAACAAAGGAGGAACATCATTGCTGGGTAAATGAAATGTTTTCTTCTCTACTTAAGTGACCAGTCAAGTTAGAACATTGCAAGGTTCCCAGAGGTGAGGGGCTTTAGTTACAAGGGAGATTTGAGAAATTAGGATTCTCCACTGGAGCCGAAGAAGTTAAGAAGTGATTGAATAGCTGATTAGGATAAATAATATCTACCGGTCAGTCAATATAAATTTACTTTTCTGCAGCACCTTTCATGTTGAAAAGATGTCTTTAAGTGCTTTACACAGCTGATGTAGTGCTTGAGGTGGGGTGAGGGGAAGAAAAAGATGATGCAAAGCATATTCAATGAGATAGGGCTCGAGGCAGAATTTAAAAGTGGAAAGAGAATGAGTTGGAGGGATTCCGAGATGGAGTTCCAGAAAGCTGGGGAAGAATGGCTAAAAAGTTGCCCATCAATGATAGGGCAGATCCACCAGGAAAAGAAGCAATCCTGTGTTTGCAGAGTTTAGGAGATTGAAATGAAAGGGCAATATTAAAAAGGTTCAAAAAATTATTCAGGAAGCTTAGAATGAATAATATTCTAAACGTAGATAGATTCTCTGCTGTACACTATTGTTGGGACATCCTCCTGACGTGAAAGGCGCTATACAAATGTAATCTTGTTGTTTTTGGGGGGGGGGGGGGGGGGAGTCCATAAATTCTTTCTTTTAATAAAAGAGAGGAAACCAACAGACACGGATTAAAAGTAATTAAGAGAATGGGATTAGACCAAATGGAGAAAAGATACAGACTGAATCAAATGGTTGAATTCTGTGCTGCAATTTTTGTGGGGTTAGCCGGGAGTCTGACGCATATGGAAACCCATCACCATACTTGAGTATCTAAACCATGCTGAGATTTCCATGCATCCCACCTACACATGGAAATCTCAGAGATAGATTGTTGGAGGAATGAGCTCTCCCTCCCCGGAGGGAAGCATCCTGCTTCCCTAATTCTGGAAAGTACAAGGCAAGAGCCAAAGCCTGGGGACCCCAGAGTGTGCGTTGGAATACTGCTGGATTAACCAGCTAAAACTGCGTAGCTTGCTATTGAGCACTGTCTGGTAAGCTTTCCTGCTGCTTGTCCAACTAGGACCACTGTACCCATTAGGGTTTTGGCTTTCAGGGTTGCAAAATTGACTAATCCATATTAAAGGTCTAGCCTGGGTCAGAGGCGGAAATTAACAGTCACTTCACAGTATATCCTGTGAAGTGCTTTGGGATGTCCTCCCGATGTGAAAGGCGTTATACCCAACGCAAGTATTATTAGCAGATCAAGTTCTAGAATTTTGTATTACAGGCTCATGTCCAGTAGAAATTGATCAAAATAATTTCATTTGGGATCCTTTACTGGAAAAGAAGGCTTTCGCCCATCAATCTGGGTTCGATTCATATCCATTTCCAGATGACGAAAGGACAATGTCCTAAAAAAATGCTGCATCAACCCTCTATAGAAGGTTGAATTTCAACATGTGATGAAGCAGCATTATCCAAAAGATGTCTCAAAAGAATTGTAGTTCAGACGCTAATAAGCCTCACCTTTGGTAGTACAGCATTTTCTGCCTGTCTTTTTTTAATGCAGCTGCATATTTCTATTGTTGCATTTTCTTATTTGAATGCCATTTGGGGAAATGTGGGAAAGGGAGGCAGAACAAAATCTCAACAGCTGGAACTCATTATCTGCAGTAAAGCATTATCTGTAAAGCAGAAGGTTGTTGCAATAATAATAGTTGTATTTGATATAGGCCCTTATCACAGAATATATTGTAACATGAATCACCAATTGCACACAGCAATGCCCCACAAACAGTCGTGGATTGAGTGACCAATTTTTTTTTGAAGGAATTATTACTCCGGAAAATCAACTGCCAATCAATTAACAATGAGGTTCCTACTTACTGCTGGGTAAACACAGTACGGAAACTTGCCCAATGTTTTGCCCTGCCAGGAATCGAACCCAAGTCTCTCGCTTGTGAGGCGAGTGCTCTAACTGCTGAGCTACAGACTCCACCCAAGTCATGCAAAAACAAAGAGATGTGCAGAAGCTTCATATCAGGTGCTGAGTTACATGTGCAATACAATCAGAGTCACTCATATTACCAAAGCTCCAAAACATTCTTTGAACAAATTGCAAGATACACAAAATCAATATAATCCTTGCATTTGGTAGCGCCAATGTGATAGCACCTTATTACATTGTCGAGATGTCTTAAAACATCTAGACAATGTACTGTAGTGGCAGTGTATTTGTAGGGAAACAGCAGGCAATTTCCACACAGCAACATCTGACAAAGAGCTATGAAGTGAATGACCAATTTTATTTGAGGGATTGTTGGTCAGGGTACCAAGAGAAACATTCTTCTCTTTAAGTAGTGCCATAGGTTCCTTAACATCCACCTGAACAGGTCATCCTAACCTTGATTTAACATCTCATCCGAAGACCGGCACATCCAACATTGCAACACACCCCCAGTGCTGCATTAGAATGTCAGCCAAGATTGTGAATTCAAAGTCAAAGGTCTTGAACACACAACCTTCTGACTGTGGATGGAGTGCTACCAACTGAGTTAGAGTGACAAATTAAACTACAGGGTCGGTCAATAAAAAGACATTTGGGTCACATTTCAGATACTTGTAGAATACAATACACATATTAGCGCCTTTCACTCGATATGGTATCTGATCTTTATCAGCAATGCTTTGACCTAAAGATAGTGCTTTTACCCACTGCACCATTAAGTCCCCAAAACTCAAGGGCACACTTTCTCTTTACAGGCTGCAATGCAGTTCAAACCTTAAAAACACAACAGCAAAATTTTCATTGATCCAATCAATACAGAACAAAGACTGGGCAATGAGGCATGCAACAAACATTGAGGAGTCTTACCTGATCACAGTCGGGGTGAGCTCAGCACAGAAGAAGATGCTCAGATTTCCCACCGCATGGGAAGCAAACATACCCACAATAGAAAATGTGACAGAAAATGGGTCCTGTAGGCTCTTGCTCATATCTGCAGGAGTGAACATTAAGGGTTGGATGTTAGCAGATGAAAAAAAGTCACTTTTTTTAAATATAAATCCTGCTGCCACTGGATTATGTAGGTTTAAGAAATGTAATCAATTCTTAAATGTTTACAAGCACAACAATTGTAGCCTTTATAAAATTCAACCATAAAACCACCAGCTGACTTTAAGTGGTTTCCATACATCTTCCTCCTCCAATGCCATAAACAAGCATTAAAATCATGGGCTCACAGAATAAAACACAATTTTACATTTATATGATTACCCTCACATCAGGAAGACATCCCAAAGCACTGAACATTACTGGCTGGGCACCCGAGCTGGGGAAAGATGAACATGCAGCCAAAGAAGTAGGTCTCGAGGTGGACCTTCAACAAGGTGAGTGAGTTGGAAGGACTTTGGGATGGAGTTACACAGAGTAGGAGCAGAAAGGCTGAAAGCCTGCCCGAAGATGGTGGGAGGGAGAAGCAGGGCACAGAGAGATGCTCACTAAATGAAGGGAACAGCCGGGTCGACGGGGTGTTTGGTAGTTGTAGTGGTAGGGTGGGGCAACTATGGTGAGAGTTAAAGGTGAAAACAAGGTTCTTGAACTTGATCCACTGGAATGGGGAGCCAAGCAAGAATAGCGACTTTCATGTCAGAAGAATATCCCAAAGAACTTCACAGGATTCAAAACAACAAGATTACATTTGTATAGCATTGGGAAGACATCCCAAGACGCTGGACAGAGCACTGCATTTCAGACCCCAACTGGGGTCAGGGAGGGAGAAGGAAGGGGAAGGGGGTGGCCGATGGCATGGTCAAAGAGGAGGGTTTTGAGGCGAGACTTGAAGGAGGCTAAGGAGGGGGCGAGGCAGAGTGATTGGGGGATAGAATTCCAGAGGTTGGGGGCAGAGTGGCTGAAGGCTCTCCCACCAATGGTGGGGCGGTGGGTCAGGGGATGTGGAGCAGGCCAGAGCTGGCTGAGTGGAGAGAGCGGGCGGGTTGGTAGGGGGTTAGGACCAGGATCCGCTGAAGGATAGGGAGCCAATGGTGTTAGGCGAGAATGCGGGAGATGGGGTCACAGTTTGGTGCGGGAGAGGTCATGGGCTGCAGAGTTCTGGATTATCTGCAGCCTGTGGAAGGAGGAGTTGGGAAGGCCGACAAGCAGGGCATTTGCATTAGTCAAGTCTGGAGATGATGAAGGCATGAACAAGAGTTTCAGCGGCCTGTGGGGTGAGGTAGTGGCAGAGTCGGGCGATGTTACGGAGGTGAGGGAAGGCAGAGGTTTGGCTTGGATGTGGGGAAGAAGACAGTTGTCGAACAAGACACTTAGGTTCCTGACTGGCGTGGTGAGTTGAAGTGTGCAACCGTTGAGGTTGATGGTGCCAGAGCCTGAGGTGCAGAGGCACTGGCATCAGCCAATCAGGTGGGCCTCAGTCTTGTTCACATTCAACTGTAGGAAATTCACTGCAAAGTGGAGTGACTGTGTGTTGTGGGTGAACATGGCACACAGCAGTGTTCTACAAAAGAGGCCTGCAGAGCAGATATCTCCCACATAGAAGAAATGATCCAAGAGACTGACTGAAAGTCAGTCAGCATTCCTTGCACCTACAACCCCCTCTTGGGGCAAGGCCAAACCAGAGTTATGTGTGTTCTATGTTTATCTGAAGCTCATAGAAAGCAGATCTTTCATGGCACAAGTTGGATCATCACCACATTCGCAATGTGTAACAATTTGGGATGGGAGAGGAAAATCAGAGCAATGCATTTGTAAAAAATATTTACATTTATTCTATTTTAATGAGGGAAAGTCAAAGTGAACAGATATCCAGAGGGAGGCAAGAGATATGCAACACTATTTCTAGTAATAAAAACATAGGATATGAATGACTAAGGATTGGCCAAATATACATATTTCACTTTCATACCCTTCCTAATCCCTCTTCCTGTGTTTTATTCCCTTATCCCTCATGCTTGTATTACATTTCCTCTTAAACACATTGATTTAATTTGCTTCAACCACAGCTTTTGGCAGCGAGTTCCATATTCAGATCAACCCATGTGAAAAAAAGTTCCTGCTAAACTCCCTTTCATATCAGTTACTTTCTTTCACCCACAAAATAACCTGTCAATTCTCTTTACATTCTGTGAAGCACTTTGAGACGACTCAACAACATAAGCTGTTATATTAAATGCAAGGTTTATTATTATTGCCCATTTTATATATTGTTTTGCACCTAACAAGTGAAAATAACAAATTGTATTTATACAGCAGTTTATAATCTTAAACACCTTGATCAGTTGCCATCTCAAATAATGACCCTTACATTTGGTATTGCACCTTTCATGTCAGAAAGATGTCCTAAAGGATGGCGAAGTGTGTGGGGGGGGGGGGAAGAATGCGTGACTCCTGATTCCAGGGTACAAAAATGTTAATGTAGACCCATACCCAGTTTACTAAAACTGATCTCAAGCATATGAAAAGTGCAAGGCCAGAGAGTTTTTTTTATAAACGGAAAAATAAGTTCTTACAATTCCTACAGGTACAGTGCACATCATTTGCATACACACCCTGCTGAATATTGCAATGGCAAACGTCACTGTCTCAAAGTGAAACTGAGCAGAAGATTCAATGTCCAATCTGTGTGAAGTTAGGGCAGGGGCACTAAACTTCACTTATTACTCCAGGCTAGTGGGGAGAACAGTGGATGAAAGTTCCTTTAACTCTCCCGTGCTACTAGCTAAACCGGTGTGTGGAGTAAGGAAACTTGCCTAAGGTTTCGCCCTGTCCGGGAATTGAACCCAGGTCCTTTCGCTTGCAAGCGAGTGCCCTAATAAATACATGTTGTGGGTTGAGATGGCAGACCTGCATGTTTTTCTCTTCATCACTCTGGGGCTGACAATAAGTAATGCAGAGAAACGCAGTATTCATGGAAGTTTTTTTTTAAATGAAGTTGTATACAGGCAAATTGTATTCACGTTCAAAGATCACTAGCTAACCAATCACATCTAGGCAATGCACAACCTCCCTTTTCCCCACCAATACTAATATGGATTTAACAAGACAAAAACGAACCAAAAATGTGACTGACAATGTTAACTGTGATTAATCTGTTATTTTCAAGCACCACACTAGTATTTGAGGACCATAACTTTGGATTAATATTGCTGACCATGCATATTCAGCTCACTCGCCAGAATCAGGATTGTGATTATAAGCAATGAATTTGAGTGCTTTTCAGTCTTTGCTCTACAAACTGAAATCCAGAACACTGGCCCATAAGAGTACAGTGCGTTCTTGAGATTCATATCCCGACTATACACAAGCCAGAAATACACAAGGATCATTAACGTGACAAGATGGTCACAGGTAACCATGCTATGTGGGTGCACCACAACACGTCCAAAATCCAGTAAAAAGCAGAGGAGAAATGGCAGCTCGGAAAATAATATCACAGCTGGGCAGGCTAATGCCTGCCACAAACTGATGAACAACAGGGCAGCTGAACACCCCAAAAAAACCTATCCTTTGGGATAATATGAGTCAATGCCTGAGGAGCAAACAAAGAGTTAACAATCACACAATAAAAATTCTACAGGTCAGGGGAAAAGCACTGGTATTGCTGAAGAAATGCAGGCATACTGGGAGATCTGCTCTCAACAAACCACCTCATTTGCCTAAAGAGCTTCAGGACACTCCTACTAAAATAACTAGCTTAAAGCTCTCAAACTAACTTGTAGAGAAGTTACTTCAGCTTGAAACTCTACTTTTCCAAAACATTATTTGTTAAATGAAAACTATTGCTGTGTGAAGATGCAATTCCCATTTGCTTTTGGAAAATCGAAGCCAAAAAACATCCCATGGTACACTGCTGTATGTTTTAAAATTTCTTACTATGCAATAATAAATGCCCAAGGATTGTGTGTGCCATTTGATAAAATCCTTTTAATGCAAATTAAAAAGCAGAATTTTCACCTAATATACATCTTGTATATTAAAAAAACCTGCTGCAATGAGTACTTCACAATAAAAACTAGATATGCAAATTGTACACAATGTGATTTGTGGGAGACAATTCAAAAATATAACTATTCTACAGAATGGATATGGCAGCCAGTGCAATATGGCCAATGTAAGTAAAAAGGGCAACATAGAGGCTTAGATACAAAAGCATGGAAAGCAGCCAGTTGCACAGCACCTTTTATTAAGGATGAATGCAGTACTTCAAACGATTGACATAAAAGGGGGAGCGGCAGGGAATGAGGTAAAGGCTCACCGTCCTGTAAAAGGTAGAGCCAGGACTAGCCCACTCATGTATCCCTGTAGATAAAGGGAATCGAACCCCTTTAGGATCACCGTGGTGATAGGGGTGGTTTGGGTTGTTTAGTGTATGTTTTTGCGTCTGTGATGTTTCTGGTTGCGTTACTGTGTAAACGTGCATGTGTATAGTGCACATCAGGGCACCATCCAAACTCAGTAAGTGCACCTTATTAGTCTGTGTGCAGGTGCACACACGTATGTAGTGCAAACAGGGGAGTTTCCAGACGGTCTTATAGGGAGCGTACTAAAACTGGAGAATAACGTGTTGCGTCTCTTTTTTTGTACTGGTTTGATACTGTAAGAGAAGCATAAATAACAAAAAAATGTTAAGATAAAAAAAACTTAAGACTGAGAAATCCCAAGTAGTAAGGGAGGGGGGAAATTTAAGGGCATTAACCAAAGACATGGTCTAAAAGATAATCCTTGCATTTGATATAGCACCTTATCATGTCATTGAGATGTCACAAAGCACTACACAGGATATACTGTCAAGTGGATTGCTTGTGTAATTTGTGGACAAAAGCAGTAACAGTTACACACAGCAATGTTCCACAAAAGCAATTGTGACTCATGAGATTGTTGGCCATGACACTGGGAGAAACTCCCTCCTCTTTTCGAAGAGTGCCATGGGATCTTTAACGTCCACCTGAACTGGCAGACAGGATCTCGGTTTAACGTTTCATCCAAAGAACGGCACCTCAAACAATGAAACGCACTCCCAGAACAGCCTTGGAGGGTCAGCATGGAATCACACAGTTTAAGTCCCAACGTGGAGCTTGAACCCACAACCTTCTGACTCAAAGCTGAGAGTGCTACCACTGAGCCAAACTGACACATGAACAGACATGATGCATAGGAGAGGTTTTGAAGATGGGAAAGAAAACACTGCTAAGTGATTTTAGGAGAGGCTTGGAGAATGGCTGGGGGCTTAGCACAGTGTGGGTGGGGAGGTGAGGAATAAATAATAGACCAGTCAGAAGAAAGGAAGTCAAGGTAGGATAACAGAGCTGGAGGAGACTGCAGAAATAGTGAGACATTGAAGGTATGAATGAAGATCTTGGCAGTCAATTCACAAAAATACTGGGAGCCAGGTGAGGTTAGCATCAACAGGTTGCAGAGCCTGGTGCAAGAGACAATAGCAGCTACCCTGTCAGCCACAGGCAGTACATTCCCTGAAAATAAAGTGTGGGTGTAAAAGGGACAAAGTAAAGGAAAGAGAATAGCTTGGGCGATGGGAAAAGAAGCCATGATTTGTTTGACTTTATGGCCACGTGGGTGAGTTTACAGCGTGCAGGTGATGGGCTGCTGGTTGTAGAGCCGTGTTCCAGGAAGCACCTTATTAGTCATGGAGAATAGTGTAGAGTCTCCTTTGGGAGTCTGGCACAGCATTCAGCGCCACTCAACTATTCAAGGACACAGGCAGACACTAATTAAGAGTATGTTTCAGGTGCCCTAAAATTCAAAGATTTTCACATAAAAGCCCCAGCAAACTAATACTGCTCTATAGTGTGCTCAACAGATTACCATAGAAACAAGTAGATGGCAATTAATTTGGGCCAAAACAAACACCTGATGTGTTGTACATGTGAAGGAGCAGTAAGCAAAGCAAACAGGATGTTGGGTTATGTTGCCAAATGATTAAGAGTTCAGATTGCCAGAAGTCGTGATCAAGCTGCACAGTGCATATCAGGCTGCACCTGGACTGATGCATACAGTTCTTGGTTGCTGTGACATAAGGGGACTGTCTAGGCCTCAGTAGCAGTACAGGGAGCAATTAGGATGATCTCCTGTGATGCAGTTTGAGCTTATATCGCTAATCAGATAAGATCAGCCTTGAAAAAACATCTCAAACAGGAGGACTTTACATTGTAAATGGAATAAGTGAACAGCCCAGAACAACACTTTCACATATGCTGAGACAGTAGGATACGAACTTTAAGTTCAGGGTTGTGAAATACTATTTTAAAACAAACAAGGAAATATTTAGAGGGTAACTTGAAGGCTGGGCCAGGTTACCAAGAAGGATAATAAAAACATTTGATATAGCACCTTATAACATTGTTGAAATATCTCAAATTGCTTCACAGAATAGATTATAACGTGGATTGACTATTTTGTGGATGAAAAGTGGGCCAACTGTGCCCTGCAGCGTCCCACAAACCGTCATGGATTGAACGGCTAAATTTTGTTTTGGATGGTCGAGGCCAGGTCACTGGACTCACTTAAACTGTTTGATTCTATAATAAATGGTTGATATGCTGCAAAGGATGAAATCAAATGGGCTGAAGGGCCTTTAACTGAAGATCATGATGTGATATGTCAGAAGAAAGATTTCTGTAAATTAGCTTTCTCTCTAACTCAGATTTCTGGTTGGAGTGTAGTCCAGTCCACTATTATCACACTCAACTCTAGCTGCTCTGCTTGGGCATTCCATATTCCTCAAGAAGGATCGAGAAATAGGTTGGATTAAAGCAGAGTCCTATTCTTGTTCCTTAAAATGCTAATGTTTTTAAAAAAAACTATAGGAATCAGATTTTTCTCTTGGATAACAAAAACTTGGAACAGATCAGCTTGAAAACTGGATAGATGAGCTAAACAGCAAGTCAACGAACTGCTTTGCTTCGAAGGAGCCACAGGCAGCGCCCTCAACTCCAGGCCTTCAACATACACTAAACTAGTTTCAAATAAAACTAGTGAAACCTTAACTACAAAGTTGCTGAATTTTGTACTTTTGTTTAAAAAAGCACAACAGATGTATATTTAAACACAAAAGAGCAATTTGATATTTGGGCATTCAACAAGTCTGCCAGAAATGGAATACTCAGTGAATAAATGTTGAATAAAAAGAGGCCACAGATCACTCATAATAGATTGTGATTAATGCTTCTATTAAAAATCCATTTGCATTTGGTACCACGTCTATTGGAAAACAACCACCAACAACGACTTGCATTTATATAGCTCTCACGCAGGGTAGCATTCCAGAGTTGTGAACAAAACTACTGTGAGATAAAAAAAATACAATGTCTAAACAAGGTTCCCCCCAACATAGCCTTAATTAATCTGTACTGCTCAATAATACTTAAACATAACCCATTGAGTTTGATTGTGAATAGTTTGAAAAGAGGGCTAAGACATAACTTCCGTTCCATTCCCTCACATTCTCCTCCTTTAATCTATTAACTTAGCGAGATTGACACAACACATAACAGAACCCACTCTTCAAAGCTCAAAGAGAATAGCTGTTTAGGCAGAGGAACAGGACTTACAGTTTATGAGGCCTAGTTGGAGGAGGGAAGCGAGTGCAGTGATGATGGTGAAGAGCAATAGGGTGCCCCTTCGCCCCATCAGGCTTACAAGACCACACATGGCCGCACAGGATAGAATTCCAATCACTTCCATGATGTAGTACTCAGCATAGAAATTTTGCAGGAAGTTGTAACTTGATCCATCCATTTTGTGATCCATCATACTCTTCACAAAACAGTAGTGGATCCCAAATCCAGTCAGGCTTCAAAAGGAAAAGGAGAAATTAGTAACACAACATTCACAAAGTGTACAGAATTAAGTGTTGTGCATAGCAAATGTTCACCATACTTTAGTCCTTCCCCCACACACAGAAGGGGGCCCAATAATTAATAGCAATGTAGAAAATAAAATCCTTTCCATCTCTCCTTATGGGACAGATACCCAACTGCAAACTAAGCATTTAAAATATAGTAGTCCGATTCAAAATGGCTGCAGATTTGATACTTGGTCTCTGTGTAGCAACAATAGATTTCATCCTGGCACAAATGATCTGGAGTCCTGCAGCTCAGTGGTTAGAGCACTCGCTTTGCAAGCAAGAGACCTGAATTCAATTCCAGGCAGGTCAGGGTGAAACCTTGGGCAAGTTTCCTTACTCTGATGCCTAATAATAATCCCTCCAAAACCAAAAATAATAAATTGGTCATTTTCAATCTACGACTGTTTGTGGGACATTGCTGTGCGCAATTGGCTGCCGCGTTCGCCCACAAATATACAGTCAATTCACTTTACAGTGTGTTCTGTGAAGCGCTTTGGGACGTCCTCCCGACGTGAAAAGCGCTATATCAAATGCAAGGATTATTATTATTATTATCTATATTCCTTTGGTTATCTAGTGATCCTTGCTGTAATTCTTGCAAGGTTGAGCGTGGACAAGGATTGGATCAGATCTGCCGCAATGTCTAGTTTTCTCCTCCACCCCATTCTTGAATAGCCTATCAACATCTGTTCAAACATACCCCTACAGAAATCATCCTTTTCAGAAGAGGGTAAAATTTGAAGAGGTGGGGTTAAGATTTGAATTTTCCACCTTGAGGACACTAAATGTCAAAGTTACACAAAAATCATTTATGAAAACATTCAGATAAGATAAACCAGATAAGAAGTGACTTACAAGACTTTGAGACGATGGTGAGGTCATTGCTAGGCAAAAATACCATTACATGATTGATAGGATTATTATATAAGGGAATTACTTTACTGTCAGAGCATAAAATGATAGGGCTGCTGTAACCATAGTGCTGAACATAAAATAACTGTCAATGAATTACATGGCTGTAATCCAATCAAGTGTTTTGGAGGACACTAAATGCAATTTAAAGTATTCATCCATATCCCAAGGTTCCTTAAACTATTTCTGTACGTAGATAAGTTAAGGAGACTGTCTGGGAAACATTTTGAGCAGAACAAGCCAAACTGTCCAAAGAAGATTTTATCATTAAAGCTATATATGCTTCAGTGACCTGGTCACCTCAGTCGTGAGTTAACTTGGCTTCCCCAGAGTCAAGGTTAGTAACTCTCATCAAACCAGGTCATCTGTGCTTTCTTTCATCAAAAAGTCATCAGTACTTACTGTTCAAAACCAAGAGATTTTCAAAATAGTTTATTGCCAAAGTCTGAATTTTGGTTTGAGAAAAATCCTCAAGAGGATTTGTTTTAGAGCATTTGCTTTCATCAGCCAGTGCAAATAGTAGTTGGATCAGATAATAATATGAAAGGGTCATCAGTTGAAATCTTTCTCTCACACTCCATTCCTTCTCACTGTGTGGGGGTTTGTTCTCTGCCTAGTGATGTGGGTGAAGCAGAGCGGGCATGTTACCCAGCATTACAGAGCTTGTGATAGTATACATTCTGTATACACCAATAATGAGCATCATCTCCAACATCTGGCCTGCATCTCTGTAGAAAGCCTAGAGTAATTCATGGTGCCTCATCATTAGGCTTAGCACAGATACTTCAGTCCACACAACTTGCAAAACATAATGGCTCAATGTGCAGCTTCATTACTTACGAATTCACACAAAGTACTAAGATGTGCTTCCACAAAATTCTTGTATGTATGATTTTCACAATGCAGGTTTTGTTATGTCTCGCCACTGGTTCCTCCTTATCGAGTTCTAAAAAAGGTCAAATAAACAGGTTTTACTAAAATGACTTTCACAAGATTCTTTCCTCTCCCCTCCCACGAATTCAGCATAATACTTTGTCCTGAGGTCTATTGTGTGGTAACAAAAGTAGAAGTTGCTGGGAACACTCAGCAGGTCAGGCAGCATCTATGGAGAAAGAAAGTGAATCAACATTTTGGGTCCAAGACCCTTCGTCAGAACTGGGGCATGTTGGGAGGGAGAGGCTTTTAAGGGCTAGCTTAGAGGGGAGAGGTAGGGCAAGGATGACAAAGGACAAAAGTGGGTAGAGGACAGAGGATGATGGGTTAAAGAGGTGTTAATGATGCAAAACAAAGGGGGGGATTGCAACAAAGCAGGGGAAAACTTTGAAGAAGGTCTATTGTCTGGTGTCCACCTCTGAATTGCTGTCTTTCATTTTCATCTCATGTAAGACAAGACTTCAAAGCCAATTATTGTTTCAAATCACTTTGAAGCCCAAACTCTACCATAGTGAACATCCAGTACTGCCGGTCCTGAGGGGGTTCATTATAGTGAGGTTCGACTATAGGTTCTCTCGCTTGGCAAATCACTACCCATCATTGTTAAGAGTAGTTAATTGGAATGAGTAATTTCCTCATTCACAGCATTTCTGAGGTCACATTATTAGTCAGCACTCTTACCAGTAAGAAATCCCTTGATATCATCCTCCAGATGCACTCTATTTTTATGTGCAAAGTCCAGAAATACGTCTTTGGCAGCGTGGAGCTGGTGCGTGGCTAGCAGCCATCGGAGAGATTCTGGGAAAATACTGGGGGAAGAGGGGAAAAAAACAAGAAAATAGTACAATTAGGGACACGGTGTTTGTACACAAATGTTATAGATCCAAAAAAGCCAGCCACTTGGATTTTAAAGTAGTATCAGCTAGTGTAGAAGGATAGGCTGAGGAAGGGAAGGAACAATTGTAATACACCATCCACAGAAATATAGCTCCTTTATCTCACTACCTTGAGAACCATACCAGAGTTCAGGATCACATTTAGTCTTTACTGGTGCAGAAGAGAACAACAACAACCACCACTTATACAGTGCCCTCCAAGCAAGGTATGGTCTCAGAGCGCTTAACACTGGTGAAATCTGATTCCAAGACTGAAACAATTGCCCTGCAATAGCTTCGTGGGTGACTGCAAAACATGGTGTGGTACTGAACCACACAAACCTAGACAGAGGGGTATATATCCAAGTTCACAGATGACACGAAGGTTGGAAGCAAAACATTTCTTCAGGATTATGGATAGACTAAATGAGTGGGCTGAGATATAGATAGAGTTCAATGGTGTTCGGTTCACTGGTCACTGTAGGTCAGTTCACAGTAGTAGGTCTGGTTTTGGGTACAGCAATTCTAGCAGGCACAACAGCCTTAGAGGCAGGCAGCAGATTCACCAAAATAGAGATTAGTTATGAGGACAGAATGGACAAAATGGGACTGTGCTCTTTTGAAATATGTTGAGCCACACCAACTCAGACTACTTCTAAACTCATAGCTGTTCTACATGACTTCCTACAATATAGTTTGAGGTTAAAGTAACATACTCACCACCAGTAAGACAACATGAATATGAAAGGACAAATGATGATGGCTTGCAATATCTGCCAGTCTCGGCACAAGACAGCAAGACCAGGCATCAGCAGCTGACCTCCCATTGTAATGAAGCTCGCTGTCATGGTTATCATGAATCGGTTTCTAGGCAGAGATAGTTCGATACCTATTGTTAGGGGAAAGGAAATCAATCATTATATGGCTTCCCTGCAACAAAGCTGTGAGCAATAATTTAATTACTTGTTTAAATTATTCAGCCAAACACCATGTTGAAATGAATAAAATAAATAAAAACTATTTCCTCAGAATCTTACATTCTGCCCTCTCCCTCAATTGCTTTCTCTCTTCCCCTCCCCAAACCAAATAATGCTTCATAAAAGGACTAGAGTCAAATCCAATTCTTCACCCAACAATATAGTATATACACAATAGTAATTATATAGTAGCTCATAAGTAAACCCTGCTTTAGTGAAACTGAACAAACAGTCAGATTTGATCTTAAAGACAAATACAAAATTCTGGTATTCTGAGAGACACCTAGATCAGGGGTTCCAAGTCGGAAGCAATCTGGCTCTTGGAGATCAGTTTCAAGTTTTTATTCAATTGATCTGGATTCTATCATTCACAGCCTAATGACAAATGCATCTTAAAACTACTGGATCCCAATCATGTTGGGACAGCATCTTTGTGAACACCTTCTAAAAAGAATCTGGGATCTAAACAGGTTGTTTGTCTATTGTGGTCTCTTCCTTGGGAGTTTAGTCCCCAGACATTCAACATCTTTTACAAAAGTAGATATAACAAATGGCTAGTAATAATACTTGCATTTGATATAATGCTTTTCACATCTTCTAGATGTCTCAAACCACTTCACAGAATATACCGTAAAGTGAATTGACTGTATATTTGTGGGCAAAACACAGCAGCCAATTGCGCACAGCACTGTCCCACAAACAGTCATGGATTGAAGTGTATTATCAGGCAGAGTTCTAGCTGCCCTTGGTTATCCATTCCTCCTAATGTGAGCCCAGATGGTCTTGTGTAATCAATCTACTGTGAGGAACATCATAGCTGAGTAGAAACCTGCCTTTCCTGACTTGTACTTTCCAGCAGAGGTCACTGAATAGCGAGCAGGGACCCTAGATTTTTTCCACTCACTGAAGCCAAATTGAAGCACCGTTAGCTAAAATCACAGAACTTGAATTGAACTCTTGATCTTCTACTTAGCATCACTTAGACAGTGACTTTGTCAACTCAGTCAGTGGGAGGGAGGAGAGAGGGGCTTGTAAGGTTGATTATTATTCTACATTGTTTTATAATAATCTTTGATTTGAAATAGAGCCTTATCACATTGTTGAGACATCGCTAAGTGCTTCACAGGTTATATTGTAAAGTGACCATATTTTGTAGGCAAACTTATGTTCTGTAGAATACAGAAGAAAAAGAATCAACCTTGTAAGCCCCTCTCTCCCCTCCTCCCTCCGACTGAGTTGACAAATTCACTGCCTAAGCGATGCCAAGCAGAAAGTCAAGAGTACAATGCAAGTTCTGTGATTTTAGCTAACGGTGTTACAATTTGGCTTCAGTGAGTGGAAAAAATCTAAGGTCCCTGCTCGCTATTCAGTGACCTCTGCTGGAAAGTACACGTCAGGAAAGGCAGGTTCCTACTCAGCTGTGATGTTCCCCACAGTAGATTGATTACACAAGACCATCTGGGCTCACATTAGGAGGAATGGATATCCAAGGGCAGCTAGAATTCTGCCTCAGCATAGGGGCAGTGTGTACAGAGATAAAAGCAAAATAGAGTTTCAAATCAATTTCTGAATTCTCCATGGAATCAGATCACTTTTCATTCGCAACTTATGAACCAAAATTCATTGTTTACAGACTGGAATATTATGCTTGAATCCGAGCCAAACTTAATAACATTATCCACTTGTAATGAGCACACTGCCAAAGTTGGAAATGGACACCAAGCAGAGTTGGACTCAAGAACAACTACTACTTGGATTTAAAGAGGGCCTTTCACATTAGCAGGACATACCAAGTCACTGGACAGTGAAAGATATGCAACTGAATTGGAGTCAAGAGGGGTTGAGATAGTAGGATGATCAAAAACCTGGTCAAAGAGGAAGGTCTTGATATAGGCCTAGAAGGAGGCAAGGGTGGGAACGAAGCAGAGGGGCTCTGGGATGGAGGTCAAGAGGGTGGGAGCAGAAAGACTGAAGGCCTGCCTATGGTGGATATGGAGGCAGTGGACATGGAGCAGATCTGTGCCCGCTGAGTGGAGATGTTGGTAATGCTTTAGTAGGTAGTAGTAATGCTTTTGTGGAGTCCTGTAGCTCAGTGGTTAGAGCACTCGCTTTGCAAGTGAGAGACCTGAGTTCAATTCCAGTCAGGGCGAAACCTTGGGCAAGTTTCCTTACTCCACACGCCTAATAATAATCCCTCCAAAAAACAAAACAATAATAAATTGGTCATTTTCAATCTACGACTGTTTGTGGGACATTGCTGTGCGCAATTGGCTGCCGCGTTCGCCCACAAATATACAGTCAATTCACTTTACAGTGTTCTGTGAAGCGCTTTGGGACGTCCTCCCGACGTGAAAAGCGCTATATCAAATGCAAGGATTATTATTATTATTATTATTATTATAGGTCACAGAGGTAGGGAAGAGCAAGACTGTGGAAGGCTTTAAAAGTAAGGTTGAAGATTGTGAACTCTATCCTCTGGGGGAATGGGGAGCCAGTGAAGCCAGACGAGGATGGGGGGTATCAGCTCACAGAGGCTGATGCGGGGAAGGAGTGGAATTGGAGGCCTCCATCACCATCACTGTGGAGCATAGTAGACTAATGCACCAACATTCACCAAAACCACTCCACCTCTCATCCTTCATGTTGCTCACTTTATCCAAGTCTTAAATAATAATTGTATTTGATAACATCTCATCACACCTCAGCACTATTTTCAATTTTTCATTCCAATACAGTTCTGGGGGAGGGTTAGCGCTGCATTGTTGGAAATGCTATCATTCCTATGGAACATTAGCATTGACCTGCTCAACAATCCCCCAAATAAAATCAGTCATTCACTTCACTGCTGTTTATGCAACATTGCTGAGTGCAAACTGGTATACAAAACAGTTACTACACTAATTCATGAAGTACAAATGGAAGGATAATTATTTTTTCTTCATTTTTAAAAAAAAACTTCTGAAGTCTCTGCTGTTGTTCCACCCCCATTATTGTTAACTAAACAGAACAAGCCAGGAATCAAAACTTGGGTCATTTCTATAGTTCAATACAAGACTCTGAAATCCCCTTAAAAAAGCTCAGTTTCACATCTCACATCGATAGCAGTAGCTCTGAAGCTGCAAATTTGGATGTGCATTTATGGTAAATCCACGGGCTTACACTGGGCTGAGTGTGAATAAATCCAGGCATGAAACTAATCCCAGAGGGGAACTGATCATAGAGGTGGAACACTGCCAGACATCAGGTTGAAAGAAGCAAACAAACAAGCCATTAATAAGATGCTACATGTTGACTGTAACAATGTAGGAAACACAGATAAATAAAGCAGCACGTTTCCAAAGGCCTTGGAGTATAATATGTGTACACCTCTGACAAAGATACACTTGATAAGTGCGTAATAAAGAAAATGTATGGTCTCAGAACCCAATCTGAAGGAGGAAGAAGCTAAAATCAGTCACACACTTACAAAAAAGAGAAGCAAAACAAGAGGATCTGAAGAATTTTAACAGCTGGTAGACCAGCAGTTATGCATCTTCATTCCATCTCCTTCCCCTCCCATTTAAACGTTGCCCATCATCAGTGCAGAATACACTGTTTTCCTGCTGCTGACTGTAGAGTAAGCTGCATGAATCATTGCTTAGTTATTGTTGCCAGGCAGCTGATGTTGTCAGAGTTACAAGATGAATTAGGCTGACAGTTTCAAGAAAAAAAACACCCCCAGACCAATCACTTCCGATAGAAACACTTGAGGATTGAGAAGGCGTTTGCGCAGGGCATTGCTGAGACACAGCTCTATGCAAGACGGTGACGGTTTAATCTTGCCCTAAACTTCCATTCCGAGATTTCTATTCCTTCCCCGCCCTATTACAATAGTCTCCACATAATTACGGCATCAAACAAACAATCCTTTGGTCCTGGAATCCAGATGTTTATCCTATGCTGTTTGTGTAACTCATTTCCAATGCTGTGTTCCAGTTACATTGCTTTATCCATTAATGTCATGAAACTTCTAATGTTCTATTGCACTTCTGTTCTTCACTTACAAGAGAACACATTTCATCATAAACACATGTTCGCTTATCACAGTTGGACTGTGGATTCCAACTAACTTACCCAAAAAGCTAGTAAGCATTAAAAAAAAAGCATTTTGTTTTGAAGCATGCTTTAAACATGTCAGTTTGTTTCCTGCACCCTTAAAAACAGGGCTTCTGAATCGACCAGATTACATTGATGTCACTTCACACAGAATGTTGAAGCACTGACAAGTCATTGAGCCCCAGTGTTGAGATTTTATTGACTCCAGGAGCCATGTTATAATTCATCGTTATAAAACTTGGTAACAAAGCCATGCATCAAGTTGCCATCTGTCATATAACCCAAGCAAATGGCTTTGATATTGGTGACCAATACTGTAGATGGCAATTTACAGGATTCCTTATAAAAGAAACCAGAAGTTAAATCCACACCAACTGATGAAAAATCTTCTCCCATTTGTAGAAAGGAGCTCCTGCAAGTTAGCATGACGTACTTCCCAATACTGGAAGTAGTCCTTGTTTTGTTTCTTTATTAAAAGGAATCTGGTTCCAAAACATAGACCACAGGGTTATTAGCGACTGATGCCTGGACCTGAACAAGGAGAAGAATCAGAGGCAGCATCAACAGAGGTTCAGTACAATACTGCTGGGTCCATAAAAAACCCTTTACACTGAAAATGTTCCCACCAACACAACCTTTCAATCACAGCATGCAACGAGTTACTTTGAAGTGTCGTGATTTATGTAAAGGCTTTTATGTAGGCAAATGCAACAGCTAACCTAGACACCAGCAACATTCCACAAATAGAAGCAATTAATTAAAAAATGCAGTAGTTACATGAGCAGATTTACAAACTGGTTACTGAGAGGATTACACATCTCTCATCAGTGAAGTATCCAACTCCCACACCTTTGTGAATATTTACTCAGGGATTCCTTTGGTTTTTTCCCCCCATAGACTTGCATCAGCCAGCTGACAGGTCGTGTGTGGGAAAGCAATAGGCTGTATGCACTCTCCAGAGAGCTACCACTATCCAGGCTGATATTTAATGGTTTAAGTTGGTTACTAGTAGTAAGGCAATGCCAAATAACTTTTTTTTTTTAAAAATGGCAGTGTGAGGAATGCACCCTGCTTACCTAATTATGGAGAATCTTTCCTGCACAATGGCAAGTGCCAAGGCTTGCCATTGTTCAGGAAATGGCAGATACACTAGAGTCTAACCAGCTAAAATTGCATAGCTTGCCATTGAGAACATCCTCTGCTTGTCCAACACCACCCTACCAATTAGGGCTTTGGTTTCCAGAAGCAGCGTGGGAAGAGTGCCTGCTCCTTTGTATCTGCCCGTTCAAAGAAACTCTGCTCATTTTTCCTCCCTGCCCCACGGGAAGAATACAATACAGAAAGCTCAGGACTCATCCAAACAAAAGCAACTTTTATTATTGATTTAAAAATGGAGATCTGGGAAATGACAGATGTGGAGCCGCCCTATTCTAGTGGCTGCCACCTTTGGTACAACATCTGCTGAGCCACATTATGATAAAGGTTCAGCATGATCAGCAATGTGATGATATCTCCTGCATACAGAGAGACAACTCCACTTAGACCTAGAAAAAACAGGCACTGGCCTTTCCCTGCCTGCCCAATTTTACACATTCCTATTTGCTGAGGTCCAATGACCTCAAAGAAAGCCTTTTTTGTTGCAATAATTATTCTAATGTGGGATCTTTAAACATCCACCTCAACAAGCACATGAGACCTTGGTTTAACATCTCATTTAAAACGACAGCACCACAACAATCCTGTACCACAATCCTGTGTCAGTCTAGGCCATCCACGGCCTTGCTCCCTCCTACCTAAAAGACCTACTATCCCCCTACCTACCTGCCCGTACCCTCCGTTCCTCCGGCTCCGGTCTGCTCCACGTCCCCCGCCCCAATCGCCCTACCATCGGTGGTCGGGCCTTCAGCCTCTCAGCCCCTAGGCTCTGGAACTCCATCCCCCAGTGCCTTCGCCTTGCTTCCTCCCTCTCCTCCTTCAAGGCCGGTCTCAAAACCTTTTTCTTTGACCGAGCCTTCAGCTCCCCTCTCAACTCTCTTCCCCCTCCTCGCTCCCTCCCCTCACCCTGACCATTTCCCCCCTCCTCGCTCCCTCCCTTCCCTCCCCTCACCCTGACCATTTCCCCCTGCTCGGGTCATGACCCAACTGTGCAGCGCCTTGGGACGTCCTCCTGACGTGAAAGGCGCTTTATAAATGGAATCTTGTTGTTGTTGTTGAGCTCAAAGGTATCTGACCCAACAGGATTATAAGGAGCTTCAAAAAAAATAAAGAAAGTTTTTAATAATAGTTTCAATTCATGAACAAAGCACAAATTGAAAAAAGCATGCAAGAAAACCTCCAATCACACAAAATCTACTATATTGTGAGTCTTATGCCCATCACCTGAGGAACAGGTAATGGGTGGACATGATATGCCAAAG
This sequence comes from Callorhinchus milii, assembly GCF_018977255.1. Classification (NCBI taxonomy): domain Eukaryota; kingdom Metazoa; phylum Chordata; class Chondrichthyes; order Chimaeriformes; family Callorhinchidae; genus Callorhinchus; species Callorhinchus milii. The sequence continues at coordinate 34,628,285 of NW_024704743.1, forward strand.
ATAAGTGAGGAAACTGTTCTTCATTCATAACTATGTATTCCCTCATCTCCACTGCACAACACTCTATTTCCATTGCTGTTGAGGAAATTGGGGATTGGGGTGTAAAAACCAACTTGAAATGTCTGATTCCCACACCCCCAATTTCTTGACAGCAACAAAATCCAGTGTTGCTGGAAGCAGATTTTTTAAAATTATATGATGCATCATCATTTTGCTTGGCAGCCTGTTCCACACTATCACAAATGTTATTCTTTTTAAGAGGCTACTGTATTATTTCAACTCTATTAAGCAATTCTGGTAATGGGTTATATTCTACTTAAATCGGAAGATAGCATAGGCAATAGCCAGTAACACAACCTCCCACAAAACAAACATTAAGCAACATTTACATCTATATTTATCCCATATATAGGGACAAAGGAAAATACACTGGTTACAAATTCTTGCAATCAACAGACTAAGCCTTACAATAAACAGATGGTCATTATATCAAATAGGACAAGCAAGTTTTATAACAGCCTATGTGGCATTCCAAAACATGAACTAAGTGCCCTACTGTATAGTTCGGAGGAGGTCAATGAGCCTCCCCCACAAATTTGCATGTAGAAACCAACCTAGCCTATATTAGCCTCAATAAATCGTTGCCATTCCATTAGCTGAAATTTTCAAAGAATATTGAAACTATGGGGTTATAAGGATTTGCCCATTATATACTGCATTTAAAAAATATTGAGTAAAATTTACTGACAAGCAGAGAATAACCTGAGCAGCTTTGTTATGGTTAGTTGTCATCTAATGCACTTGAAACACAAAATAAATAAAACTGGTTACCTAGGGGAAAAAAGCAACTTCCCTGAACCACACATTTGCATTACCATTGTTCCCTTCCCCACACACGCGTGCACAAAAAGCCTATAAATATATTTCATAGTAAATTAATATATTGCCAGCATATTAATGTCCAATTGCTTTTGAATGTTCCAGAGATATTAATTTGTGTGAATTATAATAGAATTGCCTTGGGATTCCTATGTGACTCAACATTAAAATATATAACCACTTTTCAGATAGCTGAAACAAGGATCCAAGATGTTGATGACTACATTGAAATTATGAGTCAATACGGTCCCACACAAAATATTCATGGAAAATAGTCATGTGGGAGCACAATAGCATGTGACGTCACAAAAAAAAGCAATTAGTTAAAAGCGGTTGTGGCAACATTCACATAAATGTTTCATTGCCTTTTGTATGCTCATTTCCAACTACTCAGTAGTTTAATATTTTTATATAAATTGTTCATTACAGCTCACCATAACGTGCCTGAATAATGGAGATGTTGGAATTCTAAATTAACCTACTTTGCAGTATATATAGCAACAGTTAAAATATCACATGTCAGAACAGACTCCATAATTGATTGAATGTTCAATCAAACTATTTATGAAACTGGATCTAATGGGGAGGGGTGGAAGAGAGAAAGGGGTAAAAATAGTGCCCAAGGATATCTGTGCTACCACTCTTTTTGATCATGAACTACTGACTTTAATCTTGGTCACTCAGGTCTATGCTGACACCTATTTGAATAGTGCCCTGGTAAAAGTTATACCATACATGCACACCAGCTCCTACAACAAAAACAAATTGCATTTGTATACCACCTTTCACATCAGGAGGAGGTTCCAATGCACTGGATGGTCAAGTGTGTGCCCACAAGCTGACGGTTGGAGTCAAGAGGGATGGAGGGCAAGGGGATGGAGATGGGAGGATGACCGAAGGCAGTCAAAGGGGAAGATGGGCCTTGAATGAGGCAAGGGTAGGGATAAGGCTGAGGGACTCCAGGATGGAGTGCCAGCAGGTAGGGGCAGAAAGATTGAAGGCCCAACCGCTGACGGTGGGCCGGGGAATGTGGAATAGGCTAGTGTCTGCTGAGCAGAGAGAGCGGCAAGTTGTTATGCTACCCAAACATGCCTAGCACAACAATATATTTTTCAGTGGAAAATGGAGCCACTTGAAAACATTTTTATGGCAAGTAGGGAATGGGGAGTAAAAGAACTAATTAGAATAGAGGTCACACAACAACATCTGGTTACCTGAGGGAGTCGTTATTGAATCCAAATAGCCAATCTCGCATTTTGAACCCCTCATACAACATTACAAAGGTTTGGGAAAATTGTAAAAAACTCTTTTCTCCTCCCACTCATTTTCACCTCCCCTGAGATGGGGCCTAATGGCCAGTAGTAGACTAAATTGACCTCTTTGTCTATGAATCTTATATATGGAACTTGTTCTCAGTATGGGTGTGTCATTCACGTAAATCAGGCACACAAGACAAAAAGGAGCAGATTACACCACAAACCACCCAACTACTGAACATGTCAAACCTCTATAAGTCAATTCATTGTGGTGGTAAGCACAAAGCTAACCTTTTTACAATTTTTTTTGTTTCCAATTGAGCAATTTTCCCAGACATTGTTTTGTTTTAAAAAAAGCACTCATAGAAAACTTGTCACAAGGTTCTTTAAAATAATTCAACAACGTGGAGCCAGAACATTTCTGCATTTGGTATAACGCCATACCTCATCAAAACATCTGAAAGCACTTCAGTAATTACTACTGTATTAAATAATAATCCTTGCATCTGATATAGTGCCTTATCGGACGGGAGCGGAGTCGGGAGAGCACGGGGCGGAGCCGAGGCCTAGCTGCGTATAAAGTACAGCCAGGTGAGGAGCCACTCAGATGGGAGTGGAGTCAGGAGAGTGCGGGGGTGTAAATGACGGGGCGGGCGAGATTCACAAAGTGATGTCAGGTGACGTCAGTTAAAAGACTACCAATAACAACAACAATGGCTTGGCTCTGCTATCCCAGCCATAACCACACAGCCTGTGGGCTGATGCCATCCCGCTGATCGCTCGCTCCCGGTCTCTGCGTGCGCGTTTTGGCTGCCACCCCAACCCTCCCCTCCATTCTAAATGTCTCGCCTCCAATCCCCCTCTATCCACTACTCCCCCTCTGTCCTTCTCTCCCACTGCCCTCCCCGCCTTCTTTCTCGCTCCTCGACCCCATCACCACTTCCCTCTGCTCCAACCTGGGCATCCTCCGCCGGGCCCATCGTGGCTCCAGGCACTGGCTGTCCCAGAGCAGCAACCCCACATGTCCCATCACTCACTCCCTCCACTCAAACCGTCTCCTTAAGGCAAACCCAATTTCCCCCTCCCCCAAACATACCCTCCCCAACTCTCCACTCACACCACTCTCCACAGCCATCTCTCCTGTACACCCAAAAATCCTCTCCGCATCACTCTCCTCCCTCCAGAAAACCCACCCGCATTTCCCTACAAAACATCCGTTCACTCTCAAATAAAGCCCTCACCATCCACGACCTCATCCTGGATGAGCTCCTTGACATTCTTGGGCTTACCAAAACCTGGCTCTCCCCCAATGGCCCCATCCCCCAAGTGGAAGCCTCTCCTCCAGGCTACACCTTCCACCACACACCCATCCAAACCAGTATATCAGAAGGGTGGCATTCATTTCCAAAGCCTCGCCTGGTCTTACCCCCTACTCTTCTGGCTGCTTCCCCTCCTTCAAGCACCTCACCCTCTTCCACCCCTCTCTCCCATTGAAAATCCTTCCTGTCTACCGCCCCCCTAAGCCCCCTGGCTCCTTCCACACAGACATCTCCACTCTCCTCTTCCCTGTCCCTCTGCTCATAATGGGCGATTTCAACCTCCACCTAAACTCCCCTCGCACTACTTCTGCCGACTTCACTGCCTTCCTCTCCTCCCTAAACCTCACCCTTCATACAAATTCACCCACCCACAACCGTGGTCATGCCCTTGACCTCGTTATCATCCACTGCCTTGACATTTCCGACCTCAGCAAAGTGGACAAGGCCATCTCGGACCACTTCCTCATCTCCTTCTCCTCTCACATCCCTCTCTTCACCAAGCCCTCAACCATCCTCCAGATCAGTCCCTGCCCCTCTCAAAACTGCTGTCATCACCCATCTCCTCAAAAAAACCTTCCCTAGATCCCTCAAACCCCAGGTTCTATCACCCTATTTCTAACGTGACCTTCCTCGCAAAAGTCCTAGAACGTGTTGTTGCCAATCAGCTTTGCGCACACCTCTCCTCCCACTTCAAACCCCTCCAATCTGGTTTCCGCCTTGCCCACAGTACAGAGACTGTGCTTGTAAAAGTCACAAACTACATCCTCGCCATCTGTGACCAGGGCTCCCTCTGCCTCCTTGTCCTCTTGGACCTCTCCGCGGCGTTCGACACAGTCGATCATGCCATCCTCCTCCAACACCTTTCTTCTGTCATCCACCTCAGTGGGACCACACTCGCCTGGCTCGAGTCCAACCTCACAAACCGTCTGCAGTACATCTGCACAAACTGATTTCTCCTCCCACTCTCACCCAGTTACCTGTGGGGTACCCCAAGGATCCATCCTTGGCCCCCTCCTCTTTCTGATCTACATACTCCCTCTTGGGGATGTCATCCACAGACATGGGGTACATTTCCACATGTATGCGGCAACACCCAACTCTATTTTTCCACCTCTTTGCGACCCCCAGTCCCCCGATGTTCTGTCAGGCTGCCTGTCAGATCTCAGGGGCTGGATGAGCGCAAATTTCCTTCAACTGAACGTTGACAAGACAGAAGCCATACTCTTTGGCTCTAGTCAACATCTGAAATCTCACGGCTCTCACCTGCTCCACCTACCCGACCTCCCCCTAAAACTCTCCAAACCTGTACGCAACCTGGGCGTCAGGTTCAACCCCCAATTATCCTTCCTCCCCCACATCTGGTCCCTCACCAGCACCGCCTTCTTCCACCTCCAACATATCGCCCGTCTCCACCAATACCTCTCTCCGAAAGCCACTGAAACCCTAGTCCATGCCTTTGTCACCTCTTGGCTGGACTATTGTAACGCCCTCCTCGCCAGCCTCCCCTCCACTAACATCCATAAAATCCAGATTATTCAAAACTCTGCCGCCCGCATTATTATCCGCACCAAACTCCTCTCCCCGATCACCCCAGTCCTTGCCAGACTGCACTGGCTGCCTATCCCAGAGAGGATAGATTCAAGATACTCACCCTTGTATTCAAATCCCTCCATTCCTCTGCACCCCCCTACCTCTCTGACCTCCTCAAAAATATACCCATTGCCTTCATTCCTCCGGGTCTGGCCTCCTAAAAGTAGCTTAAGCCGATGAGTCCCAAGGGACACAAAGCTATAAAAACGTGCAACATTCTAATGAAGGAACACCCAAGACATTAAAACAGCCTTGCTCGCCCTTCAGATGCAAAAGGACCTGCTGTGCATTTCCAATTTTAATTGAAAATTCCCATAACAAACATTTCATTTAAATAGAGATTAAGACTTGGAATTGTTTCACTGCCTTCATAGACTAATGTAATAGCAAATCCTTCAGCCAAACCAATATATAGGATTCTTTAGTGAACCCAATACTCACTTCAGTGATCCCAGTACTGTATTTGCAGCATATTTCCTGGCAAAACCCATCAATCCCACTCAACATAAAGCTATTACCACCAATTGGCAGGTGGCCTAGTGATCCCTGGCACAGTACTAGAGTGTTACATAACTAAACAGAATGTACTGTTCCCTTGGTCTTACGCATTACAGTATTTGAACCATAATGCTTGTTACCCCAATAACAAGCAACAAGGCAAATGAAATTAGGGTTACAAAATGGGAACACAATCTCAATTGAAGTACAACGCTCTTCAATTTTTGCTTATTTTTTCTCCTTTCTATGGTGGTGGGGGAGGGGAATGACCTTCACTAACGTTAATCTTGACACCAGTTAAAATGAGTTGGGATGAAGTCTGAATGGGTGGTATGGAGAAGAGGTGGGAGAACAAGTGCCATGTGGCTGGAGATCATAACCTCTTGGAAAGCCACAGAACAGTTCCCAGCTGAGAAAGGTAACCGGGAAGATGCACTAATGAAATGGAATGATAATGTTGCCAATTCTGAGTGAATAAAATAGCTAACACCTTAGCTGATCATGTTCCCAACACTGCATGTAGACAGTAGGAGCTATCAGCGAGTAGAAGAATCACATGACAGCAGAGTCATACAGCAAGGTCCTAGGATTGAACTCTGGTACTTGGCCAGTTTACTTAATCTGAGAAGACACAATGATATTATTGTCCAATAGATTGAGTTTTGGGGGGTGGCAATGAAAGGAGGGATAGATACAATTCAGATTCATGCAGGTGAAGCACATTGGTGGTGAGGGGGGGGAAGAAGAGGAAAGAAAAACAAAGACCAATACAGGGTAAAACCTGAGCCTTACAGACCCAGAAGATAACTGTTCTGTGAAGGTTAGTGAATCTCAGTAGTCTGGGGTAAAGGAACTAGTACCAGGTCTAAGGGAAGAGGAAGAAAAAGCCAGGGTTCCCATCCTGATCATTCTCTGAGTGTTGGGTTTGTGCATCAGCCTGGCCCAGTTGGTAGCACTCTCAACTCTCGAGTCAGAAGGTTGTGGGTTCAAGCACCACATCGGGACCTGGAGCTCATATAATCTATGATGACACTTCAATGTAGTGCTGGGTTGGGGGTTGCATTGTTAGAGGTGCTGTCCTTCCTATGAGACATTAAACTCCTGGAAAAGGGAAGGTAGTTTCTCCTGGTACTCTGGCCAATAACCCCTCAACTAAAATTGGTCGTTCACTTCACGGTTGTTTGTGGGACATTGTGTGCAAATTGGCTGCTCCGTTTGCCCACAAAACAGTCAATGATCTTAACAATATATCCAACAACCTTGAGCTTGGACTACAGACTCAGAAGAGCACAGGTCTGCTAGAATAAAGGGTGTGGCCAGAAAAGTGATTAAAGCAATTGACATTTCCAGTCTGGTGAGAGTCTTACGCAAGTAGGAGGGCCTTAGTAACACAACTCACTCTACATTGATATAGCACCTTTCATGAATGTAGGATGTCTCAAAGTACTTGTAAATTTGTGTTTCATCAGTAATGCATTGATTTTATTTTCCAGAACTTTTAGGTAACAAATATTTCCTTCTCCCTGGAGACTTCCCCTCAGATAAATGCTTGGGCTCTGTCAGGGAAGGTGAAACAAAGATGGACACAAGAAGGAGAGGCTGAGGATCAACCCATTGGCGAGCTTGGAGGCAGTAGAGCCTGGTGAGATTCGGGGTAAATGGATACAGAACCTAATGTGGGAAAGGATACAGGCCGTGTTGTTCCGGGCAAGGCGATTCTTGTGAAGGGTGAACCAGGCAAAGAAATCCAAGTCTAGAAGCAATAAAGACAATGGATGAGGGTCTAAAACTCACAAGGTTATGCACTGGTTGAGTGAACAATTGGGGAGGCTGATGGGAGACAGCATGAATTGAACTTGTTGACTTTTTGGTGGAAAAATTTAAGGCTTAGTTAGTACTCAGGATACCAGTCATCTTGGAAATAAGGTAGAGTTGGAGGACAGCATTATGCGATTGGAAGTTGANCCCCCAGCCTGAATGAAGGATAGACCACAGGCAACAAAGGATGGTTAACAGAATCCACGAGAGTAGAGGACTTCAAAAAGCAAAGAGAAACCAAGAAGTGGATCAAAAAGCAAAAAGAGAGTGATCGTGACATGGGCTCAAGCTTAGAAGCATGAAAATGAAAGAAAGGTCAACAGTAATGTTATGCAGTAGCTATCTGTTGAACAGACAATGTAGGGAAGTGAAGAGATTAATAATTATTTGGTCTCTAAAATCAGTATAAGAAAGAATTGTAGGATTACTTCTCTTTCACTATTGGACTAGCCGAATGGATCTCAATGGTCTTTTCCAGTTCTATGTGTTAACATTTCAGAAAAATGTCCTGAAAGTTGTTTTTGGTTAGCTGGGTACACTCCAGCACCACAGTCAAACCCACAAGAATCAATAATGCAAGGTAGGAAGTAATCCGTTTAGTAGTAAATTAGTGTAACAATTCTCTTGCATCTGCCAAACCCTGATTTACAAGCATTGAACCAAGGTCAAGGGCTCTCCATTATTCTGTTAATGTACCCAATATTAAAGATCTCAATCAAATTATCTGCCTCATAATATTAGTACAATTAAAGATTGTTGACTAAGAATACTAAAGTGTTCTAAATGCACACACTGCTTCAATGCATACAATGCAAATGATGCTGGCCATGCTTGGATGTATAGCAAATAAACAGAGGAAGCACCAAGGTTTGACACTGATGAAGAACTTCGCTCTGAATTTTGCTTAAATTCATGCCAGCTGACCTAAAGTTTTGTTGTTTCCCCTAAAATAACTCCAGGCCATACACACATGCTCACTGAAAGATGTTTTAAGTTGCAAGAGTACATTCAGGAAATACACCTTTTATTGTTGCAAGTCATGCTTATCTGCTCCACATGGCTTCTGATTTCCCAGCAGGAGCTGATGACTGATGGAATCGGAGACATTTAAAATGACAGTACAGGAAGAATCACACCATTTTAAACAAGTTTAACTAAAGATCCAAGTTCTCACTGTACATAAAGATCTCTCAATCCCATCAAAACCTCTCCTTCCCCCAAAATGGCATGAAATATAACTCAATACACTCAGTAACCCACAATGAAATCAGATACCATATTCACAGAAAGACATTGAAGTTATAGTCTATTGGGGTTAAGTTGCTGATTCACACTATTTCATAGTTCCAATAACTGAAAATCCATGACTCCAACTTGAACCAACTACATTCCAAAAATGAGTGGCAGCAGTGTGCCTGCAAGCTGGTATTAGACTTTGATTTTCAACCCCATGATATTCAAGAAAACATTCTTACAACAACTTTCAGTCCGAAAGTCAGACCTGCTCAAAGGTCAAACTTTGATATGTCAGACCAGTTTATATGGTGGCCAGTCACTGTTTATACCAGCATCCAGAACAAGAAGAGTACAGTCACTGAAAGCACAGCTGTACATGGCTAGAGAAGGTCCATGCATGCGTGCATGGAATGAAAACCCACAACACGGAGCTGAATAGATTGCCAAACCAACACTGTAAAGGAATAGAAGCATGAAGGAATAGGTGTTATTTGGATTAGCAGATCACTATGAATGTCACACATTTAACCATCTGCTACAGGTGTGTTACTCACGTGTGGCATAGAGAGTCAGAAATATTCCTGCCAGTGAGAAGCCTTCAAAAAACCTCAGAGTGCTGAACATCGTCACATTCACAGACAGAGCCACCATCAGTCCAAAGATTAACATTAACACAATGGAGACTGCCAGCACCAGCTGTCGACCAAACCTGAGAAATAAACAGTCAGAGTCAGAATGTAGTTTCTCACAGTAACATGAGCCACCCATACACACATACCACCTGATGAGATTCTCACTGGCACAACTAGCTTTCTCACCCTTTCTTCTGAAGCCAAACAGTTACCAATTAAAACTTCAAACCAGCAATAATTTGGTCATTGCAATATTTTAAAAACAAGTCTCATTTCTCCATTCCTTCCCTTTCCCCCAAGCTAGATAATTATCAGGACTCCCAGTGCAGATGTACATTATGTAAAACATCCCAGAAGTATCACTGGCAAAGCTGGTGTGCGATGCAATCATATTTTTCTAGTCTAGTCCTCCTGACCCAACAGTTTGTCAGTCCAGATATAAAATTAGTTTTCCAATTAGTCCAGGAATGTTGCTGCTACAATTGGCCATCAATGCCACGGAGCTAATTGTGGTGGGGAGATACGTGTCTCTCTGCTGAAAAGTCAGAATGGGGAGGGAGAAAGCGAGTATTAGGACTCACTCCACCACAACAGTCAAATGTTCTGGCAAAGTTCCCGATTAGGTTCAGACAAGGAAAGTAGTCATGAGCAAGAGCCCAGCCAGCAGGAATGTTGGCACATTCAGGAGACAAAAAAACAAAAACAATCATTTTAGTCAAACCAAATTAATTACTTACAAAACAAGAAATCAACTGTTACCCAGCGCTCCCCATCGCCCCGCCCCCCCAAAACAAAATCACCTGGGGTAAAAAAAAGTAATTCAGAACTTACCAATCAGCTAGGCATCCAGTTACCAAATAGCCAATAATCAGACCAACAAGTAACGAGAACTTAGCAATGTGGACCATCCAAGAGGAATCACAAACCAGGTTCCACTGAAGACAAAAAGAGAGAAACATTAACATCCAGCACACCCAGCCCTGGCCAACTGACTTAACCATTCTGCTTGGATTTTACCATTCCATTTCTTTCTATTAAAATAAACTCAAAACATCATTGTACTTTTACCCAATAGAAAACCCACACCACTGGCATTCTACAGTACAAGTGAATTATTTTCCTGTCTAATAATTGCTCTACAACAGTGTATTAGATTAGGTCCCACCTATGCACTTGCCCCTTTCTTTTACACTTTCAAAGCCCATTTTGAGACTCACCCCTTTGATGTCACTTTCAATTTCCTCCCACTCCCCACCCTCATCTTCTCCCACTCCCCACCACAGCTTATCTATAATAATAACATTCAATACAGCATCTTATCACATCTTCAAGATGTCTCAAATCACTTCACAGAATATACTGTAAAGTGAATTGACTGTATAATCTGTGGGCAAAATTTTCCAGCCAGCAGTATAAATTTAGCATATTGAGACATTCTTCTGACATGAAAGACACTATATAAATGTAAATTGTATTGCTCAAGAGACCTCTATTCAAATTGCTGATTCAATTTCCCTTCCTTTGGAATAATCTGCTGCTTTGAACATAATCGTGACAGGAGTATCGCATATGCATTTCAATGGAGGCAACACTATAATTGAGTCATGATTCACAGCAATAATTACTATATGCAATCTAGGCAATACCACATTTAATACTAATATTTTAAGCTTCCCTATTAACTCGGCATGTATCCAGCAAGCCGAATACATATTGAGGAAGGTTGCAGATAAATGTGAAGAGGGAAAATAAAACACGGGTTCTTCTGATCACTACTCATCGACTCCCTATGCTAGAGAGATGTGGCCATACAAGGCTGCTGTGATGCCCTTTTCAAACAAATCCCTAATCAAACAACTCAGTCAAGCTTCACACATGGAAACTGGTCCTCTTGCCTGTGGATCTGTGTAGCATCTTCGGGAAAAGGAAGGAAAAGTTGGTGGAGAAAAGCAGCAATGTATTGTTCTGGCAATTATATAAAATCAGGTTACTTTGCCAACAGGTCATACAAGCAGAATACATTAACTGCAAGGATAGCATAGTTATACTTTCATAATCCTCCAGTACAATTATCTGCCTTTGCCAATTACCAGCTTTCAGGTCACCCCACGACAAACCTTCTACTCATCTTACTCTAAATTAATAGATAGGACACCCACTTGGAGGAATGAGGTTGTACCCTGTTCCTCCTTTCTCCAAAGATGGATGGGACAGCAAAAGAAATTGAGTCTCATGGAAATATTTCATGCATATTCATGAAGGAAAGCAATATAACCATAAAATGTGTTAACATAGGAGATACAAATTGGTATCAAGTATAGCATCAACACAAAATGCTTGAGCACATTTATCTTCTGAATATGATGTACCTAATATATTGTGCTATTTTCCATCTCATAAACATTAGCAATATCACAAGATTATATCAGATTACAGCTCTGCACAGAACAACCCATTTTCTTTGGCAGGACCCAGGGATGCACATTTACAGGGAATTTCTAGATATGCAGAGCCTCTTTGATTTCTCCATGCAATACATTTTTAGATTATTAATATAGTATTTGCCTTTAATACAACGCCTTTCATGTCAGGACAATTTTAAAGCACTTCAGAGGAATTACTGTAATATGCAATGACTGTATTTTGTACACAAGTACAGCAGTCAATGTGCAAAAAGCCATTAAGTGAGTGATCAATTTTATTTGGGGATTTTTGGCCAGAACACCAAGAGTAAATCTTCTCTAATAGTGCCATGTGATTTTCAAATTTCAAATTCACCTAATTGAAATGAAAAATTTAAATAGCAGCACATGCCTTTGATACTATTACATGGTCAAGCAAGTCATCCTTCCTAACTTTATAAACCACATAAGACAGTCTCTTTCCCCCCACCCACAAATTCAAGACCTAGTAGCTTTTAGTGTGAAAAGGAACACTGCATGCAGTTCTTAAGCGTATGGTGAAACACTTCACAATGAGACCATTTCCACATTTCCCAATCACAGATACAACAGCAACAAGATTCCATTTATAGAGCGCCTTTCACGTCGGGAGGACGTCCCAAGGCGATGTACAGTTGGGTCAGGACCCGAGCAAGGGGGAAATGGTCAAGGTGAGGGGAGGGAAGAGAGGGAGCGAGGAGGTGGTAGAGAGTCGAGAGGGGAGCTGAAGGCACGGTCAAAGAGAAAGGTCTTGAGACCGGTCTTGAAGGAGGAAAGGGAGGAGGGAAGGCGAAGGCACTGGGGGATAGAGTTCCAGAGCCTAGGGGCTGAAGGCCTGGCCACCGATGGTAGGGCGGTTGGGGCGGGGGATGTAGAGCAGACCGGAGCCAGAGGAACGGAGGGTACGAGCAGGTAGGTAGGGGGATAGTAGGTCGGAGAGGTAGGAGGGAGCAAGGCCGTGAATGGCCTTGTAGGTGAGGATGAGGATCTTGAATTCGATAGCTGACATACTGGAGAAGGCAGAACATTCACTTGCAGCAAACATTACTCAGAGCAATACAGCTATATTTAAGGGGACACAAGGACACTTGGTGTACTAGATGTCACAATAAGTAAAGCCAGAGACTTTGAAACAAAGCTTAAGATGTCATGATATTCATCCACTGGGATACAGGAACCAGATGAGTATAGGCACAGCAAGACTATAGTCAAGTATTGCAGACAGACTGCCCAGTTTATGTTACTCCAGCAACATAGATTCAGAAAAAAATGGAGCCTTGTACAGCTGACAGTGTTTTGGATTAGGATTGATTCAACTTCAAGATCCTCACCCTTGTATTCAAATCCCTCCACTCCTCTGCGCCCCTTACCTCTCTGACCTCCTCAAAACAGTACCCGTTGCCTTGGTTTCTCCGGGTCTGGTCTCCTCCTCATCCCGAGTCCTCCACTCCACCTTTGGTGACTGTGCCTTCAGCCACTATACCCCGAGACTCTGGAACTCCCTTCATTCGCCTCGCTCCCTCTTCCCATTTTCAGGTCTTTGCTGAAGACCTTTCTCTTTGACCACGACTTTGGTCACCTTTCCCCCCTCCCTCTGGCTCGGTCCCAGGATCCGTTACTGTAAAGCGCTCTGAGACTCCGTCCAGCGTGGAGGGTGCTATATAAATCCAAGTTGTTGTGGGATTAGTTGCATTTTGTGAATGTGGGCCTGGGGAGACCAGAAATTGGGGGGGGGGGGTGGAATCATGGTGGGCAGCAATAAGTGCATGAATGATGGTTTCAGCTGTATTTGGTGTCAGGTACAGTCAGAGGAGAATGATATCGCAGAGGTGGAGGAAGACAGACCTGGTCAGGTATTGGAAGTGGGGAAGGAAGGGCAGCTGGGGATGAAACCCAACATCTAGGTTGTGCAAACATTCAGCAAGTTTGAGGAATAGGCCGGAAGAAAGTTAGAACTGCAGGTAAGAAGACATTAACAGAAGCCAAGGATGGCTTCTATCTTGTCAACATTCAGCTGCAGAAAGCTTGAGCTCATCCAGCCCGAGATGCCTGACCTCAGGTAACAATAATAGCATTTGATGCAGCACCTTAACCAGTCTTCCAGATGCCTCAAAGTGCTTCACAGAATACATTGTAAAGCAAATTGACTGTATACTTGGTAGGTAAATGAGTAGCAGCTGAAGGAGGAAAAGTAGATTTGATTGTTGTCCACATACATGTGGAAGTTGAACCCATTTTTCTGGATGACGTCATCAAGAGGGAACTCCATTATAAAATGTGCAACTACTTTGTGAGAAGAGCAAGAAGGTTGACTTGTGGTAAATTGTGCAATAGGGAGTGGTTTAAGGTTGGGCAGACATTAAAAATCCTATGGTAATACTCAAAATGATAAGGGAGTTTCTCCCAGTGTCCTGGCCTCAAATAATTCCCCAGACAAAAAATGGTCACTCACTTCATGGCTGTTAGAGAGACACTTCTGTACACAAATTGGCTGCCTAATTTGCCTACAAAATGCAGGCACTACACTTTAGAGTAAACTCCTGTGAAGCACTTTAAGACAATCTCCTGATGAAAGGCACAATGCAAATTGAAGGATTCTTTTATACATACCACAATTTAGTACTCAATTACGAATGACGTTTCATACTCCTCAAAATTATTTTACTGGGGCTATCAAGAAAGAGAGAAGGATATACACGTACATGTAATAATAAATGACGAATATGTTCATCTCCAGTCAGTATGGATTTGTCTTCCTCATGTCCCAGGTGGAAGAAATGAAACAAGATACTTACACAATTCAACCCACTTTTTGAAAAACACAGCGGAACAGTTGATGAATGAGACAATTTGTTCCAGGGGAGGATTTGTGTTTTCATTGTGGAAATTCACGATTATTGGGAGGAATCGCATCAGGGCTGTGTGGTGATTATTTTCTTTTAAATGTCAGCGTCAACAAGCATTTGATGAAATCCACTGACACAGTGGTGCCAAGCAAGGGCAGCTGGTGTCTTACACAAGACGAGCCCAAGGGGGAGACGGAGTGAAACTCGAGCACTCCTGTATCGAATGCATAAGTGGAGTCCTGTAGCTCCGCTTTGCAAGTGAGAGACCCGAGTTCAATTCCAGGCAGGGTGAAACCTTGGGCAAGTTTCCTTACTCCACATACCTAATAATAATCCCTCTAAAACCAAAAAAAAAAAAAAAATTGCTCATTTTCAATCTACGACTGTTTGTGGGACATTGCTGTGCGCAATTGGCTGCCGCGTTCGCCCACAAATATACAGTCAATTCACTTTACAGTGTGTTCTGTGAAGCGCTTTGGGACGTCCTCCCGACGTGAAAAGCGTTATATCAAATGCAAGGATTATTATTATTATTATAAGAGAGAATATGGCATTGACTACATTTGCAAGAACAGCATTCCTCTCTGGGAGAAAAACCGTTTCACTTGGGCATCGACCCTCCTCTGGCAGAGCTTCCAAAGGACACGTCCTCCAACAGTCAGTTAAGTTAGTTAGTTAGTTATCTTAGTGAGAGTCGGATGAATGAGACAATTCGTTCCAATATCTTTCTTCAAAAGAAATCCACGGCATAAAAATAATAATAATCATCATCATCATCATTGCTCCTGAGCCCCACACACACACACACACACACACACGCGCCCGCCTTACTGATGCTGAGCCACTCCTCCTCCACAACAACCACCACCACCACCACCACATGCATTTATGTAGAGCCCCTCCCGTAGATGGGGGGCGTCCCAGAGACCCCCCCCCCAGACCCTCACCTTGGTGACGATGTTCTGGGTGAGGGCAGCTCTCAGGATATAGTCCCTCTCTGTGCACTGGCAGCTGCTGTTGTCCTCCGGGTGCTGGTGGCTGGGGCTGGGGGCGGGGGCGGGGGCGGGGGCGAGGACGGCACCGGTGCCGTTGGGCAGTCGGCCCCCGAGCTGTGCCAGCACCAGCCGCCCCGGCGGCCGCCGGCTGTCGTTCCGGCAGCTGAAGTCGGGCTCGGCGGTGAAGAACGAGTCCGAGCTCTGGCTGAAGCCGATGAAGATGGCCGGGATCCAGGTCAGGAGGATCAGCCGCTTCTGGTACTGCCCGAAACCCCCCAAGAGAGGCATCACCGTCCCGTCGAAGTCCCTGAGCCTCGTCGGGGGCGCGTCTCGCCGTCTGGAGCCAACCCCCCCCTCCTGATCACCTCTCTCCACAGCCATGGGCTTCGCACCACGAGATTGTTTAATATATACCCCTATTCCAATTCAAACGACACAAAAGAAATCCCTCTGCAGATTGATCAAGATTGGGCTTTGCCAATTGACTCCCAGCCCTCTGCAATATTCACTGGCAAATCATTGCCACTCACAGAGAGAGAGGGGGAGACTTCAGTTGGTGTTCCCCCACTCCCTGTGTGTGTGTGTGGAGAGAGAAGGAGTAAAAGAGAGCGCACAGGAAAGAGCGCAGCGAAATTTTTTGCAAATGAAACACAAAAGTCGCCTTTGCTTTCGGTCGCGATCTTTCTAACACAGAGAGAAAAAGAAAGAGGGAGAGGGGGAGAGAGGGGCCGGAATGGTCACCAGCTCAGATAGAAGAAGAAGAAGAAGAAAAAGAAAAAAATACAAGTTCCAGTACTGCGGTGGAAGAGCTTCTGATCCCCACTAACACTCACTGGCGACTCACTCATTAGATTCGTAACACACACACACATACATGGCCGGGGGGAGAAACCAAAGGGGGAGGAGGAGAGAAACCGGTTTCGACGTTTTTCCCCGGAAGAGTCAGATCCTCTTGGCTGCCAAGTCCTGCCCTCTTTCTCTGGTTTATTGTGTGTGTGTATATATATATATATATATATATGTGTATGTGTATATTATTGCACAATCAGCTACAGGTACCACATCTGCGATCACCTGGAAACGAGCTGCAACACATCCTCTCTTTTTCTCTCCAAATCTGGAAGATGAGCTGTACGTACATTGACAATGGGCTGAAATCAGGAAGAGGAGATTTTGTAAATACTATATATATATATATATATATATATTCCTTTCTTCTCTGAATCCCCTTGGAAAACTGCCTTTGACTGTGGACAGACACACGCACACGGTGCATTTGTGCCAACTCGCCCTCCTGCACCTGTCTGTCTGGATGGAAAGATAGTTACAGCTGCACTACAGACAGATGCCGGTGACGACCTTCCACAAGATATTCTGTGTGTTTTACTCGCTGCAAATAAAATATCCCCATACGATGCAGACACGATCCAGAGCTTGTCCACTAATTCTCATCCTCCAACCGAAAATACTGTCTGACTTCCTTACAGTCTGTGAGAACTGGAACTTTAAGAAATCTGCAATCTTTGTAATATAGTACTCTATCGATAGAATTATTTGTTATTGTTGAAAATGAAGGTCTTCGATGTTTTTTTTTAAAAAACGCTTTATAAAACTTTGCGTAATTTGTGTGATGATGTGCTGTTAAAGCGGTCTGGGACGGTACCCTGCATGAGGGGCACTATGTAAGTGCAAGTTGTTGCTACAGCAGAAAGTGCTGATGACCACTGGTAATCACATGTGGGTGATCTGAGCCTCAATCCACAAATGTTTGTGGGACAACAACAACATGCAATTGATTGCCAGTTTTTGCCCACAAAATATACAGTCAATTCACTTCACCGTATATTCTGTGAAGCACTTTGAGACGTCTCAATGGTGTGATAAGGCTATATCAAATGCAAGAATTATTGTTATTAGGTTGACCGCTGCCCAGTGTTAAATCATTTATTCTCTCTCTTTAATGCCAGATTCAGGTGCTGTTAGTTACAATGTAACTGTTTAAGATCCACCATTCCTAGGGGGAGGAGATTCTACCTTTGGGAATATTGTGATCTGTAATGTTGTGGAAGCCACATCTGTACAAAAAGAATTTCAGGGACCTTTAGTTACGTAATTAACAACTTTTATTTATATAGCGCTCTTCACGTAGGGTAACGTCTCAGAGAGCTTCATAAGGATGGAGTTGGACTCCAAGCAAGCCAGAGGGGCGAGGAGGAAGAAGAGATGTAGATGGCAGTGGTGTTAGTGATGCCGACGGCTCTAGGTGCATTTGAACAAGTAGGTTTTCAGGCAAAATTTTAAGACAGCAAAAGAGATGGAGGGGGAGTGGGGGGAGAGGGAGGGGTAGAGGAGGAGAGATGGAGGAGTATAGGGGTGAGATGGAGGGTCAGAGAGAGGCAGGGATAGAACGGGGAGACGGAGGGATGGAGGAGGAGAGATGGAGTGGTAGAGGATTTCACTGTGAAGTGTAGTGACTATTTGTAGGTAAATATACGGTAAGTAATACCTCAGAGTGCTTTACAAGGATAGGGTTGAATGCCGACGAGGGAGAATGGATTTGTGGGTGAGCAGCTTGAAATCAATCAGCTGGGAGCCAGTGGAGCCTAGCGAGGGTTGGCGTGATGGTGCAGGTGAGAGAGCAAGTACTGAGATTGGAATAGCCCTGGAATTGTCTGCAGTCCATCCACCAATATCATCATTGAAATTCTTGATTTTTTTGGTTCTGAATCTACACTGGTGAGAGTTGGGCACACTTTAGAGAAGAGTGGAGATTTCTATTAGTAGAAATAAAAAGGATCCTCCAAAAGGCTGGTTGGTAAAGTCACCTGGTTGATGCTGTCCTAGATTAGTAGGTTTGAAATCCGACCTGTGCTGTGTTTTCTGCTCTCAGCTGGTGTTGGGGCATTACAATGCTCTTAACTCAGTTCCCTTGGGCTATTTCGGCCTCAAGTTTCAAGTTACATTATGAGCAGAGGCAGGCACTGAAGATTGCAACAGCAAAGTTGGGAATATGGAAGATTATTTTTATCCCATGAGTTCATGGCTCACAGATGACTGAGCTGCGACATGGTTATGAAGAACTCTCTCATCAGTGGGATGATAATAGTATTTCAGTTACTCACTGAATGTTATTTGTACCATGAGTTTAAAAATAAAACATACACAATGGCTGCTAACACCAGGAATAGAAAAAGCATTCAGTTTTTATGTGGCAATTGGGGTGTTTCAAAATAATTTGAAAGATTTTTCTTAAAAACAGCCTCATTGCATCTCATTCAGTTACTCGCATTTCAGAACATATTCTGTCACAAATAGCAGCTTAGTGATGAGCTTCTGCAATGACTCACTTCACCTACAAATACAGTCACTACACTTTACACTAAAACCTGTCAAGTGTTTTTAGCAATTTTGACAACATTTTAACAATCCTTGCACTTGATATACCACTTTTTTAATTAGGTAAATGCATTTTATATAAGTGTCTGTCACACTATGTGTTTACAATCATATGTCCTATTATGAACACCTAACAAAAATGTTAGGACTTAGCATGTGATATGTCTAGCGTATCATTGACACTTTACACTTTCTGATCCATATCCTTATCCATATTCTTTCCGAACATGTTACCTTTCTGATCATTACCCATTATCCTTCGGGAAAGGGTGCACATGTGAACATTGGGTTGGTGCAGGACCAGATTGAATTGTGATGACCTCTGAAGCTCAATAGCCTGCCAGCGCACATTGTTTGGGGCTCATGCATAAAGATTAGAGATTTGGATGAGTTAATGGAGAGCTGGAAGACCCCTGTGGCTTTATCTCAGCATAAGTCACTGCCTTCTAGACAGGAGGGAGAATACAGTCAAGCATGCTTCTGTCCTCAGCTGTTGATTTCTATACATATTTACATCTAAAAGAGGCCAACGGATAACCATCAGGAACAGGAATCTTAGTTTATTTTTCTCCTTTTTAGCTGACGGGTGCCACAACTAGTTATAATGTCCTAATTTCTCTCCTGGGTAAATGAGTGCAGAATGAGGATTTGAAATATGAGACCGTTCCAGCCTGTAGGACTGCTTCAAGGGGCAGGTAAACCTGACCAAGCTGTATTGTATTTGGTGGCTTTGAGCATAAGCAATGGATTACCATCAAAATCCCTCGAATGATGTTGCAGAACTGTATTGCTAACCTCTCATCCTAGCTCACCTTAAATTTCCACGCTCTCACTAAAACGGCCTTAAGTCCCAAAGCAGTGATCAAGGGAAACATTAAAGTATCAATGCCTAAATCCAGCGCATTAGATTTATCGACCACCTGGTCATTAGGTCTCTGTAATTTACATTACTCAATACATGCAATGTGGCTCAGTAAAATTCTGCAGGCCTAAGCTCCCAGAGTCAGTTATAACTTCATTCGCTTTGCAAGCGAGAGACCTGAGTTCAATTCCAGGCAGGGCGAAATCTTGGGCAAGTTTCCTTAATCCACAAGCCTAATAATAATCCCTCCAAAAACAATAATAAATTGGCCATTTTCAATCCACAACTGTTTGTGGGACATTGCTGTGCGCAATTGGCTGCCGCGTTCGCCCACAAATATACAGTCAATTCACTTTACAGTGTGTTCTGTGAATCGCTTTGGGACGTCCTCCCGACGTGAAAAGCGCTATATCAAATGCAAGGATTATTATTATTATTATTATTTAAGAATTGGGAATTATTTGGAATTTTCTTTTCAAAAGAAAGACTGCCTGGACACAAGTTTATCAGGATGACCAAAGATGGTCAAAGATGGTCACTGTTGAGACATCTCGAAGAGCGTCATAGGATATGCTGTAAAGTGGAGTGATTGTGTATTCTATGGGTAAACACAGCAGCCAATTTGTGCACAGCATTGTCCCACCAACAGTCATGAAACGAATGACTATTTTCCTTTGTGTTATTGTTGACCAGGATGCTGAGAGAAACTCTTTCAAATAGTATGATGGGATTTAACGTCCACCTGGACATACAGATGGGTTTAATGTCCTCAGCTTAACATCTCAACTAAAGGATGGCAACTCCGACAAAGTAACACTCCCCAGCACTGCATTTGTTTGTTTTGCCCACAAATATACAGTCAATTTACTTTACACTTTACGGTATATTCTGTGAAGCGCTTTAAGACGTCTAGCAGACATGAAAAGCGCTATATCAAATGCAAGGATTATTATTATTGGAGTGCCAGTTTATACAGTATGGGTTCCAAGTCCTGACGTGGGCCTTGAACCTACCATCTTATCTTATGACTCAGAGCCAAGAATGCTAGCAACTGAGCCAGGCTGACACCAGGCTGAAATAGTGTTCTGTCTTACTCCTGACTCCCTTAACCTTTGACCAAGTTTCAGCCATGATGAGTAGAACTTAAAGCTGAACCATAGCCTGAATAGGGTTTCAGGTAGCAGATCAGAATAAACATAAATATCAGAAGGTGTCCACACAGCTTTGAAGCAGAAATTAAGGCAGAAAGCTAATGGCGTCAGGTATTTGGGCCTTGAGACATCCTCCCGACGTGAAAGGTGTTTTACAAACATAATTTGTTGTTGTTGTATTGCTGCAGCATCAAAAGAATTGCTGTTGCAGGTTAATTGTTTTTCAATCTTTCCAAATAAAAGATTAAATCCAAACACAATGAGAAGTAAGTGGCTGAGAGACATTCTCCTGGGAAAATACTTGATGGATTAGAGCAAGGAGTCACATGTTCAGGATTGTGAAGGAAATTGATATTTCCACAGAGGGTAATCGACAACTGAAATTGATTACAGAGAAGAGTGGTTAAGATCAGGGCATTTCAGAAACAGTTTGAAGCTGTAAATGGAAATGCAGTAGGGTTAGTTTCCTGAGAGGATACAATCAAATGGGCCAAAATGCCTTCCTCACCTGAACATTTCTTGTGATCATGTGGTAATCTGCAGCATGACCAATCAGATGTTTGTTTTATATAGTCCCTATTATTGTATTTTATTTCCCTTTCCATGGTCTATCTCCCTATGTCAGCCCCAAGTAACATTCCCACCCGAAAATAGCAATCTGATTCCAGAGCACCGTTGGTGCTACCCTGTAACCAGCCGTTGTCAAACTCCTGAGAATACCTGTGCCGCACGGGACTCCCTTCATTTGTTTATGGAGATCCACCACCTCTGTTTGTCATTGTCGCTGATGGCATGGCTGTGACTGGGAACTTGATACAATATTTATTTCAAAGGTATTTCAGAGGGATTCAAGCATAATTAATTTTGCAACATCGCGATTCCTCCCTGGTTACTTTGAGGGGTAGAATCCAACCTCAGTTGGCAACATCCAAATCACTGCACGTGTGGTGTTTTCCAAGTTATAATAATAATAATCCTTGCATTTTGAGACATCTCAAATTGCATCACAGAATAGACTATAAAGTGAATTGACTGTATATTTGTGGGTGAAACGCGGCAGCCAATTGCGCACAACAGTGTCCCACAAACAGTCGTGGATTGAAGTAACCGATTTATTATTTTTTTCTTGAGGGATTATGAGTCATAGCTTTGAACCTCTGGCCTCGAACCGTTCTGTATAGGAAGATAAACGGAGTCCTCTCTGTAGACATTTTGCCACAAACCTGACACATTATTAAAGTAACCAGCCTACTCTTTCTTTCTTTCTTTTTTTCTTTTCTTTCTTTCTTTCACCCTGGTGAGAACATTTGATAATCCTTGCATTTGATATAGCACTTTTCACGTCTTCTAGACATCTCAAAGTGCTTCACAGAATATGCTGTAAAGTGAATTGACTGTATATTTGTGGGCGAACCCGGCAGCCAATTGAGCACAGCAGTGTCCCACAAACAGTCGTGGATTGAAAATGACAATTTGACAATTTGAAAATGTCAAAATAATAATAAATTGGTCATTTTCAATCCACGACTGTTTGTGGGACACTGCTGTGCGCAATTGGCTGCCGCTTTTCACCCACAAATATACGGTCAATTCACTCTACAGTATATTCTGTGAAGCACTTTGAGACGTCGAGAAGACGTGAAAAGCACTATATCAAATGCAAGGATTATTATTATAATTTATTATTGTCTTGTTTTTGGAGGGATTATTATTAGGCATGTTGAGTAAGGAAACTTGCCCAAGGTTTCGCCTTGCCTGGAATTGAACCCAGGTGTCTCATTTGCAAGGCGAGTGCTCTGACCACTGAGCTACAGGACTCTACTCCCTTTTTTAAGCACTCTGAGACGCTACCCTGCGTGGATGGCATTATATAAGTGCTAGTTGTTGTTGTTGTTATAATAATAATAATAATAATCACACAATGTAGCAAACTGTGCTACAGTTCCACGGGTGCTTAGCCACCCTCCAGTAACTTGCCAAAATGACCATTATTCAGGCTGAGCGCTCAAGATGAGTATCGGCAGGTTATTCAACCACGGGTCTGAGGGAAAGAGATATCATCAATGCCCAAATATCTGCTTTCCAGCGAGGGGGTGGAGGGGACGTGTGACAAGATAGCGATCAGAAGCAGAAATGCTACCATATTCATACCCTCTGGCTCAAGGGAATTAAGGTTAACTCTAGCACCTCAACTGTTGCCCCATCTGAGATGAGCTAACTCAGTACTGACCAATGGCTCCTCTGTCACATTATGGCCTGGGTAATTTAGTGCAGATCCATATCAATGTTTTTTCCCTTCTGGATCATTGGGGAAGCTCTGGTCACATGTACTCTGAAGTGAGCTAGAAAGTCTATTCTCAGAACACAATCAGAACATTTCTCAAATTGGAAAGATCCACCCACAAGATATTGTAGAATAAGATTCTTGATTGCACAGTGGATGAAAACAAGTGTCAAAGTTTTTATGGGATATTATTAAAATTTGTTGTGTTTGTTTTTCCAAAGGCAGATAATTATTGTGTATGAATCATATAAAGCTCAGTTGTTGTGGCAGCAACCAGCAGGTACAGACTTGAAGAAAGTAAACAGTGTTTTATTTTCGCCAATTACCTTAGCAACATCAAAACTGATTAAAACATTCTCAGCTTCTAAGTGCTGAAGTAACACTCAGGTCTCTAATAAGTAATCTAACAGAGGTTTACACTGAATTGTCAAGTTAATGTAAATTGTCTACAAATATTTAACTTCAATGGGGCTGTTGTATGGTTTAAAGTGCTTCACAGGTAATTGTGGTTAAGTGTAGTGACAGTGTTTTGGTGGCAAACCTGGGAGTAATTTTGCATACAGCAAGGTCCTTCAAACAGCCATGAAGTGATTGACTAATTTATCTGGAGGATTGTTGGCCAGGACATTGAGGGTAAACTTCCTTATCTTTTCAAATAATGTTCTGGATGAGTTCTGACTTTCTACAGCTTATTGTCGACAAGATGGAGGCTCTCGTGCTTGCTCCCGTCAGCCCCTTCTCACCTCAAGGGAGAGTGTATCGATCTGCATGTTGTGCTCACTCCACCTCAGAGAACTGGTGTGGAACCTTGCTGTCTTGTTCGACTCCCAACTGTCCTACGAACCTTACATGTGGGCTCTTGCTAGCTCTGCTTTTCCTTACCTTTGCAACATCGCTTACCTCCACCGCCACCCCTCCCAGCTATGGAGACTCTCATCCAAGCTTTCACCAGCTTCAGGTTCAATTATTCAAACAATCTGCTGGCTACGAGCTCCTCCTACTCAAAATGCAAAGCTTATTCTCTCCTCTCCGATATCCTCAAAGCAGGGAACTTTGAACAGCACTCACAAGGCAACAATCCTGGATATCCCATTCCCTCCTCTCCCTCTGGCATAGCTCAGAACCACTAGGGTTAATAGTTGTGCCCGCCTGCTGCCCCAATGTACAGACCTTTGCCATTAGTTACGTATTATTATTACAAATCTATTCCTTCTGGAAACTTCTAAATTGCTAAAGAATATTAATGCACATTTAACAGCACAAACTGTTTCTTATGTTGCCTCATTGCTAACCTACAATAATACTGTAGGATAATTCAGTGAAATCTTTCTCTCGCATTCTGCCTGTGTTTCGTCCATCATTCACTTCATGACTGATTACAGAATGCTGCTAGGTGCAAATGAACTGCTGCGTTTGCCTACAAAATAAACATTTGTTGTATTTTACAGTAAGCTCTGTGAAGCACTTTGAGCCATTTTGACATTATAGGCGCTATTTCAAATACAAGGACTGTTGTCGCAATCTGGGCCTAGGTTTACACTAGGTTTACACTTCTGATGAGATGTTTTCTATGCGCATCCTCACAATATTTGCCGTTTGTCAGGTTATTTTACTTTGGGAGAGGAGGGCACTGCAGGCAAGCTTGATCCTGTCCTTCACAGGATTCACAGGATTTATTGTAAACCATACTGACTGTGGATTTGTCTGGCTGACATACAGCAATATCCCAAACAACCATTAAGTGAATGACCAATTTTTATCTGGAGGATTGTTGGTCAGGCCATCGCAAAAACTACCTTCTCTTTTTGAATAATGTCATGGGATTTTTAACGTTCAGCTGAATAGGCAGCCAGGGCCTTGATTTAACATCTTATTCGAAAGATGGCACTTCCAATAAAGCTCTCCCAGCTCTGCACTGGAATTTCAGCCTAGGAGCTCAAAATCTCATTACGGGGCTTGAACTCAAAATTTTCTGATTCAGAGGTGAGAGTGCTACCAACTGAGCCAAACTATCACCTAATTACAAAATTAGATTAACCTCTTATATAGTACTTTATGATCGGCCGAATGGTGTCCTCTATAATTCTATGATTCCCCTCTTGCAAAATTTACTTATGCAGCAGGTATTCACTTCCTTCTGAAAATTAACAAAATGAGGAAGAGACCATGACAGTTCACATTGTGTATGGTTTACTGGCAAGTTGAATGAGTCAAATTGGAATTTCGTACTTTTGTATGTTTTTCATGCCTATTGTCTAGCTGAAATATTTAAGTATTGTGTTCAATTGCCAAGTTTGCTTTCTGAGACTATCTTACTGCCAGCATGCGGCTGATTACAGCTCTCTTAAGCTTGTTTCTTTTGGGGGAGATTTATCACTTCATCCGTGATCTATAGCTTTGGATCGTGCTCATTTCACCCACAAAAGAGTAAATACCATTGAGTGGGCAGTTAAAGACAAATGTAGATTAATCTCTTACATAGCAGCCAAGCACCAGTTAATGACTCTTTCTTCCATAAATCTTGGATGAATCATAATTTAAGGATAAAATAAAAGTTGGAGATACCATGGAAACATATTTCATTCCTGCAATCATGAACCACTTTTTACATTAATGGAGTGGAAACTTTAACCTTTCTGAACTTTTTGTTGTAAAATATTGTATGTGGATATACCCACCAACAACTTGGATTTATATAGTGCCCTTCATGCGGATAGCATCTCGGAGTGCTGGAAAAGCAACGCAAAGTAGAATATTAAGACATATAACACAAGCAAGGAATGCCTCTTTGGTTCTTTATTGCTACTGTACATAAGGATTTTTGGCGATACAATAATAATAATTGTTGCATTTTATAGAGTGGGCTTCATGGACATCAGGACATCTCAAAAGCTTCACAGGATTTACTGTAGAGTGTAGGTTGTGTGTTTTGTAGGTGATCAGTGATTCGAAAAAATAGCGCTGGATTTTACTGACTGAATGATCCAAATGGTTCTTCTGGTGGAGATGGAACAACACAATAACCTTGTTTTTTTGTTGTTTTTTTGGGCAGCTGGGGATCTGACACATACAGAAACCCATCACCATGCTTAAGAGTACCCAAACCAAGCTGAGATTTCCATGCATCCCACCTACAAATGGAAATTCCAGAGATAGATTGTTGGATTGGAACACACGCTCACTCCCTGGAGGGACACATCCTGCTTCCCTAACTCCGGAAGTTTTAGGTGCAGGCTGGTAAGAGCCAAGGCTTGGGGACCCTAGAGTGTGCGTTGGTTATTACTGGAGTCTAACCAGCTAAAACCGCATAGCTTGCCACAGATGTCACTGCCTGGAAATTTTTCCCGCTGTTTGTCCAGCTAGGACCACCCTACCCACTAGTGCTGTAGCTTGCAAGGTTAATGGGAGCTGAGTGGGATGAGTCCCTGCCCTCAGTGATTGGTCGATGAGCCAGGATGGCTGTGCTGTCATCTTTGGACTCCCCTGGCTCAGGAACTGGATTCCCGAAACCACCACAGAGGGCTGGCTCGATTCCGACATTTTATTGCCAGGTATTTCATCTTGGAGCCAGTTTAGCTTACCTCCTCCCTAAGGAGGATAGTCACTAGTTGGTCGTTCGACATCCAACAAGAGTGGGCTTGAGCCCTCACTAGATGGATGGTAGGTACAAAGAACTCCCTGTGAGCTTCCAGGTGGGTAATGTATTTCAGCCTGAAACGCGAGACAGCATTGCCACCGTCTTCCTATCTGCAGCTCGGGCAGACACCCCTTCCCATTGAGTGGTGGTTCCACCAATTGGAGGTGTGGAGTTTAAGTAGCAGCTGCTTGCCTCTCTGCAGGCCAAACAAGGAAACCGGGAAGATGGATTCCAAGTTACAGGAGTCAAACATTCTCATTGTACTTTCTTTATCGCCAGAAAAAAAGAAGGGGAGGCTGGAAGATGTGTTTTATACAGGGGTTCTTCGAATGTGGAGTCTATTACCACAAATGACTGTTGAAAGGTAATTGGATAAATACTTGAGGGAAACTAATATTCAAGTGTAATAGGAAGGAAATGGGATTGGAACTCAATTGGGAGAGTTAGTACCAGTGCAGACAAGATGAATTGAATTCCTTCTGCACTGTTAGCATTCAACAATTCTACAATTTTCTATGTAAATAATAATTAATTACTTACAAACTATTTATTTGATAAAAATTATAATATTGTAATAATAATCCTTACACTTAGTATATCGCCTTTCACTTCAGGAGGATATTGCAAAGTTCCTTATAGGATATACTGTAAAATGCTGTGACTATAGTTTTGGGGCGAACAAACAGCGATGAAGTGAATAATCAATTTTATTGTGCCATTCACTTTGAATCCTTTTTGGTGTCACCCATCGTTGCCTCTCACTTGTGAGACGAGTGCGCTAACCACTATGCTACAGGAAACGGGATGTTTTGCTCTCCCTTTCCTCACTTCCACAACTCTAGGTTACAATGATTCAGAACTGGGCTAAAAAGCGGTTCAGAGCAGAGATAAAATAGGGGGATTCCTTTAGAATGTGACAAATGACTGGGCTGGGCAGCAGCGGGCACTGTGTGGTTAGTCAACAATGCTAGAAATGCAGAAATTAAAGCTGTTAAGAACCAGAGATTCACACAGATATTTCTCCAGTGTGCAAAAGAAAGAGTTCAGAAGGGGTGGAGAGAATTATTTGCTTCCCCCCACAAATCAATGGAAGACTGTAAAATGCACACACTTCGTTCCCGAGAAGACTAATAGGGTTTGATATGTTACCATTATCCCTGTAGTACTGAGTATCCTGAGGAAAAGTTATTTACAAAGCTGATGTTCATTTGTGGCAAGACTTCAAAGGAAAGAGTGAGGCAACGGTGTGGGGGGAGTCCCTAAGGACTCTACAGTATTGTGATTTATATAAACCATGTAGTGCTAATGAAACATCAGGGGATAATGTGTACAATAGCCCACTCACTGACAAATACATTCATGGGTTTGAAATGTTAAGTATCAAGAAACACAGAGAATACTCATATGTTCAATTGTAAATTGTGAACTGTGACTTTATTTTCTGGCTGCAAATGTGGAACAGCTGAAAATCCTAGAGTAACAACTCTATGTAACATTGTGCTTGATCTAATGCTCCACTCTAACACTTTCGGATAGTCAAGGAAAGTTCTCTATGTGATATTGCTTAAGATTCAGGCTTATCCCAGTTATCTTCCACATTGCGCTTGTCAGATGTGAAATGACAAATTATTAATATAATTTTTAATCTTTGTTTTTGGCACAGCATCCTCTAACTCATTGAAAGGTCTCAAAGCATTTCACAAGATTTGCTGCAAAGTGTAGAGCCTGTATATTTGTAGATGAATGAAGCAGCCAATTTGCGCACAAAAGCTCATCAGATAGTGGTCTCAATGGTCAACAATGTGGTTTTGGTTAAATTCCAGCAGTACCCAACACACGCTCCAGCATTCCCAAAACTTGGCTCTCGCTAACTTGCACCTAATACTTTCCAGAATTAGGTGAAAAGCTTCTGTCCCTCTAAAGAGAGGGTGCACATTCCATTCAGGAAAATTTCCATTGTAGGTGGAGTACATCTGGGGATCTATCGGTCCGGTATGAATACTCTTAGGTATCCACATGTGCCAGACACTCAGCTGACCAATGAAAGAACATAGAGGAAAGTACTTAAGACTCAGCTATATTCCACACAGAGAATCAAGTTTGGCTGGAGCAAAATCCCCAGTGCATAGTGCAACATTGCCAAACTTCTAAAACCTGAACAAATGGAACTGGTTAGGATTTGGATTTGTGCCCAACTGCCTGGTGCCTTAGATTGTGTGCCCTTGGAGATATCATCCTGAGGAAATAATTTATCTGAAGTCACCAGGAATGATTCTCCGAAAGTCAGTAGATTCGCAGACTTTGGGCAAGATAAATTCATAAATGTGGTATAGCACTTGGAACCGAATTGTATAGTATGTTGTATAATGGAACTTGCTCTTTTACAAACATGTTTTCTGTTTGTCATCCCGCAGTTGCATTTAAGATTTCGAAACAATATCATGTTGTAAAATTAGTTTGATTTTACTTTGGTGATCATTTTGGTATCATGTTTTAAATGTTAAGTCATGGAGAGGGCAAGGTTGACTGTGTGTGAGTGTGTGTGTGCATGTGGTGAGTGGGAAAGGGAGAGGTAAGTGGATGACTAGGAAGATGCAGTCATCTCAGTCCCACAGTTGTTTTTGCTTTGATGTTTCATGCTGGAGCTGCTGATGTGCCACAAGGCAGAAATAGATTTGTGAAGATGTGAGGTCAGGTCATATCTATTTCTTTTCAAATTTTCTAATTTCCTCTTCTGCAGGTAATGACTGATCATTGGTTCAATACCCAGCATTATTTTGTCAGTGCTTCACTGAGTGACCATTCTTCATGCTTAAGTCAAGTGACTCTCAGCCAGCAGGTTATTTATGATGGGAGGGGGCTAGTCTAATGCTGTACTCAACTAAGATCTGATATTCCACCTTGTCCTAGCTAGTACAACAACAACAACTTTGATTTATATAGTGCCCTCCACACGGGACAGCATCTCAGAGCGCTTCACAGTAACGGATCCCGGGGGCGAGCCAGAGAGAGGGGGAGGAAGGTGACCAAAGGCGTGGTTGAAAAGCAAGGTCTTCAGCCGAGACCTGAAAGTAGGAAGAGAGGGGACGAGGCAAAGGGAGTGAGTAAGGTAGTAAGACTAATTTGCCTTGATATTCAAGATTGTGTTAAATTGTGGAAAATTCTTAAGTTCAGCCTTAGTTTGGAAGTTGTTTCATTTTAAGAATTGCAGAACGAGCTTCCAAATTAAGACCAAATTTAAGAATTTTCCACTTGCAAAAATTGCGACACCTGCGCTCTTTTCCAGATTGACAGGACAGTAATCTGGAGAATGAACTTGTGTCTGATCTGTTTCTTTGCCTATCCCAGAAGCAAGAAAACTAATTAGATCAATGACCTTAGCATAGACCAAGAATCAATCCTGGGAAATTCTTCATCACTCAGTGATGCATACCGCAAAGTATTTAATCCATTGGCATTTTGCCCACAAATATAGTCAAATCACTTTACAGCATATTCTGTGAAGCGCTTTGAGACGTCTAGAAGATGTGAAAAGCACTATATCAAATGCAAGGATTATTATTATTATTTTTTTTATTATTATATTATTAGTATTATTATCAGAGTGAAAATATTAGAAGTCTTTAGTTCCCCATACATTGATTGAAATTGTCTGTACAGTACCGAGTCTGTGCATTTGCATTGAATCTATTTACACTCCATGCACAGTTCTGTTACAGCCAGTATAATTCGCCCACAAATGTACAGTCAATTCACTTTACAGCATATTCTGTGAAGCACTTTGAGACGTCGAGAAGACGTGAAAAGCACTATATCAAATGCAAGGATTATTATTTTATTATTATTATTATTATATTATTATTATTAACTGCATTTTCAGGGCTGTGATACAGCTTAATTGCTTTCATTTATGCTTGTGTGTGCGGAATCCTGTGAGCACCACAACTCATGGCTTGTATAGAGAATGGATATGCCACTGAGAAAGGGCTTATTGCTGCCCTCCTGCTGCAGCACTGATACCATGAACGAAATTCAGTTTAGCTTCTGACATAGGTTTGCACCAGTTCATTAAAACTAATAGGAGTCCTGAGCTATTGTAATCCTCGGATGTTCATGAAAAATTGCTAATTGAGAAACCAACGTATGTAAATAGATGTAAATAGCGCTGGGGCTGTAGAACCTGGTTTGTTCAGCGACAATTTAAAATTGCTTTTCCTCTCCTGATCTGACGGCCAAGACTCATGCTCAAGACCCCATCCCTAGTGGCCATTGCTCACACAGCAGCCTAGGCAATAATAATAATAATAATAATAATAATAATAATAATCCTTGCATTTGATATAGCGCTTTTCACGTCAGGAGGACGTCCCAAAGCGCTTCACAGAACACACTGTAAAGTGAATTGACTGTATATTTGTGGGTGAACGCGGCAGCCAATTGCGCACAGCAATGTCCCACAAACAGTCGTAGATTGAAAATGACCCATTTATTATTGTTTTTGGTTTTGGAGGGATTATTATTAGGCGTGTGGAGTAAGGAAACTTGCCCAAGGTTTCGCCCTCTGCCTGGAATTGAACTCAGGTCTCTCACTTGCAAAGCGAGTGCTCTAACCACTGAGCTACAGGACTCCAATGTGTCAGCAACCTTACTCAACCAGTTTGGCCAATCCAAACTTTTGGGCCTCTGGCATCTACATACACATACTTTCATGAAGAATCCCTGGAGAGCGATCTGGAGCAGGAAAGCCTGGCTGATCATTCCCTTTCCTAACCCCCCCACTGGTGCTCTGGGGGTGATCATCTAACTCTTCAGACCTGGGATTCTCCTGTCTGGGCTCCACAATGGACAGTGAGTGTACAGTGCTTATCATGTTAGTCATCAGAGCGTCCTTTTATTCATCTCTATCAAATTGATTTGAAAGTTTGGGGCTCAATACCACCCTCCCCTCAGACAAGAGTGTCTCTGTGTGCTTCAGAATGAAACGGCTGAAGCAAGTCAACACAATTCTCTAAAGTCCTTCTTAATAACTTCTGCCCACCAACCCCTCCTGATTTTATAACTAGCAATTTATTCCAAAGTACAACTCTTCTCAACAAAGTTGTGATGATTTTATTAATCCGACAGGGGCAAAATTATAGGAGAGCACTGAGCTCACTGAATATGTTAAGAAACCAGGGAAGCTGTATAGGAAAATTAGTGGGTGGGAGAGAGCTGAAATAGCTTTAGCATGGGTAGTGATTTAGAGCAAAGATCAATCCTTTTAAGCTCCAACCTGCCTTTGCACAGTAATAACCATGTAGTTTAGACTGACAGCTATTTGCACTCCGCTATACAATACTCTACAGAGCTATACCGCACCATACACACTGCATGTTCAGTCAGGAAACCCACCGGCTTCTCTGACCTCTCATTCACGGACGCCAAAAGAAAATTATGACTTTAGCTTGAACATGACAGCAATCCTCAGCTGTTTTATCTAGGAAAGTATTCTCTTTTTGTTGGGCTATTAGTTTCACAGGCTGATTCTGGCTTGCCTGCATCAGCCAAGGGTTCACTCAATGCCTTTAGCTTTCCTCCAATGCATCGATTTACTGATTGCATAGTGAGCGATACAGACAGCAGATCAAATGCATAGTTACTCCCGAGGAGAAGAAGGCATGAGTGTAAATCCGAGGGTAGAACAACGCTTACTCATGTTTCGGTTGTTTCTTTAATCAAGTCAAATCTCAGCCCCTTTGTGTTCATAGACTGATAAAAGTTCAGTTTTTTTTCTCTTGAGATGAACACATAAATTTAAGAACTAAGCCAAAATCTCACTGTGTTATTAAGTTTAAGAGGGAGCATAGCAATTTTCATGAATTATAGCTGGCACAAATTCCACTCTATGGTTATACTCTATGGTAATTGCCTCCAAGATGTGCTGTCCATTGAAATTCTATTTGGTGTGCTTAGCAGACAGGAAATACTGTATTGTTTTGTGATGCAAAATTAAGTTAGGAAAGAACTAAGTGTTGTATTGAAGAGAAGGGAAGGTGTGAGGTGGGGGGGCAAGAGGTGTGATTTTAGTTTGACTGAATTTTGGCAGTAAAGCTGAATTTAAACATTACAAAGTGACCTGAAGTGAAAAGACAGCCAAGGTTGAGACACTGGTGGTTGAACCAATTCTGGCACCAGAGACCTCTTCCACCATTGCTGTCAATGCTGTCACTAAACAGTTACCTGATCTGCCCCTGCAAATGTTTGGAACTCGGGACGTGTTGCATATATGACGCAAAGATGTCAGATGCCATGTGCATGCAATCAAGGAGCCTTTACCCAATCAGTCTAATGACTAAATAAGGTGAATGAGCAAAGTGGACTGACATCACATCCATCTGCTGATGTCTGCTACCTTTATTCATGTAAGAAAAACTTAGAAAGATCTTACATTGTTATAGTACCCTAATATCTCTTCAGGCTGGACTGCTGTGGAACCCGTAGTGTAGAATTGAAACGGATCCTAATTGAAACTAAATCAATCAGGCTGTGCACAGCTAGAGCAGACATGTTAAATTAATATCCACCAATAGCTTTGCTTTTCTGACACTAATAAGATTTACAATGAGGGATTCAGCAGAATCCAGTGTGACTCAGACCCCGGGATCTTTG
Source organism: Callorhinchus milii (assembly GCF_018977255.1). NCBI lineage: Eukaryota > Metazoa > Chordata > Chondrichthyes > Chimaeriformes > Callorhinchidae > Callorhinchus > Callorhinchus milii. The sequence continues at coordinate 34,661,773 of NW_024704743.1, forward strand.
AGCTGTACAACAGTTAATTCACTTTACAATATATTTCGTAAAGCGATTTGAGATGTCTCAAAGATTTAATAAAGCACTATAACAAATGCAAGGATTAAAACAATTTAACAGTGTTTTTTTGGTGCGAAGGGAATGCACACAGGTATTCAGCCTGAAGGTAATTTTCAAGCTGTGGCATCCTTCACTGTGGCATCCTTCATAGTCTAGTGCAGTGATGGCCTGTGGACTATCAAGAAGTGGCCCACCAAATGTTAGTCTAGGTTAAGTTGGTGTAGCGTACATCAAGATATTCAATCACAAGAAAATGTATTTTGGTGGCCGACCAAAATGGTTGAACAACCACCACTAGTATATAAAATATAACTGCCCCAAATTTTGATTGTGGTTTAGACCACAGGCTTCTCAGATTCCAAAGCTCCACATGTTGTTTTAATAGTCAATGAGGATCCTGAAGCCTTTATTTCTGGCTGTCAAGTCACAGTTTAACTTTTAATATTAATTTTAAAATGGTATCTGGTGAAGTAACGTTAAACATCTTCGACATCCTCGATCACTTAAAAGTAAACGTGGGTCTAACAGGGAATCTCGAAAGGCTATGAGTGCACAAGTGACCCACTCCCAGGCCTCTGCCAGTGTTACTCTAATCAGCCTCAAGGAGGATCTCAGGATCATAGGACAGAATCTCAGCCTCTCTCCCTTTATCTTTCCCCCCCATAGTTTTCTCCCATTCTTCCTCTTTCCATTGGCCCTGACTGCTGCTGAGATATGATGTACAGGAACCATACACCTTCAAGCACATCAGCCCAGCGCCCATTCTTGTTGTGTGAGGCTGTCTCGTGTGGTGTCCCTCAGGGCTCTGTCGTCGGTCCCCTCCTCTTCACGCTCTATATGCTCCCCCTTGGTGACATCATCCGCAGATATGGGGTTAACTTCCACATGTAGGCGGATGACACCCAACTCTACCTTTCCTCCTCTACCCTCAACTCCACGACCACCGATGTCCTGACAATCTGCCTGTCCGACATCGAGTCCTGGACGAGAGACAACTTTCTTCAGCTCAACGTGCATAAATCTGAGGCCCTTCTGATTGGCTCACGTCAGCGCCTCCGCACCTCAGGCGCCGACACCATCAGCATCCAAAGCTGCACTCTCCGCCTCTCAAAGCCGTCAGGAACCTCGGGGTTCTGTTCGACCCTGAGCTGTCCTTTCTCCCTCATATCCGCACCACAACTGGCACCGCCTTCCATCACCTCCGGAACATCGCCAGACTACGGCACTACCTCACCCCTCACGCTGCTGAAACCCTGGTCCACGCCTTTATCACCTCAAGGCTGGACTATGGGAACTCTCTCCTCGCCGGCCTTCCCGGCACCTCCTTCCACAAACTGCAGGTCATTCAGAACTCTGCAGCTCGTGTACTGTCCCGCACCAGGCTTCGGGAACACATCACTCCCACCCTCGCTCACCTCCACTGGCTCCCCATCCCCCAGAGGATCGATTTCAAGATCCTCATCCTCACCTACAAGGCCATTTACGGCCTTGCTCCCTCCTACCTCTCCGACCTACTATCCCCCCACGTACCTGCCCGTACCCTCCGTTCCTCTGGCTCCGGTCTGCTCCACATCCCCCGCCCCAACCGCCCTACCATCGGTGGCCAGGCCTTCAGCCTCTCAGCCCCGAGGCTCTGGAACTCTATCCCCCAGTGCCTTCGCCGCCTCCTCCCTTTCCTCCTTCGAGGCCGGTCTCAAGACCTTTCTCTTTGACCGTGCCTTCAGCTCCCCCCTCGACTGTCTACCCCCTCCTCGCTCCCTCCCTTCCCTCCCCTCACCCTGACCATTTCCCCCCTGCTCGGGTCCTGACCCAACTGTACAGCTCCTTGGGACGTCCTCCTGACGTGAAAGGCGCTCTCTAAATGGAATCTTGTTGTTGTTGTTGTTGTATCTGGATCTTTAATGTCTCCCTGAAGAGCAGGCAGACCGCATCGGAACAAACAGATGGTATAGGTTAATGCACAGATTAAAATATCATTTTAATTGATTAATACTTTTTCAAATAAAATACATTTGAAGACACATTGTATAAAACAATTTAGACTTCAATAATTTACTATTTACATGAAGCAAAAATAGTAAGTTAGTAGATATTTGTTTAAAAGGCGCTTGTAGAAGAGAATGTGCATGTGTGTGTGTGTATTCCCTGCAGCAGCAGCAATACTGTGAGGAGCAGCCTCTTAGACTAAGGCATAGGCACCATAGCACCAATCGCTCGAGCTTTTCATTCGTAGCCGGTTCTGTCACAGTTCTGTCTACCTACCTCAAAGTGAACACTTGCTAGATACTCTGCGGTGGCTTTGTAATGAAAACTGGAATAGAAATTGTCACAAAACATCAGGATCCACCCATTCTTCCTGGTCCCAAAATACTTGACATCGAAGATAGTCTAACTTTTCTCACTTTCCACTCTGTAAGGATGGTGTCCAGTCTTAGGACTTCACTTGGAATCAATCACATGACGATCCTAAATCCTTCCCAGTTCTTGCACAAACTTCTTTTTTTCTCCTTACAAACAGGTCTGAGGACACAATGTGCTTTGAAATAATATGGCTACAGCTCCTAAAGTTGTACAATGGGACCTTTATCCTCAGAAGCTGCTGTTTAAAGACTATAACTCTGTAATTATTGTGATGATTTTTCTTCCATGAAGGAGATGCCCTTTTCTTTTCCTGTTGACCTTGGTCGCGTGGATCTCTGTATCACAAGGATCATACACGAGGACTCCAGAGTGCACAGGTTCACACTTTCAATCAGTGTCGCTTTTCAAATGTCAATTCGTTTTTCTGTAAACATTTCAGTGACAAACTGAAAAAAGGCCGAATCCCTGGGAAATTGGACCAGCCAAACAAGCTGCTGAGAGAGGTGTCAAAGGTGAAAGTTCATGCTTCAATTGAGGATTGGGGGCAGGGAGGGGGAGGATTGAGAAAGAGCCATCCTCTGATTAAATAAATCCTCTAATAGAATCATTCCAAAATATCTGTCTCAAAAGGAACAAGCTGGTAGTAGGACAAGTTTGTGACATAGGCACTAGGGTCACTGATCTCAGCCTCGGCAGAATATTCACTTCCATTTTCAAAGCTGGAAGACAAGTTTCAGTTAGTGTCAGTGTGGGTTGAAAGCATGTGACAAGGCGCATAATGAATCAAATACACTGAGCGCAGATGAACGAAGATGCCTCTGTGAATAGTCTCTCCACCCACGATTTACACTCTCTCTTTCTCTCTCTCGCTCTAGAGACCAGATTTTTCTGATATTCTCCCTTCCCCCTCTCGTGAGGCCTCTTAATTCTGCTGGTATGGTTTCCTGGGAACTGCCAACTCTCCCCAAGTGTTCATTATTCATGTCTGAGACTTGAAGTTGAATGTTATCAGTTTATTAAAATGTGGCTGGTTATGTAAGCACCCCAAGACACAGCCTGCGTGATGGGCGCTACAGAAATGCATGTTGTTGTCGGTGATGAACTGAAGCTAAACCTTGCTTGCCATAATTTACATCTCTGATGGGGTGAAGTGGTGGATGGAGAAGTTATGCTAAATAGTGATTAGTAGTGGGAACCTGGAATGAGTTTCACCCTCCCTAACCTGAAGTCTGAGACCACCCATACTGAGACCAGCAAGTTCAAATCCAAGGCATCACATGTGGACCTCTCTGCTAATAATTATAATAATACTTACATTTGGTATAGTGCCTTTCACAACAGGAATATGTTTCAAAGCACTTTGAAGGATATACTGTAAAATGCAATGACTGTGTGTTTTGTGGGTGAACACAGCCACACATTTGCACACAACAGTGCTCCATAAACAGCCATGACTGACCAATTTTATTTGGGCAATTGTTGGCCAGGACACCAGGAGAAACTCCCCTCTCTTTTTGAATAGTGTTACGGGATCTTTAATGTCCATATGAATGGGCAGATGGAGCAGGGGCTCAATTTAACGCCTCATCCGAAGGACAGTTTGAAATATGAATGCTTCACTGTGTTAAATCTACCTCTCCTATAACCATCATATCTTCCCACTGATTTAAAATGATCTTTATCTCTTTTGATGACACTTCTGCACACATTAACCGATGAAGCAGTGAGTCAAATGAGCTGGTCCCAGTTATCTCTGCCAGTACTGTTCACTGACCCACCACTAGGAAGTGTGCGATATGTGTCATTCCTTGGTTGCCTCACCTCCATTCTGTGTTTCCACAGCACTTAACCAACCTGACCTATCAGAGATCATAGGTGCTAACGTACAAAACACACAGTCACTCCACTTTACAGTAAATCTTGTGAAACACTTTTGAGATATCTTCCTGACATGAAAGTCACAATTTTCTTTATCAGCTTAAATGTGGCTCCACGTCCCTGATCCCCATGTCAGTTCTGCAATTGTACAGTGTGAAACCAGAGGGAAGTTCGATGAGGTGGCACTGGTCTGTTTGGAGCTTTCTCTGCCAGTATCATCTCTCTGGGTACATTTTCATCTGCTCGCTAAGTTCTGTGACAGTTAACACTGAATCTGGCTGTGTGGAACAGAAGGCTGCTTCACAGTCCTGCAGGGCGGTCACACGTACAGTCTTTGCGCCAGCCCTTACACAGCTAAATCACAGCCTTACAATAAAATGATAATGATTACGGTTTATCCTAATCAGTTATGCTTCATTTCAAACTTCAAAAGGTTGTAGAGAAGCATAACTATGATTAGGATGAAGCATAAATTCTATTCATTTCAAAATGCCAATCACAACTGGTTTACTACAGAGTGTGTTAGCAGTTTCCATCATGCTCTATTTTTGTTTCTCCCTTTAATATTCTCCCTTTCTCCGGTCCACCTCTCCTTAACGCATTCTCTTGGGCTAAGGGTTAGTTTCATAGTCACTAGAGCATCCAAGTAACTATTCTTCATGAGTGAGTCTAGACCAAGAGTGAGTCAGTACAACTTTTTAAATACACACCCAGCCTGTCCTTGCCCATCATCCACCCACACAAAATTTCCAGCAGGAATAGCTGGATTGTCATCAGGAGCAGGAATTCTGTTAGAAGTTCTTTGTGCTAGCATGGCAGGCTGTGGCCACTTATAGCACCCACAACAGCAACTTTATTTCAGTGATCCCACTCTATTAGTTGGACTTTTGCTGAGATCCGGGCTGTCAGGGCAAAGCCTGCAATAGGCTAGTTGTCCAGCAGCAATACGGGAGATGTGGCCATAAAGTATCGCTCTCTGTAGTGCTTTGTGACTGAGCCATCAGATCCTTGGCAGTGACTCCTGACCTATAAATGGTTACACTGATCACTGGGCAACATGTGGTGACAACACGCAATGACAATGTGTGATTGCAATACGCAATGACAACATGTGATGATATTACTGTTGACAATGTGCCATGACAACACCATTAACAACATGCAATGACTTGTATGCAACAGTGGAATTCAGTTAGTGAAGGCTGGAAATGGCGCCAAAGATCACGTGGTCTGACATTCCAGTACAGTTCTCAGCCTCCGCTAGTCTTATTTCACTGCAGCCCTGAAATCCCTTGGGGGTTTCAGCGGTGAAGGAGCATGTGGTAGACATTGTGTTGTTTGGACTGCAATGATACCTGGTCTGCAAACATGAATGGAAAGACAATATTATGTTGTAAAGTAAAATATGCAATGTTAAGAAGCCTCCACCTGGGGGCAATCTTCTTACAATCCCACTCCCAGCCTAACACATCAGGAGTGTCACACCTCCTTCTACACAAACTGGAAATGTAGCTCTTCATTTAATAACCTCTCTATTCTCAGTTTCAGCTCAGACACTAATGTAAAGTCATCAATAGCCTGACATTGTTGTCAGATCTCCTTTGACCAGCTGAGGGTCTACTGATGTCCGTAAACTGCTCTAGATTTGGTCTATCCATCCTGAATAATATCAGGCACCTCATTGTTGCCTGTCTGTTATCCTATTGAAACTAGTTTTTCAGTCACTCGGTAAACATGAGCTATTACACGAGGTTAAAGCTCTATACTCACAGGGCTTCAGTGGCATCTGTTGCTATGATCTGGTCTTTCCCATTTGGAATACTGTGGTCAAACACAATGGTTTCCGTGTTCGCCAAACAGAACCCATTGGAGCGCATAATTTCTGTGCAGAAACAAAATAGAAGATGAAATGAAAACAATCCCATAATATTCAGACACAGGTCATAACATTCTGGAGAATCAACGCCCTCCTAGATTCATAAAGTGAAGGGAAGCCTGACTTAATAGGATGAAAACTGTGAAATTTTACCTGAGATTTTTTGTGACACTGAATATAAGCAAAAGAAAACCTTGAACAAAGCATAAGTTAGTGAATCATTATTCCTATTCAAAGTTTTTAACTAAGGCAGGACCAGCACTATAATGAGAATGTGAATCAAGGACTCAAAGGATGACGTGGATAGCTCTGATTTAATGGTTAGGAGTTTCACTACATTGATGGCAAAATAATGAGGTCAAAATGCTTTGGGTTGGGGTGAACAAGACTGATTCGGAAACCTCAGATGCCTGGTGTGAGACATAGGAATGTCAACTGAGTGGAGCAGTGTGGATGTGCCTCTGAGTAATGAATTCAGGAGCATTTTGGGGCAGATATTTTATCATCACAAAGAGATATTTTTTCTATGTATGACTGCATGCTGTAACCGTTCTTGGTATAGCTGATGCCGACACATCATCATTATCAGGAGCAGAGTTCTCATCTGCCATCACTGACATCCTCATTGTGATTGTCTAGGGTTGAAATCTTTTCCCAAGTGCAAAACCAAATGGGACACAGCAGGGCAGAGAGAAGGATTATTTTATGAGTACAGTATTTACCATTTCTTAGTCTATGATATAGTTCACTGAAAATATAATAACCTATATGGGACGAGAGAGATCTCGCAAGTTGCTGTGCCTACATAGGGTTGGGATTAAAGAATCGTAATCTAGGCTGACAATCCAGTGCAGGGTTTGCTGCAATATTGAAAATGATGTCCTTTGAATGAGATATTAAACTGAGGTTCCATCTGCCTTTTCAGGTGAATGTTAAAAAAAAACAGAAGGGAGTTTCTCCCGGTGTCCTGGCTAACAATCTACAATAAACAATTATCATTCACTCTATGGCTATTTGTGGGACATTGCTGTGCGCAAATTGGTGCCACAGTCGTCTGCAAATACACAATGACTACACTTTACAGTAAATAACTCTGATGTGCTTTGTGATATTTTGTCATTATAAGAGCTATATCAGGTATAAGAATTATTATTATTATTTGTCCTGAAGAATCTTTTCCAGCAGAGAGGTACTATTACTATCATCATGTCCAAAGGAGCACTTTTTCAACACTAATTGTCAGTTGTAGCATTAGTTACACAGAATATAAAATTTTGAGTGCGGCGATGGGGTCTGAATTACAATATTCACAATTTGTAATTGTTGTGTTAATTGTGGTTTCCAGTTTGTGATGATAAGAAGATTCTTGATTTCTCAGATTTTCAAAACCACTAATTGTGAATCCCAAAAATCAACAGGTGAGGAAAATGGGATGTATAACGTGGGTTGGGTGAACCATATATGCCTAGCCAAGAAGCCCCCAAATAAAATTGGTCATTCAAATCATGGCTGTTTGTAGGATATTGCTGTGTGCAAATTCCTACAAAGTAAAAGTCACTCTGTAGTAGATCATGCAAAGAGCTTTGAGACATCCTCCTGACGTGATAAAGCACTATATCAAATGCAAGGAATTATTATTATGTAGTAATAATGCAACATGGTAGAAAAGATGTTGGTTCCTCTACTTAAAGGAGTGCTATCTCCCTGCAAAAAATGTTTAGTAAACTTATTTTTGATTTGTGGAGAGAAGAGGCAGATTAGCCGTTTATTATCTCGTTGTTCTATTTCACTTCAGAAAACTTCAGAATGCAATATGTGTGTGTTTTTCAGCATTGCTCTATTGAGCCGCACCACAAGTTTGGACAGAAGATGGCGCTAATCTATCTGAAAACAAATCCTCAAATTCGTTGCCCCGCAGAAAACAGCAAGCAAATGAGCCAAAGAAACAGATATTGAATGTGAAGTCTCCAAACTGATATTTTTTGGGTTACCTTTATAGTTTTCATACAACATTTAACTACAGCAGAATTCAGAGCTTTTTCACAACAAGCCCAGTACTGCATTCACCGTTTCGCCCACAAATATACAGTCCATTCACTTTACAGCATATTCTGTGAAGAGCTTTGAAACGTCTAGAAGACATGAAAAGCGCTATAGCAAATGCAAGGATTATTATTATTATAAATTAGAATCTGAATAAGCAAGATCTCTGGAATATATAACAATGGTATAGCACCTTTTCACGTCATCGAGATGTCTCAAAGCGCTTCATAGTGTTTACTGTGAAGTGTAATAACTGTATATTTGGAGGCAAATGTGGTAGCCAATTTGTACAGCCAATTGTACACTGTCACAGTCAATGTCACTCTGATATAGCTGCTTGAAGGCATACTGCAGTCTAGGATGTATTCTTTTCTGCTCCAGCCTCACGTAATGTGGAGTCCTGTAGCATATTGGTTAGAACATTTGCCTCGCAAGCAAGAGAATCTGGGTTCAATTCCTTGTAGTAAGTAGGAACCCAGTTGTTAAGTGATTGGCAGATCGCTTTCTCAGGCATGATAATCCCTTAATTAAAACTAATAAGATAAAATAAATAATTTGGTCACTCAATCCATGATTGTTTGTGGGACACTGCTCTGCGCAATTGGCTGCCGTGTTTCGCCCACAAATATAGCAACAACAACTTGGATTTATATATATAGCGTCCTCCACTCCGGACGGCGTCTCAGAGCGCTTCACAGTAACGGATCCCGGGGCCGAGCCAGGGGGAGGGGGAGGAAGGTGACCAAAGGCGCAGTTGAAAAGAAAGGTCTTCACCCGAGACCTGAAAAGAGGAAGAGAGGGAGCAAGACGAAGGGAGTGAGGAAGGGAGTTCCAGAGCCTCGGGACGCGATGGCTGAAGGGACGGCCGCCGAGGGTGGAGCAAAGGACTTGGGGGACAAGGAAGAGGCCATATCTGGTGGAACGAAGGGAACGGGCACTGTTGTGAGGAGAGAGGTCAGAGAAGTAGGGGTGGGTGCAGAGAGTGGAGGGATTTGAAAACAAGATCAATTCACTTTACAGCATATTCTGAGAAGTTCATTGAGACATCTCGAAGATGTGATAAGGCGCTACATCAAAAAAAGCAAGGTTTTTTTTATAGCAATGTCCCACAAACAGTTATAAAGTGAATAATCAATTTGTTATTTAGAAGATTGTTGGCCAGAACACCTGGAGAACATCATCCTGGCTGCTCCTTTGCTCAGAAAACTCGACCTACTTTATGTCCCCCACCCTATCTGACTCTTCACTGGCAGGTGAACTTTCTGCCATTTTCCTCCGCTCCCTGGAACTCCTCTGATTCAAACCCTCCTCCCCTCATTTAAAGCATGTCTCAAGACCTACCTCTTTGACCGCGCTTTGGGTCATCTATCCCCCTCAGCTCCCATCCCCAGCTAAAGTGCTCATCCAGCTTTGTCAAGTGCTTTGAGATGTCCTACTGATGTGAAAGGCGCAATGTAAATAGTTTTATATTTGTATTAAATAAACAAATGTCCTCAAATCTTTAATGAGATGATAGAAATCCAGAATTGAACAGCCTAAAGGGAGGAACAATTCGCCAGAAGTCAAATGGGTGTTCAACTCCAAACCAGTTATTCACTATGGGGTCAAAAAATACTAGAAATTCTGTAAACCGTGATAATTATCACATCAAATACAGCAAATTGTCCCCCAATAACATCTAATCCACCAATTGGCCACCACTTTGCTAAACCCACTAGGACACTTCAACAACAACCCTAATTTATATAGCGCCCTTCATGTGGCAGCATCTCGGACATCTCTGAAAGACCAGACGAAACTTCACGTGTTTCACTCACCAGATATTTTGACTGGGCTTTGGAAGCTCATCTGAATCTTCTGTATGCTGTCATTTTTTAACACTTGGTCTATTGATGACCTTTCAAAGAAGGTGAGGACAACCTCTGACCTGGAATACTGAGCAAAGAGGCAGAGAGTTAGTAAGTGCTCGAGATCGACAGAAAAACAACCATGGTAAATAGAGTAACATTTATTTACCCAAATCAAGTGTACGTGATATGACAAATATGATTGGTGATAATTATTTCATTCCTTTATATCCATTTACAACTTATTGAAAAATCCTGTTAAGAAATTCTGCAATTAAAACCCCACTGTTATATTTTTACCACATAATAATTAATGCCTGTTTTATATGGCTCACGTCAGCGCCTCCGCACCTCAGGCGCTGACACCATCAGCATCCAAGGCTGCACTCTCCACCTCTCAAAGCCAGTCAGGAACCTCGGGGTTCTGTTCGACCCTGAGCTGTCTTTTCTCCCTCACATCCGCACCACAACTGGCACCGCCTTCCATCACCTCCGGAACATCGCCAGACTACGGCATTACCTCACCCCTCACGCTGCTGAAACCCTGGTCCACGCCTTTGTCACCTCAAGGCTGGACTATGGGAACTCTCTCCTCGCCGGCCTTCCCGCCACCTCCCTCCACAAGCTGCAGGTCATTCAGAACTCTGCAGCTCGTGTACTGTCCCGCACCAGGCTTCGGGACCACATCACTCCCACCCTCGCTCGCCTCCACTGGCTCCCCATCCCCCAGAGGATTGATTTCAAGATCCTCATCCTCACCTACAAGGCCATTCACGGCCTTGCTCCCTCCTTCCTCTCCAACCTACTATCCCCTACCTACCTGCCCGTACCCTCCGTTCCTCTGGCTCCGGTCTGCTCCACGTCCCCCGCCCCAACCGCCCTACCATCGGTGGTCGGGCCTTCAGCCTCTCAGCCCCCAGGCTCTGGAACTCCATCCCCCAGTGCCTTCGCCTTGCTTCCTCCCTTTCCTCCTTCAAGGCCGGTCTCAAAACCTTTCTCTTTGACCGAGCCTTCAGCTCCCCTCTCGACTCTCTTCCCCCTCCTCGCTCCCTCCCTTCCCTCCCCTCACCCTGACCATTTACCCCCTCCTCGCTCCCTCCCTTCCCTCCCCTCACCCTGACCATTTCCCCCCTGTTTGGGTCATGACCCAACTGTGCAGCGCCTTGGGACGTCCTCCTGACGTGAAAGGCGCTTTATAAATGGAATCTTGTTGTTGTTGTTGTTGTTGTAGTCTAAGTTGACACTTCAGTGCAGTATTAGGGGAGCACTGTACTGTCAGAAATTCCGTCCTTTGGCTGAGACACTAAATCAAGGTCCTGTCCATTTTTTTCATTGCACTATTCAAAAAGAGAAACAAGTTTCTTTTGGCAACCTGGCCAACCAATGCCCCAGATAAGTTAGTCTTTCACTTAATGGCTGTTTGTGAGACATTGATGGGTGCAAACTAGATATTGTATTTACCAACAAAATAGTTTACAGAAGACTTCTGTGAAAACTTTCCTTTAGTCTATGGTAAAATTAACTAAAAATGTAATAACCTGAATGGTTTTGCAAGTTGGCGTGATTTGCAAGGGGTTGGGCCTTGCACTAAGCTGACACTGCAGTGCAATGTTGCAAATGCTGTTCTTCAGATGAGATGTTAACCCGAGGTCCCAGCTGTCTGTTCATGTTTATGTTAAAGATCCTGTGATGCTAGTTGAAAAAGGAGGGAGTTTCTCCTGGTGCCCTGGCCAACAATTCTCCAGATTAAAAAAATGATCATTCCCTTCATAGCTTGTTGTGGAACATTGCTGCGTGGAAACTGATTGCTGTGTTTGCCAACAAATTACAGCTGCTGCACTTTACAGAAAGCTTTGCAACGTTTCAACGTGATAAGGCATCATATCAACTGCAAGGATTATACATTACAGAACACATATCTCAAAAAACCTATAACGTTGGAATTATATTCAAATTGTTCCATTATGCTCTTACAAAATATTTGTAAGACTCTTTAAACTGGTTACTAAGCTATTATTCTGGTCCCACCCATTCTCTCATTCTGAGTAACGATGAGCTCAGAAATTCTGGGATGAGACATATTCTGTAATACTCAGACAGTTAATACCATTCAGAATTATCTTACGCACTAAGAAAGAGGCATCTCGATAGAGCAAGACTTACTTTACAGGGTAAGCTAATTATAATCTTCAGCACTTTCTCCACTTCGTTCAGTCTTGCTTCAATATCACGAGCCTCCTTCACTGCAACTAATCCTGGAAGGGAAAAGAAATGCAATATAAGACGCAATATAAACTCCAGGAACTGACTGCTACCAAACATTCGCACACATCACCATCAAACAGTACGATTTACAGGTGATGATTCTGCAATTAAAGAATTCAAGTAAAGAAGAAGGTGTGCTTTCATAGACACTGTTGGGGTAAAATTCCACCTTGAGCTAAATTTACTCTTATTAATGTAGCATTTCAGAGCATGCAGAATTCGGCAAATTGTTGTATGCAGATTTGACTTTGAAGACCATTTCTATAGATCTTTAAACAACTAGCAGGACAAAAAAACTATTTCAAAGTTAAAGGTCTCCCAAATAGGAAAGTGAATCACGAGTGTCTCGTCTACAGCACGTCTGAGGCAGAGCATTCTACGTTTCCACAACTCTTCCTGAATAAGCTCATGTTATTTCTCAACCAAACAAGACTGAACAAGGTATAAATAAGTACATGGCCAAATGTTGTATTGGCCACAGCTCCTTGGGAACGCCATTCACTGTGAAATCATCCTTTCCTGTTTGCTGCTCTGATACACCTTTATATCATCACAAACATTAATTTGGTAACGTTGTGACCAACTAGGGGGAGTGGAGATAAGCAGGATCTCTTCGAAGCTGAACTGGCTCCAAGGAGATTTGTTCAGTAACAGAGTGTTAACATCAATCTTGGGAATTTCCATGTATAGGTGGGATAGATGGAACTTTCAATTTGGTTTGGATACTCTTAAGCATGGGTTTCCACACGTATCAGACACCCAGCTGACCAAAAAACATTAGTAATATAATGTTCCTGCACAAGACAATTGATTGTGCTTTAAAATCAACATTCACAGACCAAACATAAGATCTTGTACTGATTTAGAGTCATTCTGCAAATCTATTTATACATTCTCTATTGGAAAGACCGATGTCATTAACTTTCCATACTTTTAATTATTTACAGTGAAACAAACTTCAAGTTTCAATTCAAAGCAATGGAAAATACACATCCGCTCACTCAATGACACTTGTTATGGGTTCCAATGAGGGTTCCAAATGCCTTAGTGGGTATGGGCACTGCTCAATGTAGTGTTAATGATAATAATCCTTGCATTTGATATAGCGCTTTTCACATCTTCTAGATGTCTCAAAGTGCTTCACAGAATAGACTGTAAAGTGAATTGACTGTATATTTGTGGGCGAAACGCGGCAGCCAATTGCGCACAGCAATGTCCCACAAACAGTCGTGGATTGAAAATGACCAATTTATTATTGTTTTGTTTTGGAGGGATTATTATTAGGGGTGTGGAATAAGGAAACTTGCCCAAGGTTTCACCCTGCCTGGAATTGAACCCAGGTGTCTCGCTTGCAATGCGAGTGCTCTAACCAATGAGCTACAGGACTCCAAAGGTTAAGGTTTGATCCCTGGTTTATCTGAAGTTGGGTTGATCTCAGTCAGGCAATAGTTGGTTTTGATGTTCCTTTGGTTAGTGAGGAGGAAATAATCAACAAGTATCTCTGCTTCTGAACAATATCCATTGATTCCTGGGTGGGTGGGGACAGGACTGAGCTCAGCTCTGACGCCACCGTAGTTAAATAGCCTATCAACTAGCTCCTTGTTTTGGCAATAATGAAGAATGACAGAGAAGCCTGAACACAGTGAGTGCTTCAGTGGGTCACTGCTCTCATTTACTAAAGAGAAGTGAGTGATTAAACATCCTCTAATCCTTTGGCAACTTCATTCTCATGAGAAGAAAGGGAGAGTGGGGAGTGGCTTTCTGCTGCTCTTGTCCATCTGATTCAACCACACCCCATGCACAGGTCAGCTCAACAACTCATTCTTCATCTGATTGTCAGTTGACAGGATGCCTCACAAGTGATTCATAGGAATAAGCTTGTGATTGCTATCGTCACACACAGCCAACCACATATTGTCGACTAAACCAAATCATTCAGTCATCTGTCCGGCCCACAAAATCAGGAATTTCTGGCTTGTAATCTGCAAATTCCTGACTGCAAACAAGCCTGTTGTTCTGGAGAGCCTCTGATGATGCAAGCCTAGAGAATTTCTGAGAAGCTTTTAAAAGCTCCTCTTTGATGATTGCACTTTTAACGGATAATTGTTGTCTCTCCTTAGGTTTGTTTCAGGGCAGAGAGTGTTTTGGATCAATCAGAGAGTCCATTGTCTTTGTCCTGGCGTAGATTTGGGGGTCTAAAACACAACAAATTCAAACTTTTTTTTCATGATGATTGTGATTCACAAACAATTGATTTCCTCCAGGAACGTGACCCATGAGCAATTCACTCCTATGAGATCCACCTTCGGGTTGGAGTCCTGCAGTCTGCATATTTCCTGTTAATGAAAGGAATTTGCATTTGTGACCTGGAGTCCTTATTAAGAAATCTTTAAATTGATGGTTTAAATTGACACTTGTCGGATCCCCTCTCCTATATCACTTTACTTTTTATATTTTTTCCTGCTCCAATTTTCTTCCCATTTGTTTTTATCAGCCAGGAGTCTGGGACACACCAAAACTGCTGTTATGATTTCTGAGTCAAACCGGGTTAGTCTTCAGAGTCTCAAGGTCCAAGCTATACCTCGCAGAAACAGAGTTTTTGCTTGGACAATTCTGGAGTGCACAACCTTACCTGGGCAAGCATATGCCCTCTGCTTGCCTCAGTTTGAGAACAAAGACACAGATTGACAGAAGCCAAGACATTATGTGCCTCAAACACACAATACTGCTAAACTGAATCCTACCCTCACCAATATCCACACCCACCCATTTCCTCGCAGGGATCACTGGATAGTGATCCGGAGCAAAATTCTGTTTTATTTTACCAGGGCACTGATATTGATCTGATATATATTTGGATCCTTGTTTGCAGATCAGACCCCAGTGCAATTCTTGAGCATAAGACTGAAATCAGGCAAATGCATAAATAGGCAGCATGAAAACTGCATGATCAGGATTTCCATAGATTATTTACATATATACTTAAAATTGTAATTGAACCTCCACCCATATAATTACTGCTTTTGCAAATAATCTGCAGCTAAACCTCTTTTGTGCATAAAACGTGACCTGTAAGACGTGGCTGGTCTAACATTTCACCTACCAAGGGTGAGGACAATGCAGAGGAGAAAGAAAGGTAGCAAAGTGTACTTCACAAAGAAAAGTAATTATATGCACTTGACAAAGAAAGGTAACAATGAATACTTCACAAAAAAAAGGAAGAAAATACGCTTCTTTGTGTTCACTTCAACCCACGACTGTTTGTGGGACACTTCTGTGCGCAATTGGCTGCCGCATTTTGCCCACAAATACACAGTCAATTCACTTTACAGTCTATTCTGTGAAGTGCTTTGAGATGTCTAGAAGACATGAAAAGCGCTACATCAAATGCAAGGATTATTATTCTTTTATTATTGTTTGTTTGCATAGAAGAAAGTCACTAAACCTGACAGTCATTACTGTAAAGCGCCCACAGATATTTTAACGTACGTTATAAAACTGAAAACATCCTAAATTACAGTGATGTTTTCAAGTGCAGCACACACAACTAATTGTGGCACTTTGTGTGATTCCAATACTATGGGGAGGAGCGGGGAGCTATGTTAAAAGCTGGTACAGAAATTATAATAAGCAGTGAGGAGCAATAAAGTGTGACTTCATTCACAACTCCTATTTTTATAGTTCTGTTTGAAAATGCAAATCAGCATCTGGATGTTTTTTCTGTTCCTGGTGAGAGTGGTTAAGTCTCCAGTAATAAGCTGAAAGCTGAATCTCTCAACATGCGTCAATGAGACTTTTTTCTTCCCTTGGAACAACTTTGGCTATGATTCAGTTATAACATGTAAAATTGGCTTCTTTTACAAGTTTTTAACTGAATCATTCATAGCCAAAGTTGCCCCACACTAGCTCTGCTCCCAGCACACCTTTGACCATTACTGAAACCGTTGTTCTGCGTTTTACTCATTAGGTAACACTCTCACCTCTGGTTCTCGAAGCCATAGATTGGGACTTCAGCTCAAAGTCTCAGGTGACTCTCTAATGCATCTTTGATTTCTCAAACACTGTCTTCTCAATCTCACCTGTCCAGCTAGGGGAGGCAGGAAAAATTTGAGGCTGGGATGATCCATAATGCTCTCATCTGCCCCACAAGAGGCCACAAACTATTCACGAAGGCCTTGAAACAGAGCTTCACTAGCCTCAGAGATATAGTATGAAATAACCAGACTCAGTCCGGTACTTGAGCAGAAGTCTAGATGGGGTGATAGGGTCACAGAGCCTGGTGTGGGAGAGGACACAGGCTGCAGAGTTCTGGATGATCTGCAGCCTATAGAGGGAGGAGTTGGGGAGGCTGATTAGCAAGGAGTTTGCATAGTCAAGCCTGGATGTTCTGAATGTGTGTATGAGTGTTTCGGTGGCCTGCGATGTGAGATGTTGCGGATGTGAGGGAAGGCAGAGCGGGTCATGGCACAGATGCGGGGTAGAAAGGATAGTTGAGGGTCAAACAAGAAGCCAAGGTTCCAGACTGGCTTAGTAAGGTGGAGTGTGCAACCATGGATGGTGATGCTGTCAGTGCCTGAAGTGAGAAGGCGTTGACAGGAGCCAAGATAGAGTATACCCTAAAGTGAATTGACTGTATTTTGTGGTAAAACGTGACAACTTATTACGCACAGCAGTGTCCCACAAACCGTCATGGATTGAGTGATCACGTTATTTAAAAAGGGACTAATGCCCCCAAAAAGCGATCCACCAATCAACTAACAATCAGGTTCCTACTTACTACAAGGTAAACAGAGGCGTGTGGAGTAAGGAAACTTGCCTAACGTTTTGCCCTGCCAGGAATCGAACCTGGTCCTCTCGTTTGCGACCGAGTACTGTAACCAATACGCTACAGATCTCCAGCATATGACATTTTCAAAACATCTTGAAATCAATTTGGGAGAAAAATCTTGAATCACAGTGAGCTACTATCCAATCTTAAAGTGACTAGATCATTAAGCAGTGCTGTAGACATTAAGATAGTGAAGCATTCAGTCCAATAGTGATTTACCATTTTGTTTCCAGGCTTGGAGCAAAAATACATATTAATACATATTAATCTGGTCAACCCAGCCCTATGTCATTTATCCCTTATGGAAAATGTGTAACAGTACACTTTCAAAATGAAAACATCAGGATAAAGTTAGATTTATTTACAACACATAAGTATTGTAAGTCACTTTGTCAATATTGCCTCCAGTGAATGTTTAATTTATAAATTGAGGGATGTAGGTCGTTCAAAACATTTCATTGCTGAAGCACTTTTAATTGGTCTTTTGAGTCAATAGGATATCTCACCATGAGGGTGCATTTTAAAACCAAGCATTTACCATGTATTGCATTGAACATCAACATCCTCTCCTCTTCGTTCTGCCTAACTACCGGTTTCTAAATCATTTTATTTTTCAATGAGAGCTACTGATGACATCAACCCAACCAAAATTCTCACCACTCAACTTCAACTGACTTAAAGGAAATACTCATGCTGACTGTTCGGAGCTGAATTAGCACTATTAACATTCTAATCATACAACCCAGAATGATTCAGTATATACTGCATATATGGATCTGATGAGCATTAATAACAATATATACACACATTCATGTATGATTCAATATCAATGGTATTTCAATATTACAATAATAAGAGGTTGTCAAGAAGAAAGTCAAAATTCTAAAGGACACAATATGAAGTGAAAAAGAGGAGGTTTGGGAGGTTTTTAACATCAAGGGCTTTAATAATATGCCGTCCAACATCCAACACACGCCATGTGAGGTTCAGGACTTGGTAATTGCAAGGCAGAGGTTCTGGATAGGTTCATGGGAGTGAAACAAATACAACACTGTAATGAACTGTACCCTAAGGTACTTAGAGGGACAAATCTCAGAGAAGAGTTATACAAATGTTAAAGAAACAAGTGATGAAGAATTACTAGATAAGCTTGAGCTCTTTAGCCTGGGAAAAATGTCCACCTCAAAGGGAGTTGGAGGAATACATAAAAGTAAATGCAAATCAAAGTAAATATTCTGGCAACAGAGTAAATAAGCATGCACAGGTTTAGGGTTGTGAATGGCAATTTTCGGTCAGACACCAAGAAGTATTTCTTACCCAGGAGGTAATCAACAGCTGGAATTAGTTACCAAAGGATAATGGTAGAGCCTAGGACATTCAACGTAAGAAACTGCTTGATATTGTAAAGGTGGTAGAGATAGAACAAGTACTCTGGAAGGATGAGTTCAAATGGGCTGAAATGTTTTCTTCATCTGAACCTCTTGTGCTCTTGTGTGTATAGAGCTGAATTAACAATAATATCATTATAACACTCAGAGATGATTCAGTATTGACTGTGTCTGTGAATTTTTGCTTCCCCACACTAGCAGACTCAACAATCCTTCCAAGTTACTTCCCTTCCTCCCCACCACCCACTTACTGTGTAAACCAAAATAGTTAAAACATTTACAGAACAACATGATGCTGATTTTAACCATATTTTCTTGAAAATTTGACATTCAGCACCTTGAGACGTTCTCCAGGTATGAAAGGCACTATACAAATACAATTTGTTGTTAATGTTGTACTTCAACTCACCAAGCCAGTCAGGAACCTAGGTGTTTTGTTCGACCATCAACTGTCTTTTCTTCCCCACATCCAAGCCTTGACCCGCTCTGCCTTCCCTCACCTCTGTAACATCGCCCGATTCCACCACTACCTCACCCCTCAGGCCACTGAAACTCTTGTTCATGCCTTCATCATCTCCAGGCTCGACTATGCAACGCCCTACTTGTCAGCCTTTCCAACTCCTCCCTCCACAGGCTGCAGATAATCCAGAACTCTGCAGCCTGTGTCCTCTCCCGCAGCAAACTCCGTGATCCCATCTCCTCCATTCTCGCCCGACTCCATTGGCTTCCTATCCTTCAGAGGATCCAGTTCACGATCCTGATCCTCACCTACAAAGCCCTCCATGGCATCACCCCACCCTACCTCTGCGACCACCTAACCCCCTACCAACCCGCCTGCTCCCTCTGCTCAGCCGGCTCTGTCCTGCTCCACGTCCCCGACCCACCCGCCCCACCATTGGCGGGACCATGCCATCTGTCACCCCCCTTCCCCTCCCCTCCTTTCTCCCCCCTGACCCCCGCTTGGGTCTGAAATGCTGTACACTGTTCAGCGCCTTGGGACGTACGCCCGACGTGAAAGGCACTATACAAATGTAATCTTGTTGTTGTTGTTCACTGGCAAAGAAATTTCACAATAAAATATCTAAACAGATCATCTGATAAAGGTGAGATGTTCCAATAGGATTCTTATCTCCTCCCAAACTATAAAATACACTTTACAGTAAATCCCGTGAAGCGCTTTGAAAGTTCCTCCTGATGTGAAAGAGGTTATATAAAATGCCTTTTTTTATTGCTTTATCTACTGTCTTAGGCACAAAAACTACCCTTGTAATCTCTTATTATTTTTCTTTGAGTTCTTATTTTCCTTTTAGGAAATAACACCATGGGTACAGTATATGGGTAGTTCAGGACATATGCGAATGCAACCGCAAGGAAGGTGGAAGGCGAACTAGATGGACCTTGGTCTTCTTTTCCTCTGGTATTTCTGACCTTCTTATGTTAATTTCCCTGAACTGGAAATGGAATGGAAAGACTGCTCAAAGATGCAGATGAGAAACTGAGAGTTTAACGTCTCATAGGCTAAATGTCTCTTTTGGGACCTTTTTATAGCTGGGCAGTGCTCGTTAAGTATAATTCAAAGTTTTTTGGGAGTGGGAGTGGGGGGGGGGGGGGGGGAAATAACTGGTGGAGAAAAACTGGCGAGGTAAAAGCTGCTGCTGTACGCAATACCACCAGTAGCCTCTCAGGGGCATCACTTGGCAGTCCATGGAGAGGTGGGGAGGAGGAAAGTCTGGTGTGTGGTCTGGGCTGAAAGTCTCAGCTTTCAAAACACCAGATGAGAAACACAGATTCGAGAGGATCAGCGCAAAGGAACATTTCTGCAAAGCAGATGTGTATCTCTGCAGATAAACAGAAGTAAGGGAGTCGATGATGTCCCCTAAAACTGTTCAGCAGAGGTTCGGGTCACACACGGGCTGTTTGGGTGCTTTTGCGCAAAGAAACGATTGGAAACGAATGATAAAAAAATTAAAAGGTGGTGTGTGTGGATGGGATCGGATTGCCCTGAGTGGCACTGAGCAGTGCATCGATAATTCAAAGGGGGGAGAGCATCTTCGGGAAAGTTATCACCGGAAAGACTGCTCTGCCACACAGCTCTCACATGCGTAAAGGATTTCGTATTTCCTTCGCAAGAGAGAGGAGAGAGAGAGAGAGAGAGAGAGGAAAAAAAACATCCACTGCAGTTCCCCGGAAAATAAATCCAGCAATTCCTCCTCTCGATCCGAATGCGCTCTCGACTGGATCCGCAGCTCTCGACGGCCCAAACCGGAGTCTGCACACAGTCTCGGAGCTTTTTGCAGAGCTGTCACAGGTCGTGCGGATCCTTCGCTGCTGCGGTTTGTGATCTTATGTTGTCAAATAAACTCCAAGGGCTGAGGTGTCCTTTGCCGATCGTTTTACACGAACAAATACAACGCGTGGTTTGGTTGAATTGTGTTATTATTATTTTTTTGATGCGTCTGTGTGTGTGTGTGTCTGTGTGTGTGTGTGTGTCTGTGTGTGTGTGTCTGTCTGTGTGTGTCTGTGTGTGTGTGTGTGTGTGTGGTGGGGGGGGGGGGGGGGGTGACAAGAGCTGCTATTAACTGTTCCCACACAGTGAATTTTACACAAGATTTTCGAAGCAAAACCCCCTTTTTCCTTCCCCTTCTCCTGCCACCGGTACTATAACTCGGTTTGGATAACACTCCCATCACTAGATCTGTGGGGGAGAGGAGGAGCAGTCGGTGGAACTGTTGCACTTCTTCTCTGAATGATTCCGAGCCACGAATCGCACTTTAACCCGAGTCAGAACCAGGACAGGAACAGCCACCGTGCGAGGCAACTCCCTAACTTTAAGCCCTTTTTTTAAAAAAAAAATAGCCGTCGTCGTCATTGTTTATTTGTTGCTTAAAAAAAAAACCCTCCCACTAAAAGTAATGAGACTTTTGGGTCCTGACCCAACTGTACAGCGCCTTGGGACGTCCTCCCGACGTGAAAGGCGCTCAATAAATGGAATCTTGTTGTTGTTGTTGTTGTTGTTGAGACGAGTTTGCTGTGTAACGCTGTCTGGGGGGTGTGGGGGGTGGGGGGTGGGGGGGGGTTACATGACTCTGTAACGTTTGCAAAAAAAAAAAGAAAAGAAATTAATCCAAACCTTGGACGAGGGGCGATCCGGAGAGCTGAGCCTGGTCCGCGGGGAAGGGGAAGGTCTCCAGTAACCTCTTGAAGACTCGGGTCAGGTCTGAGTAACTCCTGTGTAAGTAAAGCACATTCCTGTCCGACCACTCGCTCCGGATCTCGAAAAACTCCTCTTCCCTCCGGTTGACGATGAGTTTCCTGACGCCGTTCACCCAACAGTCCTTCACGTACATGTTGACCAGAGAGGTCCCTTCAAACACAGCCGACGCCATCCTCTAGCAACCCAGCATTTTGGAAGAAAAAAAGCCCACGGCGATTGATTCCCCTCCTCAGGTGTGTGTGTGTGTGTGTGTGTGTTTTTTTTTGGGGGGAAGAGAAATAAAAATTCCAATTCCGTGTTTTTTTTTTTTGGGGGGGGGGGGCGGGGATCGATCCCAACGAGCGTCAGCGCCCCAGAAGCTAAACTTCCCGAATGACAGCTTCCCGGGATCCGCTCAAACCGAAAGCCTCGAGAGGTCACTGCGCCCCCGTCTCCCGGTTCGAGCAACGCTCCCAAAAACGCTTCCCACAAAAGAACAGTGTGCGTCCAGCCCTCCCTTTTCCCTTCTCTCTCTCTCCCCCCCACACACACACACACTCACACACCCGCTCCCCCTCTCCAGTTGGAGGGCAGTGTCAATGTGGATGGATGGAGGAAGCTCAGGACGGATGTGCTCGAGTTGTTCCCCGATGCCCAGACTTTGCGGTGTGTGTGTCTGTGTGTGTGTCTGAGCCCCGGGACCCGGGACCTGCTGTCAGCGCTGAACTGTGCTGTTGGCCACTCGCGAGGCTCTGCTCCCCCTTCGCTTTGCTCAGCCCCCGCCCCCCCCCCCCCAGCCCTGCCCCACGGCGCCCCGCCCCCCCCCCCCAGCCCTGCCCCACGGAGCCCACGCCTCCCCCCTCCCCCGCTTCCAAAATGCTTCAACTTTTCCGCTCACACGTTGCTTCAGGGAAGCCAGTTCGCTCTCTTCCGCAGATTGCCTGACATCATTCCGAGGAATGCCTTCCCCTCTCTGTGTGTGTGTGTGTGTGTGTGTGAGAGAGAGTGTGTGTGTGAGAGTGTGTGAGAGAGAGTGTGAGAGTGTGAGTGTGTGTGTGTGAGTGTGTGTGTGTGAGTGTGAGAGAGAGTGTGAGAGTGTGTGTGTGTGAGAGTGTGAGAGTGTGTGTGTGTGAGAGAGAGAGTGTGTGAGAGAGAGTGTGAGAGTGTGAGTGTGTGTGTGTGAGTGTGAGAGAGTGTGAGAGAGAGTGTGTGTGTGTGAGAGAGTGTGTGTGAGAGTGTGTGAGAGTGTGTGTGTGTGAGAGTGTGTGAGAGAGAGAGAGTGTGTGTAAGAGAGTGTGTGTGTGTGAGAGTGTGTGTGTGTGTGAGAGAGAGTGTGTGTGAGTGTGTGTGTGAGAGTGTGTGTGAGAGAGTGTGAGTGTGTGTGTGAGAGAGTGTGTGTGTGAGAGAGTGTGTGTGTGTGTGTGTGAGAGTGTGTGTGAGAGTGTGTGTGTGAGAGAGTGTGTGAGTGTGTGGGGGGTGGGGGGGGGGAGATGCTGTTGAGCTGTTGGATTGAAACTACATCAGCTCAAGTCTGTGAAATACCAGGTTTTAAACCCTGCCCATCCGGAGAGCAAACACATCCTCACTACTTACTGTATTTTGAGAATTCACCTCATTGAAGGAAAACCTCTGAGAGAGCTCTGATCAAATCCAATGATGTGGCAAAATCTCCTCTAATTTAGCCTCTGGAACAAGCGAAAGACGGGTAAAGTCGGGCAGTTGTGCGCCACTGGAAAACATTGGCTGCTTGTTTATCACCTGTGTTAGTTACCTGGGGAATTGGCATGGCTGGAGCTCGTGTGTGGTGACTGACCTCTGGGGGGGGGGGGGGGGGGGGGTGTAAAACAAATCAATCGGCTTTTCTACAGTGAGACAGACACCTTGCAAAACGTGGACAAGGTGAACAGTGCAACCCAGGGAGCACAGGACTGCAGCCTCTCATTACCAAAGCAACCTCTTGCCAAATGTAACCAGAAGCTGGTACACATGCAGCGCTCCCACCGCCTTTCTTTACAGACCAGTTTGCAGGAGTTATGAAGGAGCCGTTTAAAAGGAAGAGTCAGATTAATATATGCACATTAATATATGCACATTAATATATGCACATTAATATATGCACATTAATATATGCACATTAATATATGCACATTAATATATGCACATGCTCTGGCGACTGAGTGAATGGGGACTAATGAAGTTGATAGGATTTTTTTTTCCCCCATTGGGTTCGGTAAGGATTGCCAGGATTATTATTGTTTGTTGTTGTGACTGTCGGGAGAGATGTTTTTTTGTCCCAGCCTCGGAGGATCCACAAGTGGAGTGGTTGTGGTTGGCTGTAATGAAGAGTTTCAGCAAACAGAGCAGTGTCACGGGGCTATCTTTAGCTGCCCCAGTGGATGGAGACAGATCAGCATTTCAATACTTAAAAGACCCGCAAGTTTCTCCGTAAAACAGTCCACAATTGTAGGCTTTGGGGGTTGAGCATCGAGACACGGTACACCAGTCTATATATAATTAATTGACGTGAGCTGAATGGGAAAAAAACAACACAATGGCTCAATAAATTACTTGTAACATTAGCAATGCTTACAGTGTTACTGTTAAAAGGAAAAGCTCCATTTCAAAATAATAATAGTAAATGATCCAAATGAACAACTGTCTGTGTTAGAATACGCTAAATTTATACCTTTCATTTGAAAAACTAACAGTAAGTCACAGAGGAATAAATTGAGGGGTGAAGGGTATCATCAACTGCCTCCTAAAAGACACAACGATTTGAGATGTGGGACTCACCTGCCTAATGTTCACTCCAGTTTCCTTTCAATTGGATCTGAACGGGTTCAAGTAGCTGGGGGGTATAGTAATAATAATTCTTGCATTTGATACAGCACCTTGTCACCTCACAGAAACATCTCAAAGCACTTCACAGGAATGAACAATTTTATCTGGAGGATTGTTGGCTAGGACCCTGGGAGAAACTCCCATAATATTGGAAATACAACAACAAAATTACATTTGTAAAGCACCTTTCACATGGGGAGGACGTCCCAAATAGTGCCAAGGGACCTTTAATCTCCATCTGAACAGGTAGACCAGACCTTGATTTAATGTCTCATCTGAAGGACAGCAGCTGTGACAATGCAGCTTCCCCCCCATTGAATTGGAGAATCAGCCTAGAGACTGTGAGTTCAAAGTCTTGGTGAGGGGTTTGAACCACAACCCTCCGACTCAGAGGTGAGATTGCTGCCAACAGAGCCAGGCTGACACAGTAATACTGTATTTGTTATGGCATGTACAATGTCATCTATTGAAACAAAAGACAGACAGGAATGCCTGGCTTCACTTCCCATTTCTTGCCATGGAAATAAGAAACATGAAGAGAGCAGCCTGTTGGGAGTGTATCACATTAGATCTCAATTAACTACTGTACTATAAAGGTAGAGGCACAGCGCCCAGTCTTTGGATCTAAACATTGTATTGCATTACCCAAGATAATTGAAATAATCTAACTACCTACGAAATCTATAAGTAACTGGAACAGTCCACTTTGTTAATCTGAGTTATGTATTCAATCTGCACATTGCCAATAGGCCACATTACATAACCCGTTGAACAACCAATAACCCAGGAGTCCAGGGATGTACATGGAGGCAGCCTTGAGGGTATGTGTCAGCAGGCTGATTGACCGAAAAGAGTATTAGAGCCAATCTCAATCCTATTTACCACCCAGTGTCCCCATGTACACACCTCCAGCTCTGGATGGCATTGAAGAATGAAAATTCTGACTGATGTTCAATTCCGTAATCTGAGCACTTGAGACCAATTTCAGTGCTGCTTCCCCCTCTGTCTGGGGGCAGCTGACTGAGGAAGCTCTCCCAGTTTTTAGGGTTCAGATTCTTGCAGAACAAACTCGCTGAGCTTTTGTGGAAGCCACACATAGGTCTGAATATGTCTATTATCCTGTGTGACATACATTTTGCCAGATAATGATTCATTCATCATGCAGAAAAGCAAATATGGGGAATATGAATGATGATGGAACACTTATTGTTTGACAATTTGATGGAAAAGAAGTGAACTGCACCAAGTAGGAACATTAATTACCAGAACAATCAATCCATTAGCATTTATTACAATTGAATAAATCCAGGTTCCAAGAAAATAATTTGAAAACTGAAATTAGGCCATAGAAAAGCCAATGGCCAGTTGTGATTCTTTATTTAGCAATAAGTGTCACCAAGCATTGACCAATCATTTATCTCCAGTGCTTTCTGGGTAGGATGAGGAAACTTCCTTGGTGGATGGCATCTCTTTCCTCTGTGGAGACTCAAGGGAACATTAATAGTGTCTGCAAGGAAAAGATCAATGACAGTAATAAAATAACACATTCCGGATATTTCAGTTGGTTGTGGGAATAGTATTATGATATTGCATTTTCATGAAAAGTTGACCGATTTATAAACCAATTGTAAAATCTAATACACAGCATTTACAATAATGAATGAACATTATACAAACAGGTTTCAACCTTGGGAAGCTCCAAACACTAACTGAAATGACTCTTAGGAAAATATAGCTTCTGCTAGACAGTGGGTCTCAACGGGATTTGAGCGGGTTTGGGATGTTGATCATCTGGCAGGTATCAAGATGGCAAAAAGACCTCAATAAAACATGGTTATAAACTCCAGGAAAGATTAAAGATAAGACTATATTCCTTACTTCAAGAACCAATAAATCCCACAAATACACAGATTTTTTTTAAAATCAGGAATTGTGGTAAATTCAATTATTTTTATATGTGTCCCCAAATTTAGTTTACAAAATACGGTCACCCAACCTCTGTATCACTCTGCTTCACTCCTCCATCTCATCGCCTGCTGAATGCCCTACCCTGAAACCCTAGTCCATGCCTTTGTCATTTCTCAGCTGGATTATTCTAACACCCTCCTTGCTGGTCTCCCCTCCACTACCATCCATAAAATCCAGATCATTCAAAACTCTGCCGCCCGCATTCTCACCCGCACGAAACTTCACTCCCCAATTACCCCAGTCCTTGCCAGACTGCACTGGCTGCCTGTCCCAGAGAGGATCGACTTCAAGATCCTCACCCTTGTATTCAAATCCCTCCACTCCTCTGCACCCCTCTACCTCTCTGATCTCTCTCCTCAAAACAGTACCCGTTGCCTTCGTTCCTCCGGGTTTGGCCTCCTCCTAGTCCCCCGAGTCCTCCATTCCAGCCTCGGCGGCCGTGCCTTCAGCCACTATGCCCCGAGGCTCTGGAACTACCATCCTCACTCCCTTCGTCTTGCTCCCTCTCTTCCTATTTTCAGGTCTCTACTGAAGACCTTTCTCTTCGACCGTGCCTTTGGTCACCTTCCTCCCTCTATCCCTGGTTCGGCGCCGGGATCCATTACTCTAAAGCGCTCTGAGACGTGGAGGGCACTATATAAATTCAAGTTTTTGTTGTTGTTGTGGGATCATTTGCTGATACTACAACAAATGCAATATTTGATCCTTAGTTATTTCCCACAGCAGTGCCCTTGGCCCCAAAATACATATTCATATGAGACATACATTGATAGAAACCTCCTGTCTCACATACCATGTTATCAGCCCGCAATGTTTATATATCTTTGAGACCAAGCACAGGTAAGCGTCACCTTTATTCATGTGATAGTACGCTCTATCTGGTCAGAAGGTTGATTCCATTGTTATTTTCACTTGTCTTCCCGGGATCCGTTAGTGTAAAGCACTCTGAGACGCCGTCTGGCGTGGAGTGCGCTATATAAATCCAAGTTGTTGTTGTTGTTCCTGATGCTACCTTTCTTCTCTCTCATATGATTACGTACATTTGTGAGGTAACAACTAGACATGTCCTTGTCTATAGCAAGCCAATTATTTTCCCATTTCATTAAATTGCAGGATTGAAACGCAGGCTCCTGTAACATTGTGTGCCGCTGACATAAAGATTTTATTAATCAGAGAAAAAACTAAAAATAGCCTTTTATTCATTCAGGCATACTTGGCAAACTTGAACTTAGCAAATATATAAGCATGCATCAATAAAATACTGTAATGTAATGTTTAGACATGGAGAGTAGAACACTTGCATTATTCTATTCAAACAAAAGTATTCAAACAGAACTCAAACAGAACTTAACCACTTTGTCACTCATAGAATAAATTAAGAATCAATTAAATTAATACATTTCCACTGTATCCTTTCCACATTCTTATACAACAACAATCTGCATTTTGCGGGGCAGCATCTTGGAGTGCTTAATAGTGGTGGAGCTTGATGCCGAGCCAGGGCGAGGATGGAGGTGACCTTGGCATATTAGAAAAGGAAGAGCTTCATGTGTGATTTGAAGACAGGCAATTTTCACCATGTTATAAATGATATGCATAGAGAAAAACAGCTTACACAGTCACCACACTTTGCAATTATTCCTGTGAAGTGCTTTGAAATGTCCTCCTGACATGAAAGACGTAACATCAAATGCAAGAATCACTATTATTTTATTATGTTGTATATATATATAATAAATATATATAGCAAAGATTTACTTAAAATGAACTAATTTATTAGCATGGTAAGGTCTTTGGATATAAATGAGGAACATTTTGCTTACTAGAGCCCAGAGTGAGCTATGTCTGGAGTAAGGCGAGGCCAGAGTGAAAAGGAATTGGGTGAGAGTGGGAATTAGGTGCAGAGGGGGAAGTATATCTTCTAAACAACTATAATACAGGGATAAATAGAGTGAGCGGAGAGAATGACCTGGCAGGTGATGTGTGAGGAATGTGGTATGTGGGAGTTGATGGAGGGCAACCTGAGCCCGGGCGATTTCATCTGCAGCAAATGTCTGCAACTGAGGAAGCTCCAGCTTAGAATAGCTGAGCTGGAATCTCAGGTAGAGACACTGCGCAGCATTAGAGATGGGGAGAGCTTCCTGGACAGTTTCATCCTGGAGCCAGACACTCCCATGAGTCCCAGGGATCATTCCATTGCCAGCCACGAACAGGACTGGGTGACAGTCAGACAGGCGCGTAAGAGGATCCGAAAGAGAGGGGCAGAGGAACCCCAGGCTTTAACCTTGTCCAACAGCTATGAAATACTTACAACCTGTGTGGACAAGGAAGTCTGTGAGGAAGATGGGCAAACTTACCCCAACACCTCTATACAGGAGGCCAAACTGGGAAAAGTCAGAAAGAATATAGTGGTGATTGGGGATGAGACAGTCAGGAAGACTGACACACTTTTCTGCAGCCGTAGCAAGGAGATAAGAAGACTGGCTGGAGAAAAATTTGAAACAGGAGGGAATGAATCCAATAGTTATGATTCACATAGGGACCAATGATGTAGGTAGGACAGGTAGGATGAGTTGAGGAGCAAGTTCCGGGAATTGGGAGTTAAGCTAAAGAGTAGAACATCGAAGGTGTTAATATCGTGATTATTATCTGAGCCAGGGGAAAATTGGTATAGGCAAAAGAAAATTCAAGAGCTGAATACCTGGCTAAAAGAATGGTGCAGACGGCAGGGGTTTCACTTTCTAGGCCACTGGCACCAGTACTGGGGGAGACAGGAGCTATTCCAAAGAATGGACTCCACCTAAACAGGGCTGAGACAAATGTCCTGGCAACACGAATAATAGGGAGGTAGACAGGGCTTTAAACTACTAAGGGGGCGGGGGGTAAATTCAATCAGATGTAATCCGTTACAATTAAAATTAGGATTGATGAAAGTGGGAGCGCAGATTAACCAAGGAGATGAGCAAAGGGTGTCAAACGGGGAAAGGAAGCCCAGGGATAGACTGGTGAATAGGACTAATAGCCCGAAGTCAGAATTAAAGGTGCTATATCTGAATGCGCGAAGCATTCGAAACAAGATAGATGAGTTAAATGCACAAATAGAAACAAACGGGTATGATCTGGTTGCCATCACCGAGGCATGGTTACAGGGAGATCAAGGGTGGGAGCTAAATATTCCAGGGTACGTGGTGTATAGGAAAGATAGGCAATGTGGTAAACGAGGAGGGGGGTGGCCCTGCTAATAAAGGATGGGATAAAAACAGTAGAGAGGAAAGATTTTAAATCAGAAAAGCAGGAAGTAGAGTCAGTATGGGTAGAGGTACGTAACAACAAGGGGCAGAAAACTCTAGTGGGAGTAGTTTATAGACCCCCGAACAGCAGTCACAGTATCTCTCAAGGTATAAATCAGGAAATTAGCAGAGCATGTAGTAAAGAAAAACATTAATTGTGGGTGATTTTAATCTGCACATAGATTGGGACAACCAAATTGGGAAAAGTATGAAAGAGGAAGAGTTTATAGAATGTATTAGGGATAATTATCTAGATCAGTATGCCGAGGAGCCAACCAGGGAATAGGCCATATTAGACCTTGTTTTGTGCAATGAAGCAGGGCTGATCAGCAAACTGGAAATTAAGGCTCCTCTAGGGCAAAGTGATCATAATAAGGTGGAATTTAGCTTTAAGTTAGAGAGAGAAATAGTTAAGTCTGAAGCAAAGGTTTCAAATTTAAGTAGAGCCAATTTTGCTGGTATGAGAGAGGATTTAGCCAAAATAAACTGGGAAATTAGACTTAAGGATTTGACAGTAGACCAGCAATGGCAGACGTTTAAGGAGATAGTGCAAAATTTCCAACGAGCACGTATTCCTTTGAGGAATAAGAATGCTATGGGGAAGGTGGCCCAACCGTGGCTAACTAGAACAGTTAGGGAAAGTATAAAGTTAAAGGAAGAAGCCTATAAAACAGCTAAGATGAGTAGTAAACCCAACGATTGGGATAACTTTAGGGATCAACAAAGAAGAACCAAAAAAGTGATTAAGAGGGAGAAAATGGAATATGAGCAACTAGCGAAGAACATAAAGACAGACTGCAAGAGTTTTTATAAATATATAAAGAGGAAGAGGCTGTCAAGGGTAAGTGTGGGTCCGCTACAGGCAGAGACGGGGGAATTATAGTAGGGGACAAAGACATGGCAGAGTCATTAAACAAGTACTTTGCTACTGTCTTCACCTTAGAAGACACTGAAAAACTACCAAGAATAGAGGGGAACCAAGAAGAAAATGTTAGCGAGCAACTTGAAGGAATTAATCTTAGTAAAGAAATGGTTTTAGGTAAATAATCAGGTCTTAAAACTGATTGATCTCCTGGACCTGATGGCCTACATCCTAGGGTTTTAAAAGAGGTGGCTAAATTCTCTGGATTCTGGAACGGTTCCCATTGATTGGAAGATTGCAAAGGTGACACCACTATTGAAGAAGGGTGGGAGAGAAAAGATGGGGAACTATAGACCAGTTAGTCTGACTTCAGTGGTAGGGAAAATTCTTGAGTCCTTAATCAAGGATGTCGTTATGGGATTCCTGGAAGACCATAACAAGATTAGGCAGAGTCAACATGGCTTTACAAAAGGGAAGTCATGCTTAACTAATCTTTTAGAGTTTTTTGAAGATGTATCCAGCAGGTTAGATAGGGGGAACCAGTAGATGTAGTATATTTAGATTTTAAAAAGGCATTTGACAAAGTGCCACACAAAAGGCTATTGCACAAGGTTAAGGCCCACGGGATTAATGGGAACAAAATAACATGGATTGAAGAGTGGCTAACGGGTAGAAAACAGAGAGTAGGGATAAACGGGTCATTCTTGAATTGGCAGGATGTGACGAGTGGAGTGCCACAAGGATCAGTGCTTGGGCCTCAGCTATTTACAATTTACATCAATGATCTAGACGAGGACATTGAATGTAACGTATCTAAATTCATGGATGACACTAAACTAGGCGGGAGAGTAAGCTCTGAGGATGATGCAAAAAGATTGCAACGGGATATAGATAGGCTAGGGGAGTGAGCGAGTAGGTGGCAGATGGAATTTAATGTGGGGAAGTGTGAAGTTATTCACTTAGGTAGAAAAAATAGAAAAACAGATTATTTTCTAGAGGGGGAGAGATTAGATAGTGTTAGTGTGCAGAGGGATTTGGGTGTCCTTGTACACCAGTCTCAAAAAGTTAGTTTGCAGGTGCAGCAAGCAACTAAGAAGGCGAACGGCATGTTATCGTTCATTGCAAAAGGTTTAGAGTACAAGAGTAGGGAAGTCTTGCTGCAACTGTATAGGGCCTTGGTGAGACCGTACCTAGAGTATTGTGTGCAGTTTTGGTCTCCTTATTTAAAAAAGGACATACTTGCCCTAGAAGGGGTGCAGCGTAGATTCACTAGGTTAGTTCCTGGGATGAGGGGACTGACCTATGAAGATAGGCTGAATAAACTAGGGCTATATTCTCTGGAGTACAGAAGAATTAGGGGAGATCTTATTGAAACATATAAGATTCTTAAAGGGCTCAATAAAGTAGACACTGAGGGTCTGTTTCCTCTGGTAGGAGAATCTATAACCAGGGGTCACAGTCTTAAAATTAAGGGTCAGCCTTTTAGAACAGAGTTGAGGAAACATTTCTTCACTCAGAGGACAGTGAATTTATGGAATTCACTACCCCAGAAGGCTGCCGATGCTCAGCCCTTGAATATCTTCAAGGCTGAGACTGATAGATTTTTTAAAAATAGAGGGATTAGGGGATATGGGGATAGGGCAGGTAATTAGAGTTAGGTCTGAAGATCAGTCATGATCTTATCGAATGGCGGGGCAGGCTCGAGGGGCCGAATGGCCTACTCCTGCTCCTAATTCTTATGTTCTTATGTTCTTAAATGGCTGTTGAATGGCAGTTTCTTTCCCCATTCAGTTTCATATAATTTTTTATTAAATGTTATATTAGCCTCAATGACTTTGGCCTGAGTATCTTATGAAGTCAAGTGTAATGTACTTTGAAGAAGTAAAGAAATATAGTATCTATGGGTTTTCTAAGTATCTGCTTGATTGCTAAATTAATTTGAACTGTTGCTTATTGAATTTGGATGTAAAGGGTGTGGGGATGTGGGGCTGGGAAACAAATGCACGGAGCAATTTAATTACAATAAATACACAACAACAAGTTGCATTTATATATCGTGCCCCTCATGCAGGGTAGCATCTCAGAGTGATTGACAGTGGCGGAGCACGACACTGAGCCAGGAGGAGGTGACTGTAAGCACGGTCGAAGAAGAAGATCTTCAAGCGTGACCTGAAGATAGGGAAGGAGGGGACAAGGCAGAGGGATTGAGGGAGAGTGTTCCAGAGTTTCAGGACCTAGTGGCTGAAAGTGCAGCCACCGATGGTGGAATGTAGGGCATGAGGGTCAAGCAGGAAGCTAGAGCCAGTTGAGCGAAGGCAACGGGTAGTAGATTGGGAAGTAACAGGATCGGTGAAGTAGGGAGGTGCCAGGATGTGAAGGAATTTAAAGACGACTGTCTTCAAAAACTACGGAATGAGTTGCAGATTTCAGTAACTATTTTTGGAGATGCGTCTGATCTGAACTGGTAATAGTGTTTTTCATCAAGTAAAATAAATGGGAACTGCGTACAGCAAAAGGCTTGTAAAGCTGCTGACTGTGCGCATACCTCCAGTAAAAGCCAGTGACAGGTCTGGAAAATATAGCCTTTCATAAAATTGTGATGTACTTTAATAAACCAAGGAATCTCTAGGTCCTCTGAGGTCTGAACACCAGGCTTTCAAACCTTGGAATATATTTATTCAATTACGAAAACATTCTTTGCATTTATTACGAAGTAGGTGCTATTTGGTTTCCACAAAGGGATTTGAAGGCTTTTATGCTGAAGTAGGAACTGAACACTAATTACTTTGTGAGAACTCTGTGCCTGATTTAATGGATAGTGCTCCAGCTCTTTTTCCTTATTTTTTTGCTAATATTAAACTACAGATGGGAGATCTATTGAAAGGTACTGCTAAGTAACCAAACTACTATAAAAGATAGGAAGGAAGTAGATTTACCCTAAAGTAAGCTCAGTACAACTTTTTAAGAAACTAAGACTGTCTGATCGTTGGAACATACTGCATTTCAAGATGTTGCTTAAGAATTCCGTTATTAGAAATTATACCTCAATTAACGTGATTATTGAGTTGAGTAGATAGCAGCAGCTATTGGGCAACTATAGAGGTGAAATGATTGAGATCAGTGAGTTGCAATGTAGATTTGCAGAGGCAAAGGCGCTATCATAACTTCCTGAGACAGTCAACGTCGGCAGTTCCCACTATTGAAAATATAAATCAGGAATCCTGAGGAGGAAACAAGGATATTCTGAATAGGGAAGGGGCGCTGTGGGGGGACTGTCAAAGAATTAGTTCAGGGAAATTTGTATACCATTATTGTTCAATATGTAAATATACATTTTAGCCAAGAAATTTGCCTCAGCAGTTTCCCCCAGGAACAAATAACAACGCTGGCTGCATCTCCCTGATTGCTCACTCCAACTCACTGGGCCTCTGCAGAACCTTGGTGTTTAATCAACTGCTATGGAATCATCTGGTGAAGGCATTGAGTGAACACTTCCCACAAGGAAGCCCAGAGAAAACACTGGCTTGCAAACCATTCCAAACCATTTTCATACACCTCCTAGTGGTCAGATCAAGAGTATTATTTCACTTCAGGTTATTTTCATGTGACCACTGTCTGATATGAAACAGACTGATAACAGCAACTGGAAGGTCCCAGGTTCAATCATTAGATTCTGCTAATTTAGCTGATCTCAGGTGAGACACTAAAATTGGAGCGTGGTGGGAGTTCTGGCTCTGCTGGAAAGTGCACAGGTGTAGACATGGCATGAGAACAGAATAGGACTGGACTGTGATGCCACACCTGGTTGCATTATCCCCAACACTCACTATTTGGACTCCAAAATGAAAAGTGGTCACTTGGGTGAGGTATCAGAGGGTGACTGATACCTATAGTTAAAGGAAAGTTATCAGGAACAAGACCAATGCTGAAACTAGATTTCTAAGAGCCAATAATAATAATATTAATAATAATAATCCTTGCATTTGATGTCTTCGAGACATCCCAAAGCACTTCACAGAATATACTGTAAAGTAAATTGACTGTATATTATTTTGTGGGCTAAACGCAGCAGCCAATTGTGCACAGACGTGTCCCACAAACAGTTGTGGAATGAAGTGACCAATTTTATTTATTTATTTTTTTTGAAGGAATTATTACCCTTGGAAAAGTGATCCGCCAATCGACTAACAACTAGGTTCCTACTTACTGCTAGATAATCAGGGGCGTGTGGAGAAAGAAAACTTTCCCAACATTTCGCCCTGCCGGCAATTGAACCCAGGTCTCTCGTTTGCGAGGCGAATCCTCTAACCACTGAGCTACAAGGACTCAATAAACAGTCTCATTTCCAGTTTTCCTTAACAGGGTTCCTGAATTAAGAGAGCCTGTTGTAACTTCCATCAAGTTATGGGGACTCTAATTGAGAAGTAGATGATGGTTGGGTCACACCGGTCAGCGTGATGTACCTCCGTATATCTGTAATAATAATAATCCTTGCATTTGGTAAAGCATCTTATGATGTCATCGAGATGTCTCAAAACGCTTCACAGAATATACTGTAAAGTGGTTTGGACTGTGTATTTTGTGGGTGAAACACCAACAGGGGATTCAGCTCCGAACTTTAGTAAAGATTTGTATAGTTTGTATTCTTTATTAAGGAATCCCTTAAGAAATGCAAAAAAAAGCAGTTCCCATGGAATAATATCAGGGAACAGAAAAAAAACACTGCCAAGAGAAGAAACCTATTGCTGCTTCCAACACTTTCCAGCCAAATCCCAGATTCCTGGATACCCAGGGAATGGGGATGTGAGTGGAGGCATACATTAGAGGTACCTTTTTTGGTCTTATCTGTGTTCTTTAGCTCTGAGCTTTGCTCATGATTTAATCCAGAAATGGAGAGAAGTCATGAGGAGCCATTTCCTCTGCTGGACGGATATGACTTCTGATTTGCTGCACTGTGGAAAGCTGGCCGTCAAGAGTAGGGCAATACAAGCAAAGCAAATCAAATCAAATCGGTCATTTAAAAGAAGTTACTCACATCAAAAGAGAATCTGTTATTTATTAAGAAAGAAAAGATGTTAGGGAAGACACATTTTATTTTTCTGTGTTAACATAATTTGAGATATAAGCTCCGGTTCCAGCATTATGAGCAACCACAGCTTCACTCAGGAATATAAAGCCTTTGTAAAGAATGACACAGACAGTGCTGCAGACAGTGAGAGGAGCTGGCAGGCATTCCTGATTCAAACCGCATTGGAGCCTTTCCAGCACACATGCAGAATCTGCTGGCACACACAAGGCAATAAATATTGGGTGGCAAAAGGGACAGAGAGCACAAAAACAAAAAGTCAAGCAATTTCTTTTCAAAGGAGGATCAATTTTGTTTAGCATTTGGAGATTAAATATGGAGATTCATTTCTCTGCTGTCACGCAGCACTTCTGTGTTGAAGAAAAGTTGGGGACAGATAAGGAACAAAGTGACAGAGATTTACTTCATAGGCGCAAAAACCTGCCTAATGTGAAACACCTCACTTTTTATGCAGTAACTTTATTGATTTACAATGAAGTCACTTATATAGCACCTTTCACATGGGATGATATCTCAAATTGTTTAATGAATGTGTGTAGCAAGTACCAAATAGATAGAACTAAAAATGTCAAAGAGATACTTTTTTTGGATGATTTTGGAGGCACAGTAGCAAGGCAAAGTGACTTTGGATGAGAATTTCATAGAACAGGGACATAATGGCTGAAGGGATAAAAATAATAATAGTAAACGGAATCTTTACATTTGGTATCATGCCTTCCACGTTAGGATATCCCAAAGCGCTTCACAGGATGTATTGTAAAGTGGAGTGGCTGTGTGTTTTGTGGGCAATGAGGCAGCCAGTTTGCACACAGCAAATGTCTTACAAACAGCCATGAAGTGAGTGACCAATTTTATTTGTGGGATTACACGTGGGAGAATCTCCCTTCTCTTTTTGGATTGTGCCATGGGATCTTCAAGGTTGAACACGCCTTGATTTAACATTTCATCCAAGGACAGTACCTCCAACAATGCAGCATAACCCCACTACAACAACAACAACAACAAGATTCCATTTATAAAGCGCCTTTCACGTCAGGAGGACGTCCCAAGGCGCTGCACAGTTGGGTCATGACCCGAGCAGGGGGGAAATGGTCAGGGTGAGGGGAGGGAAGGGAGGGAGCGAGGAGGGGGGAAATGGTCAGGGTGAGGGGAGGGAAGGGAGGGAGCGAGGAGCGGGGAAATGGTCAGGGTGAGGGGAGGGAAGGGAGGGAGCGAGGAGGGGGAAGAGAGTCGAGAGGGGAGCTGAAGGCACGGTCAAAGAGAAAGGTTTTGAGACCGGCCTTGAAGGAGGAAAGGGAGGAAGCAAGGCGAAGGCACTGGGGATGGAGTTCCAGAGCCTGTGGGCTGAGAGGCTGAAGGCCCGACCACCGATGGTAGGGCGGTTGGGGCGGGGGACGTGGAGCAGACCGGAGCCAGAGGAACGGAGGGTACGGGCAGGTAGGTAGGGGGATAGTAGGTTGGAGAGGTAGGAGGGAGCAATATGACACTATATTGGAGTGTCAGCTTAGAGAGTCTGTATGAGTTCCAATGTGGGCTTGAACCACATAACCTTCTGATTCAGAGTGAGAGTGCTACCACTGAGCCAGGTTAAGCCAATGCATGGTAGCAGTGAGGAATGAGCAATAGACCTAAATTAGAGAGCAGAAGGAATTGGGCAAGATAATAGAGTTGGAGGGGTTTGAATACTATGGAGCAATAGGTGGAAAGAAATTCAAAGATCAAAACAAGGATATTAAAGTGGATCAGCTTGGAACCAGTGAAACCTGAAATAATGGACATATAGAGAATTCGGGCTGCAGAACACTAGATGTGTTGGAGTTTCCGATGGATGCAGGGAGTCTGATGAGGAAAATGTTGGAGAATACTTGTTTCAAGGTTACAAAGGCATAAATGAGAATTTCAGAAATAATGGAAGGGAGGTACAGGCAGAGATGAAAATGGGAGGTATTATCAATGGACTAGATGTGGATTTTGAAGAATAGCTGATGGTCACTCAGACCTCAAAATTATTACAAAGTCACAGATAAGATGATGCTTTTCAAAATTGAATGGCATGGCTTACATTTTGTTAATGTTTAAATGAAAGAAGTTAATGCTCTTTCTAGAACATGGTATCTAACAGGCAGTCTGTCACAACAACAAAAACATCTTGCATTTATAGTGACCTTCATGTGGGATAATGACTTGGAGCTCTTCACGGGCATGGGGTTGGACACCGAGCAAGGGAAA
Source organism: Callorhinchus milii (assembly GCF_018977255.1). Lineage (NCBI taxonomy): Eukaryota > Metazoa > Chordata > Chondrichthyes > Chimaeriformes > Callorhinchidae > Callorhinchus > Callorhinchus milii. Next base: position 34,699,779 of record NW_024704743.1, read on the forward strand.
GGGGTGAGGCAGGAAGGGAGGTGGCCATAGATGCGTTCAGAGAGGTAGTATTTGACCACAATGATTTTCTGCAATTAAAGATAGAAGCAAGATGTCAGCTGGCCATAGCACTTGCTCCTAAATTTAATTCTCCTCTCAAATCTAAGGTTTTGCCTATATTTTACAAATCACTGTCCTCTCGTACTGGGCTGAGCAAGTGTAAAGAACCATCTAGTCATTCTCATCTCTCCTCAAAGGTAGCAAAACTCAATACGTCAATCTTTACAGACCACAAACTTTTCACCTCTAGCCATGGAGGTCATTTGTAAGATTCACAAAAGGATTCACAAAAAGCGAAGTATGTTAGTACCTAGATGTGTGTCAGGTCAACCTTCTGGAACACAGTTCAAAAGCTGATCTCAGTTTTGACTCCATGAAGAATTAACTCTTTGGAAAGAAGGCTTCTGATGGACTTGTGCTCTGTAGGAAGTCAGCAGAGACTGGTGTATGAGTGGCTTCCAGGTGGTTTACTTGACACATTTAAGTACCTGTAGTATTTGCTGTTTACAAATCAATTTGTGAATATGGCGATGAGTTCCTCCAATGATTAAGAACTCACCATGTAGCAACTAACCACAATTCAAACATAGTGAATATGTGTTGTTATTAAGATAAGGATTTTTTTCTGATAAATGTTTTTTGACACCTCAGTAATGATAGAAAAAACACAGATCGGAGGAGCCCAAGTAAATGTGCAGGTTCCAGTGCAAGACCAAACCACTGTGGAAAAATGTATCTACGAAACTTACTGTAGTTGTGCTGGGTGCATCAATTATTGTGTGAAAAAATAAATATTTTATTGCATATTTTGTGCTTTAATCTAATTATGTAGTTGGTCCTCAAATGCTGCAAAGTAAAACACTCATTGTAGTACAATTGAGATTGGAAAAACAGAAAATATTCTCTGCAGGTCAAGTGGGAGTAGACAAATCGCTTAAACCTCAGAAGGTTAAATGCATCTTTCAGTGTTCCAAGGTTTCCAGTACTCACCACTAACACAAATGCTTCATACAGATTATATAGTACCTGCTTCAGACGTGGGCGTACAGCGAGTTGGAATCCAAGGCAGATGGTTTGATTGAAGGGTACTGACCCACTTGTTTTCAATTGCAGATTTCTGTCTACCTAATGATATATGACACATGCTTTGATGTTCAAGGTAACGTGCCACTTATAATAATTTAATACTTTTTTAAAGTGCATTTATATATTGTCTCTTTCCTCATGTCTAGTCATGTAGTAGGAGGTGGGTGGGAGCAGGGAACACAAATTATTATGATAACAGGCTTTTGAAACTGCAAATAAAAAGTCTTGTTGAAATTACAGCGGAAAGTACCCTAGATTGTCGGTATAGTTAACAATGTTTAAAATGATCAGTATCAATTTATTTTTTGGGTCAGCCAGTGTCTGACACACGCAGAAACCCATCACCATGTTTAATGGTATCCAAACCAAGTTGAGATTTTCATGCATCCCACCTACCATGGAAATCCCAGAGATAGATTGTTGAATTGGAATGTACCCTCTCCCTGGAGGGACATATCCTGCTTACCTAATTCCGGAAAGTATTAAGTGCAGGTTGGCAGGGACCCCAAAGTGTGCGTTGTGGTACTGCTGGAGTCTAAGCAGCTAAAATTGTATAGCTTGCCATTGATATTGCTATCCGGCAAGCTTACCCTCTTCTTGTCCAGCTCTGTCCCTTAGGGCTTTGGCTTGCAGGGTTAATAGGAGTTGAGTGGGAGGACTCTCTACCCCCAGTGACTGATCGGACCTTCCAGGTCCTGCCAATGAGCCAGGCTGGCTGTGCTGTCATCAGCAGTGCCCTGGAAGACTGTAGCCGCATTGGTTCAGATATTGGACTACCGAGACTGCCACAGAGGGCTGGGTCGCTTCCTACATTCCATTGCCAGGCATGTCACCTTGGGGCCAGTTCAGCTTGAAGGAGACCCCGCTTCAGTATCATGGAGAACCACCTGAGGGTGTGGACTACTCAGAATAATAGAATGCTGCAAGATAAAAACAGGTCCTTCCACCCATTAAGCTTTTCTCCATATGACCCACATGATTCACCCTCATTCTCCCACTCGCTCCCACTATCCTTTAATGTTCTCATTTTCAAGCATCTAATTCCCTGTTAAAATAATTCATAAACTCTGCTTCAACAACAATTTGTGGCAGTGGATTCCACATTCCAACCACCCTCTGTGTAAAGGGATAAAACTCTTGGTACAATTGATGTTTGGAACCATCTGCAGAGGTTGGAGGATCTGCCTTGCCCTGCACAAGCCAAAATCATAGCTTCATCAGTCCATGACCCAGAAATTGCTCAAAGCTTTTGGCAACTTGCCCCAATCATCATCAATGTTTGAATAAATTGGACCGGACACTGGACACATAGTAGTAATTCATTGTCATGAATGAAAAGGGAAAAGACAGCGGTGTTCTATTGAAGAGGTGTCACATTGCTGTCTATAGTGAGACTGTGCTTTCATTTTATTCTGTGGAGTCCTGTAGCTCAGTGATTAGAGCAAACACCTCACAAGCTAGAGACCTGATTTAGATTCCCGGCAGGGCGAAACGTTGGGCAAGTTTCCTTACTCCACACGCCTGTTTACCTAGCAGTAAGTAGGAGCTTGGTTGTTAGTTAATTGGTGGATCTCTTTTCTGGGGTTAATAATGCCTTCAAAAAAAATTGGTCACTCAATCCAGGACTGTTTGTGGGATACTGCTGTGTGCAATTGTCTGCCGCATTTCGCCCACAAAGTATACGTCAACTCACTTTATAGTATATTCTGTGAAGCGCTTTGAGACATCTCAAAGACGTGATAAGGCACTATATCAAATGCAAGGATTATTATTATTATTTGTACACTCATTCTGGGCCCGAAATTTCTCCTAGTCTTACTCTTAAAATTTAAGATTGTGCAGAATTTTTGGAAAATTCTTAAATTGAGGCTTAATTTAGAAGGCAGATGTTAAAAGGGACTGCGGAAAACTGGCTAAGGCTAAGTCGGGAAAATTTCAGGTCTCAGAAGTATGTAAAATCTAACACATTCTCTACATTTTCAACCTTTGGGGATCATGTGCAATCCTCTGCACTTGTGTTATATATTTAGTTTATAACAGACAAAATGTGAATAGAATATCAAGTTCCAGGTTTCAAAATGATGAATATTATATTTCTATGCATGTTTGATGGGGCATTGTACGGTATCTGCATGGAGCTAATTTGATTCCATGTATAAATCCTAACCTCATTCATTGGTGTCTGCTGCTCTCCTCCCCACCAGCACGATGTTTGAAAGTAAAGTTGCTCTCGTTGCTGGAAGGGTCATAAATGAAGTGTGCCTAGTCATGGACAGCTCAGTTCTCCCGTGTGGACGAGCCCAAAGTACAAAGTATGCACAATGTGGCACTAATTGGATTTGGCACAGAATTGTCAGTCTTACTCATACACTCAGTGAGGACGGGGGAGGTGGGTGGGGGGTAGAAGGAGCAGACAAATCACATCGGAACAGTGGGAACTTCTCTTCTCAAGACTGGGGTAAATAATAATAATAATCCTTGTATTTTGATATAGCGCCTTATCATGGCTTCGAGCCATCTCAAACCGCTTCACAGAATACACTGTAAAGTGAATTGACTGTCAAACCAGTCAAAGTTAAGCCAGTTTTGATAAAGTCTACAGTAAATTTTACTCCGCACCTAATTCATTCATGGCTGCACCACGGGTAGCATGATTTGAAAAAATAATTTGGTTGGCCGACCAAAAAGGTTGGCCACCACTGGTCTAGGCTGACACTGCAATACATTGCTGGGGTGTAGGGGCAGATATTCTGGTTATTGAAATTAACCACTCCCCACGATAATTGGATAAAATTATGTTTTTAGCTCCCTGGGGGCAAGTGTGTTCTCTTCTATTAAAAACACTGCATTTTCAGAATGTGGAAAGCTGTGTTAATAGCACTGAAAGTGCCTTTTATACCTAAATTGTCACTGATGCCAACAGTGATTTGTCTGCTTTGTATACTTTGTATAAGATCTGCTGTAATGTTCCAAACATATATTCCTACTGAACAAATCACAGTTTCAGTGTCAGTCAGAACAAAATTAAAATAGTAATAATGTGCAAACTTGCCTTGCACTGTTAGAAATGCTGCAGTAACAAAGGTCAGGTTAACCAATTGCCACTGTATAAACAAAGCAGAGCAGGAGGCAAGTTTCACATTGTATACTATAGTTGCTTAGATAAGCACAAACACTAATGATCCATTATTCTGATAAAGCACAGATTTTAAGACTTTATTTAGGAAGTGCTCATAGGTCATGTCACAAGCTACTGTCTGTTTGCACATTTCTGTTTACCGCAAAATGAAATGTTCATCAGCAGTGGAAACTGCTGGGCTGCTGGCAAGTATGAGCCTCTGGTGCAACTGGTTCTGAATCTACAAAGCAAGAGATTGTTCAAACGAATGACACAAAGGATCTGATTGGCGGAGTATCATTCGGCAAGGAGCACACATTCAGCCAATTTGACAAGTTTTAATTGCCCTGATGTTAACCACAAAGTAAAATATTCATCAGCTGCAGGGATTATGTATGTGAGTGTGTGTCCTGGTGTTAATGTAAAGAGAAAAAAATTGCTCGAAATCTGAAGTAAGAACAGAAAATGTTGGTGATGAACTAGCAGTCAAAAAGCATTGAACACGTAGGTTAGTTTTATGGATTCAGTCCTTCAATCCTACCTAAAATGTTAACCTATCTTTCTCCTTCAGATACAGTGCATTTCTCATTCTCATCTTCTGAAGCTTCAGTGAACTATCCTTAGAGTAAATCCACAAGAATTCTCTCCCTTGAGAGAGGAGAGAGAGAGAGAGAGAGAGAGAAAAGCTCCTAGAGTCCAGGATTTTTCTCATTCTTTATGGTCCCATGTATTTGGATTTCATCCAACTCTGTAGACCAAGGATTGAATGAAATCAATAGCACATTTTGAGGCAGGTAGGGTGAGAAAATGAAAAATAAATTGAAGCAATTTCTGATTTATTATTTTCCGCACAATTTTCAATGTTTTATAGGCACTATTAGTGAGGAGCTGTTGCGCTGTATTCATTTCATTACTTCAGGCCAAGCTTTATTACCTTGTATTTTAAAATAATTTATATGCTGGTGTTTTACAGGACACTTGCAATATTTTATAGTGCCTTACATCAGAACATCTCAAAGTGCCTTGCAAATATTAAATATCAAGAATAATGACTTCTTTTTCTCAGCAAATGCAGCAGCTATTTCTGCCAGTAAATTCCTATAAACAGCCATGAGGTTAATGCCCAATTAATCTGGAAGATTGTTGGCCAGGAACCTGATGTTCACAATAATTTGATAAGATGTCAATGATAATTTGATATAGTGGTCATGTCAGGATGACATTACAAAATGTTTTGCTGGATTGATTATGAAGTCTAGTGACTGAGTATTGTGCTGGTGAATATGGCAGCCGATTTGCACACAGTAAACAGCCATGACCAATTTGATCTGGGGAATTATTGACCAGGACATCCAGTAGAAATTTCCTTTTCTTTTCAAATAGTGCCATGGGATCTTTAATGTCCACCTGGACTGGCAGACCAGACCTCAGTTTAATGTTTCATCCGAGGGACAGCACCTTCAGCAATGCAGCGCTCCCCCAGCATGGTATTGGAGTGTCAGCCTAGACGATGAGTTCAAAGTCCGGATTTGGAAACTAAGGCAGTTTTGGTTTAATTGAAAGATTGCACACTAACAGATCATATCTGAGCCAAGCTCCCCAAGTACTATACTGGAATGCCAGTCTATAGATGATGAACTCAAGTACCAGTATGAGCTTGCCTCACGTGCAGTTTTTAATGTTACAGTAAGCCAGATGTATATGCGGAGGAAGGGAGAATTGTACTGTGTATTATATCATCAAGTGACCTATATCCAATGTACTAAACATGCAACATTCCTGAATATGATCTTTGTGTTAGTGTGGCCCAGTTGGTATTTGTTCTGGGTTAAAAGATTATAGGTTGGAGACTTAAGCATTTACAGGCTGATGCTCCAGTGCTGTACTCATGACAAAATTAATATTGATTCAAGCTTGGCGATTTTATTTGGATTCAGGCATTAATTGTCACTGTATTACAACCAAAGGCTGTCTGGCTGCCTCTTGTACATTTTTGTCGACTTTACACTAATCTCTACAAAGAAGATGTTCCGGGTATTACAAGGTAAGCTGTAGTGTGAAAACATTTGTGTCCAAGACCCTTTGGTGTCAAAAGAGGTAAAATAGTTTATTTCCTGTGCTAAGCAGTGAAATGATTTAGCTGTGAGTTAGCCTCCACATGGAAATCCGATATGTAAACTTGGAGTGAATTGCCACTGCCTCTACCCTTGAGGAAGCAATTAGGAGGAAAGGGGAATGCAGCAGGGAGTCATTGGTGTAAAACCATGTCCTGGTGAGGATCAGTAAAAAGACCAAACAGAGGTAAAGCTATATAAGCTTAAAGCAACAGCTCTCCTTGTCCACTGATGCTGAAGACTGAAGCTCCCTCCATGAATCTTACAGAATTGATAGTGTGTTTATAGAATAACCTTCCTCAGAGCCCTTTTCTTCACTGCTATGAGCATGCTTTGCTAGAAAGCTCTTGGATATTACAAGACACCTTCATTACTAATACTGTCTTAGAGAAATCAGATAGGGAGAGAAGAACACCTGCTTGGACAAGCATTCAGTAAAACCTAAAGCTCAGGGTGGTAAAATGAAGTAATGTTTTCCCCTATCGGGGAAATCTGTGGAGCAGAGACTGAGATAACATAATTATTGATAAGATTTCTAGGGATATTAATAGACAGAGGACATGATGGTCAGCACTGTTAGGGTGAGCGAGATGGGTGTACATTCTGCAGTTCCCCTTTATTACCTTTAGGGGTTTAGGGGTTTAGCCAGTGCCTTCGGCGCCTCCTCCCTTTCCTCCTTCAAGGCCGGTCTCAAGACCTTTCTCTTTGACCGTGCCTTCAGCTCCCCTTTCGACTCTCTAGCCCCTCCTCGCTCCCTCCCTTCCCTCCCCTTACTCCGACCATTTCCCCCCTGCTCGGGTCCTGATCCAACTGTACAGCGCCTTGGGACGTCCTCCCGACGTGAAAGGCGCTCAATAAATGGAATCTTGTTGTTGTTGTTGTTAAGGAGAGGATTGTAAGAACTTTCCAGACATCAAGCGAGTGTATTAGGCAAGCTGGAGGGAGAAGTCCACAATTTGGCGCTTATGAGAGGAATGTGGTTGATGGGCTGAACAGCCTTTATACATTCCAAACTGTCTGATGTTCGTAAAATAATGGCTGCACTGAATGTGTTTATGCTCACCACCAAATCCCCAAATAATAATAAGTTGCAATTTATACAAGGCCTTGCTTGTAAAATCAATACCGCGAAGCGCTTTATGAAATACTACATAACTGATTATAAATAAAAGTTAACGTTATATAAGAAAATGAGGCAGCTAATCTGTGCCAACAACATTCTATAAACGTCAGGGAGAAGTGAGATGAATAGCCAATTAATGTGAAATTGAGGTAAACGTAGATTAGGGGAGGAATATGAAAAACATTAACTGGGAGAAAGACTGTGCTTATTTGAAATAACAACAGCAAAGTGTTCCCTTTACATCCACCTGAATCACAAAGCAGGAAGAATGTAAATTGATCATGCAATGATGATGATGACGATGGGATGATGAACCTGGAAATAAATAATGAAACTGTATACGATAGAATGTGGTTGATAGAATGTAGTTATATAGGCCAACCTAGCAACTAATCCATGCCAGCAACGTCCCACAAACTAAAGTGAAATTAAAATTGAGGAAGAAGATGTTAACGAAAGGTGAAGACGTGTGGTGCAATTAAAATCTGCACTTGTTTTCCCCTGCTCCTCCAGCTTGGGCTCCCAATCAGCTGTGTGAAAGTCCTCCCAACATGAAAGACCCTATATAAATATAAATTATTGTTCTTGTGATTAACGATCACATTGTGAACCTCTCTGCCCACACATATGTATATATATATATACTCATAACATTGATCTTAGGTTTCTTTTGAAAATTATTTGTCCTTATATTTGTACATGTTGGTATTGCCCCCATCAAAACCACACCATTTCTATGTAGCGGTTCATTAATCACTACACAGATAGTTTGCATTAATGCCACAAATAATCCTTGCAGTTGATATAACATCTGCAGCATTTAAAAGCTAATTTGCAAGTGATCGTTGTCAAGTGTAGTGTCTGTGTCTTTGTACGTCTTATACAATCACTAAAAGTAGCATTTTTGCTGTGTCTGTACAATTGGGATTTCCACGGTCTTCTTCCAGCTGAGTTGATGATTAGAATTTAATGCTTACCTAATTCTGAAGTGTATTAAGTGCAGGTTGGCAAGTGGCACTATTCGAAAAGAGAAGGGAATTTTTCCCAGTGTCCTGCCCATCAATCCCCCATTTGAAATTGGTCATTCACTCCATGCCTGTGGGACATTCATGTGCACAAATTGGCCGCCATGATCACCCACAAAACACAGTCACTGAACTTTACAGTATATCCTGTGAAGTGCTTTGAAGTGACCTTGTGACCCGAAAGGCTCTATATCAAATGTAAGGATTATTATCATCCTCACGGTTCTCCTCTGTCTTTAGGGCCTGGGAAGCCTCCTCATGTTGGGGTATAAGGGTTGAAATTGAAATGATGGAAATGAATTGCAGTGTTAATAATAATGATAATAATGATAATCATCCTTGCATTTGATATAGTACCTTTTCACATCGTTGAGACATCTAAAACAGCTTCACACAATATACTGTAAAGTATATTTTGTGGGCAAAACACGCCAGCCAAATGCACACAGCAGTGTCCCACAAACAGTCATGGGCTGAGTGACCCAAGTTATTATTACTTAAAAAAAATTGAAGGGATTATTACCCCAGAAAGCCATCCGCCAATCGACTAATAACCAGGTTCCTGCATACTGCTAAGTAAACAGAGGATTATGGAGTAAGAAAATTTGTCTAAGGTTTCCACCTCACCAGAGAATCAAACCTAGGTTGTCTCGCTTACGAGGCAAGTACTCTACCCAATACACTACAGGACTCCATGATAAATACAATACACCTTAATTACTTTATTACAGTCAATTCCAAGCACCTAGGTCAAACATAATTTTGTTAATTGGAGCCAGAATTGGGCTAAGTCACTTTTCATCACTTCTGTTGTAATGTTAAACACAATATGCTGTTCTAAGGACTAAACATTTCCGCAAACAATTATTCAGGTATGTTTACTGTTCAGCACGTTCGGCAATGGCACATTTTGCCATCAGACACCAGCACCTTTTCATATTCTCTTCACTTTTATTTGCTGTTTCCTGCATTCTGCTTGTGCAGAATCAATGATGAAACATGGTGCAAAGATCAAGGTTGTGTACCACATCTGCAGTGAATGTCAAAGATTAACTTTAACCATGTGAATAATAAATATGTATCAAACAGAATATGTTTATTTTGCTAGTTAGGAACTTTGCATTACGATTGCAAAGTTTTCATATCATAGAATCATGCAGCATAGAATTATACAGCACAGAAGGAGGCTATTTGGTCCAGCTCTTTGAAAGAGCTATCCAAAAGAATCCCACTCCCCCGCTCTCTCCCTATAGCCCTGCAAATTTGTCCTCCTAACTAATTATCTACTTCTCTTTTAAAAATTGTTATTGAATCAGCTTCTACCACCCTTTCAGGCAATGCATTCCAGATCCAAACAACTCGCTGTGAAAAAAATTCTCCTCACCTCCCCTCTGGTTATTTTGGCAACAATTTTAAATCTGTGTCCTCGGATTACTGACCCACCTGCCAGTGGACACAGATTCTCCTTGTTCACCCTACCCTTCATAATTTTGAACACTTCTATTAAATCTCCCCTTAACCTTTTCTGATCCAAGGAGAATAATCCTAGCTTCTCTAGCCTCTCCTCATAACTGAAATCCCTTATTCCTGGTACCATCCTGATAAATCTCCTTTGCACCCTCTCCAAGGCCTTGACATCTTCCCTAAAGTGTGGTGCCTGAACTGAACACAGTACTCTAGCTGAAGCCTAACCAGTGTTTTATAAAGGTTCATCATAACCTCCTTATTTATGTTTATAGATTTTTTTTGACAATACACAGGAACATTTTGCTGAAAAGTCAGTCAGGAACCAAGGTTGTCATTTCCTGATCAGCTCAGATGTCATTGTGGATGTGCACTTTTCACTGTTTGTTGGACACGTTTTTGTTGGACACATATAATGGGATTTCCCTTTTAAAGAGGCAACGGAAATCTCATTACAGCTACGTGAGGGGCGCTATATAAATGCAAGTTGTTATTGTTGTAGTTGAGCTTGTGTGATAATAACCCCCCACCCCATTTCTATTTGGTTACTTATATGGATTGCTCTGCTTGTTAGCCTTTATCTGAAGCGCTTTGAGATGTCTCAAAGACGTGATAAGGTGCTATATCAAATGCAAGGATTATTATTGTAACCTACAGATCTTCATTTGATTGCATCATGAATTATGTGTCACTAAAGGCCACTGATGATCTTTCCAATGCTAGGGGTTAGCTGCACTCAGCAAGGGAAACCCATGCCAGAAATTTGTTTTTACACTGGGTATGAAAATGAATTTAGCTTCCAGAATGATACCCATAGTAGCTTCTGTGTATTAAACAAAAAATATTCAGAGACTGGAGTTTCCCTTCAGGGTACTAACCCAACCTCAGAGTTCAGATGGTGATCATAAGCCGCTTAAACTCCCCTTTTCCTGTTATTGGTCACTGAAGTTGCTGATTGGATCAAAGATTGGAGCTGCTGCTCATACAGTACTCTGTTTATTATACGCAAAACATTCAGTGAATTACTCCGTGTCGAACTGAACAAGAAAGCTTTGTAGCAGCCTAATATAATTCCTGTGATAAATCAAACCATCACTGAGGACACTACAATGCAAAACAGCTGTTCTCCTAAAATCCCCCTAATTGGCTTACGTTTCCCTGGTCAATTTTCACTTACTACTAAGTTCCTCAAGTAAATTATTCATTATCATTAGGTACCAGTGTGGTACTCAAAAATGTTTCTTAAACTCATTGTGAAAAGTTACTTAATGGCTCTGTTGGTAAATTCACTTCTCAGTGAACCATACAAACATGAAATGTCTCAGGGTTGCTCCATGATCTGCACTGAGTTGTCTCCAGCCAGGGGGCAATAGGAGTATGTCCGGACAGACACTAGGACAAACCTGAAACTTCACCTAAACTTAGTCTGCAAGACCATTTCATCTTAATATTTAACACTGTGCAGAGTTGCGGAAAATCCTTAAAGTCTCAATTTTCAAACCAGTTTTCGGGTTTGGAGGGGAAGAAAATTCTCATTATGTTAATGTTGTAGATTATTATAAACAGTGAATGTTGTCTAGGATTGCGTGCTAAGGTTGGAATACATATAAGGGCTCAGCGGATAAATAAAAATGACAATAACCTTAACCTGAGCCTCTCATTAATGTCATTGATTATTGGAGTGTCAGGCTACTTTCTAGAGTAATGCAGAAACTGGAAGGAGTAACATTGGCAAGCTGACATGTGTTCCCTTCTCTTCCCCACCTCCCCAATAACGTTAATAATTGAAACTTTATTCAGAGTATTCAGTGTTTTCCGGTTTGCGGTTCATGCTTCCAGTTTTAGCTGGTTAGACTCCAGCAGTACCCCAATGCACACTCTGGGGTACCCAAGCCTTGGCTCTTGCCAACCTACACCCCAGACTCTCCGGAATTAGGTAAGCAGGGAAAGACTGTCTATTCCATTCCAAACACTGGAAATTCATGTGTAGATGGCATACATGGAATTCTCAGTCTGGTTTGGATGCTCTTAAGGATGGCGATGAGTTTCTACATGTGTCCAACACCCGCCTGACCACAAAAAGTATTCAAAGTATGATAAGTAGTCTCAATGAATTTGCCTCCCAGTTTCTGTCCCGGAAGATCACTCAGGGAAAGGTGAGTGATCTTTGCAACATTACATTGCAACATTACTGAAGAGCCTGGGATATTTGTAGCCACTTATAACCCATTTATAGTAACACTTAGGAGTCAGATGAACCCTCAATTTGGATCCTGTGAGCTACTATAAATGGCTTGAGCTTTAGTTGTACCATCTACTTTAAAAATTCAAGGGTGTGGATAGGAACTATGGATTTGGCTCTCACAGTTATCCTGAAAATAAACGCAACATCAATACAGAAGCACTGCCGCTGTCAGGCCGCATATAATATAATCCTTGCATTCGATATAGTGCCTTATTGAGATGACTCAAAACACTTCACAGGATTTTACTTTGAAATGTTGTGACTATGTCTCTCCAATAATCCCTCCAAAATAAAAACAATAATAAATTGGTCATTTTCAATCCACGACTGTTTGTGGGACACTGCTGTGCGCAATTGGCTGCCGCGTTTCACCCCCAAATTCACTTTACAGCATATTCTGCGAAGCGCTTTGAGATGTCGAGAAGACGTGAAAAGCACTATATCAAATGCAAGGATTATTATTATATTATATTATTATGTATTTGTGGGCAGCAGCCAATTTGCACTCAGCAATGTCCCACTTTTTTTTATTTTACTGGAGAAATTCCCTTCTCTTTTCGGATAGTGCCATGGGATCTTTAACATGCTCTGAACAGGCAGCTGGAACCTCGGGGACAGCACCTCTTGTCAATGCGCACAATCCCAGCACTGCATTGGGATGTCAGCTTAGACTGTGAGTTTGAAGTGATAACATGGGGCTTAATTCACAATCTTCTGACTTACAGGCGAGAGTGCTATCACTGAGTATAGCAAAGCCTGGCCGTCCCCACTGGTAGCACAGGGGTATCACTTCACTTGCGTTTATTGGTGCAGTATTTCTTCAGGGTTGTGGGAAATCTGGGGGGAGGAAAGAAAGAGATCCAGACTACCAATATGCAATACAGGTGCATGGAATTTTGCAAACATTTACATGTGTCATTTGTGCTAACACAGTTTCCACATGCTTTTTTTTCCCTTTTGTTTTTAGAGATTTTGCCACAGTAAAACATTAATATCAATAACAAAAAATCACTACAAGTAAACAGAAAATTTAAACAGAAATGCAGTCAAAGATAAAATATTAAATGCCTATATATTTTTAAAAAATACTGTTTAAGACTCTATTTATATTGATATATCAAACTCCTCAGCCTGTTTGTGACTTGTAATTTCCAAGACAGAAATTCCTGATGATGCATGACCTTCGAAATTGTCCCAATCAGGATTTCACCCAGAGATACTTTGAAGAATTGTGCATTTTGAATCCTTTTCAAAAGTATAAAAAACAACTAAGAAACGTCTTTTCTTCTGCTTTTCTGCACAGCTCATGGGGGAACCCAGGCAGCAGTGCTAAGTTTAAAAGAAGTTCAATGTTTGAAGCCAATGCAATCCAGACTTTCAGTCTTGTGACAGGATGTCTGCAAGATGATGTAAGATTCTAACTCTCAGCCCTTTTTGTCATTACTTTTCCCTAACATATGAATGAATCATACTGCAGCAGATCATGGGGCACTCGGTTACACCCCACCCCCACACTAGAAATGATGGCTTCAGGAAGCGGAGCTAAAATTGGAACCCTCCCACAAGCCATGTCATCAGCCGAATTCTGCACTTTTATATTCAAACAAGGCCTCTTTGTGGAAAAGTCATCACATTTAAGGCCTGCAGAGTTTAGACGCTTATTTTGAGTTGAACAATTTCAAGGTTTGATTTTTTTTCTGTTTGATAATAATAATAATAATAATCCTTACGTTTAGTATAGCGCCTTTGATATCAGGAGAACATCTCAAAGCCTTTCACATGATATAATATAAAATGCAGTGCCTTTTTTTGCATGGGTAAACATGGCAGCTAATTTGTGCACAGCAGTGCCCCACAGACAGGCATGAAACAAATTACCAATTTTATTTGTTTTACATCACAAGGATACTTGTTTAAACCACAAAAAGAAAGAGTTTTCCAAAATAAACGATTAACAACATTTGGTTTAGAAATGTTTCTTGTGGAGTTTCTTAGAGCATTTAATAATAATAATAATCCTTGCATTTGATATAGCGCTTTTCACGTCGGGAGGACGTCCCAAAGTGCTTCACAGAACACACTGTAAAGTGAATTGACTGTATATTTGTGGGCGAACGCGGCAGCCAATTGCGCACAGCAATGTCCCACAAACAGTCGTAGATTGAAAATGACCAATTTATTATTGTTTTGGGTTTTGGAGGGATTATTATTAGGTGTGTGGAGTAAGGAAACTTGCCCAAGGTTTCGCCCTCTGCCTGGAATTGAACTCAGGTCTCTCGCTTGCAAAGCGAGTGCTCTAACCACTGAGCTACAGGACTCCAATAAAGAGATAAAACTCATTGGGCTGATATGTTTTTTTTTAAGGTTCTGTTCCCTTTCAGACCCCAATGGTACTCTGATGTAGTGCATTGCACCATGATAGGTATGGGTGTCCATGGTTCCATGAAGCCCCTGACCTCCGTTGAACCATTCATTGTAGGCAAGGTGCTTGCTCACAGTTACAGAACAGCAACAGAAACCTGGATGTAGGACCGTGCACAGTGTCCATCCTACTCTTAAACCTAAAGCGAGTAGCATGGGAATACCCATAGGTTCTGGAGAAAGATATATATTGTGTCTAGCTCCCACACTGAGTCAGACATACACTGATAGACTTCATATTGGCTGTGCCTGGAGTAGGAAAATAATGTTTCATTATACAGTAGATAATGACCTCAGCGTAGAATTCAGTGTAAAAAAAAAGACCTGTTTTGAAATTTGAGGTTCAGGGACACAGAGTTTTCCAAAACTCAAATATTAATTTCATTCCCAGTCTCAATCATTACTTGAACACGACTGGAATTTATTTTCCAAGTTCTCTATCACCAATGTTTAAAGTTTGAATTTTATGCAGTAGAGCAAGGCTATGATAGTAGTGAGACTAGAAGCAGCTATTAATGTGAGTGAACGCGGCAGCCAATTTGCACCGCAATGTCCCACAAACAGCCATGAAGTGATTGACCAATTTTATTTGGAGAATTTGTTGGCCAGGACACCAGGAGAAATTTCCTTCTCTTTTTGAATAGTGTCATGGGATCTGTAAAGCCACCTGAACAGGCAGACAGGACCTTGGTTTAATGTCTCATCCAAAGCAATGTACCTCTGACAATGCAGTGTAGACCCAGTACTGCATTTCAGTGTCATCTTAGACTATACGAGTTCAACATCCAGACGTGGGCTTGAAAGCATCACCTTCTGACTCAGAGGCGAGAATACTACCAACTAAGCCAGGCTCACATGCAAATTAAATCTGACAGACACAATCAAATACAATTAAAATCCTTGCATTTGATATTGTGCCTTTCACATTAGGTGGATGTCTCAAAGCACTTCACAGGATTTACTAAAGTGGAGTGACTGTATACATTAAAATAGATTATAAAGGAAAATTTATAGTGAGGGATAAAGAACAATCACAGATGTGAGAATGCAGGTGGTGGGGGGAGGAAAAAGAGAAGAAATCCAATGAGTCTATTGAGTATTGAGGTAGCCTGGAACTCAATACCTTTATATTACTCCAATCAGCAAAACTGACAATCTTTTCATTTTATTCTTTAAAATGCGAAACTCCACCATAAAGGCTTGTAAAAAGCATGCTGATAGGCACCGAATCAATAGTGCAAACATTGTAATTCGAAATGAACCTGTCTGGTAATTTGGAACAAATTATATAAAGACGGCTCGAGGCATTAGCACACATAGAGTTTATGTAATCTGGTATTTAGACTTAACCTTTGGACTTGAAAGGGATCATGTCCCATTTCAGTACATCGAACAGTGATTATCCAATTATTTCCGACAATGACCTTCTCCATCAACAACTAGTCTTTGAATCCATCATCCTGACCAGTCTCACTGGAGGCTGCTGCTTCAGTCTCAAGTACCTGCAGTAGGTAATAAACTGGTCCAGAAACAGCCTTTAGTGAGAACATTAAACAAAGTCATTCCTACATGTTCTTTTTCTGCTTAATTCTTAAAGAATTTAATTTGCCTTTATCTTCCTGTTCTGCTTATAAATGTGATCTTAGGTACATCATCATATTGTGAGTTTTAGGCCCTTTATGTGCAGATAATGCCTGCACATAGAAACAACAAATAGGTTGTCAGACCTGTCATAGGTTGTCAGACCTGTCATGGTTCTGAATCGCAATTCTTTGAAAAAGCAGACAGGTAATAATAATAATATAATCCTTGCATTTGATACAGCACTTTATCACGACTTCAAGACAGCTCAAAGCACTTCACAGAATATACTGTAAAGTGTAGTGACTGTATATTTTGTGGGCGAAACGCAGCAGCCAATTGTGCAAAACAGTGTCTCACTAACAGTCATGGGACAGGTAAGATCACTTACACTTTAAAGGGAATTGATTCTTTATTTCTCAAAGATCAGTTGAAGTTTAGGGAAGGAGCCCAGATTTGCTCATGCTGTGGGTCTCATTTCTCCCTCCAGTGACCTTGAAACGGCGAGAGTGGAACCAAGCATTGGAAGTGATACCATTTTGGTGTTTTAAATAGAAAAAGGAAACCACAAATGGTGCCATTGCTGTAAAATTAAAAAAACAAACTAGTGTCAGTGGTGTACCATGGTTTATTCATTCAGTAGCTGAGCAACAACAACAATACAGACTGGGAAGGTTCTAGGGTTTGATCACCAGTGTATACTGCTGACTGGTTTTAACTAGTGGAGCATAGGAATGTCACTTTAATAATTATAATAATAATTTGGTCACTTCAATCCATGACAGTTTGTGGAACACTGCTGTTCACAGTTGGCTGCCGTGTTTCACCCACATGATATACAGTCAATTCATTTTATAGTATATTCTGTGAACCTCTTTGAGAAAGCTGAACAGGTTAATGCACAGACATTGAGGTATAAAGGACAGTTGAAAGTCAAACAGGACACCGAGGTTCTGCACTGGTTCCATGAAGTGAAAAAATTTAGTTGCTCAATCCACAACTGTCTGTGGGATATTACTGTGTGCAATTGCTGGCTTGTTTTGCCCACAAAATATAGTCAATTCACTTTACAGTATATCCTGTGAAGTGCTTTAAGATGTCTCAACGATGCGATACGGCACTACATCACTATATCAAATGCAAAGCTTACATATTAATACAAATGGAGTGTGCAGCCATATAGAATAACGCTGACAGTTCCTGAGATGAGAAGGTGCTGATGGGAGCCAAGCAGAAGAGCCGTTATATTTTTGACAATGCAATGCTCCCCCAATACTATCAGTGAGCTCAAAGTCCAAACGTGAGGCATGATTCAGAGGTGAGAGTTCTACCACATGAGGTGAGGAGAGGATCACCCTTGTCTGCAAGATTCCCTGATCCCCTTTACCTACTGTGTTTCAATACAACTGCTGACAAACACTCACAGCTCATACATAAAGAACAGCACTCTTCGCGGGGTGGTGATTAGTGCCCATTGAACCATACCCCATAGTAATCGGGAAAAAGGAGTCCAAAACCTTCAAGACAGAAGGGGCGGGGAGTGGGTTGGTGTTGAAAAGGAAATAATAAATCAAAACAAAACAAAAGTGATGCCATTGCTTTGAAATTCATTATTTGTACAGAATGAGTCTCAACACTGACCGTAAATCTAAAATATTAGGCTCGTGGGTCTGGTAAAATCACTGTGATTTTCACATTTTATGGATCAGTAATAAGGATCCTGACACAGCCACTAACATTTTATCACAGCAGAAGAGCAATAAGGGTGTGAGCTCCAGCTCTGCAGATGGTGTATTCTGACAGACTGGATTTATTAGCATTCATCAAGACAGAGGAGCTGCTTCTCGTTTTACGGCTGAGTTCTTGCTCTTACTTTATCTTCTTGATACTTCACAGTACTGAGACCTGAAAAAAGGGCTCCCCAATCCTCAGCTGGTAAAGACACTGTTGTGTGTGAAATCGAACCATGCAAAACCATCAAAGCCCTCAGTGCCATTCCTCGGTCTGGATAAAATCGGCTGGGTGTTGACAGGTGGACTTCAATTGCCCTCAATAGGTCTCCTCAAGGTGAAAACCCTCAACTGTCCAGTACCTTGGGATGTCCTCCCGATGTGAAAGGCGCTATATAATGCAATTTGGTGTTGTTGCTGTTATTGTTGTTGTCCTCAGCATCCCTGGGCTAGAAAGGGTAAAAATCAGCCAGAGCTCCTGCTCGCTATCCAATGATCCCTGATGGAATTATGTGTGGATGTCAGTGTGAGAACTGGTTTGGTGATCCGTGTACCAACATTTAACCATCAATCACACGTGGAATGGCCACTTGGGCAAGTTGCTGGAGGGTTCCCAGGAACTAGTTAATCCATCCCCGACCACAGGTCAAGAAAAGAGGAGTGGAGAAAAGGGGGGAATTAAGAGGAAAAATTAACAGACTGAGGGGCCTAAAAGGAAAAAAAAACATAACTTTAAAAATAACCCATTCAAAAAAGAGGAGACAGGAAAAACCTAATAATAAATTGAGGGAGAGCTTGCAGTGATACGAAGATTGATCCCAGGTGTCAAAAAGCTATTCCGAGTGAAAGGATTTGACCAACACACTTTACCGAGCAACCATTCACTTGACATTTAATCTATCAACACAAATCACTCTGAAGGCTCTTCACTTCCTATTTACTCTATAGTGTGAGTAGCGAGGAGGCAAAGTCTTCTGCTGTACCCTTTGTTTATTCACTCTCATATACTGTGGCTTGTTCTGTCTAGTGCAATGTTCTCAAGACCGCAAAGTGCAAAGTCTGTGCCATATTATTGTAATAAAATAATCTTGTCAAATCGTTACATAACTGTGCTGAGTCAACTGATCTCACCCGGACAATCAAAGTGACGCCTCAATTGGTTGCAGCACCCCTGAGCTAACGGATGAAAACTTGCTATTGCTCTTCGGTGCTGGAAAGTATATGGGTGTGTTGCTGTTATGTAAATAAGTGTATGTATTTGTATGTGTAGGTGTTTGCATGTGTCTGTATGTGTATATTTGTATGATTATGTTTGTATCTTTAAAAAAATCTTTAAAATTAAAAGTTACTCACATAATATATTACTGGGGTTAATCTCAGTCTAATAAAGCATTGATTGACGTTAAAGGCAATTGTCAAATTCAAATATATTTGCAATTACAGTTATGAATTTGAAAGGCAAACAATTCATAAGAGCTGAAGAAGAGCCAGAATATGTTATCATAAATTTATTTTCTCACTATTATAAATTGATCTTAGAATGGACACAATGGGGAGAAGTTGCTTGTAAGTCACATGCTTTTATGTAAGGAGATTTATAATGCAGAGCGCAGGAACCTACTAAAAGCTGCAACAACAGACAGTCTGAGGCTCCAGTTCCTTGTCATCACCATCTGAACGCTGGAATTTTCAAGATATCCTGCTAATGAAAACAGCCCTCGTTCGATCGGGAATTGAGTCCCAGGGAAATGAATGAGAAAAATCTAGATTTTGCTGTTGTGAATTAAATAATAATAATCCTTGCATTTGATATAGTGCCTTATCACATCTTTGAGACGTCTCAAAGCGCATCACAGAATATACAGTAAAGTGAATTGACTGAATATTGTGTAGGTGAAACGCGGCAGCCAATTGCGCACAGCAGTGTCCCACAAACAGTCGTGGATTGAAGTGACCAATTTATTATTATTTTTTGAAGGCATTATTATACCCGGAAAAGCGATCCGCCAATCGACTAACAACCGGGTTCCTACTTACTGCTAGGTAAACAGAGGCTTGTGGAGTAAGGAAACTTGTCCAACATTTCACCCTGCCGGCAATCTAACCCATGTCTCTCATTTGCAAGGCGAGTCCTTTAACCGCTGAGCTACTGAATACTCCTAAGCCTTTTCTGCCTGTGTCTCCTGAATATGCAGTTTAATATGGAGTATGATTCTGCAGGTGCTGGTCATTCTTCAGTACTTTACTCAAATGGCATTATTCATGTGTAATTTTAGACAGTGAATGTTGATGGACTCTGTTGATGTGCATATGGAGGGGAAGCTTCACAACCAACCTAAGGAGAACAGAAACACATGGAATGAGATTCTTTGCAAAATGCATGCCAACCCTCTCCCAGGATATAAATGTGTTGTAGCAAGACAGCTTGGGTTTCTGGAGTTCAAAATTTAATTGCACACAGGTGTCGGCCTGACTCAGTTGGTAGCACTCTTGCCTCTGAGTCAAAAGATTGTAGATTCAAGCCCTATGATGGGACTTTTAGCTCAGGGTCTCAGTTGGCATTCCAATGCAGTACTGTGGGGTGGGTTGCATTGTTGGAGGTTCCGTCCTTCAGATGAAACAAACATTAAACCAAAGTCCCAGCTGCCTGTTCAGGTGGAGATAAAATTGGGTATTCACTTTGTAGTTGTTTCTGGGACTTTGCTCTGTACAAATTGTTTGCTGCATTCGCTTACAAAATTGAAAACAAATCCTGTGAAGCACCAGGAACTTGCACCAGATGTGAAAAGTGCTATATCAAATGGCAAGGATTATTATTATTAAACTGCTGAATGAGGTTGTGAGTTCAGCTCAGTTCTGGGCTATCCACTGTGGAATTACCTGGGATTTTTACCATTCAATTAATTTGTGCCTTTTGAGTCATTGGTAAAAGGAGACTTACGCCTCATTTCACTGAATACGAGTAGTCCTGAAAGGCTTGGCCATGAAAGGCTGTTAAAATTTGTGTAATTATCTTCTGATTATTTTTCGTTACTGGTAAGGGTGTATTTCATTCTCTCATTGATCAAACCAATTACTGTTAATGCAAGAGGAAAATTGCTCTATTAAGATGAATAGTCTAAAGATCAGTTTTCAGTGTTGGATGACCATCAAATTGAATGGGCTGATAATAATATAATATAATAATAATCCTTGCATTTGGTATCACATCACATCACTGAGACATCTCAAAGCGCTTCACAGAAAATACTGTAAAGTGAATTGACTGTATATTTTGTGGGCGAAAAACAGCAGCCAATGTGCACAGCAGTGTCCCACGAACAGTCATGGATTGAGTGACCAAATTATTATTTTTGTCTTGAATGAGTAGTTAAATTGACATGATCACAGATATCTTTTGGAAAGTAGCCCTCAAATTCAAGCTCATGATTCAAAAATTACTATGTAATCTAAATTGCTCTGGTCACATTTTGAGAAGTAACATGAAGGAGCACCAGAGGTGAGGAATATGCTTCCGAAACACAGTTCCCAAGATTAATGGGAATTCTAGCAGAATTCCTTGTTGAGGAATCTCAGTACTGTTTAGACCCCAAATGTAAAGGTGAGTTGTAATAAATTGAGGTGGCAGGGCATGCTTCACTCTGCCACTTACCTTCTGTAATTAAATTTCCTTGTAAGGCTCCCCAGGCAGCTCAGTTGGTGAATACACTACTCAGAACAGCACATTTCCAACCTTGATCTCTGGACTGTGCTAGTTTATTGTTTTTTTTAATCAGCCAGGTGTCTGACACATGTGGAAACTCATCGACACGCTTAAGAGCATCCAAACCAGACTGAGAATTCCATGTATACCATCTATACATGAAAGTTCACATGTCTGAATGGAATTACTCACCCTCTCCCCAGAGGGACACGCCCTGCTTTCTGAATCCCACAATGATCTCAGCTGTGGTGATAATAATAATAATAATAATCCTTGCATCACGTCTTCGAGACGTCTCAAAGTGCTTCGCAGAATACACTGTAAAGTGAATTGACTGCATATTTTGTGGGTGAAATGCAGCATACCTGGACAAGAGGTTTGTTTGTATTGACTATATCCAGCACTTTACCCACATCTGGCAATGGTAAATAAGATTAATGGGCAGAGTCAAGGTGGGTCATGGAACTGAAGCTGCCCTTCAGATGTTGAAGTGACTGCAAACTCTGGTATAGATTCAATATGCCATTCTTACCAAACAGTGGATTCTTCCAAAAATACACAGTAACCACATTGAGCAACAACGTGACAGGACAAAGTTGTGACATCTGAATGCCTACAATAAGTTGGGCTGTAGAATTATAGAACTCACAACCTACTATCCCCCTACTTACCTGCCCGTACCCTCTGTTCCTCTGGCTCCGGTCTGCTGCACATCCCCCGCCCTACAGCCTGCCTGTCCGACATTGATTCCTGGACGAGAGACAACTTTCTTCAGCTCAACGTGCGTAAAAAGGAGGCCCTCCTGATTGGCTCGCGTTAGCGCCTCCACACCTCAGGCGCTGACAGCATCAGCATCCAAGGCTGCACTCTAAACCTCTCAAAGCCAGTCAGGAACCTCGGCGTTTTGTTCGACCCTGAGCTGTCCTTTCTTCCTCATATCCGCGCCACAACTGGCACCGCCTTCCATCACCTCCAGAATGTCGCCAGACTACGGCACTACCTCACCCCTCACCCTGCTGAAACTCTGGTCCACGCCTTTATCACCTCAAGGCTGGACTATGGGAACTCTCTCCTCGCCGGCCTTCCTGGCACCTCCTTCCACAAGTTGCAGGTCATTCAGAACTCTGCAGCTTGTGTACTGTCCTGCACCAGGCTTCGCGACCACATCACTCCCACCCTCGCTCGCCTCCACTGACTCCCCATCCCCAGAGGATCGAATTCAAGATCCTCATCCTCACCTAAAAGGCCATTCACGGCCTTGCTCCCTCCTACCTCTCCGACCTACTATCCCCCTACCTACCTGCCCGTACCCTCCGTTCCTCTGGCTCCGGTCTGCTCCACATCCCCCGCCCCAACCGCCTTACCATCGGTGGCCGGGCTTTCAGCCTCTCAGCCCCTAGGCTCTGGAACTCCAACCCCCAGTGCCTTCGCCGCTTCCTCCCTTTCCTCCTTCAAGGCCGATCTCAAGACCTTTCTCTTCGACCGTGCCTTCAGCTCCCCTCTCGACTCTCTACCCCCTTCTCGCTCCCTCCCTTCCCTCACCCTGACCATTTCCCCTCAATGCTCGGGTCCCGACCCAATTGTCCAGAGCCTTGGGACGTCCTCCCGACGTGAAAGGTGCTCTATAAATGAAATCTTGTTGTTGTTGATGTGACTCCCATTATAGCCCATGATTCCCTATTGAGTATATTTCTGGTCTCGGGGTGAGGGTAAATACCACATGAGTCAGTATTGCTTGTCCTCACTTACCTTCAATGTTAAAATCAATATTGACCAGTGATAGAGGACACTATCTACTTGCCCTCTGCTGAGGAATGAAACTTGGCCCAGACAGACTTGAGGAGGAAGAAAATTACATTTCTAAAAGTGACATTGAAAATTATCTTGCTACAAGTGTTGTTTAAAACCCCAGAAGAGCTGTGCATCTGAATGAATAAGACAAGTATGTGCAGGAGCATTTTGTTCAGATTTAGTGTGATAAATAGAAGAAAAGTAATTATTAATAATAATAATATTTGTATTTGATATGATGCCTTATCACGTCATTGAGACATTTCAAAGCGCTTCACCAAATATATTGTAAAGTGGATTGACTGTGTATTTTGTGGGCGAATCGCGACAGCAATTTGCACACAGCATAATAATAATTATTTTTTGAGGGGTTATTTCAAAGCAGCAAACCCAAACAGCACTTCCATGATTTTGATTTTCACCTCTATTCCCCAGTCCTGCTCTATATTGGCTGAGGTTTCAGTCCAAATTTTCTGCTAAACATATACAGCTTGAGTTTGTTTTTAGTTGCCGTCTCATTCAGTTGACTCAATGGCCCAGACTCTCCTTTTGCTTTAAAACCCAAAGCTTTGTCTTGCCCTGCGTGAGTGAATGAATCACAAACCTCCATTGGTTAGTTAGAGACCTCTCCTAGTACAGAGCGTGACGTGGAAACTCAGCTGAAGTTCAGGAGCATGGTTTTATCTACCATCGAGGGAAAATAAATTTTGAGGGAGCATACAGCTTTACAGCCCTGGCATATGTCAGATGCTTTTTGCTCTGAGGATACTGCTCTGGTTCAGTTTAAGGCCATAAACTAACCCAAAAAAGAAAGGATGCATCTGTCGAGGCACAAAGAACATCTGCCTGCATCCCCAGCAGTCAGGTCATAACCTCCGCATCCACGAAAACCCTCAAACTGACCAATACACCTCGAACACTGCCAGGATCCCATAAAATAACTATGGAATGTCCCACTGCTAAAAATTAGTTTAATTCTGTTTTCAATTTCAATTTGCACGTATAATTCCAGCTGTTTAATAAATAGTAAAGGTGACAGCAGCATGTATTAGGGCAGGATAAAGAGCAATGGGTATTCCTGGTGGAGTTACAGACTATATAGTTTTCTACTTTGATATTTGTGTATGTATAAACCGAAAGAGAGAGCCCAGTGATTTATCCCCTGACCATCTGCTATCTTGTATAACATTTACAATGTATTATTTTCCCCTTTTTTTGTTAGGGTAAGTAAGTGCCAAGGGGCAGGTGAGGAGGCCAATGGCCATGAAGTTATAACCCCAGAGATCAACATACATGTTTAGGCAGAGTCTGCAGAACCATAGGATTTTCTACTAATTCCACTACATTTTCCACAAAAATGTACCAAATTTTAACAACAAGCTTGTGTTATTCTCCGCGATGGTTAGTGTTATCGCCTTTTAGCATTGCATGCTTAAATGTAAAAACTTCTCACCTTAGAACGACAAACTTAAGAATTTGAGAATAACCCCCTTAATAGATTCTATCATAATAATCCTTACATTTGATAGAGCGCTTATCACACCGTCGAGACATCTCAAAGTGTTTTAATTATAATACTTACATAATATAATAATACTTAATTGTTATTATTATTACACTTTACTGAATGTTTTTTTGTGGGATATTGATGTGCACAATTTGGCTGCCTCATTCACCTACAAATACATAATCACAACATTTCACAGTAAAATCCTGTGATGCGTCTGGACGATGTGATCAGGTTTACCGCACATGCAAAGAGTTTAATTATTATTACCCACTCCATGTATCACAGCATCAACTGTTTTTTAAGTAAGTTCATTGCTTTGGATTCAACCATCTTTCCTGGTAACCTGTTCCAATCCATGTAAAGAAATATATCCTGGTATTTGTCCTAAAATCACCTTTTGCTCTGTGTCTTTTTGTTCTGCTATCTTGATGCACCTGAAAGAATTGTTTGGGTTTAATGTTTCAGTCTCATATAAACTGTTGTTTATATCTACAGATCCCCTCTGAGATGTCTCATTTCAAGAATGAAGATCCCAAGTTTGTCTAATCCTCACAGTATTATTTATTGCTGTTGATAATTGACTGCTGTCCCATTCCTTGCACTATTCCCTCTATAAAGAAAAGGTAATTTATTCACTGCCAATCTGCAGGAGTGGCCAGCCACAGTGAAAATCGTCCAACTTCCTTTATAGTGGTCTATGGTAACACGCATTTCTCTGGAGAAGCATATTTTGTTAGAGAAAAACGCTCTTGTTATCATTTCAAACTATTGTTTGACAAACAGAAAGTAACAATAGCAGGAATCTATTGTGCTGGTGCGAACAGTCTGCTGCTGTTGGTTTCTTTGCTTATTCACAAATCAAATGCCTTTGTTATTGTCCTCTTTAGACTGCAGCAAGGATCATGAATTGCAGACTTTGCCTTCTGTTCTTCAGATTCTCCCTGTCACAATTTTCAGGCTGGAATGCGCATTCAGGCTTTGAAATCAGCATTGCACCTCTTGGTAGGTTTACCATAGAACTGGGCTCACAAGATCAGTTATGAAGAGAATATATAAAATAATAATCCCTTCATTTGATATAGCACCTTTCACATCAAGAAGATGTCTCAAAGCGCTTCACCGCATATATTGTAAAGTGTAGTGACTGTATTCAACAACACATTTTATTTATAAAGCATTTTTCACGTCAGGAGGACGACCCAAGTGACTGTATATTTTGTAGGCAGATGCAGCAACCAATTTGTGCATAGCAGTGTCCCACAAACAGCTATGAGATGAATGACCCAGTTTTATTTGGGGTTTGTTTGCCAGGCCACCAGGGGTAACTCCCTTTTCTTTTTGAACACAATAAACCCCTGGCTTCCAACTATCAAGAATTCATACCTTACGCAAATTTCAAAAAAAAATGCAGACTTACGCATGTGTAGATTCCTGCCAGCCATTCTTCTATCTCATGCCCCCACCTCACCGAGCTTGCTGGCCTTCACTGACCAGGGATATCGACTTCCACTCAGTTTGAATCCCTCGAGCAGAACCTAGCTTATTCGCCATTGTGTTGCAGGATTCAAACAATTACGTTGCCGGTACCGGTATTTTGAAACTGGCATTGCAATTAAATTTAGCCAGAAATTCCTGCTCACTGGACCTGATCTTCCCCCCTCCCCCCTTGATTTGGCTAGCAAGGTTTAATGGGATCTTTAATATCCACTTGAACACACAGATGGGAGCTTATTTTAATGTCCATATGTTATTGAGCTCATTTAATTTTCTTGTCCATAATAAGGGATTCTAACTTCACAGCTGATGAGTTCCAGCTTTAAGCAATCTATGTGTAATTTATGAAGTGAGGTGTGTATAACTATATATGTATTTTTGTTGATTGCATTCACAAAGGTCCCATCTGTCTGTCCAGGGGTTTGATAAAAATCCCCTTGAGAATTGAGATCAGAAGTCACTGTGTTTAGAATCACAGGTCTCCCCTCCAGAATGCAGTTGACTTCTTTTTTATCCTCGTGTCCTGGCCAAGAATCCCCCAAATAAAATTGGTGTGCTAATGATGACCTAATAGGTGAGGGCACGAACCAGACGAGGCCATGCAGACTGCAATATAATAATAATAATAATCCTTGCATTTGATATAGCGCTTTTCACGTCGGGAGGACGTCCCAAAGCGCTTCACAGAACACACTGTAAAGTGAATTGACTGTATATTTGTGGGCGAACGCGGCAGCCAATTGCGCACAACAATGTCCCACAAACAGTCGTAGATTGAAAATGACCAATTTTTATTATTGTTTTTGATTTTGGAGGGATTATTATTAGGCGTGTGGAGTAAGGAAACTTGCCCAAGGTTTCGCCCTGCCTGGTATTGAACTCAGGTCTCTCGCTTGCAAAGCGAGTGCTCTAACCACTGAGCTACACGACTCCACAAGGTTTAATATTGAATTGCAGTCTGCACTCAGTTAACCAATATCAGCTGTGTCAGCGGGTAGCTGCTGTAATTGGGCTCTGGGTTAGAGACGGGGAAAAATATCAGCCTGTGGATTGCTCTCCAGAGAGCCCTGCCTTGATGCTGAGGCCTTGTGTGGTCGAACAGCTTGGTAACATTCACTGTGCAGGCTGGCAAATTAAAAATGGCCACTTGGGGGAGGTAACAAAGGGCAATTTGTGCCATGGAGCTCAGTTGAAGGAAAAAAGGAGTCAAATGCATTCTGGAGGGGAGACCTGTGATTCTAAACACAATGACTTCTGATTTCTGGGAGGCTGTTAGTCTGAGATTCGGTTCCCACTTTTGTCCCTTTTTTTAGATCAGTGACAACCTTTTTTAGGTTATAAAGTTACTAACATGCAATGTTAGTCCTGTAGTGTATTGGTTAAGAGCACTTACCTCGCAAGCGAGAGGATCAGATTTTGATTCCCAGGCAGGGCAAAGTTTCCTTACTCCACCCGCCTGTGTTTACCTAGCAATAAGTAGGCACCCGGTTGTTGGTCAATTGGTGGATCACTTTCCAGGGTAATAATCCATTTTAAAAAATGTGGGCACTTAATCTTTGTGGGACACTGCTGTGTGCAATTGGCTGCCACGTATCACTCTCAAAATATGCTTTACAATATATTCTGTGAAGCACTTTGAGACGTCTCAACGATGTGATAGGAACGCTATATCAAGTGCAAGGATTATTATTATTATGTTAAGGGAGCTAAGAACTATCTCAACAAGGAGTAAGTAAGGACACAATATTCTGACTGCATTTTCTCTATGTGTGGGTTGTGCATTTACCTAAACTCCACAGGAAAAAGGTTCCCATTGAAATATCACTTGTCAGACACCACTGTGATGAGGTGACCTTGCAGGAATTCTTAGTGTGAATGAAAATGCCTTCAGCAGTCTCCGTACCTGGTGGCTAACACAGCTGGTCGCCTGACAAGCTAACAGAGCACATGCGATGAAAGGGAATCAAACAAATGCGGATTATCTGGAAGACATAATAGGCAACCAGAGAAAGAAAAGTGTTCCTGGTAGCGTAGTACAGCAGATGAAGAACTGCAACAGCAACATAGATTTAGAATCACTCTTTATCCCTGTCGTACAGCAAAAAAGACAATGTAGGGATTGACAACAAGGCTGGAAGTCAGTGACTATATGACCAGGAGAGCTAGAAAGGATCCAGCTAACCTATTTCTTTCTTAATAATAATAATCCTTGCATTTGATGTCGCGCTTTTCACGTCTTCTAGACATCTCAAAGCGCTTCACAGAATAGACTGTAAAGTGAATTGACTGTATATTTGTGGGCGAGACACAGCAGCCAATTGTGCACGACAGTGTCCCACAAACAGTCGTGGATTGAAATGACCAATTTATTATTGTTTTTTTTGATGGATTATTATTAGGCGTGTGGAGCAAGGAAACTTGCCCAAAGTTTCACCCTGCCGGGAATCGAACTCAGGTCTCTTGCTTGCAAAGCGAGTGCTCTAACCACTGAGCTACAGGACTCCACGATCACTGGTCCCTCATTTAATGGAACTGAATGCAAGGACAGGAGAGATTTGTGTGGCAAGTGAGGTTGGCAGACTCAGCTCATCATTAATGTAGGTGTCAATAGATATCCAAACAAGGCAAGGGTTGGATCTCAAAATGTAGCTAAAATATACAGATTATTTAGTTTGTGGACATTTCAGAACAATTCATCTTCTATTTCTGCGCCCCTGCTTCTCCCCTCTTCTCTTATAAGGATGGTGACATATGGTGGGGTACAGTTCTATGGGGCCTTGTAGAAGAGCTGCATAACATGAAAGCAGCAGGCAGAAGGGAAATGCACATGAATATGAAGCTGTAGTCTGGTCATCTGTAAGTGGCTATCCATGGCAAGGAGGCAGAAGTCATGCTATCTTTTTAACTTGAAAAGAAAGAAGGGGAATTCTACCACAGTTGGTGGTTGGATTTCAATAGTACCATTAAGGAGGAGCTGGACTGAATAGGTGTTTTGCAAATGCTTTATGCAAAATGATAGCCAAATGCTGCAAATTCTGTTCTGATGTTGCGGCTGAGCATTTTAATGATGTTAATCTCCCTGAGGGATAAATGCCAAGTAGAACAAACATGATCAAGGGATCGATCTTCAATAACAACTCAACAGGTATGTCACAAGCTGCCTGCGTGTCATCTCCACTCTGCAAACAACTTTTCAACCTTGAAATATGCAAGATAGCAATTTGATTGTTAATATCCTAGTGGTTTAAAGTATTACCTAGCATAAAGGTTGGGGCAAGATTCCAAGGGAGGCCTTTAAAGCTTTAGTTCAGTTCTCTCGAGTGGTTTAGTTGTTAAAGCCATGGTCTCATGTGAAACAGAATTAGCCTCATAAGGTCTCAGGTTAGATCTTGGTCCATGCTGAGTTCCATGTTCTCAGATGAGCAACACCAGGAGCACTATGATGCTGCTTGAGTTAAGAAGAGAGAAAGTAATCAGTCCCTCATTCGTGAGACATGAAATTTCACCTAGCCTTAGCCTGTGAAATAAATTAGATTTTGTTTAATTTAAGACTGCGCAGCATTGTGGAAAATTGTTTATTTCAGCCTTATTTTGAAAGCCGATTTTCTTATATAAAAAAACTTTTAAATGAAGACTGAATTTAAGAGTTTTCCACAGTTCTGCACATCTTACAGTTCCTGTCTCTGAAGCTCTCCAAAGCTTTGCTTTATGTGAAAGGCGCAATATAAAGGCAAGTAGTTGTTCTATTTTAACACAAAATGGTCTCACAGACTATGATTAAGTGAAATTTCAGGTCTTTGATCACTATTCAGTGGCTCCTGCTGGAAGGTGCAGATTGGAAGCCCAGCTGTCCCTTCCTAGCCCAGGGTCAGTAAGTCAATTGTAGTACCCCTAACCACCGCCCCAGAAAACAGCTCACTCACCACAGATTGGAAATCAAACCAATGACCCTATAGATCGGCACAGGGCAGTGCTATATCAGGCAGTGACTTTATGCTTTGGATCATCAGAGGAGCCTGAAGACTGTCATTTAAGATCAATGCTGATTGATGTCCAGCTCCTGGCAACCTATCTAGCTTCCTAAAGTATATGATGTTTGGTATAAAGCTCAATGGACTCATTACTTTGATGATACTGCTGTCTTCACTTGTCTGTTTCCAGTGACCTGACCTTGATAATGCTGCATCATCCATTGTGCACACTGAGGTTTGTTGAGCAAAACAACTTGAATCAATAGCCCTGTTATTTGCAGTGAGACTGTCAGAAAGGTTACATTTTCTTCACAGCACACTAGTGTCTATTACTGGAAATGAGTGAGAGTTGGCAGGTCTGATGACGCTCTGTGGGTGAATGTCACAAACTGCCACTTCAGCAGTAAATGCTCTGTGTGAGAAATTTGTCAATGTTATTTTATTAGGAATATTCTAATAGAAATGAGTGTTGCAAAGACACAAACATGTTCATGAAATTGCAACTCCTTCTGTATTTATGACAATTTTCTATCATAATCAGCAAAGAATTATCAGTGAAATTATGCATTAAACCTGTTGTGACATTTTAAAATTTGAATACAATTTGCAGTGTTTCTTAACCCATTCCTTGTGCTAAATAACACAAGGAATGAATAAAAAAACTCCTGCAGATTACCCCACAGAACTCTCCACCATAGAATTTCATCTGGAAAAGATAAGTCAATCATTTTTCCTCCTTTGATTTCCAGCTGCATTTCATTTTGAAATCCTGTATTGTAAGAGAACTCGCCTCTCAAGTGAAAGGACCAGGGTTTGATTCCCAGACAAGATGAAACCTTAGGCAAGTTTCTTTATTCCTCTGTTTACCTAGCAGTAAGTAGGAACCGGTTGTTAATCAATTGGCAGATCGCTCTACAGGGCAATAATCCTTTAAAAAAAATTGATCACTCAACCCACAACTGTTTGTGAGTCAATTTTGTGTGCAATTGGCTGCTGTGTTTCGCCCACAAAATATACAGTCAATTCATTTTACAGTATATTCCATGAAGCGCATTGAGACATCTCAACAACGTGATGAGGCGCTATATAAAATGCAAGGATTTTTTTTTTTTAAAATAAAAACTTGACAAAACTTCCTGGGGAGCAACACCAAGAGATTAGGAAGAAATCAGACACCCCTTCTATTCCCAACCTTTCCCCATTCCTTTCCAGGCTGGAGGAGGGTGCGTGATGAAAACAACCAGTCTGGAAAGTGCAGAAAAATGGGTAGGGAATAAAAAGGACAGGGTTTCAGGGCTTTGTATAAGAGTATAGGCTTTGATTGTTTACACTGTGTATTTGTTAGAGCACAACAGAAAGTGCTCCTTCATTTGTTCTCCATCCAGGCCTCCCCCATTGCTCTACAAAGATTAGTTGGCAGCAGGTGAGATCCATCTGGTCCACACTTTTAGATACGAACCAGATTTCTTCAAGCGCCCCATTAGCATCTGTGCATCTGGGAGAACAGTGTGACTACTCACAGGTCTACCGGTAACACTGTCCATAATTTCTTCAGAGTCACCACAAATTAGTAATCAGTGTACCTTATTACTCTGCCAGACCTTGTAATGAGCTGTTCTACACCAGGATACCATGTTAACGGAAACTTTAATTAATAATTTTTGCAAGCTCTTTTGATGGCCTAGTGCGCAAAGAGGACGTATTGAGCCTTTTTATTTGGTCAGTCCAGTGACTGACATACTTCTAAACCCAACACTGTGCTCAAGAGTCTCCAAAATAAATTATTAAAAGATCCACATATATTTGTTTTTAAGGCACTCTTTCCCAAAAGGAACACACCCTTCTTACATACTCCCAGAGAATTGAGGTGAGAATTGGCAAGAGCCAATTTGGAGAACCAGAGGTTCAGGGGTACTGCTAGTTTCACCAGTTAAAGTCACGCAGCCTACCATGGTACTGACAAGCTTCCTGTTTATCCACCTCGGACTGGTTTGCAGGGTTATCAGGAGCCAAATGGGAAGAATTCCAGCTCCTAGTGAACGACGTGGTAAGCCTAAAGCTTGGAGGTTTGAATCCAGGTCTATGGTAGTTAGGTGATGTCAGCAATAATAGAATAATAACAATCCTTGCATTTAATATAGTGCCTTATGTCTTCAAGACATCTCAAAGCGCTTCACAAAGTATACTGTAAAGCAAATTGACTTTATATTTTGTGGGAAAAATGGCAGCAGTAAAGGCGTTGCTTTAGAAGGGGGAGGAATCAGCTAGGGTTTCTAATTTTTATGGTGATGCTTATTGGAGAGTGGAGTGTGGATGGTGGATGAAAGCAAGAATCATTACTGCTCGCATGTGGGTTAGGAATTGGAGGGTGACCAGAGCCTGGAGAACCATACCTTAAGACTAGTGACTAGCTACTTGGGGGGAGGTGAGCACAGTCTCCTTGAGGCTGAGCTGACTCCAAGGTGACAGATTTGGCAGGGGAATATCAGTATCAAGTCAACCCTCTGTGGTGTTATCTGTAGTCCACTTCCCAAGTCAGGCAGTTCCACATTACTCCGAGGCACTGCTGATGAAGGACCAGCCAGCCTGGCTCATCGGCAGACCTTGGAGTGGCACTAGGATCAGGGATTCTCCCGTTCAGCTCCTGCCAAAACAAAGCTCTGACAGATAGGGTGGTCCCAACATTACAAGCAGCGGGATGCTTGCCAGACAGTGCTTTTAATGACAAGCTATGCAGTCTTAGCTGATTAAATCTAGCAGTACCCCATCCACACTCTGGGGTTCCCCAAGCCTTGGCTCTGACCAACCTGTGATTAATACTCTCTAGATTTAGGAAAGCAGGTGCATCCCTCCCGGCGGGGAGTGTGCATTCCATTCTAGACACAGGAAAATTTCCATTTGAGTAGATGACACCACATAGGTGGAACCCTCGGTCTGGTTTGGATACTCATAAGCAAAGTAATGAGTTTCCACATTTATGAGACACTCGGGTGACAAAAAAAACTCAGTATAAATCACAGCCTTCAGGAAAGGGGAAGGGGAGGAAATTGGTAAAAAGGATAGAAAACATTTGTATCAGCATTACATATCTGGGCATATTACCCTCCTGTTGCCTGAATAGTAATACAGCAATAATAATTCTTACTTTTTATATAGCACCTTTTCACTTCATTGAGACGTATCAAAGCGCTTCACAGAATATATTGTAAAGTGGATTGTCTGTGTATTTTGTGGGCAAAAACATCATAAATGGGGTGGGGAGTGATGTGTTGTGGGGAGTAGTGAGGTGAATTGCATTGGGAAATGTTGGAGGAAAAACTGCAGAACACAAAACTAGAATTGAGAACAGCTGGATCGAGGATTGTAAAAGAAAAACAGAGCGTCCAAGGATGGAACAGATTAAGAAAGGAACATGCCTGAGAGCAAGACAGGAATAAAGAGAGAGCACTTTGTAAAAGACTAAGCAGTTTCCAGCTAGCAAGATTATTTTGGAGGGTGGGAGGATTCTAGGAATGAATGGTAATGTTGCAAATAGTTCAAGCAGTGGCAAACAAAATACACAAAGCATCAAATATAGATCACCACTATATATATTATATATATATAGCTAGCCCCACGCTCATGATAAACTAGAAGATAGCATTTGGCAGAACAAGAAAATTATTTTTCATTGGTTTAAATTCAATTATTGCTTCAATTTGAACTGTTGCTCCATGTGGAACTATGAGACCACAATCTCAGCTCACAATCCAGTGCAGTAATGGGGAAGTGCCACATTCTCAGGGATGCCGTCCTTTGGATGAGATAGTTTCCTGCAAACCCAAGCACAACATGTATTCTTAATATGCTGATAAAATACACACAAACCCATCAAAAACAGTGTTGTTTTATCTCTTTGTCTCATCCTGTTCGTCTTATTTTACTCTATACAAAGCGTCCAATTTTTTTAGATCTGATGAAGGATCACAACAACAACAACAAATTACATTGGTATAGTGTCTTTCTTGTCGGGATGATGTCCCAAGGCACCGGACAGTTAAGGATTTGCTTTTTTTTGAAAATGTATATTTCTTAATAAATATAATACTTAGTACAATGGAAATCCAAAACAAAACACAATAACAACTTGGATTTATGAAGCGCCCTCCACGCCGGACAGCATCTCAGAGCGCTATACAGTAACGGATCCCGGGACCGAGCCAGGGGGAGGGGGGGGAAGGTGACCAAAGACGCGGTCGAAAAGAAAGCTCTTCAGCAGAGACCTGAATATGGGAAGGGAGGAAGTGAGACATCTTCTGTTACAATTTTTTTTCTTTTCTCCCAACCAATACAAAAAACATTCCGTGGTTTAGGGTACATTTCTGCGCCCTGATCGTGTTGTGTAGGAGCAGCCCCATCTGGCCTTTGCCGTGGTTGAGCCGAACTTCAGCTTATCCCTCAGTATATAGTACCTGATCCTAGCGTTCGCAAGCCTAAGGAAGCCCCTCACCGTCCCCTTGTTCTGCCACATGAACACCTGGTTTTCAGAGTGCCAAAGGGCCTCCTTTATTGAGTTTATGATCCTACAGGTACACTGGATGTGGGTTTCGCTGTGAGTGCCCGGGAACAGGACGTACAGCACCAAGTGCCGTGACAGCGGGTCCCCAGGGACGAACCACAAGAGAATCCATTCCATCTTTTTCCAAACTGCCTTTGCGAAACAGGAAGAAGTGGTCCACAGTCTCCTGGCCTCTGCAGCCGGCCCGAGGGCAACGTGCTGACTGTCCCGGACCTCAACCGTCCATGAAAGCCCTGCCAGACCATGTCCTGATGGTTGTTGGTCAGGGGCGATCACGAGGTGTTCAGACCACACATATCTGGCAGTCGCCACAAGGTACCTCCTGATCGAGTCTGCCCTCTTCCCCTTTCTAACTGTTTCAACTATCTGCCGCTCGGACCAGTGGGTGATTGCTCGGGGGTCTGGGATGTTGTTCTTCAGAAATTTCTCTACATAGGATAGGTGTTTTGGCACACTCCAACTGTGTGGAACATTTCGAGGCAGTTCTGCCAGACCCACCCTTCTCAGCACCAGGTACAGGTAGAAGCCCAGCACATAGCGGCATTTGTTGCCAGTCTAGCGGGGCTCCAGGCACAGCCTCAGGTAGCTACACACAAAGATTGCCATGAGGACCAGAGCTACATTAGGGACCCCATTCCTGCCCTTTTCCTGGGTGCTATGCATCGTGTCTCTGCGGATATGATCCATTTTGGAACCCCAGATCAGTTGGAAGACCTCCCTGTTGACTGCAGTGGCATTGTTCCCGGTCAAAGACCAGACCTGGGCCACGTACAGTAACACCAAGAGGGCCTCACACTTTATCACCAGATTTTTCCTGGTGATGGGCAGTGAGCGCTGGTGCCACATTATTAATTTTTTCCTCAGTATGCCTAGACGCTCCTCACAGGTGTTTTGGCACACCCCGGCACCCCCAAACCAGATGCAGAGGACTTTGATGTAGTCTGGCTTGCGTTCTTTCCAGTCTCCAAACTATATCACCTCGCTTTTCTGGCAGTTGACCTTGGCTCCCGAGGCTTGTTCAAACCGGTTGCAAATGCCTAGCAATCTCGCGAGCGATTTTTGGTCTGTGCAAAAGACAGTGACATCATCCATATATAGGGAAGCCTTGGCTTGTGTGCCGTGGCTGCCCAGGATGGTGACACCTCTGATG
The DNA here is from genome assembly GCF_018977255.1 of Callorhinchus milii. NCBI lineage: Eukaryota > Metazoa > Chordata > Chondrichthyes > Chimaeriformes > Callorhinchidae > Callorhinchus > Callorhinchus milii. The sequence continues at coordinate 34,735,902 of NW_024704743.1, forward strand.
CTCTCGTCTCTCATGATGGTCTGTGCAAAGGGTTCGATGCAGCAGACAAACAGGGTGGGGGATAGGGGAAGCCCTGCCTTACTCCCGACCTGATGGAGAACAGCTCAGTCTCATACCCATTGACTGTGATTGCGCTACAGATGTCTGTGTAGAGCAGTCAGATCCACTTGCGTATTCCCTCCCCGAAACCCATTTTGGAGAGTACCTCATCCACGTAGCTGTGAGATACCCTGTCAAAGGTTTTCTCTTGATCACAGCTTATGAGGCAGGCCTTCACTCCCCTGTCCTGCATGTAGGCGATGGTATCCCTGAGCAGTGCAAGGCTGTCCGAGATCGTACGGCCCAGAATAGTGTAGGTCTGGTTTGGGTGTATTATATGCCCGAGGACAGTCTTTATCCGCTCTGAGGTCACCTTTGCCGGGATCTTATAGTCCACATTCAGATAGGTTGCCAATTCTTTATCTCCTCCTTCTCCCCCTTTTGTACTGGACAGTTAAGGATTTGCACCTGAGCTAGGGGTTGGGATCAGTAGGGGTGGAGAGCAGGGCCACCCAAAGTGTTCATCTGCCTTTTCTCTTTTAGATGCCAGTTGAGTTGCAGTGAATTCCTGGTATTTTCAGGTTTTATTTTGCTTTTTAGCTCTTGCCATTTTTGTCACCATTTCCCTTTACACAATTCATAGGTGTGATGGATCATCACACCTATGAATTGGGTTGTACAGCATTAGCCTTACACCACAAGTCCAGTTGATAGGTTGCTCTTCTCGTTTATTATGCTGCATGATTTAGACTGAGGAATCAGTAAATAATACAAATAAATAATATAATAATAATCTTCGCATTTGACATATAATGTTGAAATATCTCAAAGTGCGTCACAGGGAATTATTGTTATTTTAGTAACTTTATTTGTTGGTGAACACAGTAGACAATTTGCGAAGAGCAATGTCCCACAAACAGACAGGTGAATAAGGGAGGTGAATGACCAACTCTTTTGGGATATTGTTGGCCAGGACTCTAGGAGAAACTCCCTTCTCTTTTCAAATACTGCCATCAGATCTCTAACGTCCACCTGAATAGGCAGACAGGTCCTCGGTTTAACATCTCTTCCAAAAGACGGTACCTCTAACAACATAGTACTGCTCCAGTCCTCACTGAATTGTCAGCCCTGACTGTGAAAGTCCTGACATGGAGCTTGAACTCACAAAACACAAGTAATAGCTTCTAAGGCAAACCTTGGGAGAGGGAATGGCTGCCAGCAGCATATTGCTGTAGATCTTCCTCCCCACCACCCCCCCCACACCCCCGCGACTTCTAAATAAAACTGTGTGCTGAATTGTATTTCACATGGCACACAACAGAAGGTTTGTTGAGGGCAAATCTTTCTGGAAGAAGAAAGACAAGGAACCATTTAAGTGAATTATGAGGGCAAGCAGAACAGTCATATTGTGTTGTCAGGGACACTTACATTTGCAGTAAATACAACTCTTCCTTCAGCATTAAACTATCAAGAGAGAAACAAAGTATATTGCTGCTTTCATATTATCAGTGTGGGAATTTGTGGAAGGGTTTCTACCATGTGATTTCTGCTGTTATTATATGATCAATTCTATTTTTATTGTGTTTTACTGTGGAGTCCTGTAGAGTATTGGTTAGAGCACTCGCCTCGCAAGCGAGAGGAACTGCATTTGATTCCTGGGCAGCGTAAAATCTTAGGCAAGTTTCCTTACTCCAACACCACTCTGTTTACCTAGCAATAAGTAAAAACCCAGTTGTTAGTCGATTTGATGGAAAAAAAAATTGGTCATCCATTCCATGACTGTTTTTTGAGCATTTCTATGCAATTGACTGCCATGTTTCACCCACAAAATGTACAATCAATTCTATAAATGTATACAGTATATTTATACAGTATATTCTATAAAGTGCTTTGAGATGGTTCAAGGATGTAATAAGGCACTATATCAAATGCAAGGATTATTATTATTAACCAGGCATTAGCTTGTCTCAATTAATAGCTCTCCATTGTGGGGCAAAAGGTTGTGGGTTCAGCACCACTTTGGGACTTGAGCTCACAATCCAGGCTGACACTACAGGACAGTACTGGGGACATGCTGCACTATTGGAGGTGCTGTCCTTCAGATGAGACATTAAAACCGAGATGCTGATATTAAAGATCCTTCCGACAGAAGAGAATTTCTCCTCATATTTTCCAGATAATTTAGTTATTCACTAAATAATTGTTTGTGGTGTATTGCAGTGTGCAAGATAGATGTATTTGCCATGTCTTCCTACAAATGCACAGCCACTACGCTTAACAGCAATTACCTGTGAAGTGTTTTGAGACTTTTTCACATTAAAGGTGCTATATCAAATGCAAGGATTATGAATTACAGTCACAGATAGAGAAATAATGCTGCTGCTGTTTAATGGAATGTACCTAAGCATGAGCCTTGGTTTGTTACCTTCTGAAATTAATTGAAAAGGGGAAGGGAGGAGGTAGAAATAGTAAAACTGGCTAGAACTGACCAGGTGGAGAGAATGGGAACTTTCACTGTCGCTGTCCTCTTTCCCAGTTGCGCTTGCTTGGCCTTCCTTGTATCTTGTTGCCATTTCTGCTTATATGCGCCCTATGCTGTAATCACTTCTGTTTTCCTCCTCCTTTGCCCTCTCTGCTTTCAACTATCTGTTGTGAAATATTTTATAGCTTTAATTCTAAACATCAGGCCACTATAACATACTGGTTTGAAATCCAGGCCAGATTGATGGATTAATGCTTCCCCATCTGTGAAATACGTTTAGGTAGACTCAATCCACCAGCTTGTGGGTGTGAGTCCACAGAGTAAAGCCTAATTAGCTTTACATTTACCTGTTTGTGGAACATTGCTGCGCACAAATTGGCTGCTGCATTTTGCACGTTCTTGCACTCGCCTTTGCCATAGTCACTGCCTCTTTCTCAAGATCCCATCCTCACAACCCACCCCTTCAGGTCTCTATGGCTCTCGTATCTCAACTGATATTTTGTGATATTTTGTGCCAGGAACTTACCTGAAGGGAAGTTGGAGGGAGAAATTTGGAGTAGCTGGAAAAATATCGGAGCGGGGTGAACTAGTGAGTTTAAATTCTCTTCTTATGAAGGGAATATGAAGAACATTTTTTAAAATTTGTGTCAGTGACTCCGGCCTGACTTTTGTAAGGGCTGCTGTAATGTAATTGTGCGACCAATTAATTAGAATTCATTCACAGTGCTTCAGCAGCAGCAATGCCCACACAATACTGAGTCTGTGCACTGCATCTCCTCTCTGCTGAGTTCAACTCTCTCAACTCACTGCCTTGTTTTCAGACCAAACAGTAATTATTAACCTTTTCAGGACTCCAGGGGCCCCACATTCTAGATTAGAAAACAGCAAAAAAAACTTTTGAATCAAGACTGAATTTAAGATTTTTTCAAAATGTTGCATGTTCTTAAATTGTAAAACAATAGTTTTCAGGCTAAATCCATGAGATTTCAGGTCTTAGAAATGTAATTTCGATGACTACAATTCTTAAAAAAATTCAAAGTGAGTTTCTGTACAGCCTGGAATATTGAATCAATATTGTAGTTTTTATTTTAAAAAAATGTATGATTGGATCAGTATGTACAGTTTCAACAACAACAACAAAATTACACTTATAGAGCACCTTTCACGTCGGGAGGACATCCCAAAGCGCTGAACAGTCAGGTGTCGGGGACCGAGCATGGGGGAGGGTTGGTGTAGGGGTGAGGGAAGGCAGAGAGGTGGAAGGGAGACCAAAGCCACGGTCTTGAGACCGGCCTTGAAGGAGGCAAGGGAGGAAGCGAGGCAAAGGGGTCTTGGGATGGAGTTCAAGAGTGTGGGGGCAGAGAGGCTGAAAGCACAGTCACCGATGGTCAGGCAGGAGACATGGAACAGGCTGGAGCCCGATGAACGGAGGGAGTGGGCAGGTTGGTAGGGAGTCATCAGGTCAGAGAGGTAGAAGGGGGCAAGGCCATGGGTGGTCTTAAAGGTGAGAACAAGGATCTTGAACTCGATCCTCTGGGAGATGGAGAGCAAGTGGAGTCGGGCGAGGGTGGGAGTGATGGGGTCACGGAGCCTGGTGCGTGAGAGTACATGAGCTGCAGAGTTTTGGACGATCTGCAGCTTGTGAAGGGAAGAGTTGGGAAGGCCGATGAGGAGGGAGTAATCAAGCCTTGAGGTGACGAATGCGTGGGTGAGGGTTTCGACAGCCTAAGGGGTGAGGCAGTGGCGGAGTCTGACAATGTTTCAGAACTGAAAGTACTTTTAAATATCTGTTGTGAAATATTTTATAGCTTTAATTCTAAACATCAGGCCATTATAACACACTGGTTTGAAATCCAGCTCAGATTGATGGATTAATGCTTCCCCGTCTGTGAAATATGTTTATGTCATTTCAATCCACCACCTTGTGGGTGTGGGTCCACAGAGTAAAGCCTAATTAGCTTTACATTTACCTGTTTGTGGAACATTGCTGTGCACAAATTGGCTGCAGCTTCTGCTTATAAATGCAGTCTTTACACTTTACAGTTAATCCTGTGAAGTGCTTTGAGATGTCCCGTCAGTGTAATAAGGCGCAAAATCAAAGACATGAAGATAACAAGGCTAGAAGCAATGGTTATTTCAGTTTCTGCCAGATTGTTACACTAACTGAGATACCACCCCAACCATCTGCAAAATCAAAAGACTTAACCACGTCATCTGTTCAGTGAGAGGTCACAGGTTCAGGGCAATTTTAGGACACACATCTCTTTACAGCTAATTAACAACTGGAATATGGGTTACTTGGAAAACTGTTTGAGACCAGGTTGATCGGCTCATTTAAAAGCAGCTGGTTGCTGTAAAGGGAAGACAGTAAGGTTGGTATTCTGTAAGGATAAATTCAAATGAGCTTCAACCAAATCTCACTTGTGCTACATCCAAACTGCATTTGATCCTTGACCTGAAGCTAAAACCATACTTCCTTATTAATAATAATAATTAATATTCCTTGCATTTGGTATAACACCTTTCATGTAGAGGATGTATCAAACTGCTTCACAGGATATATTGTAAAGTGAAGTAACTGTATACAAGTGTTGTGGGTGAAAACAGCAGCCAATTGCGTATAGCATTTTCCCACAATCATCCATGGAGTGAGTGACCAATTTTATTTGTGGGGGGATGTCGGCCAGGACATTGGGAGAAACTCCCTTCTCTTTGTGAGTAGAGCCATGGGATCTTTAATGTCCACCTGAATAGGCAGACGGGACCTCAGTTTAAAGTCTCATCTTAAGGGCAGTACATCCAACAACTTAGCACACCCCCAGCACTGCAGTCAGCCTAGATCATAAGAACTCCAAGTCCCGATGTGGGCTTGAACCCACACATGTCTGACTCTGAGGCGAGAATCCTCCCAACTGAGCCAGGCCACTTTGTTCTAATTTCTAAGAAGCGACAACCTTTTACATCATTTTTTTCTTCTCAAAAACTGTACTCCCTGAAAAAGACCTTGGTTCTGAAGCACAAATGGCAAGTATACAGAACATGCATCTGCAGAGTCTGTTCTTAAGGGTGGTGCAGAGCAAATAATTCAATTTAGCATTGTGTGAACTAAGTGACTATAGCTCTGAGAGTACGATCAAGCCTTCCTTCTGTCAACCGAAGCATCAATTGACTTTGTTCCTGACTACACACTGGAGGCCCAGCAGCAGCCAAATTTGCCTCATTATCATTCACTTGTCTGGTTTCTTTATAACCCAAACTACTAATCCCATTAACCCAGAAATTATAGTAATTGCTATCCCACCTTCTTTATTCAGGAGGAAAACTATGTCTGATTTACACAGAAAATTACATTTTCTATGGGTTGAACATTCTAAAGCATGACAATAATAATTATCACCCGGGATATTTACCTCATCAGCGAAAATTGAGCATAATTCTCATTGGTCGGGACACCCCAATGGTGAGTGAATAGAGCTGGAGCGAAAGGCCCAGGAGCTTGTTGGTTCTACTCCTCATCTTGCTGAGTTTGCTGGTCTCAGCCAGGGCTGCATGGGAGGCTAAATTGGCCCTGACCTTCGCAGGGTTAAGGACCTCTACGAGGCGGCCGGCTGAGAAAAGGATAGGCTCAGCTGTGACTCCCTCTACAATCAAATTGCCTATGACACTTACTGCCAAGGTTCATTTACTGCTCCTGTACACAGGGGTAATGTGTGGCCTTTGGGACAGCGTACTGGGGAGCAACCAGCATCGTGGAAATGCACCCAGTAAGGGGAGGCTGAGAGCCAGAGGCTTATGCCAGTGAAAAGAAAATAAACACACAAAATGTAGGATTATCTGGAGTACATTTTACATAAGCTGTACTCTGAATAAAATTCTACATAATATGAAAACTCAAAAATACAAAAAACTTAAAATACAATTTACAGGAAGAACCACTAGATGGAGAACAAGAGCAGGAATCCTTGTTCATCTTCCCCTCCCTAGCCCTAGGAGTGCCCTAGGTCAATGTTAGCAGATGTGCTAATGTTGTTAGCATCTATGATAATGTCAGTGCGTTTCTGACTGAGATTAACTGACTCAGCATAGACTAGGAATTTGTCACCTTCTGTACGCCTTGGTCACTTAGGCAGTGACTTTACAAATTGAGCATTGGACAAGGGGGCACAGGTTTAGGGTTGGGAAGGGAATTTGGGGAAGTTATTTCTTGCCACAGAGGGTAATCAACAGCTAGAACAAGAGCTTCAAAAGTCTTATGAGTCAACTCCATAGGACGATGTTCTGTAAATTCTCAACCTTTTTTTCAAATCTAATTTGAAAAAAATTAGATGAATTACTATTCATGCTAATTTGTATGAATAGCATCACATGAGATTACCATTCAATTTGAACTTGCGGAATAAGACACACAGCTGGAGACATCTTATTTTTAAGGCTATAAATTAAGAATTGCTCAAAGGGCACTGTAATTAAAGCAAATATAATTTGCTTCATAGTGGGCAGTTTGGAAGATTCCAATTTTGAAAAGCTCTAAATCTCTTTTCGGAAGCTCATCCACTCGCTATATCACAGCCACTGCTCAAGCAGCCTGTTTGAATACCAATTCATAAGTGCCAGATAGCGCACACACACACAATGATTACTCAAGATAGTCTTCTTCCTGTTTCCCACTGTTTGCTGTGAACCCCAAAGACGTCCTCTGCCCACATACTGCTAATTATTAGCTGTCAGTTACATTCCATTCAGTGTCTGCCCTGTTCCTGTACACAGTCTTGGTCACACATCAGTATAAATCAACTAAGGAGCCTTTGTACTATTTAAACAATATGGTTTCTTGTGAAGTGATATAGAAAGTAAACCTGTCTTAAGTTGGCTTTATATATTTTTTTAAAAAGTCACCCTGCATACTCTCATTTGACAGTAACATTTCATAGCTATGAATGGAGGGGCGGAACGATTCAAAGTTTGACTTCCATTTCCAAAGGTACTTTGGGGGAGACAGCCTGGATTTAATCTATGGGGAGGTCAGTGGGATCTAAACTGGCTCCAAGGTGACATGTCTGGCAACAGAATATCGGAATCGAGCCAGCCCTCTGTGGCAGTCTCGGTAGTCCAGTTCCTGAGCCAGGTGGGTCCACAGTATTCCATGGCACTGCTGATGACAGGACAGCCAGCCTGGCTGATCGACAGGACCTAGAAGGGCAGACCAGTCACTGAGGGCAGGGAGTCCTCCAACTCAGCTCCTATTAACCCTGCAAGTCAAAGCCCTAACGGGTGGGGTGACCCTAGCTGGACAAGCAGAGGGAAAGCTTGACAGACATCAATATCAATGGCAAGCTATGTGGGTTTAACTGGTTTGACTCCAGCAGTACCCCAACGCACACTCTAGGGTCCCCAAGCCTTGGCTCTTGCCAATCTGCGCCTAATACTTTCCAGAATTAAGTAACCAGGATACGTCCCTCCAGGAGAGAGTGCGCATTCCATTCCAACAATCTGTCTCTGGGATTTCCATGTGTAGGTGGGATGCATGGAAATCTCAGTTTGGATAATCTTAAGCATGGTGGTGGGTTTCCGTATGTGTCAGACATCCGGCTAAACAAAAAAAAATAGGATTACAGCATCTAGAATTTGGCAAATTCTTAAATGCGGCCGTTACTACAGAATCAAAGTTAAGGCTGAACTCAACAATTTGCCAAATTCTGAATGCTCTAAATGCATCATAAATTCAATAAATCTAGGACTAGGTGGAATTTCGCCCTATTTATTTGCACAGGCCATTATATGACAGTACCAGCCTGGGACAATTATTGCCCTGTTAGCAACTTCTGGAAACACTTTATTGATCAGCATAATCCACCTGCAAATAATTGGTTTATCTAATCAATGATACTATATTTCTCATGACCTGGGCCAATAGAAAAGTGCAGCCGTAATTTCCCTGCGGAACCTGCTACAAACACTCTCCTCCACTACAATCCTGTGTAAACACAGTGTGCTGGGCCCCAGGCCTCTCATGCTGCTGCCAGCTGTTTACTCGAAGCCACTACTATGGAAGGAATGGCTCCGGATGCACATGCGGCACGAGCGGGAAATGTCCTCTCTGCTGTGGTTGTCTGTGTGTGCCTCCCTCTGATATGTATGTGAGAGTTTGTGGGTCTGTGTCTCTCTTTGTGTCTGAGTGTGTCTCTCTATGTGTCTGTGAGTTTCTGTGTTTATGAGTGTACGTGTGTGTCTCTCACTCACTCTGTGAGTGTGTGTGTCTCTGTCTGTGAGTGAAGGTCTCCACTGAGGGGAAAGAGTTGTCCAATTAACACACATACCACACATACGTATGCATATCATTCTCTATATATGTGCGTGTGTGTTGTCTGTCTATATTTATGTAATCTTTTATATCCTTTTTGGATATAACTGCAAAAAATTGCATATAGCGCCCTTCACATAAGTGCTCTGAGACGCAACCTTGCATGAAGGATGCTATATAAATGAAAGTTGTTGTTTTTGTGAGAAAACCTTTCAACTATTATTAATTAGTGACTATTGGTGCTTTCTTTATCAGTGTCTTGAGTAGAATTTAGCCTCTCACTTCCTTCCACCCCTATATTTTGATTTTTTTCCTGATGTTTTTAAGTTGCATTTGAAAATTGAAAGATAAAGCTTACAGCCTTTTAACTAGCAATATTTCTTCTATAGTCCCAGAGTCTCCAACACTCTTCGTTCCTCAGCAAAGGATCATGAAAGATGTACCCCATTCATTTCAAACTAGTGATCAGACTTGAAAGTGAATTCCTAGCAATGGTCATTATAATTCAAAAAATGTTCTCCTTCAGAATATTTTACTGCAGTGGGGGAGGTCATACTGTCTCATGTTTAACAGGATTACAAAAAAGTTTTTATTTGCATTTTTCAGCAAATTCCTTGATTGTTAATTGTAAACTGTGAATTAATTGACCGTCTGAATGAGATTGGAACTGAAACTCAACTGAAACAGCTGGATTAAAATGCATAACTGGTACTCACATTACAAGAAAAGAGAAAAAAAAACTATTCATCTTCAATAGTTAATCAAACAACTGCTATAAATCGACGCAATATTCTGAACTTTTTTTAAGGCCATACCATCAAGTAATTACAATCTGCTGAAGCAATAAACACTATCTTGCTGTAATCAGTGAGGATAACTGGGGCCAGCAATATGAAGCAAATACATGTTTTTTTTCTAAGGGCTAATGTCTCAGGGGAACATTTCAGAACAGGAATTCCACAATTCAGTACTGCAAGCAGAAGGAACACATTCCACTCTTTCACCCGTTTACTTGGCACACACACAAACTGTACTGTTCTCTGCAACACAGAGATTATATATTCGGGAACTTGATGCTCTTCGCACACTGAAAGAAACAGCTTCAAAACCTGCTTCTTGCTTTCCAGCACATTAAATATTAAAACGCTGTAACTTCCTTCAAGAAGGGGTGAATGACAGAATGATGAATACATCAGCTGTCAGGAGTTTGGACACATTATAATGTTTATATATTAAAAAACATAAGAAGTGTAAATTTCATAGGAGCCATTTGATCCCAAAGATAACAGACTTTCAAAGCTCTTCACAAACATCCTTATTGCAAAGATCACTCTGGTTTGGCATTTCTTCCATCCACTTTTGTAAGCACTAAATTCCTCACAACTGAGTGGAGAAATTAATCTCACCAATGGGCATATTGGCTTAAATATCATAAGGCTGCGTCCTCAGGCAAGAGGTAACAATTTGTAACAAGATGTAACAATTTACATATGTAGAAAGGAAAGAGTGAAAAAAATCCAAAGTCCCCAAAAGTCTTCTGAGAGAATCCACACAGTATCTATCCATCTATACATCTCTCCTGGTGCCGGACTACTTGGTCTCTCCTAGGGGAGGTGAAAAACAAACATGACCAATTCAGGAAGAAAAATATTTACCTGGAAGTTCTTCTCCAATTTTCAAAGGCAGTGGAAGAAAAATGAGAGATTTGCTTTACATCCGCTTGTCATTTGCTACCTTCAGGTCACATAGCAGGTAAGAATCTTTGGCTGTTCAAGTGGATGCAACTTGCATGAACAATGTCATTTGGATGGAAGCCTATTTTGGATGCCCACCTTCCTCTGGGTGAAGAAATACTTTGAAGGGGTTTGACTGCAAAGACTTCAGCATCTGCCCAGTCTTAAGTATTAAAATCACAAAAAAAAGTTTAGGATTATTCGATTGACCGAAATGCTCAGCGCGCTCAAGTCTTAGCACTTAATTCCAAGCACAGACACCTGTTCTCAACCAAGCGGGAGTAGGAATAGGCTCACTACATTTAGCCTCAGTGCTTCTGACTTAGCGAGGGGACTTGGGGGTAGGATGAAAATGGTTACCAGAAGTGCATAAATTTGGACAATGTGGGGGAGTGGAGAGAGAAATCAACGTAAGAAAGCATCTGTGATTTACTGAAATAAAAACAGAAGCTGCTGGGAACACTCAGCAGGTCAGACAGCATCTAATGAGAAAGGAAAGTGAATCAATGTTTCAGGGCCACTCTTCATCAGAATTGGGGCATGTTGGGAGGGAGAGGCTTTCAAGGGGGAATTTAACAGGGGGAGGCAGGACAATGAAAATAAAGGAGAAAATGAGGTAGAGGACAGGGGGTGATGGGTTAAAGAGGTGTTAATGATGCAAAACAAAGGGGAGCGGGCGAATTGCAACAAAATAGGCAAACCAGAGAGAGGAAAGGTGTGTCTGGGACCCAGATGATGTGGTAATGGTCACAGAAGCGGGGAAGGGGGGGGGTGAGCTGTTGTGGTCTGAAATTGTTGAAATCAATATTGAGGCCAGAGGTCCCTAGCAGATAAATGAAGTGCTTTTCCTCGAGCTTGCGCTGTGGATCATTGGAACAGCGTAGGAGACTTTGGATGGAGAGGCCAGAGTGCAAGTGGGAGGGAGAGTTGAAGTGAATAAGAAACCGAAAGCTCAGGGTTGTGCTTGCAGACAGAATGGAGGTGTTCGGCATATTGATCACACAATCTGCGTTTGGTCTGCCCAATGTAGGGGAGGCCACATTGTGAGCAGCGAATGCAGTGAACTACAACAACAACAACAACAACAACAAGATTCCATTTATAAAGCGCCTTTCACGTCAGGAGGACGTCCCAAGGCGCTGCACAGTTGGGTCATGACCCGAGCAGGGGGGAAATGGTCAGGGTGAGGGGAGGGAAGGGAGGGAGCGAGGAGGGGGGAAATGGTCAGGGTGAGGGGAGGGAAGGGAGGGAGCGAGGAGGGGGAAGAGAGTCGAGAGGGGAGCTGAAGGCACGGTCAAAGAGAAAGGTTTTGAGACCGGCCTTGAAGGAGGAGAGGGAGGAAGCAAGGCGAAGGCACTGGGGGATGGAGTTCCAGAGCCTGGGGGCTGAGAGGCTGAAGGCCCGACCACCGATGGTAGGGCGGTTGGGGCGGGGGACGTGGAGCAAACCGGAGCCAGAGGAACGGAGGGTACGGGCAGGTAGGTAGGGGGATAGTAGGTTGGAGAGGTAGGAGGGAGCAAGGCCGTGAATGGCCTTGTAGGTGAGGATGAGGATCTTGAAATCAATCCTCTGGGGGATGGGGAGCCAGTGGAGGCGAGCGAGGGTGGGAGTGATGTGGTCCCGAAGCCTGGTGCGGGACAGTACCCGAGCTGCAGAGTTCTGAATGACCTGCAGCTTGTGGAGAGAGGTGGCGGGAAGGCCGGCGAGGAGAGAGTTCCCATAGTCCAGCCTTGAGGTGACAAAGGCGTGGACCAGGGTTTCAGCAGCGTGAGGGGTGAGGTAGTGCCGTAGTCTGGCGATGTTCCGGAGGTGATGGAAGGCGGTGCCAGTTGTGGTGCGGATGTGAGGGAGAAAGGACAGCTCAGGGTCGAACAAAACACCGAGGTTCCTGACTGGCTTTGAGAGGTGGAGAGTGCAGCCTTGGATGCTGATGGTGTCAGCGCCTGAGGTGCGGAGGCGCTGACGTGAGCCAATCAGGAGGGCCTCAGTTTTTCGCACGTTGAGCTGAAGAAAGTTGTCTCTCGTCCAGGACTCGATGTCGGACAGGCAGGCTGTCAGGACATCGGTGGTCGTGGAGTTGAGAGTAGAGGAGGAAAGGTAGAGTTGGGTGTCATCCGCATACATGTGGAAGTTAACTCCATGTCTGCGGATGATGTCACCAAGGGGGAGCATATAGAGGGTGAAGAGGAGGGGACCAAGGACAGAGCCCTGAGGGACACCACATGAGACAGTGCGGGGGGTGGAGGAGAAGCCATTCGTCGAGACAAAGTGAAGACGGTGAGAAAGGTACGACCTAAACCATTCAAGGACAGTGCCTTGAAGGTTGAGGTGGGAGGACAAGCGGTGGAGTAGGATAGCGTGGTCGACCGTATCGAATGCTGCCGAAAGGTCGAGGAGGACGAGGAGACAGAGGGAGCCCTGGTCACAGATGGTCAGGATATCATTGGTGACCTTGACCAGGGCAGTTTCTGTGCTATGGGCAACTACATTGGTGGTAGTACACGTAAATCGCTGTCACACTTGAAATCTGTGTTTGGGGCCCTGGACAGTAGTATGGGAGCAGGTGAAAGAACAGGTATTGGATTTCCTGCACTGGTGATGGAGTTGGGTTGATACATTGATAAGTTAACACAGTTGATGCATTGATGTTGGGGCTGATTCCTGCTCTCGCACTGAGCTGGAAAAATTCACCAATTTTGTTACTGTCTTCCACCCCTCCACAACATGGTCACATGGTCCATCTCAGACTCTTCCCTTCTCTTCCTTGACTTCACCATTTCCATCTCGCAGCATAGATTATCAACAGATATCTTTTACAAGGCCACTAACTCTCACAGTTACCTGGATTACGCCTCCTCCCATCCCGCCTCCTGTAAAGACTCCATTCTCTTTTCCCAGTTTCTTTGCCTCCACTGCATCTGCTCTGACGAAGCCACCTTTCACACCAGAGCAACTAAAATGTCCTCCTTTTTCTTCTTTTTCATTCAGAGCCCTTAGCCGTGTCCACCCTATTTCCTGCACCTCTGACCTCACCCCTTCCCCCTCTTCCCAGAACCATGATAGTGTGCCCCTAGTCCTCACCTTCCACCCCACCAGCCTTAACATTCAACAGGAGGTTGCAGAAGTAAAGGAGAGCAAAGCCATGGAAGGCTTTGAAGAAAAAGGAGTTGGGAAAAAGAGACAGAGAAAAACAACTTTTAAAAAGTTGTCTTTTGTTCATGTTGAATTACAAAAATAGTATATTTAAAGGGAAATAAATGCTCTTAATCTGTGTAACTAAGGCTTTCTGGTTTGTTTGACCATCGCGTGGGTGGAGGGGGCGAAGGGGGATTACAGTTAATCTTTCAATGAAGTAACTTATTCGTATGAAAAATTAGAACCTCTCTATTTAGCTTCATTGCTTAATTATACTATCCTACTTCAAAAATTTACAGGATTGAATGAAACTAAATGGAAGCCCAGTATTCAACAATCTTTCCACAGAGGCTGCCACTATCATCTCCTGAACAAACATAAATGTGCTCACAAACAATCTATTTTATGCAGTGTTTTCAATGTTCTCTATCTTGCATCTCACAAACAGGGTCCCCTTTGTAGCTTAAATAACTTCAGTTAATTGGACAGACTTTATTTAAGAGACTTGGAATAAACCCTGAAATTAGTATACCCGAATGTTGATGTGATCGTTCTATAGGTGACTTCAACACAAATTTCAACACAGTGATCTTCAGCAAGTAAAATAAAAACTTCATCAATTCTACAATCCAACCTGGTCTGGTTATATAAAAAAAACACCACATTGGCATCAAAGTCCTCTCAATTGTTCTTAAGAAGAGAGGTGTGTGTGTGGAGGTAATACAACAGAATACAAAATTACATTTCTACGGCGCCTTTCACATCAGGAGGATGTTCCAAGGCATTGGACAATCAAGGATAAACCTGATTCCAGTTAGCAATTCCGATCCAGTAGCCCCTGTTGGAATATGTATATCGGGCAAGAAGAGAACCAACCTCTCCTGTGATGCCCCACATAGTTGGATAAACCGTTGACGCTCATTGTCTGGACAAACATTTGAAGAATAGATGCTTCAGAAAGAGACAGGGAGTGTCACCTGTGGAACTGTATCCAAGCCAAAGTCAGCATAAGCAAGGTTATTCCCAGCTGAAGCTGTAAGCATACTTATCTCTGAATAAACCTATATTACACATCAACGACCTTACAGCAAGGTCATAACCCAGGTGGACAACGAGCCTTTGTTTTACCAGAAAGAAGCGGGTGTGCTGTCTGCTCTCTCCCGAGTGTTCAGTGAGGTAATACGGCCCAGACTAGCAGATACTATTTATTTTAAAACTTATAATATATAATAATAATTATAATAATATAATTATACCATAGGACAGAAAATCAGAGGCTTCTTCCACCAGTTTATTAGGATCTCATAATCTCAAAGCCTCGCCCATTCTTTCACCATATCCTTTATACTTCTCCTACTCGAATGTCTGCCTACTCTCTTTCAAGCATTCCTATCTGCACACCCCTGAAAAAATCTTTCCTGGCAGTTCTAACTGTCTTTGTTCCAATTTTAAGGCTATAACCCTTCGTAATAAATCCCTCTACTGAGGGGAAGAGTCGTCCAATTAACTTGTCAGTTTCTTTCATTATTTTAACATGGCTGTAACATGGCTGCATGCCAGTTAGAAAAAATATTTGCTGACCAGAATCTTATGTCAAGCAAAGTATATGAAGATCACAGGGCTCTATATCAGGCAAAGATCTTCACAGGCCTTGAAATGGGAGAGAACCCGCCCACCCCATGTCACCTTCATAAAAATAAATACCCACAGCTGATTCTCTCTCTTGCAAGTCACTGAACTCCCTCCTGCTGATAAACGAAGATAGTCCTGAGAGCCATTTCCACTGTGAGACCTGCATCTACAAGTCCAACCCTCTCCCTGTCCCACTCCTGGAACAACCTGTAGACTTTCTCCCTCTCCCTGTCCCTGACTGTAAGCATCATCAAAATGGAAGACCTTTAAACTGTATTTGGAAGTGGGGATAAAGGGCAAAGGGATTGAGGGAGAGAGTTCCAGAATTTCGGGGCGTAGTGGCTAAAGGCATGGCTACCGATGGGAGAGCGGAGGGGATGAGTGACATACTGGAGGCTGGAGCCAGGCGAGTGGAGGCAGCGGGGGGTGGAGTGGGGAGTAAGCAAATTGGATAGGTAGGGAAGTGCAAGTTCATGAAGGGATTTGGAAACGAGTGAGAGGATCTTGAAATTGATCCGTTCGGTAATTGGGAGCCAGTGGAGCCAGGTAAGGACTGGTGTGATGAGGGTACGGAGTTTTGTGCGGGTGAGAATCTGGGCGGTGAAGTTTTGGATTAGTTGAATTTTGTATATGGTGGAGCTGGGAAGACCAGCAAGGAGGGCATTGGATATGCACAGCCTTATCTCACAGCTCTTTGCCTCACCTTCTGTATCTGAGTTGCCCCACAACAAAACACTACTGTAGCGACCTCTGAGAATCTGGAGAAGCTGCAAAGCTTTGGTAACCTTGTTTTAATACTTTTAAACGGATGTGAGGTATTTTAAAGCCAGATTGGTACTGCCTTCACTAAATATTCACAGAAACGGAAACAAATTGCTGTTCTTTTACTTGGGCTTTATCAATTCATTTAGTGATTAAATAGCGTGACCCCTAGCAGCTGCACAACCAGAGCTGGCATTTGTACAGCTTCTCAATGGAATGCGTGCAGGAATGGTTTGTCAGCGAGTTTGCATCAATATAAGCTTATGGACAGATAAGATATTGAAAGGGCTTCTCATCTTTGGAGACTCCATGAAAATAAAGCACTGCTTAAAAACAATGGCCTCCAGATGTCCTGAGCATTAAATGTCAGTAAATAAAAGACAAAATATTACAAAATAATAATAATAATCCTTGCATTTGATATTGCACCTTATCACATAGTTTAGATGTCTCAAAGCGCTTCACAGAATATACTGCAAAGACTGTATATTTTGTGGATGAAACTCGGCAGCCAATTGCACACAGCAGTGTCTCACAAACAGTCATAGATTGAGTGATCATTATTATTAATCATTTTTTAAAAGAAAACATTTAATATTTTCCTTTCCTCCAACTTCTCTGCAACAGAATTCTGTAAACTTCTGTATGCATTAATCTCAATGTAAATGGTCTGATAATTGTGATTCAAATTTCAGAACCTGGACTGGACTTCTGACATGAAAGTCAACAACAACTTGCATTTATATAGCACACATCACGTAAGGTAGTGTCCCAAAAGCGCTTGTCAGTGGCGGAGTCTGACCTGGAGCTAGGGGAAAGAGGGAGGTGGGAGGTAACCATAAGCAAGGGAACCAGGAACAAACAGGAAGCCGGAGCCAGCCAAGCGGAGGCAGCGGGTGGTGGAGTGGGGGCTAAGCAGATCGGATAGGTAGGGAAGTGCCAGGGCATGAAGGGAGTTGAAAACGAGTGAGAAGATCTTGAAATCGATCTGTCAGTAATTGGGAACCAGTGGATCCTGGTAAGGACTGGTGTGATGGGGGTACGGAGTTTTGTGTGGGTGAGTATCCGAGTGGCGGAGTTTTGGATTAATTGATTTGTGTATGGTGGAGCTGGGGAGACCAGTGAGGAGGGTATTGGAATAGTCCAGCCGGGAAGTGATGAAGGCGTGGATGAGGGTTTCAGCTGCATTGGTTGTGAGGTACGAATGGGAGGTGGGCAATGTGATGGGGGTGGAGAAAGCTGTTCTGGTCAGGGAACAGATGTGGGGATTGAACCTGACGCTAAGTTGCGTGTGGGTTCGGTGAGTCTGAGGGAGAGCCCGGGGAGGTTGAGGAGTTCAGACCCGGAGCAGAGAAAACATTGACAGGATCCCTGCTGGATCAGTGATGCCTTCAGCTTGGTCTTTTAGTTGCCACGTGCATCTGGAGAGACAGTTTAGAAAAGCACTTCCTGCATAGGAGGAAACGGCCTGCTCACATTCACAAAATAATACAACATTGTGCCACAAACTTCGTTCACATTCCAGATCCCAAGATTACAATGCTGCACTGCTCTCTAATAAGCGTCTGAGGCTTTAGTTGACCCTTACTCTGCTGAATCAATTTTCATAACAAGGCTGCAACTGAATGGATCCAGTACAGTCAAATCCCACATTCAGAAGTCATTAGCACAAAAAAAGTAAAAATGCTAATTCTTTTGATGCAAAGACACATCTAGCACCATTTCATGCAACCTCAAATTATAACAAATGGTTATTGATAACAACTCAGGAAAACATTCCTCCTTTAGCACCAAACTGAGTCCCATTATAGCTAAAGGTGGTCCAGTTGATAAGTGCATTGTCCATTGTAGAACAGAGCCACGTAGACCGGAAAGATCCCAGGTTTGACTCTTCACCCTGAGCTACAATTAGCCTCAGAGTATCCGAGTGGGCGTTTCGCTCACAAAATACGGTCAATTCACTTTACAGTATATTCCGTGAAGCGCTTTTAGACATCTCGAAGACGTGATAAAGTGCTATATCAAATTCAAGGATTGTTATTATTATTATCTGCACCACAGAAAAGGGGGGAAATTCAACAGGCATATCCAAAAAGAAGTGAGCTTCTCCCAGTATTCTGGCTAACAATCCTCCAGATAAAATCGGTCATGATTGTTTCTGAGACATTGGATGCCATGGTTGTCAACAAAATGCATTATACTGTAAACCCCTTGAAGCTCTGAGACATTTTGACAACACAATAAAGTGTATATTAAATGCATATCAGGTCTAGTATTATACTGACGATCACCTCTTCAATGTAAATCTAATTATATAGTTGTACTCAATGATCTTGTGACAAATTGTCACTCACATTAAGAGGTTTTAAAACAGCATCAGAAATATTAAGCTTTGTACAAAACTAAAAGAAATAAGTGAGGGTGGCGGGGGGAGCTATGATAAATGAAGCAGGAAAAGAAAGGCCAAAGAAAAATGCCGACAGATGTGAAACATCAGGCTTAGCGGGGAGAAGCTGTACCAAGAATTCAGGTTTATTTTACACATCATTCTGTTGACTCTGGGGCTGAATATTATGGGTTCAAGACCCACCTCAGAGCTTGAGCTTGAAGTATTGCTAATCCTCCACGTGTGCCAGACACTCAGCTAGCAAAACAGAAACACAAGAGCGCAGTACTGGAGGGTTGTACTGTATTGTGGAGTTCCGTCAACTGGGACATTAAACCAAGGTCTTTCTGTCTGCTGCTCAGATGCACATTAAAGATTCCATGCACTGTTCGAAAAAATAAATGTTTTCTCCTAAAGCAGGTCAACAAGCTTCCAGATAAATATATTATCTACTATTCATCTCATTTCTATTTGTGGGCCTTACTGTTCAAAATATGGCTGATGTGTTTATCTGAAAAATGACTACATGTAACAGTTGTCACTGTGAAGAACGTTTCAATGTGATAAAACACTATAAAAATGCAACATCTCTTTTTCTTTCCTTTAATAATAATAATCCATGCATTCCATAAAGCACCTTTTACACTCAGAAGCGCTTCACAGGATATACCATAAAGCGTGGTGACTGTATTTTGTAGGCAAACACAGCAGCAATCTGTGCACAGCAATTAAGTGAATGACCAATTTTATTTGGGAGATTAAAACTCACTTGTCTTTTTAAATAATGCCATGGGACTTTTAACGTTCACCTGAGTAGGCCATGGGACTCGGTTTAACGTCTCATTTGAAGCCTGGCACCTCTAGCAATTCTCTTTCAGCACTGTATTGTGAGTTTACAGTCCTGGCATGGGTCCTGAACACACAATCTAATGACTCGGAGGTGAGAGTGTTACTAATTGAGCCAGGCTGATACTCTCATGTTATACTGTTTGCACAGATTCCACAAAACCTCTAGGCAAATGACCTCTGTCTGTCATCAGCACTAATAGATGTGGGTAAATACAGGGTTGATCCAGAACAGCATAGAGGCAAAGATCAAGGAGCCAAACTACATTACTGTGGCTACTGTTGTCTACAGGGAACACCGCATGGTCGGAATGACAATGCAAGCTCATAGCAAGGCTGGCTGAGATCCAACGGTGTCCATCCCCACAAAGCCTACTTCAGTAAAGAATTCAGAGAGATCAGGAACTCAGTTATGCAGGAGAGAAACAATGCAGTGTATGGGTCAAGTGTCACATGCACCAACCAATTTTGTGGCAGAGTCAAAGAGCAAAATTACCACTATGGGGAGGTTAGTGTTGCAAGCTTTAGTGGAAACAATTACCCATAACACTACTTTCCCTCCACCCACAGTCATGCTGTCAACAAGTGAAAATGACACACTAATCACATAGAAGGGAGGAATGAGAACAGTGAGGAACATTATAACAACAAAAAGCATTCTAACAATGTGTAATGTGTTAAAGGGACACTCACTGTTCTCAAGGTATATGCATGGGAAACGTTGACTGGTGATAAGTCATCATTATATTGGCTTAGAACTTCTAGATTCAGGGAAAATGTTGTTTTAAAGTCATCGGAATAGAGTTGGAAGTTAGAAACAGTGAATCTTGGTTAATCTGGATCTGTTAGATGAAGCTGTTCATACAAACATGTTTTAGAAAAAAAAACATTGGAGGCACTGGCACTCTGTCCAAAGTATGATGGTCATGATTATCAAATAAAACATTCAATAGCAGAAAATAAGAGTTACAATGGGATGCAACTTTCGATTAAATGATATGCTTAAAATTCAAAAACATTTAATTTCAATTAGAAAATACAATGTGAAAAATTTAAGTGTATAACAGATGACAGTAATAACAGAGGATAATGGAGTAACTTCCTTATTGCAGATGAATAATACTGTACGATTATGGTAATAGGAACAGAAAACACACATTTTCTTTCTGTTTTCACTCTTAATGGGCTGAACTCTAGTTTTAAGATTTAGTCCCCTTGCTTTTGTGTCAGCTCCTTTATTTAAGACAGTGTAATTGATGGTGGAGATAAACACATATTTTAAAGAGTGTACGTTGTTGTTGCAGTTAAAATTCAATATTATGTTACATATTTCTCCTTTCGTCCACTAAAAATACCCTAAAAACACTGTCCAAGAGATTAAACGCAGCAACTGGATAATTACTGAAGGTTTTTTGAAAAAAGGCGAGGAAGAAAAAACAGAAACAGTTATCCTTCACTGCCCTCTATTGGAATGCGCTAAACAAAACCACAGCCAATCTCTTCTTGCAGTAGTGATGACATATTTATCGAGAGTGAGTAAACACTCTTCAATATCAATTTACTGTTCTTTCACTCAGCCAGTGAAAAGCCAGTCGTGTAGCTCTTTGACTTGAGTAGCCTTGCAAAAATAATTTAAATTTGTAATGCCAAGAAAATGGAACATCAAGCTGACAACAAATAGGCAACCTATTGAGCACCACCGCTACCTAATGGACTTCATTAATCTGATCTATCTGATGGCTTGTTGGGTGAATCTGCCACCCGATACCGCCCTTGGCCTCACAGATGAGAAGATTGCAGGGTCCAATCCTGGATTGTGCTGAGTTAGTCACTCTCAGTCACTGGAGGGTGTCCAGTGATTGGGGGTTTGGGTGCTATATTTGACTTTAGGTTTCCTAGATTAGGAAACATTTTCATTCTGATTTCTGCACAACAAATAAGCTGTTCAGCAGTTGCAGAAGTAATGACACAGATGAATGATTAATTGCACATGTAACTGTCGTTTTTTCCAAATATGCCTGAGCTAGAATTTTAGCCAAAGTATACTTATCTCCCATTGGCTATAGTGATGGGAACTGTAAAACACTTTAATTTTGAAGAATCTCCCACTACACTCTGAAAACAGAGGTAGCTTAATAGGTCTCTCATGGTTGGACAGATGTTTATGCATTTTATTTTCAGATCAACGCAAGGTTGAGGCTTAAACAGCATCTAACCTTCTTGGGGGTTGGGGAGGGGGGGAGAGGTGCGGGGTAGACAAGACGGGGACTCCTTGGAGTTGAGCTGTGTTTGGCCATGGAATGTCAGATTCAAGTCAACTCACTGACAGCTTCACAGTACTCCTGAGCTACTGCAGATGACAGATGAACCATTGGCAGGACTTGGAGGGGCAGGCCAGGCACTCGGGCAGAGATTCTTCCCATGTAACTCCAGTTAACTCTGCAAGCCAAATCTCTAATGGTAAGGTGGATAACAGTGGGAAACTTGCAGCTTATGCTCTCAAAGTCAAGTTATGCGTTACTAGCTGATTAAATTCTAGCAGTACTCCAACACACACCTTGGAGTCCCCAAGGCTTGGCTTTTACCAACCTGTGCCTAATACTATCCAGAATTCTGTAGCATGTGTCCTTTCATGGACTCGGCTCTATGAGCCTATTACCCATCCTCACCCAGCTTCATTGGCTCATCATCCTCCTGTTGGATCAAGTTCAAAATCCTCATCCACACCTTTAAATCCCTCCATGATCTTGCTGCACCCTACATTTGCGACCTCCTCAAACCATACCAACCTGACAGTTCCCTTCGCCAACTTTATCTCCCCAGCTGAGCTTTCAGTGTTTCTGCCTCCACTCTCTGGAACTCCATCGTGAAGTCCTTTCGACTCACCCCCTCCCTCATTCTTTCAAGGTCCATCTCAAGACTTACCTCTTTGACCCTACCTTCAGTCAACTTTCCTCTCCCTAATCCCCTTGGGATGTTCTCCCCACATGAAAGGCGCTATATAAATGTAAATTTGGATTATATTGTAATACTTTACAGAATAAGGTCGGCAGCATGTGTCCATCCGATGAAAGAGTGCACATTCCACTCAAAACACAGGGGAATGCGGAACTATCGGTTTGGATATGTGTATCGCCATCCAGTGATTTTAAAGTTGATTACAGAAGATGGAGTTAATCAGTACACACACATATGTGCATCCAATAAGATACATGTCATAACAAACCCCAAAAAACTAATTGAAATTCTAAATTCAGGTGAAAAAATTATTGCTCAGTCGAATCTTAAAGGGTCATTGTTTGGAGACAGATGTGGAAAAGACAGAATGGCACCTCTGATTATTGTGTCGGGTCTTTTTCCCCCCCAGGAAAGCATAAAATCTTCCTCTGCAGTTCCTCTGGTCTCCCCAGGTCATGCACCACCTACTGGCGATGAACTCCCAAGAATTTACTAAAGTTGCTTATTGCAGGCCAGCTGGGAAGGGCAGACTAGCGATGAATCTCCCCACTGTTCGCTTGCTTACCAGAGTTCTTTCACCTCTACTAGGTGCAAACCCACCATACTACAGCTGAATCTAAGATTGGCAACAGTTAGGGTGAAGGTGATGCAAAGGAATCAAAGCTAGACAAATCTAACATTAGTAAATTGCAATACACTTTTATTTACTTTTTAAAAGTACAATAATTGTAAATATACATGAACTACCCCAACAGCCAGCCCATAGAGGAACTACTCAAGTAATTTTACCGAAATACATTGCCCAGTAAAGGAATGTATAGAACTAGAGAAAACTATTCAAGTTCATATGCAAGGATTATTATATGTCCAAAGTAAAAACAATTATAAATTAATAAATAAATAATACTGCTCAGTTAAAGCAGATCTGATATACACACACACACATTAAAGTTGTATTTGAACCATAGCTAATTTACTTACTTAAGAAGATAAGGAGTGCAATGAGAAAAGGTCACCGCATCACCTTTATTCCCACCAGGCCATACAAAACCCATCTGATCATGGGTTACAGTCCACCACTATATCTATCTACGCTGAAAAGTTCCCCAAGAGGGACATTTTATGTGAATGAAATGTTCCTCTTGGGGAATGTTGCAGCATAGATACAACAACAACAACAACTTGCACTTGTATAGCACCCTCCACACAGGGTAGCATCTCAGAGCGCTTAACAGTGGTGTAGTCAGACTCCAAGCCAGGGTGGGGGTGAGGGAAGGTGGCTGTAGCCCGGTGGAAGAGGAATGTTTTCAGGCAGGAATTGAAAAAGGGGAGAGAGGGTGAAAGGCAGAGGGATTGAGGGAGAATGTTCCAGAGTTTTAGGGCGTAGTGGCTGAAAGCGTTGCCTCCGATGGTAGAGGGGAGGGTGCGAGGGATGAGCAGGAGGCCAGTGAAAGTCGAGCGGAGGCGCCGGGTGGTAGATTGGGGAGTGAGGAGGTTGGAGAGGTAGGGAGGTGCCAGAGAGTGAAGGAACTTAAACACAAGTGTGAGGATCTTGAAGTTGATTCATTCAGTGATGGGGAGGCAGTGGATCCTGGCCAGAACGGGTGAGATGTGGGTACGGAGTTCGGTCCGGGTTAGTATGCAGGCAGCAGAGTTCTGAATGAGCTGGATCTTTTGAATAGTGGAGCTGGGGAGACCGGCGAGACCGTGTGTTTGCATAATCCAGGAGGGAGGTGACAAACGCATGCATGAGGGTTTCGACTGCATTCGGGGTAAGGTATGGTCAGAGTCGGGCAATGTGGCAGAAGTGAAAGTTGGCAGTCCTGGTCAGGGACCGGATGTGGAGGAGGAAGGACAGCTGGGGGTCAAACCGGATGCCTAGATTGCGCACTGGCTCGATGAGTGTGAGGGAGAGCCCAGGGAGGTTGAGGAGTTCAAATCTGCAGGGTGAAGACATTGATGGGAGCCAAGGAGTATGGCTTCCATCTTATCCACATTCAACTGCAGGAAGTTTGCATTCATTCAGGTCCTGATGTCTGCCAGACAAGCTGATAGAACATCGGCGGACCTGGAGTTGGTACTGGAGGAGGCAAAGTAGATTTGTGTGTCATCCGCATACATGTGGAAGTTTACCCTGCGTCTGTGGATGATATCGCCCAGGCGGAGCTTATAGTTAAGGAAAAGAAGAGGGCCAACAACAACAACAAGATTACATTTATGTAGCGCCTTTCACTTCGGGAGGACGTCCCAAGGCGCTGGACAGAATACAGCATTTCAAACCCAAGCTGGGGTCAGGGAGGGGAAGGGAGGAGAGGAGAAAAGTGGTGGCTAATGCATAGTCGAAGAGGAGGATCTTGAGGTGGGGCTTGAAGGAGGCTAAGGAGGGGGCGAGGCGGGGTGACTGGGGGATGGAATTCCAGAGGTTGGGGGCGGAGTGGCTGAAGGCTCTCCCGCCAATGGTGGGGCAGGGATGTGGAGCAGGCCAGAGCTGGATGAGCGGATGGAACGGGCAGGTTGGTAGGGGGTTAGGATGTCACAGAGGTAGAGTAAGGGGAGGCCATGGAGGGCTTTGTATGTGAGGACCAGGATCTTGAACTGGATCCTCTGAAGGATAGGGAGCCAATGGAGTCGAGTGAGAGTGGGGGAGATGGGGGTCACGGAGTTTGGTGCGGGAGATGACATGGGCTGCAGAGTTCTGGATTATCTACAGCCTGTGGAGGGAGGAGTTGGGAAGGCCGACAAGCAGGACGTTTGCATAGTCGAGCCTGGAGGTGATGAGAGCATGAACAAGAGTTTCAGTGGCCTGAGGGGTGAGGTAGTGGTGGAATCGGGTGATCTTACGGAGGTGAGGGAAGGCAGAGCAGGTCATGGCTTGAATGTGGGGGACAAAAAACAGTTGAGGGTCGAACAAGACACCTAGGTTCCTGATGGCTTGGTGAGTTGAATTGTGCAACCATGGAGGTTGATGTTGCCAGAGCCTGAGATGCTGAGGCGCTGGCGTGAGCCAATCAGGAGGGCCTCAGTCTTGTTCACATTCAACTGTAGGAAATTTCCTCTCATCCAGGACTTGATGTCCGACAGGCAGTCTGTTGGGACAGCAGTGGTCCTGGAGTTGAGGGTGGAGGCAGAAAGATAGAGTTGGGTGTCATCCACATACATATGGAAGTTGACCCCATGTCTGCGGATGATGTCA